>NW_024429202.1:1508889-2108889 GCF_017639785.1 Mesocricetus auratus | reverse complement strand
CCTGCCTCTGAATTCTGAGTGTGATGATTAAAGGCGTGCACCACCACTGCCTGGCTAATTCTTCCTGGGTGTTGTCATAATCATAAAGTAACTGAGGTACACTCCTGTGTTTCCTCCAGTGTCTAGTTACACATATCAAATATACAAATCAAAGCCAATGTTTTATTGTTAGTACACACTTGCTGGAATGGTAAAATTATAACACACTATGAATGGGAATATGAAAGGACAAAGTCATGTTGGGATGTAATCTGGTAAGCAGGTGCCTCACCCATATCTTTCGTAATTACACTTTTAGATCTTATATAAAAGAAATGAAAACGCCTATTAAGAATACCACTTGTACATGTCAACAGCATCCTTGTCATAGCAGCTGACCACTGGGATGCCTATCAATAGACATTGGACATACATTAGGTTGTCTGAAGAGTGGAATCTAATGCAGTCAACATTGGAGCTGTACACGTCATGGTTACACACAACAATTAGACTATTCTCAAAGCACAGGGCTAAAAAGATTTTCCACAAGGGAGTCTTCTAAATGCTGTCAACTTCTAGAGTTGACAGAAACTTATCAGCAATGAAGCAAGTCATGGGTTTGTGCAATGGTATGAACGTTCAGCTGGTGTCCCTCATTCATATGTTGTCATATAATCTCCCTGTGACAACACCAGATGGAGACCAACCTCTGGAGGACAGGTAAGTCAAGAGGGCAAAGTTCTCCTCCTTGGCATTAAAGCCCTCTATTCCAACCATGAGGCCTCAGAGACCTGCCTAGCTCTTCCCACTGTGTGAGGACAGGTGGGGGAGGGTGAACATATGGATCAGGGAAGGAATCCCACCAGATACTGTGTCTGCTGGCACCTGAATCTTGGTACCTTTGTCACACAATTTGTAGTTTTTGTTATAGTGGCACTGTTACTGGCTGCCATGAGGAAGAAACACTTGGAAGTGCTCTTTATCTTGAGGGAGTCTGTCTGTCAACACTCAGTGAGGGTACATTTAAGATTTGTACACTTCATTACATGTAAATATTATCTCCATAGAAACCATGAAAACAGCCATAGGTGGCAGGTTTTGGCAACTAATTGGATAGAAATATGTCATGTTATTTAACTGTGGAGTTTGTATGAAGTGTCCTGGGTTCAAATCATAGCTAGGAAATGTCTCAGCTGTGACAATATGGTGGGTGTCATACCTGTCTTGGATTCAAGGTTTCCTTTTACAGCATCGGAACAATACAGTTGATGTTTTAGGAATGTGTGCCAAAGGCTTGTGACAAGGGTTGACACGGTGTGCTGAGAAATTAATACCACTTGAACAGTGCCTACTACCCTTTTTCGACTTGCTTTTTAGTGAGTAAAGTGTCAACTGTGATTCTGAGGTTTGAATGCTAGTGTTTGCAAAGCTGACACATTATGAATAAAACTACAGAACACAAGAGAGAACACGTTGCACTTATTTAAACCAATGATGGTTTTAGACAAGCAGATCATTGGCAATACTAGGCCAAGATTTGGAGGGAAACAGAAGGCAGTGTGGGATTTGAGGGATGGTGAACTGCTAAACCAGAATTCCAGGAAAAAAAAAAAAGGAAGAAGAAGGAGGAGGAGGAGGAGGAAGAGAAGGAGGAGAAGGAGGAAGAGAAGGAGAAGGAGAAGGAGGAGGAGGAGGAGGAAGAGAAGAAGGAGGAGGAGGAAGAGGAGGAGAAGGAGAAGGAGAAGGAGAAGGAGAAGGAGAAGGAGAAGGAAAAGGAGAAGGAGAAGGAGAAGGAGCAGCAGCTATGCCTATGTTAGTTGCTGTCAGTACTGTTATCATGGCTAATCTCAAGCTACCCAACCGGTTTGCAGAATCCCTGAATATTCACTGTCACCTCTTCCTGGTGCTTGCCAACCCAGAACACCACCTAACCAGAGCGTTCACGGGGCGGAGACTGAGAGAAACAGATCTTTTTTTCACTTTGCAAGGGTTTGTTTGCCTGCCAGATACTTTGGGTTTAATTAAGCTCTTTTGCAATGCATCTCCATTTCCAAGCAGCTCTCCAAGTGCGCATCTTTTTCTGCAGCCACAGAAATGCCTTCTTTTCTCACATCCACTGCTTCCTCAGAGGTCTGTCTTTCTGTTATGCAGAAGCTGCACTTGGTGAAGATACTCAGGTGTCATCAGTGCCACGCAGGGTGGACTTTCCTCACAGCCCCTCACCAAGTCAAACCCCATTCTTTCTTTCTTCTTAGTTTTCAAGTCAGGCACTTGCCTTATGTAAGACCAGATTTCATGTCTGTCATATTTCAGAAGAAAGAGACCGGCCTGGAACTCAGAGATCCACCTGCCTCTACCTCCTGAGTGCTGCTGAGATTAAAGGAGTGCACCATGACTGCCCTGTCAAAAGGGACACTTTGTAGGCACATGCACCATCCCTGATAGCCCTGTCAGTGCACTAGACTGTTGGTGTGAGTGTAAGAGCCCCAGGGCTTCTGCTATGAACCTCTGGAATGCTGACAAGCTAGCCCACCCTTAAAAAAAACGAGATCATTGATCTATGGACAGCAATAGGGACATTTGGTCAAGACTCCACGGGGACTCATAACCCAGATGCCAACTAAGATGGTATGTTAAATGTAAAGTCCCAGCATTTTTTTTTAAAGACAAGGTCTTACTATGTAGTTGTCACTGGCCTGTGTCTCCCTAACTAAACTAGATTGGTCTCAACCTCAGACATCAGCTTGCTTCTGCCTCTTCTGATGATCCATCAAAGGCAAGTGCTGCCATGCCCACTCCATTACAGAAGCTCTTTGTCCTAAGGGTAGTAGCAATATGAAATATTTGCCTAAAGAAGTCAGCCTTCAACATATTTTGATAGCAAAACAAAACAATCTAGATGCTCACAATTTCTCAGTAAATGTAACAAAACAACACAATGTCTGAAAGGTTCAGGCATTACTCTGGCCTGCCCTGTTACCTGGCAGGATGCGCTCAGGCAACACTCTGGCCAGCCCAGAGTTCCGTGAGAACCAGGCAGGTGTAAAGGACCCCTTTAAGGGACTGACCCCTGCCCGTTTACTCTCTCTTGCTCCTCTTCCTCTCTCTTACTCTTTTGCTCTTGCTCTTACTCTCTCTCTCTCTCTCTTATCTCTCTCTCTCTGCTCCCCTTTTCCCTCCCCGTCCACCAATAAACTCCACGTGGGATCGTTGAGTCGCGGTCTTTGTCTC
This sequence comes from Mesocricetus auratus, assembly GCF_017639785.1. Taxonomy (NCBI): domain Eukaryota; kingdom Metazoa; phylum Chordata; class Mammalia; order Rodentia; family Cricetidae; genus Mesocricetus; species Mesocricetus auratus. Next base: position 2,105,679 of record NW_024429202.1, on the reverse strand, counting down.
CTTACTGGATAAACCTAAACGTTTTAACAACAATGTCACCCTCAGAATAAATTCTCCTAAACTCATATTTACGTGAACATATTTATACTGTGCTGAAATATTGTATTTGCTTAATGCTGTATGGGATGTTAAGAAAGTAGCAATTGGGGTGCATTTCTCAAGCGGTCAGTGGTGGGATCACATGGTCATCTTTTCCTCCCTGAGCACTTAAAGACTTTTCTACATGACAAGCAATTAATGGTTAAGAATTTCCCACGTTATCCTCCCCCCTCCTCTTCACCCCTCCTCTTTCTCCTACAACCCGTCCCTCCTTCCCGTGCTCCCAATTCGCTCAGATCTTATCCCTTTCCCTTTCTCTGGGGGACCATGTATGTCTCTCTTAGAATCCTTCTTGTTTCCTAGCTTCTGTGGAGGTATGGATTGTAGGTTGGTAATCCTTTGCTCTATGTCTAATGTCCATATGTGAGTGAGTACATACCATGCTTATCTTTTTTGTAACCTCACTCAGGATGGTTTCTTTTAGTTGCATCCATTTGCCTGCAAATTTCAAGATTTCATTGTTTTGTTTTGTTTTTCCTGCTGAGTAGTACTCCATTGCGTAAATGTACCACATTTTCTTTATCCGTTGAGGGGCATCTAGGAAGGGGGAGGAGAACATGAGGGATCAGGAAGGTTGAGTTGGGGGATGAATACAGGAGGGCAAGAAAAGAGATAACTTAATAGAGGGAGTCATTATAGGTTTAAAGAGAAATCTGGCACTAGGGAAATGTCCAGAGATCACAAGGATGACCCCACTAAGAATTTAAGCAATAGTGGAAAGGCTACCTTAAATGCCCTTACCCTGTAATGAGACTGATGGCTACTTTAAATGCCATCCTATAGCCTTCATCCAGTAGCTGATGGAAACAGAAGCAGAGATACGCAGCTAAGCACTGAGCCGAACTTCTAGAATCCAGTTGCAGAGACGAAGGAGCAATGAGCAAAGGGGTCAAGATCAGACTGGGGAAACCCACAGAAACAGCTGACCTGAACAAGTGGGAGCTCACGAACCCCAGTCTGACAGCTGGGGAACCAGCATAGGAACGAACCAGGTACCCTGAATGTGAGTGTCAGTTAGGAGTCCTGGGCAGTCTATGGGGCCTCTGGCAGTGGAACCAGTATTTATCCCTAGTGCACAATGGACTTTGGAACCCCATTCCCCTTGGAGGGATACTCTCTCAGCATAGATACATGCTAGGCCCTGCCCCAAATGACTGGACAGACTTTGATGATCCCTCATGAAAGGCCTCACCCTCCCTGGGGGAGGGGGCATAGAATGGGAGGGTTGGTGGGGGGCTTGGGAGAATGGGAGGGTGAGGGAACTGGGATTGATATGTAAAATAAGATTGTTTCCAATTTAAATAAAATTCATAAAAAGAATTCCCAGTGTCCAGGCCTGCAAGATTCAGTGTGTGCTGCTCTTCAGACCTACTCATTTCAGTTCTCATCTTGGGGGAGACTCTGGTCTCATACAGACAGACAGGCATGGACACACACAGACATACACATACATACATACACACACACACATACACACACACATAATACACTAATATAGTTAATATATACACATTAATGTAATTAATAAATAAGTATATAATTAAAAATGATAAATGTATATCTTTAAAACATTGCTAAGAATGGGCTCATATTCAAAAGTTATAGGTTTGATCTTTGTGTGTTTTTTGTAAGATTAAAACTCAGTTGAACTTATTTTCTAGTTCTTTATAAGCTACTTAGTGCTGCGGGGAGGAGTCTCTCTTTGGGCATGCTTCTTGGTAGTGTTGTGCCTTTGCTTATTTCCACCTATGCTTCAATAGAGGAAGGGGTTTCAAAAATAAAAAGCAAAGCTTTATGGACCACAGAGTAGTTTTTAAAATATATATTTATTTATTTTTGTGGTGCTGGAGATTTGGTCTCATGGATGCCGGGCAATTGTTCTACCACTAAGAATATCCCTAACCTACAAAGTACTTTTAATTTCTAGATAATCCAAACATTTAATCCCCCTTTAAAATATGCCTATTAACACATTCTCACGTTTTACTCTCCTAGTATTTTATTGTGGCAAATTTGTAATACATAGAATGATTAAAACAGCAACATAGCAAATATTCACAGATATACCAGTTCGACTTACATGTGGTATTTTATTTTATTTTTATTATTTATTTATTTATTTATTTATTTATTTATTTATTTATTTATTTTTTGGCTTTTTGAGACAGGGTTTCTCTGTGATGTTTTGGAGGCTGTCCTGGAACCCGCTCTGTAGACCAGGCTGGTCTCAAACTCACAGAGATTGGCCTGTCTCTGCCTCCCGAGTGCTGGGATTAAAGGTGCGCGCCACCAACGCCCGGCTACATGTGGTATTTTAATGTCCTTTCTTTATATATCAATTCATCTATCAGCCCATTTGGGTTTTTGACATATTTTATGTAGGCAGCAGAGATCAGAAAAATTTTCATATATATATATATATATATATATATGCTTCACTAGAGTTCCATGGTTTTTTAGCCTTCTCCTAACTTCTTGGGGTAAAATCTGTTAGCAGTGGAGCATGAACATCTCATTATCATAAAGCAGGCTTTGATAAAGACCTATGTCCATGTTATCTAAACTTCTGTCAGGATGCAGAGCACTGCCAGCTCCAGGAGTGCTCTCACTCTCCTTTGTGGTAAATCCTGTGCTGCCTGTCCCAAGACAACAGTGTCCTGGCTTGATTCCCCAGTGAGATCCTTTTCTCTAGAACAGTGGTTCTCAACCTTCCTCATGCTGTGACCTTTAATACAGTTCCTCATGTTGCGGTGACCCCCAACCACAACATTATTTTCATGGCTACTCTCTTTGCTACTGCTATAAATTATAATTTCATGTCTAAATCGTCTTTTCTGATGACCTTAGGGGTCATGACCCACAGGTTGGGAACCGCTAGTCTAGCACTGTGCATAATGGGAGCCCCACACTGAGCGACCAGCGGGCCTGCTTTCACCCAGCACAGGCAATCGTTTGTTCCAACTGTGCTGGGTTTTATTTTAAGGCAGTTTCTAACAGGATGTCCAGCCATGGCTTCTTGATGGCCATGGCTTGTTGACGATGCCTAATCATCCTCTATTTTAATTCCAGAGCCATTTTCTTAAAGTCTTTTTGTAGCCATCTGTTTTCATTGCTCTTAGGGATGTATCTAAGAGTAGAATTGCTGGATCAGAGGGCAGATATGCATCTAGCTTTTAAAATGTCCTCAAGGTTTCCCCATAAACCAAAACCCTAGGATTGTGTAAGAATTCATTCTCACCCCATAGAGAACTTCCTTTCGAGGTCTAGGTAGTAATTACTACAGACTCTGTCATAATTACCCTCATTCCTAGGGCCAATGTTTCTCTGCCCCTGGTTTTCCCCACTCCTCACCCTCTAGTTCACCTGTAGGGATCCGGAATTGCTTCAGACTTTCCAGGAATGCTGATGAGCAGCGTGTCACACACTTTAGGCTGCAGGCCATCTCACCTTGTAATCTGCAGACGTTGTGGAGGAAGGAGATATTTGCCTGCCTGGCCTTCTGTTTGGTAGGTGCTTTTGGAACAAACACCTGTGCAATGAAAACTGAATTCGAGGCACCATGCAACAGGTCACACGCTGTCTCTGGGTATTAGTAAGGGAATGCTAAAAAGTATACCAAATTTGCTGGACTCATGGGGACCAGTGAGTCAGGTTTTAAATGGTAGCTAGAAAAATGCTCAACACACTGGAAATAAACATATAGGAAAAAACCCTCTTTCCTTTGGGCCATAAATACAACTTCGTAGAACACACGTGCTTCCTGAGTTAATGTCTGCCTTGCTATGTGAAAATTTCCCTTAAACCACACCATGGAAGGCAATCAATAAGTAGTAGCAGTGATCCAAGGGAAGCTGCTTTTCTCAGCCCCAGAGCTTTGCCATTCCAGAACCTGGTGAAGAGTCAGTCTCTCAGCATGCCTTCCTTCCACGTCTAGAGACCCCATTCTTCCCTCCCACGTTAGCTGCACTCCTTGAGACAGAAACCCTTCCCTGACTGTGGTTTTCTCTTCTAAATTAGAAGAGTAATTTAGCCCATGGTGCTTCTACATACGACTCAACTGATTCAGTAGCTTTGTTCAAGAAAGGAATGCACCGCTGTCGAGGCAGAAAACCTTAGCCTTTCTCGCTATCAGTGCTTATGACATTGCTGAGAGCCACATACCCTAAAATGTCGTATCCTACATCCTCTAGAGAGACTCCCACGTTTTCTGTCGAAAAGGCTTGAAGAAGACAGGGTGTGTCCCCAGAGCTGCTTTCTGTGGAGAAGATGAAATGGTGTTCAAGGATCTTCAGAGGCGGCGAACACGTGACTACTTTCCCTCACTGGATTGACTTCCATCATTCGGCTTATTTTCTGGAGTCAGGTTAAAATGTACCCCTCTCCTTACAACATGGAGAAGGCGTGCTTGTAAAATGAGAGGAGAGAATTGACCGCTGTGACCTGCTTAACATGTTTACACGCTTCATTTCAGCTGAAGGATTTCAAATCACATCATTAATGTGCTGAGAAATATTGAACTGGAAAACACTGGCATTGTTTTTCCTTTTGTATCGATTCTTCCTCTCCTTCAGCTTCAGGACGGGAAGGCATCTGTGGTCATCTTGGTCATTTCCTTGTGACCTCCAGCATGGCTTGCATTTTAAATTGAATTTGGTTTGGGGTGTCTGGGAGTGGAGAGTGAGAATCCACAGGGTGCAGAGGAAAGCTAGATAAGTCCAGTTGGTATTGAAGAAATGCTTCTGTAAGCAGAAAAAGAGATGATATTTGGTAAAAATGAGTGTTGTTTTCCCTGGTTTCGGCATCTGTTTGCACTCACAATGGTCGCTGTGTTTTTCTGTACCTGGTAGGTGGCCTCTCCATGTATGGACGAGGCACTGCGTGACAGTGTGCCTCCTTATGTCAGAGGGAAATTTGCTTTTCCGACTCCGCCTGGCTCTCCCGTGCCTCCCTTTGTTCTAATCATACACGGGAGGAGAAAAGCCAGTGTTACCAGCCACTGCTTTCTTCTCCAGCCACTTCTCCGCAGTTAATAATTCAAACGGATCTGTTACAAACTCATTTTCTTCTTAGAAATGGGCTTCTTGCTAACAGTCTGCTCTCCAGTTGTAGTTTATCAAGCAGCAGATCCGCTGTAAAATGTGATGACTGGATTTCATGTGTTTTGCCACCCCCTAAGAATTCATTGCCCACAGTGCTTCCACTGCTGTTCTAGGAGACGCTTTAATTTTTGTGGTACGTTGATTGATAGCTGGGCTCCCTGGTAGCATGGTCTTCCTTGAATAAGACTGCTGTTTTCTAGGTCTCAGATCCCCTGAAGATGCTCCATAACTCCCCGTATGAGGCAAATCTTCTACACCCCTAATAGTAATATCCCCAATCCCAAACTGAGCAGAGCACACACACACACAAGTGCCTGTGGATATCTCTGTGCCTGTAGGTGATAGGACATGGGGAAGGAGTTTCCCTCTGGTCTTAGGTATGATGGAATCAGAGAGGCAGAAAAATGGACCAGCAGCACATAAACAAGCAAACAAAAGAGCCAGAAGGTTTTCTGCAGCTCTGAAGAGGTGTAAGTGGTCCCCGCTGAGTAATGACGTTGTAGGCACTTCTTTACTCCTTGACTAGCTTTCTGTTGCTCTCGGGTGAGCTATGTAGCTTTCCTGCTATGTACCTGCAAATTAAGAAAATAATATTAATAACAACAACAACAAAAAGAGGGTAGAAAATCAGACTTGGTAAAGAATTGTAATAGCAAGGAAAACAAAGGCAGAGAGCATTGAATCTCCAAACCATGGACCTACCCAGTCATCAAGTTAAAAACAAGGCGCATGATTTTCAAAGGTAGGAAAATTTCTCCTTATACACTGCTGAACACAGGCACCTGGGACAACAATCTTTTTCTTCCCAGCTATGTACCCAGTGACTGGTGCTTATAGGGGAATCATTAAGATTTGGAAGGTACCGGTTCTAGTGAAATATCTCACATTACTTTAGTAATGATTCAGTGTGGTGTCGCTGCAGTCACTCTTGTGTCTGTTTTCATAGCTACTCTTATTTTGCAGACCTCTTTTATTTGGGGTAAATGAGATGGTTGGATTATATCATCTCTGTATATTCAGTGACCATTACTGACTCAACAAATACATATTAAGCGTGCTTTGGGCACTGGGAGCCAGGGCTGGGCGATGAGGGAGAAAGAAAGCAACGATGCCATCTTTTATCTTCTACCCCAGTGAGACGGACGGACAATGAGAGGAAGTGAAGTGGGCAGCGGCCAGGGAAGGAGGGAAGAAAGGAAGTTTTAGGCTTAGAGGAACCAAAGGTTGGTTCACGAGAGCGTGGTTTTGATCACAGGCCTGAAGAAAGGACAGTTCTTTGGGCAGGGACCTGGCAGATGAGCAGTTGCTGAAGAGACAACAGCAAGTGCGAAGGCCAGAGAACTGGAACATTCCTGGCATGTTTGCTGGGAGAAACAGAGGGTGGAACCACTGGAGCAGAGGCCACAAAGGGAAGATTGAGAGACAGTGAAGACTAGATCGTGTAGGACCTTGGAAGCCATAGGTCGAATGCTGGGTTTTGCTTTGAGTTCCTTGGAAAAACATTGAGAGTTTTCATGCAGAAAACTGAAATGATCAGATTCATGATTTAATAGGATTATACTAGATAATGTTTTCGGCAAATGACTGAAAACAATGTTAGTGTTGATGGAGGAAGATCCACTAGGAAGCTACTTGGATTATCCACTCAAGACTGAATCAAGGTGATGGTTGTTGGGTGATAAAAAATTAAGTTCTGAGTAGTGCCCCTCCCCCACCCAGAAAAGACAGTAGGACTTAGACCCGATTTGCAAGGTCTGTCCACAGTGGAGAAGAAGCTAATGATAGTGGTTAGGAGTACACGCATGGATCCCATAAAGGTACTGACTTGAACAACTGGGAAAATGAGTTAATAGTAGGCGAAAAACAACAAGAACAAAACCCCCAAACCCTCCAGCAAGTATTTTACAGTATGGAGTGTATGTAAAGATCACGAGTTTGGACAGGCTAAGATGGGTGTCTACATGGACCTATCAGGTCTGTATGCATCTGACTATCCGTGTCCAGAGATAAGAAAGAACCCATGTTGGATGTGGAAATTTTCATATCATCAGCATATAAAATCATTTAAAATCATGAAACTGGATGCACTCTTGAGGTCATCTCTTAGACAAGGGTTATGGACTGAGTCTTGAGGTTCATAGAGAAGAAAGAGCAGTCAATGTTACAGACAAGGTAAATTGATAACCATGTCAAAAGCTGCTGAGGGTCACATAAGAGAAATTTATCAGATGTGACTTAGCCTTTGCCTTTAACAATAGAACCTACTATCAACCCTCAGGAGGACTCAGAGTCTGCAGCCATCAAAGACAACATCCCCAGTTCTGTGTGAGGAGCTTCAGAAAGAAGCATTTTATTTGAAAGTAGGCCGTAGCAAGAGAATTAGATGCTGAAGAAGAAAATATGAAATCCCTTCCACTACCCCCTATTACTGAGAAGATGTGATGTTTCAATTAGCAAGCAAGTAAATAGGATAGTATCTGTACACTAATACCATAGGTAACAGTCTTCAGTAGGACTCATGGCAACCAGGAAAGAGGCCTTGCAGAAAATGTGTATGTTCTTTGTGTTGTCAAGATATTTATCGTATTTGTGGCCTTGGAAAGATCAAGAGGCAGAGGAAAATAAAGTATTTCCCCATCTTTTGGATAACAAAATAAAAATTATAAACCCAATTAAAACTAGGTGGGGGTGCAGTTGTGAGGGTGCACACCGCACAGAGCTGTGTGAAGTCTTACTTTATGTACATGAATGCTTTACCTGTGTGTATATCTGTGCACTGCTTGTGTACCCTAACCCCGTGGAGGTCGGAAGAGGACTTGAATCCCCTGAAATGGCTAACAGACAGTTTTGAGCTAGTGCGCAGGTGCAGGGAACGGAACTCTGGAAAAGCAGCCTGAGAGTGCTCTTCACTGCTGAGTCATATCTGCAGCCTCAAAGCATTCAGTTTTGGTTCAGAAGGCCCAGGCCTCCGTCCGATTGGAATGAGAATTGGTAAAACGGGAGAGGAACAGGAAGGAATGATCAAGTTGAGCTCAGAACTGGAAAGTTTGGCTGCTACCCCATGAATAAAGGGAAAAAGCACATATGCAGAAAGGAAAATGCTGTTACTGACTTGTGCGTGTGGAACTGCACTTCTGACTGTCTAAACCATTCCAACAACAGCCTCTTATGAGCAGGCTGTTTCCGAGCTCAGTGATACAGGACAGGAGGTTCTAACCCTCAGGGCAGAGAGAAGCATTAAGCACATTCAGGATGGTCATTTGATATCTTTGCCAGTGTTACTGATGGTGGATTTATGACTAATACCTGACCAATCCAGAGTGGAGTGCGGTGTGGGAAGTAAGTAGAAAGAAAAACGGAAATAGAGCAGGAGAGGCACAATTAGCTTATCATAAGTCCTTTAATGACCCCTTGCTGGTTTTCAGCTCTCAAATCTCTGGAAGTGAACCCCTAAGCTGGCTGTCAAACACCATGCATGCATGATGCAAAGGGTTGACTAACTAATACCTTGAAACTTCTAGGACATTCTTCACGGTTGATGCCTCTAATGTGCCTCTAAGGCCCAAGTGTCTTTTCTTCCCACTCCAACTTCATTCTATGGTTGTATTTGTCTCCTAGTGTTGGTTTTATTACCTCTCCTTTCCCAGAGTACCTCAGACAGGAGCCCTGTTCCAACTTTTCAAGACTGTCCTAACCCTAGATTTCCCGGAAGGGAGGAGAGGGCATTAGGTGTCCCCAAACCATGTTCTCACGGTGCGGAGCAGAGTCAATACAGCAGTCAGGAGATTTGTTGGAGGTGAAGTACTGTAGCAGCAGAATGGGAATGGCGGGACCATTTCCAGTGAGTGAATTATCTTATGAATACCTGTGATACCTCCTTAAGCCTCCCTTACTTCTTGTAATTCACTAAATAATTCCCTACGCTCTATAGTTTGTCTATAGTGTCAGGAGCTATGGAAATTGCCCCACTGGTAATGTTTTCAGAGCGTTTGTCCACCTGAGCAGATATCGCTATTATCTCTCTTAAATGGAGGCATTTGAACAGCCTAGCCCTACCAGGAAGTGTGAATGGTAATTATGTTGGTAATTGCCTTACCATGTAGCCTGAAGCCAACTCTGAAATGAAGATCTGCATACACCTGATTGATTAGACAAGAATTCCCAGAAGAGAGTGGCAAAGGACTTGGGGCACAAGGGCACGGACAAGGCCAAAGTCAAGTGACACTGATTTCAGGCGGAGTCCCAGAGTTCCACAACTGCAGCCTAGCCCTTACAAGCAACCTTAAGGTATCCACTGAGTTGTCACAAGAACTCCAGGAGGTATCTGGGGTTTGTATTCTTCCATTGTTTGTCTTTGCTGACCAAGGGCACATAAACTTTCAAGTCCTTCTCTGTCAACAGCCCGCTGAGAACCCCATGAAGAAGAGACTCATGGGTTGGTCAATGAAAGCAAAGGTGTAGATAAAGGAAGGAATAGATGGAATAGTAAAGGGATTTCTGAGGTGTGGGAAGGGCTCAGCGCTGTTTGCCACATCATTAGAAGCTATATGTGTGTGTGTGTGTGTGTGTGTCTGTCTGTCTGTCTGTCTCTCTCTCTCTCTCTCTCTCTGTGTGTGTGTGTGTGTCTGTGTGTTAAAAGGTCATGCCCCAGATACATGTCTCTTTGTTTATCCAGTTTCTCACTGGTCATCATTATCATCAAGTGAGGGAGACAAGAGGAATCAGGATGTTGACACAGGAGGAACAGATTTGATACAACAGTTTGTCAGTAAGCAATGCATGGCTGAGAGTCAGGGAGGGTTATTTCAGGGGCAGAAGAAGTGGTGGCCGAGAGGAAATGTAGGGATACTTTTCAAGTTCATGGAAGTGTTTAACACAGAGTAGACTGACCAGCTGTGCACAATGTTATGAAGCAGTAGAATAGAATAGACACCTGCTTGCTATCATAGCAGGAGGGGCTTAAGACGGACAGAAGTGAGTTTTCTGCAGCGAAAAAGGCAGGGAGCACTGGAGTGAAATTCTACAAACTCAATTTAGAAGAAGAGAAAAGGAAAGGCAGAAAGGCTGTCAGCCCGTCTGGTGGTGTGAACGTATGGGATGTTACCTTGAGCACAGCTGCTTCACACCTGCAGCCCCCACAGAGGGCCGCCAATGAAAGCAGTGAGTGTCACCAGAGTGCAGGCTGCTGGTAAACGGCTGGCAGTCTTGACACTGTTGGATTTGTCATTCATTTGTGCCCAAGAAGACACGCACACTGGTCCTGTCTGGTCATAACAAGAGCTATCTACTTCCTTTTTTGTCCCTTCTCTCCCTCAAAGACAAAACTCTCAAGCACCATTACATGTATGCATGAGATGCCTCAACATGGCATGGAGCCAATGTGGAAAGCAGAGAGAATGGGCTCCCTGGGATGTATTTTGCTTTGTTTTTGATGTGTGTGTGTGTGTGTGTGTATGTGTGTGTGTGTGTGTGTGTGTGTGTGTGTGTGTGGCCAGAAGAGAGTATCAGATGCCCCGAAGCTGAAGTCCCAGGTAGTTGTGAACTGCCCGGTGTTCGTGCTGGGAACTGAACAGCAAAGTCCCCTTACCTTCTGAGTCATCTCTCCAGCCCACCTGTATACCTCAGTGGCCTTATCTGTGTTATCTGTCCATATACAGCCTCTACCACACACACACACATTGGTTTAAAAATAACATTTTTATTAATTTTGTAAAAATCCCATGCATGCATACAGCGGATTATGATCATATTCACCCTCGCCACTCCTGCCCCAAACTCCTCCCAACTCTATTCCCAACTTTGTATCTTTTCTTTTGTAGCCCACTGATTCTAATTTGTGCTGCCCATAAACTCAAGGATGTGGGGCCATGCAATGAAGCACGGTGAACCTACCGGGGCCACACTACAAAAGAAAACTGACTCACTCCCCCTGAAGCCATGAATTCTCTCTAGCTCCGCAGCCTGGAATGAAATCTATGGTTAGGGAGATGCAAATCTAGAGGAAGGTAAACTTGACTCTTCAATTTGCATGAGGATGTGGTGTGGTGGGGCACACTTGTGTGCTGGCGTGCATCCAAGTGTGTGGAGGCTGGAGGCTGCCTTCAGGCACCTCCCTTCATAGCTTTCTGCTTTATTCACCAAGGCAGGGAGGACTCCTGCTGAACTCTGAACTCACAGTCTCTGCTCTTCACAAAACCGGCTTGCTCTGGAGACCTTTGGGTCACTTGTGTGCCACCACCACTGTCTAGCTTTTATGTGGATGTTGGAGATCTGGCCTGGTCATTAAGGCCAGAGTATTGAAGGGTCTGTCGAGAGCAGAACCCGTCCCTCTCTTTGCTTCTTAGCCACCATGAAAATGAACAGTTTGGCTCCATTGTCTACCCTTAGCGTATTTTGCCAAACCATAGGCCCGAAGGCAGGAGAACAAACTCACCATGGGCTGAAAGTCATGAAAGCATGGATCCAAGTAAACCTTTCTTCCCATAAATGGATTCCTCAAGTGTTTTGTCATAGTCATGAAAAGAGGACTAGACACTCCCTCCTCAGGGGAAGCACGCAGAAGGACATTCTGCACTTCTCTTGAAGGCAATAGCCGAGGCAGTTGCCCTGAAATCGCTTCTCTTCTTGGCAGTGTGCTGGTTTGTCTTCTGTGAAGGAGAAGCACCCTGGTCTTCGTTGCCACAGTGACCGCTCACAGCAGCACTGCTGGGCACTGACAGCAACCGTCTTCCTTCATGAGCACTGTCTTCGTGAAGACTGGAATGCTGGCATTTTATTAACTTCATTTTCCAGCAGGGAAAACTGCCTTAGTGTAGCTTGTTGGCCATAGTCCTGGGTCTTCTGGACTAACTGCTCTGGGGGAACCTTGGTTTAGGCCTAGAGGTCAGAGATCCCCAGAACTCAAATCGGTACTGATGTTCTTGCGATGCCAGGGACTCGCCTTACCTGGAGTGAGAGCTGCTTCTGGGTCCAGCTGTGGGTGCTCAGACCACAGCGGACAGCATCTGTGTAGTCTGCAGTTTTGTGTAGCTTTCAGCATGAGGAGTTGTGAAAGATGGGCACTTTCCCTAGGAACTCCTCCATCTCCTCAAATTCTGGTAGCGTGAGAATCAACTTCCTTGGTAGGTGAGAACAGTTACTGCTTAAGATTTAAAAGACTCTGAATAACATAGCAACATAGAATGAAAAAAAAGAAATTTTGGGTTAATTCTCTTTTTAGTTTTTCGAGACAGGGTTTCTTATGTGGCCTTGGTTGTCCTAGAAGTCACTCTGTGGACCAAGCAGGCCTCAAACTCACAAAGATCTGCCTGCCTCTACCTCCCGAGTGCTGGGATTGAATGTATGCAACACTGTTGCCTGGCTTGGGTTAATGAGTCTAAGTAGGCAAAAAAACTAAGCAATGCCTTTCTTTGATAATTCTAGATAATTGAATATGTAATTTAGCAAGAATAATTAAAGATTTTATTTGAGAAGTAGGGTTTTCAAATCATTTGCATATACTTAATTTAAATACCTTTTTTTTTTTTTTTTTTTTTTTTTTTTTTTTTGGTTTTTCCAGACAGGGTTTCTCTGTATTGTTTTGGAGGCTGTCCTGGAACTCACTCTGTAGACCAGGCTGGCCTCGAACTCACAGAGATCCGCCTGCCTCTGCCTCCCAAGTGCTGGGATTAAAGGCATGCACCACCAACGCCCAGCTTAAATACCTTTCTTTAAACCATCACCTGTCCCTCATTCTACTGGCTTCTATGGGTTGCCTAGAACTGACGATAGTGGCCTCGGACGCTTTTGGAATCTGGTTAAAAGAAACGTCTCGTGGGAGCCATCTGTGTTACATCACAGATGCTTCCATATTTAGTTAGCTCGTCGTCTCGGTGTGCCTCCTAGGAACATGCATCCTATCAAATGCACCCACTCACCTGGCGCCGTGGCCAGAACCTGCTTAGCCACCAATTGTCTGAGGATGTGAATGGATAGTGAGTTGTCTGGCACTGGAAGCATGTGTACACCAGGGAGAAGCCTGATTTGAGACATAGACACAGAAGCTAAGCTATAGAAAGTCTCCCAGTTATCAGGGATACATAATTGTCAGCAGGGACTGGGGAGACGGCTTGGTTGGTAGGGAGTCTGCCACAGACATGAGGGGCTGAGTTTGGATCCTCAGATCCCAAGTAACGTCTGGACACAGTGATGCATGCCTGCTACTCTGGTGCTATGGAGTAGATGCAGGGACTGAAACTCTCTGGCCAGCCAAACTGATGTGCTTCAAGTTCAGTAATAAAATAAATAACACTACAGACACAATTATGAATGCTGTATATGTGTGTGTGTGTGTGGAACAGAATTATATTTTTACTTTCTTTATATAGGGTGTCATAATATACAGTTATCAAAGAATTGACACAAAAACTGTATTGTGTAGTTTGTTAATAACTTCTATTTCTCCTTTGGCTATGCTCTGATGACACCATTGTCCTTTCTGTGGCTGAGCCTAATGACACATGCTTTCAATCCCAGCACTTGGGAAGCACATGCAGGCAGATCTTTTTGAGTAAGGCCAACCTGATGGATTTTGGAAGCTCCAGGTTAGCCAGGGTCCCCTGGCAAGCCCTTGTCTCAATATACAAGCAGGTAAGTCACAAAGGGGACCTACCTTATGACACAGAGGCAATGGCGAGCACTATGTTAAGACAACATTAAAAGGGTAGATCCTATGTTAAATGTTATTTTTTTCTGTTAAATTAACTTTTTTCAGAGCTAAAGAGGTGGCTCAGTGGTTAAGAGTGCTTGCTGCTCTTTCAGAGGACTGGGGTTCAGTTCCCAACATCCACGTTAGGCAGCTGACAGCTGCCTATGATTCCTGCTCTAGAAGGATCCGGTGTCTGTAGCCTCCAAAGAAACCCCCACCCATGTGCACATGCCCACATATATACAAATAATTAAAGATAAAACTAAACCTTTTTTGCTTGTTTGTTTGTCTTTCAAGACAGGGTTTCTCTGTGTAACAGCCCTGGCTGTCCTAGAACTCATTCTATAGACCAGGCTGGCCTTAAACTCACAGAGATCCACCTGTGTCTGCCTCCCGAGTGCTGGGATTAAAGGTGTGCGCCACCACCAACTGGCAAAACTAAATATTGAAAAAGAAAAATAACATTCTCCTAATGAAAATAGATCTTTTAAAAATATACAATATATTTCGACTCCAGTTTTCCTTCCCCCAACTCCCAGATCCTCCCCACCCCCTCTCCCATCCAAATTCTCACCCTTTCTTTTTCCCTCTCCTTCAAAAGCAAACAGGCATCATAAAAAACGACAATAAGATAAAAATCCAAACAAACTGGAATTCTTTTCCTTTTTTTCTTCTGTTTGTGCTAAGTGTCATTAATGCACGTGTAAACACACACATCACAAAAGGAAACCAAGATTCTGGCTTTGGAGGTGACGAATGTAGGGAGTACTTTGGTTCTGGTGATGTTACCAGGGTGAATGTGTAGGTCCTAACATGTGATAGTGTGGACTTCAGTTCTATGCAGTTATTTGTGTTGCCAGTCAAACTTTGGTAAAGTTATAAAAATGTGTGATATTTCAAATGGCTGTCTAATGTAATTTCATTTTTATGAACTTTATGCTACCTTGTGCATTACATTTGTTTCTAAAAAATTACTTTTATTATGTATGTTTATGAGTGTGTGTGTGTGTGTGTGTGTGTGTGTGTGTGTGTTCCTGCATATGAGTGCAGTGGGTGTGGACCTCTACAAGAGTAGTAGCTCTTAACCATGGAGCCTGGACTGTAGTTTTTCTTTTTTCGTTTGTTTGTTTTGTTTTTAACATTTCATATATTTTCTTGTTTCTTTTTCTGAAATAATCATTATTTTTAGGGATGACCCCCGAGTGAACATCTGACTTCAAATCCATAGGCGTGACATCATTCACACCTACGGAGAGGAGTCCTGGCTTCAAATCCATAGGTGTGGCAACGTTCACACCTTGAAGAGGAGCCCTGTCACTTCTCCGGGTTGCAGAATGAGCCTTGGATTCCACCTCATCTTTACACTTACATGGAAGGAAGACCTGCACCCATGTGTTTCATACTTAACATTATTCTGAGACATACTTCACTTGGAACCAAAAATGTGTATATATATTATGTGTATGTGCATTTTGTCTGGATGTACAGATGTACAATCACATGTGTGGCCTAGTGCTTGTGGAAGCCAGCAGAGGGCACTGGATTTCCTGGGACTACAGCTACAGACCATTGTGAGGGGCCACATGGGTGCTGGGAATTGGTCCCGTGGAAGAGCGGCCGGTGACCTTAACAGCCGAGCCATGTCTCCAATCTCAAATAAACCATATTTAAAGTATGTTACTTGATCAGCTGGCTTTTTGGCACTGGGGATAAAGCCTCAGGCTTTATGTATGCTGGGCAAATGCTCTACCACCAATAACAATCTTCACCCTGAATCTAGACCAATCAAATACATAACTGAGATAATGGAAATTTCCATCTTATCTTTCCAGTGTGTCCCAAGGGGCTCAGTTCAACCACAGTAAACAGTTGATTTGTTTTCAGTGCTAACTAGCTAGTTTTTATTTTTGAGATACTTATGAAATGGAATCTAGTCATAATTATTGCATCAATGGTTTATTCTTTGGTGTTGCTGAGTAGTGTTCACCATGTTAGACATCACAGTGAATTTATTAATTTTTTTCCTTTTCCTGTGTGGGCCGTGATTGCTATTTATCATTAGGGATATCACACGTATTTCTTTTTCTGTGTCCATTGTGCACCAGTCTTTGTATTGACAGAAACATTCACTTGCTGACAGGATCCCTGGGAGTTGATTGCTTGGATTACACATGGATGTGCGCTTCGTACCTTTAAAAAGTATCAAGTGGTTTTGCAAGCTGTTGAACTGCTGTTTACTCCTATCAGCAGTGGGCTTTCTGTTTGTGTTAGAACCTTGCTGGAAGCACACAGTGGCTAGTCTGGAGGCCTGTGACGCTGAGGGTCTTGCCATGTGCTTGGGTCACCCCGCACTTCTCTGGCAAGAAGTCTTTTACTTGAAGTGTTTATGTATGTTGTTCTACTATTAATACAAGCTCAAGAGTCAGATATTGGGGTACAAACCTGATAGACGAGGAAAGTGGCAAAGAACGGCCAGCTGACTCTCTCCACCTACCCAGATCAAAGATCCAGATCAAAGAAAGCCGCCAATCTCCCCAAGCCTCTTCCTCTCTTTTCCTGTACCTCTTTCTGTCCCTTCCTGTATCTTTCTATCCAGGCCCTACGAAATCTGTATGGCTAATTCTGGCCAGCTAGTCATGGACTCCACCCCTAGATTAACTTTATTATCAGTCTTGGAGTGTCACTGCAATCAAATATCCTGCAACACTTGTTCCCTTTCTTGAGTTTTTTTTTAATATATGAAAAAATGTGTTTTGGATACAAATCCTTAATCAAATGTACAATTTGCAAATATTTCCTCCCAGTCTGTAGCTTTTATTTTCTTTCCCCAACAGTCTAGTTCACAAAGCAGAAATTTAAATATTTTTGGGCCATCCAATGTATCAACGTTTTCTGCTACAGACTGTAATTTTGGATGGCGTATAAGGAAGCTTCACCTAATCAAACTTGCACAAGTTTTCTCCTGAAAGTTTCACATTTAGGTCAATGACTCATGCTGAGTTAATTTTATGGTGTGAGATATGGATCAAAGTTTATTTTTTCTTGCATATGTATATATCCAATTATTCCAGCACCATTTGTTGGAAAGACTGATCTTTTTCTACTGAATTTCCTTTGAATCTTTGTCAAAATCATTTGTCTGTGTGTGCGGGGCTATTTATGGGTCCTCTTCTGTTCCCTCTGCATATCTGCCTATCTTTACATCACCACCAAACTGTCTGGATGACTGTAGCTTCATAATAAGCCTAAGTTCTCTAAATTTGCTCGTCCTTTTTCAAAGTTGTTTTGGCTATTCTAGGTCCTTCAAAATTTTATATCAATTTTAGAATCAGTTCGTTAATTTCTATAAAAAAAACCCTCATAAGATTTTAATTGGGATTGTTTTAAACCTATGGACTGGTTTGGGTAGGATGGCTTTTTAAAGGCTTATTGAGTTTTCTTGCCAGTGAATAAAGAACATGCCACCATTTCTTAGGTCCTTCTTAATTGCTGTGTGGGCGTCAGTGGCCAGAGCTTTTGTGCCTTTTGTTAGGTCTGTTCCTAATTATTTCATTTTGTTAGTTTTTAAATGACATTATTCTTAAATTTTTAATTTCTCATGGTTTGAGGCTAATATATAGAAACATAACAAGGTCTGCATAACAGCCCTTTGCCCTGAGAGTTGGGGCCACATTCATCTTACACCTACTTGGTGATCAGCATGTGCTGGAATGTGGATAGCGGGGCTGGAGCTTCCAACCCTTGTGAAGTGTTTGAGCCCCAGGAGCCAGGATCTCGGTCTCTGTCACACTGGGAGGTAGGGTGGTGATCCCTGTTCTTTTCCTTTTACAGACTGTGGACGGTTTTCTACATGGATGATTATATCATTTGTGAATAACAGCTATCTTACTTCGGGGTTCCCAATCTAAATGCTTTAATTCAGTCATTTTCTGATTTTGTATTAGCACAGGGTCTCTGTGTCTGTATAGGCCAGTCCCACACCCACCTTGAATTCTTCTGTATTTGTTTTCTTGCTGGAGGGGTGGCGGGTACAGGGATCTTTCTCTGTTCCTGTTCTCATGAAAGCAGGATTTAAAGTTAGCTGAATGTTTATAGATGCCCTTTATCAGCTTGAGAAAGTCCCTTTTCATTTCTAATGTCAGTTTTCTAAGAGTTCAAGAGAATGTGGGGTGTAGGTTGAAGTTTGTCAAATTCTTCTATGTTTATTTAGATGTATCAACAGTTCATCTTCCTCTGGCTTTCCCTTTGTTATTATGGTAAAATTTGCTGATACATTTTCTATTGCTGAACTAATCATGCACACTGAGGCATGCTGTGTTATCTTTTCACACAGTGTTGGATTTGATTTGCTAAAATTTTGGTTTGAGTGTCATTATCTGTCATTACAGTATACCTTGGTCTGAAGTCTACTTATATCCTCTTCATCTTTTTTTTTTTTTTGTATCAAGGTAATTCTGTCTCATCATTGCAAAACATTCCTTCCTTCTTATTTATCTGGAAGGATTTGTGTAAAGTTGGTATCATTTCTGTCTGCCTGTGTTTTAACAGTTATCTGTGGGAGTTTTAGAAATACAAATTCAATTTATTTTATGGATGGAAGGTCATATGTGTTCTTTATTATTTTTCTTGAGTGACTTTGCCAGTTCATATCCTTTAAGGAATTTGTCCATTACAGCCAAATTGCAGAGTTTGTTTGGTATATAATAGTCACTTACTACCTTTTTGATATTGCAAAATCTGTGGTGATGCCATATCTCTTATTGCTGATATTAACTTTCTTTTTTTTTTTTTTTCTTTCTGAGACAGGGTTTCTCTGTGCAGTCTTGGCTGTCCTGGAACTCATTCTGTAGATCAAACTGGTCTCAAGATCAAATTGAGATCTTCCTGCCTCTGCCTCCCTAGTGCTGGGATTAAAGGCAGGTGTTATTCTCCTCTAATAAGTTCTGTTAGAGGCCTAGCACTATTCTTTGTTTGTTTTTACATTTTTCTTTTTATTTATTCTTCTCTCTTATAATACATTCTGACTGCACCCTCCCTTCTCTCCAGTCCTCCCAGCCCCCATCCCCACCTCTAACAGATCCATTGCTCTTCCTTTTCCCTTCAAAAAAAGAGCAGGCTTCCCAGGAATATGCAATAAGACTAGGCACATATCCTTATATCAAGGCTAAATGAAGCAATCCAGTAGGAGGAAAAGGGTCTTAAGAGCAGGCATAAGAGTCAGAGACACCTCCACTCCCATTGTTAGGAGTTCCAAAAAACTCCAAGGTAAACAACCACAACAATATGTAGAGGACCTGGTGTAGACCCTTACTGTATGAGCCCCTATTAACTCTACTTAGTTGATCCAGTGGGCCATGCTGTCCTGGTATTCTCAATCCCTTTGGCTCATACAATCCTTCCTGGCCCCTTTTCCCTGGGGTTCCCCAAGCTGTTCCTTCTGATGTTTGGGTGTGGGTCTCTGCACCTGCTCCTATCATTTGCTGGAGGAAGTCACTCTGATGACCATTGTGCTAAGCACCAAACTACGAGCTTAGCAGGGTATCATCACGAGTTATTTCATTGACTTTTTTTCCATCATTTGGTCTCTGGGCTGTCCAGAGTCTGGTTCCTGACCATCCAAGCAGTGTGGGGCCTGGACTCCCTCTGGTGGCATGGGCCTCAAGTTAGACCAGTCATTTGCTGGCCACTCCTACAACCTCTGAGCCTTGTTGCCCCTGGCACATCTTACAGACAGGACAGGTTGTAGACTGAAGGTTTTGCACCTGGGTTGGTGTCCCAGTCCCACCACTGGAAATCTGGCTAGAGAAGATGCCCCAGGCGCCACATCCTCCATTACAGGGAGTCCTTGCTACGATCACCTCAGAGATTCCAGGAAATTTTCATGGCAACAGGTTTCCATATCACTTTCCCAATGCTTCCCAGTTCTAGTTGTCTCTCCCCATACTCTCTCCCTCTGTACCTCTCTCCCCCCAAACCCTCTAGTCCTATCACCATCTCCCCCCAGTCCACCTACAAAATCTATTCTATTTTCCATTCCCAGGGAGATCCACGCTTCCCCTGAGAGCCCCCTTTGTTACTTGGCCTCTTTGGGTCTGTGGATTGTAGTGTGATTGTCTTTCTTAAAGAAATTAATGAATTATGTAAGATTCCACATGTACAAAACAACTTCATTTGGCTTTATTTTTTTTTTCGTGTGTGCGTGTGTGTGTGTGTGTGTGTGTGTGTGTGTGTGTATGGTCTATGCCTGTCTTGTCTGCCTGGGTGTGATTGCCTATACTATTGCATGTGGGAGATGCCCTCTTCAATGGTTCCTTATTATCATTATATTATTTATTATTATTATTATTATTATTATTATTATTTATTCTTCAGACTGGCTGGGCAGTTGAGACCCTAGGATCTGCTTGTCTTCACCTTCCGGCAGTGAGATTATACGCACAGACACCACAACCATGCATCCTTCCCTTGTTTGAGTTTGGGTGGAACTCAGATCCTCATGCTTGCATGGCAAGCATCTTCAGCCTGTCCCATGCTATGATGTCCCATCCTCTGTCTCCTCTGGGGTTCTCAGTTGCCGTACCTTCAGTTCACTAATCTTTTCTTTTGCAATGTCTAATCTGCTAATCCCAGAAACTGTCTTTCTCCTCTCACACATTTTGGTTTTAATCACCACAAGTTCTGTTTGGTTCTGTTTCCCACTTTTCTTGTTTTTGCCTAACTTTTTGAACATATGGAATACAGTTATAATAACCAGTTTAATATCCTTCTCTGCTAACTATAACATCTGTGGTTAGTTCTTAATCAGATCCAATTGATTGATTTATCTCCTCATTATGGATAATATTTTCCTGTGTCTTTGTGTGTCTGGGAGATGTTGATTGGATGCCAGATATTGTAAATTACACCTTGTAGGCTGCTGAGACTTTTTGTGCTCCTATAAATATTGTTGAGCTTTGTTCCAGGCACAGTTAAGTTACTCGAAATCAGCATGGCTCTTTCTGGCTTTACTTTTAAAAACCTCTAGGCAGACGGGAGAGATGTTGGTCGTGGCTAATTACCCCACAGCAGAAGCGATACTTGTCTGAGTGTTGTGTACTGTGAGGCTTCTCAGCCTGCCTTGGGCCACAGGCATTCGGCCCTGGCTGTCACTGGGCATTGCTGCTTCTCCTTCTAGGTGGTTCTTTGTCTGGCAGTTTGCTCATGGGGACATGTTGCTGTGCTCAGCTGAGTCCTCTGGGGATCTGGCACACAGGCCTAGAGCTCTCCCTCTGGGCAGCTCCTTCCTCCAGGCACTCGGTGCTGTGAATCTCCATGCTTGGATTTGCACGGTCAACTCTGTTTGTTCAGTTTGCTGAGTGCTCCACACTGTACCTGAGCCCTCCTATGCTGTGCTCTGGAAATTCCCCTGGGGCAGCAAGGAGACAGCCATAGCCTGCTGCATCTGTTTCTCCTGCCTCAGAGGCCATGAGCATCCTTCATTGCCTAATGATTCAGGGTCTTGTTGGTTCAGATGGAAAAATAAACTGGTCCCTGTTTTTATTTTTATTTTTTTCTTAGCTGGAAGCAGCACCGGTTCCCCTGAATTGAGCTTTTCCTTATTAGGCATAGGCAGGTGTTAGTTTTTTCCTTTGTCTTTTCTTTTCCTGAGGTTGGGTTTCACACCACAGCTCAGGGGCCTGGAACTCACTTCTGCTTCAGCTAGGGTGATAGGCATGTGTTACCACACCTACATTTGTGCTTGCTTTTCTGCAGGCGAGTCTAGAACTCTTTTACACATTTAATTTTGTCTGCATTATTAGTGTGTGTGCACGTGCGCCCGTGCGAACACACCATGACATGAGTGGAGAGGTCAGAGGACAACCCTCAGATCTCCATTCGTTTCCCCCGTTGTGGGTTCTGGGATTGTACTGGGGCCAGCAGGCTTTCGCTCTAGGTGTTTTACCTGCTGAGCCATCTCTCCAGCCCTGATAAAGAACCCTTGATCTAGCTTGGCTGCAGCCTTCTGAGTACTGGGATTATATACATCTACATGAACATGTCTGGCTTTATGTTAGATCTTAAAAGACAAGATTTAAAAAAAATAAAAGAATAATTCAGAAATGACAAAGGGATTCCCTGTTTGCCACATGTATGCTTGACAATTGAATATAACAGCAGCTAGTCTCAATTTGAATTTCTTTAGTTAAGAAAGTCTCGGCTCAGTCACCATGTCTGTTGTTTGAGAAGGGTGCTGACCTGAGTCCCGGACAATCAGAACCCCCAACAGTCGTTGATGGTTTTTGGAATAGGCAATTTCTGTTATTTTTAGCAAACAGAAAGACTGCATAAAAATGTCAAAAGAAACTACTTTTGAAGAAAAAAATAGAAACTGACTCACTAAAGGGACCTACTGGGAGCAATTACCCAGAGCCTGTGGTAGACCAGGAGGGCTGATTTAAGGTTATTGCTTTTGCGAATTCTGCAAAAACAAAACAAAACAAAACAAAATCCCAAAACAAAACCCCAAAACAAAAAGCAAGAAACAAAACCCAAACCAAAAAACCACCACTAACAAAATGGAACATTTTCCCTGTGGCTTTGCCAATAGCGAATAGATTCTTGTATAGTTGTAGTCTCATGAGAACTGTAGATTTTATTTTTTGGATTCCTCAGGTCTCCTTTTCCTAACATGGATTAACATTGGCTAGGATAGGCAGGAAAAACTGCCTTTCCTGATGGTGCTCTGACAAGATCACTGGGACTTTACTGTGCGGGTTTCCTCGGTCTTAGGGGCATGAAGCTTGAACTTTCCCATCAGACACCTGTCCAAATCCAAGGACGATCATTAACTCTTGGCATAAGGTTTGACAACCCAGACTGTGGTGTCCCGGGGATGCTCGCCTTAGGAGAGACATGAGCTGGTTTCAAATTAACTGTGGGTGAACTAAACTCAATCTTCTTGCTACCATTGGATTTTATTCCATTAAAATATTCCTTAAAATTTAAAACAAAACCAAACACTGAACTGAACTCCTGGAACCCAGTGACAGAGATAGAGGAGTGATGAGCAAAGGGGTCAAGACGGTGCTGGTAAAACCCACAAAGACAGCTGACCGGACAAGGGGGACCTCTTGAACCCCAGACTGATGACTGAGAGGCCAACAGGGGACTGATCCAGACTCCATGAATGTTGTTTTAGTGACGAGTCCTCAGCAATCTCTGGAGCCTTGGGCAGTAGATCAGTGTTTACCATGGCGTACGAATGAACTTTGGGAGCCCATTCCACATGGAGGGATGCTTTCTCAGCCTGGACACATGGGGAAGGGCCTAGGTCCTGCCCTGGATGAAATGACAGACTCTGGAGATCCCCCATGGAGGGGACCTTACCCTCCCTGGGGAAGGGTGTGGGGGTTGGGTGGGGGTTGGGGGTAGCTGGTGGAGAGCCAAGGGAGGAGTGGGGGAGAGAGAGCTGGGATTGACATGGGAAGCATTCATGTTTCTAATTTAAATAAAAACATACAAAAAATTTAAAACAAAAGATGTGTTCGTGTGTCCACTCTATTTGGTGTTCTGTAGGCTTCTTGTACCTTCATTGGCATGTCTTTCTTAAGGTTGGGAAAGTTTTCTTCTATGATTTTGTTGAATATGCCTTCTGCCCCTTTGAGGTGGATTTCTTCTCCTTCTTCTATACCTATTATTCTTAGGTTTGGTCTTTTCATGGTGTCCCATATTTCCTGGATGTTTTGTGTTAAGGATTTGTTGGATTTAAGGTTTTCTTTGGTTGATAAATCCATTTCTCCTAGTGTATCTTCAACACTTGAGATTCTCTCTTCCATCTCTTCTATTCTGTTGGCAATGCTTGTATCGGTAGTGCCTGACTGTTTGTCCAGCTTTTCTATTTTCTGCCTTTCTTCAGATTGTGTTTTTTTTAATGTCTCTATTTCAGTTTTCAACCCTTGCAGTGTTTGCATTGCTTCTTGCAATTTTCTGTTTATCTTTTCGTCCATTTGTTGCCTTTTATGAATTTTTTGGTTTGTTCTTTCTTCCATTTCTTGCATTTTTTGGTTTGCTTTTTGTTCCATTTCTCACATTTTGTGCTTTGTTTCTTCTTCCATTTCCTGCCTTTTTTGGTATGTTTCTTCTTCCAATTCTTGCATTTTTTGCTTTGTTTTTCTTCCATTTCTTGCATTTTTTGCTTCATTTCTTCTTCCATTTCCTGCCTTTTTTGGTTTGTTTTTTCTTCCATTTCTTGCATTTTTTGGTTTGTTTTTTCTTCCATTTCTTTGAGGGATTTTCCTATATCCTCTTTTAGGGCCTCTATCATTTTCATGAAAGTGCTTTTAAGGTCGTTCTCTTCTGCTTCGTTCGCATTGGAATGTTGGGGTCTTGCTGGTGTGGAGTCTCTAGAATCTGGTGGTGTCATATTTGTTTTTCTGTTGCTGAGTGTGTTTTTGTATTGTCTCTTTCCCATCTCTTCTTCTAGTGGGTGCAGAAGGAGCCCCTTACTGGTCTGGGGACCAGAGTTCCCTTTTGGTGGGTGCTAGCAAGTCCAATAATCTGGTGGTTCTTCTATTCCTTGTCCAAATGCTGGTCCCGTGGGTTGAGAAGAACAGGAATCTGGGGCGCTTAGCCTCCTACCTGGTCCCCTGGACCCTATGCTGGGTCCTGTTGTACCTGATCTGGAACAGCTACTCCCCTGGTCTCCCTGGCTCCTCTGGTTTCCTGGTCTCGTTGGCGGGAGAGAAGACCTGGAGTCTGGGGTGCTTGGCTCCCGCCAGGATTGGGAGCTCTGTGCAGTTCCCAGGCGATCTGCAGGTACTGGAACACAGGACAGGAAGCTGGCCTGTTTACCTGATGCTGCTGCAGGAATAGCTGCTTCCCTGGACTCCCAGCCTCCTCTGGTTTCCTGGTCTCATTGGTGGGAGAGAAGATCTGGAGTCTGGGGTGCTTGGCTCCCGTCGGGATTCGGTGCTCTGTGCAGTTCCCAGGCGATCTGCAGGTACTGGAACACAGGCCGGGAAGCCGGCCTGTTTACCTGATGCTGCCGGAGGAACAGCTGCTTCCCTGGACTCCCAGCCTCCTCTCCTTTTGAATGACTTTAACAACAGATTAACAAAGAAAATCATATAAGTAGTAAGTGGAAGTAAGCTTGGCATGGTTGACTGGATTCTTGCCTCTGTTTAGAATCATGGTTTTTTTTTTTGTTTGTTTGTTTTTGTTTTTTGGTTTTTTGAGACAGGGTTTCTCTGTATTGTTTTGGAGGCTGTCAGTCCAGCCCGGCCTCGAACTCACAGAGATCCGCCTGCCTCTGCCTGCCGAATGCTTGGATTAAAGGCGTGCACCACCACCTCCCGGCTTTAGAACCATGTTTTTAAATTATGCGTTTGTGTGAGGGTATGTGCATGTGTGTACAGGTTCCTGAGAAGGCCAGAAGAGGGACAGTCTCCCTGCAGCTGCAGTTGTGAGCTGCCTGGGCTGGGAGCTGGGTGCTGGGTGCTCGGAACAAAACTGGTCAGGTGCAAAAGTACTAAGCTCCCTCTAGCCCCAGCTTTTACATCTGGGAAGCCATTCCTTCATTAGACTGTTTCCAGGCCTTAGTTCACTAAGCTCCACTGGCTGCTGTCATTTGCCTGGTCCCTGTCTCCTTTAGAGCATG
Organism: Mesocricetus auratus; assembly: GCF_017639785.1. Taxonomy (NCBI): domain Eukaryota; kingdom Metazoa; phylum Chordata; class Mammalia; order Rodentia; family Cricetidae; genus Mesocricetus; species Mesocricetus auratus. The sequence continues at coordinate 2,080,160 of NW_024429202.1, read as the reverse complement.
CACACCCTGAGTCAAGCAAACCTAGTTACCAAAGTCAGTCAACTGAGAACTGAGCAAACGCCGTGGGAAGCTTGTCAGCCTTGTTGCTGTCACCTCCAACAGGTGACAACACACATGCAAGACTTGTAGAGAAAGCCAGCAGCTTGGGCACTGGTGGCGGCAGCCTCGGGATGCTCCTTTCCCTTCCCTGGGCTTTACCAGATCCTGTGAACTGGCATTCTTCATGATTTGTAAACTTCCAGAGCTATGTCTGTGGTCCCTATGACTTTACATAGTCCTGACTCTGTAGTTCAGGGTTTCTGAAACCTTTCCATTCACAACTATTTATACTATGAGAGCTTAAGCTAAATTTTAAGCTTAAATGACTGTGCTTAAGAGATCTATAGAACAAATATACCTCTAACTTAGAAGCCCCACTTACCCAAGAACAGGTAACTTCCTGGAATGCTGGGGGCTGTTGTTCATATAAGACATCAAGCCATGTATTTTCACTTCTGTAAACAAGTTTGGTTGCCCCAACTACACAGGATGACTCATAGGTGGGAGGTGCATAGGCAGGAAGCTTGTCAGGATGTGTGCTTGGCCCTGATTGGATGAAGGCTGTAGGGCAGGAAACTTGTCAGGATGTGTGCTTGCCCCTGACTGGATGAAGGTATGAAGTATGTAGTCTTGTGGGTCTTGCCTTTATAAGCACCTAACTAAGATAATTCATGGCCACTGTCTGGGAATTCTGGGTATGGACTTGGTCAGTGTCCATCCTGGCCAGTATTTAATAAAGCTTGCTTCAAATTTGGCTTTAAAAATTGTGTTAGTTGTCTTATTCTTTTCCAGTGGGATGAACAATACCCAAGAAATTTTTATGTGACTTGAATATTTTACATGCAAGAATATGAAACAAGATTATAAGTCAAACACTTACTGATAAGAAATCATGAAATTTGTTTGAAAACAATTCTTTGGTATACACACAATTTTACCATTCCTTAAAGATGGAAGAGAATTTACTGTCATGAGACTAATATTACTTGTTAACTTTTGCTTGAAGAATTAAATCTTACTGAATATTTGATATTAGACATAGAGAATCTTCAGTCTTTGTTGGAACTGATCAATATTTTGGATTTCTAATCTGTAGTACTGAGAATATCCCATCACATAAAAATGCAGCATAAATCATCAGAAGTGAATTTGGGGCCATTTGGGGAATTATTGGAATTTTGTCCTAATCCCAAGAGGAACTCCACTTATTAATTTTTGTGAAATTTAAGAGAGCAACTCAAACTTCAATGTTGAAGAGGATGTACTTATTTTATGTGCACGGTGTTTCGTTTACTTGTATGTATATGTACCATCTCTGTGTCTGGTGCCCCTGAAGGTCTTGGGGGGGCCATTAGGTTCCCTAAAACTGGAGTTACAGATGTGTGTGAGCAACCATGTGGGTTCTAGGACTCGAACCTGAGTCCTCTGCAAGAGCAATATGTACTGTCAATCTCTGAGTCATCCACCAGCTGCTCAAACAACAGCATTTAAAGCAAAAACTTATAATGTAACACAATCCAAAGATAATAATTTAATGCTTAAATACAGAGGAATGGTAGCAAGAAGTGTTGAAAGTCATTATTTCCCACAAGCATACCACTGACCCTTTAAGAGCACAGAACTTTGCATGTTCAGTGGAAACTCCGGTGTTTATAACACATGAAGTCCCCGATGTGAGGAGGAGTTTCATCCAGGGATCACTAGCATCGGGTAGCATGAGAGGTTCTCGGGCACTGGGTGGTGTGAAGGCACATGCATGTTGAGTGTGCCACATGTGCGTTTGGAGCCACAGCTGCAGTGAAGCCGTGAATGCCACAAACACGTTGGCTTACTTGTGATTTGATTTTCGACTTCATTTTTTCATTCACTGCATTCAGAAACTTTTCACTTTTGTAAACTTTGCCACGTTGTCTACATTGTGTGTCCTGGGATGGGCTGTGTGTCAGTTACTACACTTCGGCAGGTTTCAATCTAGTTTCTCTATTTCATTTCCAACAGACATGGAGGGCTTTAAAAATATTATCTTTGAGGGTCTTGCTGTATAGCCCAGGCTGGCTCAGAACTTGAAGTCCTTCTGCTTCGTCCCATAGAGATTTTGTTTTCTGAGTGTGAAACATCATTTATGACTAATAAAGAACAGTTTTTGGTTGTCTTTGAGGCAGAAAGATAAGCTGGCCCAGGTTGGAGGTGAGAGTCAGCTTGAGTGGTAGAGAAAACCACAAGCTGCTTCCTGTTGTTTCTGTACATTTAGTGGGAATGGAGTCGGTCCCGGGGAAGCTGAAGAGTGTTAGTGAAGACAGGGAGAAGGAACACAGGATTCAACACAACGGTGCGTTACCAGGGACACCAGCCAGCGGTGTGCGGTGTTGAGGACGAGCTCACCTATTTCTACCCTCAGCCACGTCTCACTCTTTCTGCACACAGTCTGATACAAATAGCCCGGGAGACTCACCGTTCCTCCAAGGGTCACCTGCTTCCCTCCCTCCAGACTTATCTCTACACGGTGCCCCTTCCACCTGGCATATTCCTCAAATTTGATCTGTTTGCACTTAACATTCCTGGCATTTTGCACAAAAAACAGTCAGTGAAATTATCTTTTAAATCCACGCAATTCATTGGAAGGAAAAGGCAGGAAAGTAGGGGAATGAAACAAAAAGAGAAGACTGCTCTGCAGGAACAGATTATCAAGCAGCTCCCAGGCACTGGAAGCAGGCTCAGCGGCAGCCCACAGGGAAAGTTCTGGAAACCCCTGGAATTACTGAACCTTGCGGTCGTCTCACCCAGGGGTAGAGGAGCTACCGAATTTATACACCAACACCCCTGATACACACTTGGAGAGTTCTTCCTGGAGCCATTAACTCCAGAACCTTCCAACCTGCTGGACAGGTGGCAACATGAGTTACAGACGACACCTTCAACAAAGAGCAGCTACCCCAGAGGCGGAAGTGAGGCCATTGAGATGAGTGACAGGGAGGTGACCTGAGAGCCCTTGACACCGTCGGATACAACCGCCTGGGAGAAAGACAGATGAGAGGGGCCAAGACGGCCTGGCGATTTGGCTCAGTCGGCAAAGGCGTTTGTTGCCGAAGCAAAGTTCTGAGTTCAATCCCTGGAAACCACTTGGTAGAAGGAGAAAACTGACTTCCACAGGTTTGTTTCTGACCCCCGACATATGTGTGTACCCCCGTGCAGGCGCATGCACACACACACACACACACACACGTGCAATTTTTTAAAAAGAAGCAACCAAACATGAATATTTCAGAATCACTGAAGTTTATTTTTACTCATGGCTGAAAGGAGCCTTTTCTGGGTTTTACTTCCTTACAGACACTTAGTGGTAGGTTAGCAATAATCTGAACTACATCCGATGCCACATCAGAAGAAACCGAGTCTCAAACAGATGGTGAATTGTGTCGTCTTAATTGGCAAGGTACGTGATGGTAGTCCAGAACAGGACTCGGGTGATGTCCTATGAGTCTGGGAGCAGAGAGAAATAAATGACTAAATATTCCCACATATGAACACTGACAATGATTTCAGATGGAACAATTAATTAATGTAAAAATGTAAAAAAGAAAAGAAAGAAATAGAAAACATGAGGGAGTTTTGAGTAAACTTAAAATGATTGCTAACCAGAAAAACACAGATTGAAAGAGATCCATGCATTTAAGTGACTAGAACTATAAAATCTGATATGACAAAAACAACAGGAAATGATGTTGTAGATGACACAGTCAGCATGGTGGTTTGAATGTGGAGGGCCCCCATAATATCATAGGGAATGGCACTATTAGGAGGCGTGGCTTTGGTGGAGTGGGTGTGGCCCTATTGAAGGAAGTATGTCACTGTGGGGGCCGGCTTTTGAGGTTTCTTATGCCAAGGATACCTCAAGTGTCTTAGTCAACTTCCTGTTTCCTGCAAGATGTGAGGACTTCTCAGCTACAGTCTCCCTGCACGCTTCCATGCTCCCTGCCATGATGGTAATGGACTGAGCCTTTGAAACAGTAAGCGAGCTCCAGTTAAATGTTTTCCTTGTAAGGGTTGCCACGGTCATGGTGTCTCTTCACAGCAACAGAAAACCCTAACTAAGACACTGAGGTTTTGAATATATATAAAGAATTCAGACTCTGAATGCAGAAAACGGATGAGCATGTTAATTCACGGGCAAAACATCTGTCTGGTTGATAAACATACACGGCATACAAAAACAGTAATGACCTGAGCAAAACAGAGATGTGGGTTTCTCATAAACTGCAAACGGGGGTGACAAGAACACTATGTTGATTTTTTTAAAGCATGACTGTGGTGGTTTAACTGAGAAATGGGCCCCATAATCTCAGGCTTGGATCCCAGTTGTTGGTGCTGTTTGGGGGTGTGGTCTTGCTAGAGGAAATGCGTCACTGGAGGTGGTCTTTGAGGGTTTAAAGACTCATACCACTTCCGGCTGGCTTGCTCTTTGCTTCCTGCTGTGCTTCCCGGTGCGAGGGCTCCCCTCGCTGCCCCAGCTGCAGTATCTGCCTGCTGTGATGGACTCATCCTCTGGAATCATAAGTGTGACGTTTTACATTGCCACTGTGTGACACCGTGTTGGTGTTTGTGTGCGAAATATTGAGGTTCCTGTGCTGAGACACTGGTTCTCAGCTGCTGCTGTCCAGGAGGCCGTGTAGCCTCTGGGAAGGGGGCTTAGGTAGCAGGCCTCACTGCTGGGGTGCGTCCTGAAAGGAGTGCTCGTCTCGGAGTACAGCCCAGATCTGCTTAGTATGAAAAGGTGTGACGGAATCTGCAAACCCTGGCCACGGCAACCAGAATAGCTTTCTTTTCCATGACAGGTCGGATTCCCCAAAACCATGAGCTAAAATGAACATCTCAAGTCTTACGTTGTTTCTGCCAAGTATCTTTATCACAGCAGTGAAAAAATAAGTAACTCATCCAGTAAAGGATTTTAATCTAGAGACAAACTTATACAAATGTATCCATATTTAAGTATAAACACTCCCAGCGAAGTATTATTTATATGACACCACCATCTAAAACCTCCACAATGTTCATAAATAAAGAGATCAGATGAATCTATTATAGTGCACATTTGTATTGAAGTTATTAAAAAGCAGAAGGTAAACTTACATGGGCTGACATGAAAAGTCTAAAGAGAACTACTATTGGAAAGCCAAATGGCATCAGTGCCCCATAATTTGGTCCTCTATGCGTGCATCTTGTACGTGTACTGGAAAATCTGGAGGGCAAAGGGCACCAGGAAAGCACAGGGTTCTAGTGATCGTGAATTTGGGTTTGGACATGAATTCTTATTCTTTTCATAAAAAGCCTAGTTTTGTATTCACATCGCATGCTTTGGAGAGATACATCCTCACCTCTACTCTGTAGATAGGGCATGGGACCCAGTTACATGGGAAGGATGCAGCCATTCCCAAGGCCAAAGTGATGTCAGGGCTGTTAAGGGCTGTGCAATGGTCATGCCAGAATAGATGGTCAGCATATCTGTGAGTCCCTGGAAGCTTGCACTTTGCTTCTGGAAGGGTGGCCATCGCTGAAAAAGCTGCAGCTCCCGGCAGGATGGAGAAGCAAACAGAAGGAGGAAGCCGAGCTCTGTCTGCGGAGCTGGGTGGACACACACTCCAGCTGAGCCAGCGGAGATTCAGACGATGTTGCATTCTTCAGGCAGCTTGCAGTTAGAAACTGTTGAGATAATGCTCTCACATCTCACGAGCAGCACGTGTTTATGCAATAAAAGGTATGTTGTAAATCATAGGACTGTCTACTTTATAATTACACTTTTATCAAGATATGCACAATAGGAGCTGAGTCACACACTCTCGCTTGTCTTCTTGTAACTCCAGACTGTATCAAACTGCTCCGAAGTCTCAAAGGGTTAAAAGGAGGAAAGCTTGTTTTTATAAGGACAAGGAGCCAATGGGAATTAGCAGCAGGTCCTCAATGCCACCGAGGCATCAGACAGGGGAGATGCAGCTATGAACCGGCCATCTTTTATAATCAGGCAAGTAGAGGGACCGGGGCACCCACCAAGCCACAAAGCCTTACACTTTTTTCCTTCCTGCAAGACGCGGTAGATGGGGTAAAGGCACACAAAACTCGCAGTCAGCCATGACTTGAGACTCATGTCAGGAGAGGCAGCCTCCCCTCGGCACCGCCTGGAGGGCCAGGACCCAGAGGCAGGGACAGCCCAGAGACTCAGTACCCCCCCCAAAAAGGTCAATGAAACCTAATGATACTCGGCTATAGCTGTAGGCCTGAGCCTAGCGTAATTGTTATCAGAGAGGCTTCGTTCAACAACTGATGAGCTCAGATACAGAGACCCACAGCCAAATATTAGGCAGAGCTCAGGGAATCCTACAGAAGGGGGGGGGCAAGGATTATAGGAACCACAGGGGTCAAGGACACCACAAGACGTTTATGTTATTTATTGGAGGGAATGCTATGCGACCCACAGAAACCAGGGCTCACAGGGACTCACAGAGACTGAACCCACAACCAGGGAACCTGAACAGTTTGGACCTAGGCCCTTCGCACATGTGTCACGATTGAGTAGCTTGGTGTTCCTGTGGGACTCCTATCAGTGGGAGCAGGGGCTGTCTCTGACTCTGTTGCTTGATTTGGGGACCCTTTTCCTCCTACAGGGTTGCCTTGTTTTTCAGCCTTGATATGAGTGAGGGCTTGTGCCTGGTCTTATTGTCCCTGAGAGGCCTGCTCTTTTCTGAACGGAAATGGAGGAGGAGTGGATCTGGGGAGAGGGGAGGTGGACTGTGGTAGGGACCAGAAGGAGAGGAGGGAGAAGAATCCTCGGCAGAGGTGCGGTATGTGAGAGAAGGATACAAACAAAACTAAACTAAACCAAAAAAAACCAGCCCAAAACAAAAATACACAAAAAGCAAGAAACAAATGAAAGAAAAGAGAATTTCCTTAAAACAAAATTGGCTTAGCTTTTCAGTTGCCATTTTTAGCAGACAGGAAGCAAACTGGCTCAGTGCCATGTTTCCCGGGGCAGGAGAAGGGCTTGGTAAATACAGTAAGTGGTGAGAACAGGGTAGTCCAATTAAAACGAACAAGTAAGGGTCCACCTTTCAGAAAGTTGTCTCATTTCACAAGATTTGAGTAATAAGAAAGCTACTCTTTGTAATCATGATGTGTGATGAAATACATTTACTCTATTGTGAGTGAGCTGCCCTAATCATCGTGTATGATGAAATATATTTGATCTATTGAGTGAGCTGCCCTAAAGACATGTGTGAGCCTCTAGGACTGATTAGAATTCTAGCGTTATGTGAATCCCTGGCTCATTTTAGTGTCATTTTCACTAACATTTTTTTATTGAATTTACATTTTTGTTTGTTTTGTGTGTGTATGTGTGTGTGTGTGTGTGTGTGTGTGTGTGTGTACTCTCATGTGCAAGCCATGGCCTGCTGTGGAAGTCAGAGTTGGCCTCTCCTCCTGGGTTGTCTTTCTGGATGTTTTCTGTTTGAGTGTCACAGTTGCAGTCATTTAAAATTCCCTTCTAAATTCACCCTGCATTGGAAATAAATTTGAAATAACTTGGTAAATGCCAATGGAAATAAAAACAAAACAACAGAGTATTATGTTCTCCAAGAATACATTTACCAGTTCTATGGCAGTCCGCAACAGGCTGTATCAACTCTGGCACAAGGAGAAAGACTTTGGGTATTTACAGAAACCTTCACAATGTTAGTGACTGTAAGGAAACCATTTGTCCAACAGCATGGGGACAATTAATTACATCTGTCACTAAGAAGCAGAATATTGTTATATTGATAAGTAATTTTGATTGTAGGACAATGGCAAAGCTGAGACACTGTCACCCTCAGTTAAAACAGTCTGGGTAGCCGGGCAGTGGTGGCGCACGCCTTTAATCCCAGCACTCAGGAGGCAGAGGCAGGACGATCTCTGAGTTCGAGACCATCTTGGTCTACAAGAGAGAGTTCCAGGACAGCCTCCAAAGCCACAGAGAAACAAACAAACAACAACAACAACAAAAAACCAGTCTAGGTAAAGAGGCTGACACACTATGAAGAGGAAGGTATCTACATGGTGGCTTAGCAGGCATTTCTACTTTTATAATATTTGTTATTACTTTAAAGTAATACTTTAAAGTAAAACATACTTTAATACTTTAAAGTAAAACTTGACATTTATTTATTTGTTGGGTATGGCGGTAGGCAGTGCCACAGCATATGTGTGGAGGTCAGAGGACAACCTGAGTGCCATTTCTCTCCTTCCCCTCCATGAGTCCTGGGGGTCAAACCCAGGTTGTGAGGTTTGGCACCTTTCCCAGCCTATACTATTTCTTGGAAATTTATTATTTCAAGTGATTATTCATTTTGCAATGAGGAAAATTTACATATTCTCTGTCTTCATATGAATGAGATATCCTAAACGTTAGCTGGTTTTTATCTGCACTAGGTCAGAGGGGTTTACAGGAGTTAGCACTGAGCTGTGGAATAAAAGTGGATTTTCAGATTGTGAAAGGAGATAATGGAAGAGAAACACGAATGTGATCATATGTTTGAGAAATATGAATCAAGATTATTAGGGCTGGTGGAGAGATGGCAGGTGACGTTTAAATAGGTGATGAGCTCCTGCACAGAACATGCCTGTGGTTTGGGAGATAATAGTCATTCACTACTCAGTTCTCTCCCTCCCTCCCTTCCTCCCTCCCTCCCTTCCTCCCTGCCTCCCTCCCTCCCTCCCTCCCTCCCTGCCTCCCTCCCTGCCTTCCTCTCTGCCTCCCTCCCTTCCTCCCTCCCTCCCTCCCTCCCTTCTTCTCTCCCCTCCATTCTCTCTGTGTCTCTGCCTCTGTCTCTGTCTCTCTCCCTTTTAAGACAGGGTTTCTGTGTGTAATCCCAGCTCTCCTAGAACTCGTTCTGTAGACCAGACCACCCTTGAACTCTCAGAGATCCTCCTGCCTCTGCCTCCCAAGTGCTGTTATTAAAGCTGTGTGCCACAACACTCAGTTCTTAAATGAGTTTTATAGATATGTGCACATATGGATGTCCAGTCCTTTGAGACAAAAAAATGAAAACTATACAATGTAGTTTACATTTGGTCTGAGTTTATATATATTGATTTAAGATACAGCGGATACAGCATTCACTTTTACTGGAATATGAAAGGGCATGGGGAAGGGGGTAGCATGTTACATACAAGTCCATAGTCCTTGAGTTTAGCATGCTCCCATCAACCTCTCAAGTGCTAGGATTGTCAGTGCATGCCACTACATCTGGCCTCTGGTTTCCATGTCTATTCACAAACTGCTTGTTGGACAACTGCTTAATCTGTTATTCCTCAGTGGATTGTTACTTTGTGGTATTAACTCTATGGATTTAGGATTTAAGCCCTGTAAATTAAAGGGAAATGCCTGCTCCCCCAACACTGCTCTAGGATCATGTATAAGATGATCTTGGCTTACAGGCGCTGTGGATCCTCAGTGGTGTGTTCTGTCTCACTGTCTCTGAGCCGTAAATCTGCCCTCTGCCTTTTCTTGTGTATTGGAGCTGCAGCTGTGTCCAGCTCCAGTCTCTGGCTGCTCTTTTCTGCTCTCTCTTCTTCTCACATCCTAAAGACTGTTGGGTTCCATTGTCCCTGTCAGCTCTGAGGTCTTAGAAAGCCTTGGCTACCTTGCCTCAGGCTGGAAGATCTGCCTTCATGGAGGGGGTACCTATGAAAATGCCTTGTTGACCAGTGTGCTAGTCTCTGGGGGCTAACATCTTCCTCCAGACTCTGCCATGGTTATCAAAACATGATTGTACCACGAAATCTATCAGAAATAAATCAAAAGCATGGTAATACCATGTACTGGCAAGGATGTGAAGTGATGAGAAGTCTTAGATTTTCCTGAGACACAAATGGTTCATTTACACTGGAAAATTGGTTGTTACTTAAGTAAAACATACATTATCTTATGTCTTACCATTTCTACCTCAAAGTATTCATCTTAGAAAAACTAAAACACTTACCCACTGAAGACTCGCATATGGGTTATCTACCCAACTCCCTGGTTTATTTATTTTTAGATATCTCCCCCCTCTCTCCCTCCCTCCTTTCTTCTCTCCCTCTCCCTGTGTGTGTGTGCCTGAGTGCGTTTGTCTGTGTGCAGGCGTGTGTGTGTGTGTGTGTGTGTGTGTGTGTTGTTTCCCCTTCCATCTTGTTTGAAGCAGCGTCTCTTGTTCACTGCTGTATACTGTAGACTGTCTACATTTTGAGCTTCTGGGGACCCTTCTGTCTCCCATCCTGCCACTGGATTACAGATGTACACTGTCAATCCACCTTCATGTCCTCAGACTTGCACAACAAGCACCTTACCCACTGAACGTTTCCTCAACATTCCCTTCTTCATCATCCCAAATTGAAATAACTTAAATACCTATCAGCAGATGAATAGATAACACAAATTGTCCTGTACCCATGTGATACAGTATGATGCAATGAAATATGATACCGATATATTATGTATACTCAGCAATAAAAAGGAAAGAAACACCGAGTCAATCAACAGGATAGATGAATCTAAACAACATCAGACTATGCAGAGAACATACATTAGAAGGTTCTATTTGTGGAAAACTAGAAAGGAGACATCTGATTTTGACTGGTGGTTACTGGGCGCTGGAGGCTTGATGGGCCTGGTTGGAAAGGGGGTCAAGGAACTTTGGGTAATGGACTCTTACATATCATTACTGTAAAGTTAGATGTATGGGTCAATAAGCTAACCCAAAGTCCCCTGCAGTTGAACATCAGTCAAGTTTGTTCCATTTAATTTATTGTATATATATATATTTAATTTTCGTGTATATGTGGTATGCATGTAAGTCTGTGGGCACACGTACTCATAGAGGTTCAAAGCTGATGTCAGGAATTATCCCTGATTTCTCATCCCCCTTAAGTAACTGAGACAGGATCTCTCTATGAAATCACTGGTGACTGACATCACTGATGTGGCTAGTCTTGTAGCTTGCTCTGCGGATCTCTGGTCTTCACCCTCTCAGGCTGGAATTTCAGGCTAACCATGATGCTTGTGTGACCCATTGTGTGGGTGTGGGGACTCTGAAATCGGATCCCTGAACATGAGTGCTACTGCTTTAACCATGGGATCGCCTTCCCAGCCCTAGTCAAGATGATTTTAAGGTAAACAAACCAGAAGTTCATTCTGCTTCTTTGTTATCTCTGAGCTTTTTTGTTCCTGTCCTGGTGAAAAATGTTTGAATGCCTTTGACTTTTGGGCTAGCGAGAGACTCTGCATAGGAAATCTGAGTTAATTTCTCCAAATTTCATACCCTTTATCATGATGAAAAACACATAACGTGAAGAGAAACTATTTTTTTACACATAAAGTATAAGATATGAAGTCCAAATAGATATCTTCATTAATCATAGTGTGGCAAGCAATGTTAAGTGTTGGGAGTCCATCCAAGAATAAGATAGTTCATCTCCAACATCCTGAGTGCTGTATTCACAGCACTTAGCACTATGTGTTTAATACCTACTTATCCCATATGCTGAATAAAGACTCTGACATCTAGTACACGTGATAGGCCTAGATATGGGTCATTTCATAGACAGATCATTGCTAGATGATGATGCCTTCAGGGTTACAGGATTGAAGGGAGGAATAATTAGCCCAAACTAAACATATAAAGGGCATGATGTCCATGCTGAGAAGATTCAAGAAAAATAAGCAAAATATAGATTTTCTCAGGCAGGAAGCACAGTTGATGTATGGGCATAGAGATTCACTCATTCATTGAAAGAGTATGTATTTACTGAGGCGCTCTTACATTGTATGTACTGTTGTCAATGAGTGATGGGAAGCAGCCATGTTCTAGCTTACATTTCAGTGAGAAAGACAGACAATTTAAGGAGCCTTCTTAATGCAGAACTACGATGATAAGAGAAACAATGCATATGATGAGGAGAAAATGAAGCACACACAGAGAAGGGACCAGGCTTTGGTGCTCTACTTGGTGAAGAGCTGTCACAGAGGAACTCTTGCACGATGCTCTGAAAGGGTTAGAGACTGAGCCATCTCCATCTGCGGGGAAAGTCTCTTCAAAGGAGACCGGATAGAACTGAGAAAGCCTCAAGTGATGGTGTGCTCGCTGTGTTCCTGGAAGAGTGGGAGGCCATTGCGGCTAGAGAAGAGCGAGCAAAGCAGAGAGAGAGGAAGCAAAAATCTGAGGTGCCGGTATGGTGGGTCATGAAGCGTTATGAATGACTGGTAAAATGGGAAACATTGCATAAAGACACGACACACTTAAGAATGGCTGACTTTGTCAACTTGACAGGGTCAGGAATCTACTAAGAGGCACATACTTTCCGTCCTTCACACAGCCGTGGTTGGACTGCTCTGCCCCCTGTTGTGTAAAACACACACACACACACACACACACACACACACACCTGGGGGAGAGAGAGAGAGAGAGAGAGAGAGAGAGAGAGAGAGAGAGAGAGAGAGAGAGAGAGAGAGAGAGAGAGAGCGCTCTGTTTCTCTAGAGAATGAGTCTGATAGCAACTCTATGGCTTTTGTCTTGGGTGAGAAAACTTCCAGCAAGGATACAAATAGAGAAGAGAGAAGGGGACAGAGTCTGAAATGCAGAGTGCAGTGAAGATGCTACTGAAGTGTTTCTACATGAACTCGAAAGGGAAAGTTGGCCCAGTCTCTGGATGACGGGTGTAGAGGCGCTGAAGGTATGGGAGGTGAGCAAGCCAAGAGGAGGAAGCCAGTAGGCAGCACTCCTTCACGGGCTCCGCCCAGCACCCGCCTCCAGGCACCTGCCTTGACTTCTTTGGATGAGCGACTCCACTGTAAGATGACGCAAACCCTTTCCTCTCCAAGTTGCTTTTGGTCATGGTGTTCTATTAGAGCGACAGAATTCATCAGTAAGAGAGCTGACAAGGGACAATGTACACGCTGCTATGGGGTAGAGATCACAGAGATACGGTTACAGGTTTGGAAACTTCCTTTTTCACGGTCAGTTCTGTCAGGTTCGATCTTGTTCTAGCTGTGCTCCCACGTTTTGTGTGCAACTGTCACGTGTCGATTCCAGACATTGTCACCAGAGGTTGGCTCCGTTACCCTTCTCAACTGCCTTGCTTTCTACAGAAATGCTGTGCAGACAGCTCTTCTGTGTTGACATTCCTGTGGTTCTGTGGTCACCAGTGTGGTCAAAGGTTAGAATGAGCGCGGGATGAACCTGGTGTGATGAAGTGGGCTTTTCCGCTACTGACTGACAAACGGCAGTACCTTGAGAAGGGCTCAGAAGGGGAAAAGATGAGGCGAGACTGGGAGAAAGACCACCAATGGTTAAGGGCTGGGTAGAGTAGGAAAAAAGGGATGAGGAAGATGGTCAGCTGAGGAGACCTGGGGGTGTGGGCGTGGCTGCCAGGGGATGTGGGCGTGGCTGCCAGGGGGATGTGGGTGTGGCTGCCAGGATCCTCCCAGCCTTCCCAGGCCCTGGACCACTGCTCCTCTGGCTTACTTACTTAAGTGACTAATTCCTTTCCATGAAGTAGGACAGTCCTCTCTGAGACTGTGTCTCTTAGTTTATGGCAAGCATGATTCATTCCTACCCTTCAAGTCTCATCATAAGATGCCTGTAAATAAAAGTAGCCTTTTCATATTATCTAATTATAGAATTTTTAGCATCTTATTTTTTTCTTGGCACCCGTCACAATGTAAAGCTATTTAATTCATTTCCTTCTTCTTCTTCTTCTTCTTCTTCTTCTTCTTCTTCTTCTTCTTCTTCTTCTTCTTCTTCTTCTTCTTTTTTACATTACAACAGGTCTCCTTCCATTTATTGCTTAAAACAAAGCAAAACAGCAATAACAAACAACAGCGACAACAACAAAAACCCCTACCACTGTCCTGACTCTTCTGAACTGGAATGTCGATCTCTTGGGGACTCTGTTGTTGACAGCAGCTTTGTCCAGGGCCCAGCACCATCCTCCCATGCAGCAGGTGGTCACAGACTAATTGCCGAATGACCAAATGCTGTAAGCAAGGAAGAAAGTGCAAAGATGTAGGGTGTGACACGAATGTTAGCTCCAGAGGAGAGGCCCCGTGGAAATGAGCGGTGCCCACCAGCGTGACCGTCTCTGTCCTCACACAGGTCTTGTTGAAGACTGAGAACGAGGACTCTAGAAATGCATGGCGGTTTTAGAGTAAATGCCATGGTGCATTCACTATAAATGGCCCGTGTGCTCAGAGGCACCGAGTGACATTACAGATACTTTTTTATTTACTCCCGGCATAAAAGCTCAGAGGCTTCCTCTCTCTGCTCATAAGCCACCCACCCATCACTCTGGGGATGGGGAAACGGCGCTGCCACAGGGCACTGTTGGAAATCATGCCTTCCGGCCCTTCTGCCTTGCAATTGTTTCAGGGCCTGTGTCTGTTTGTAAGACTTCAGGGGGTGGCTCTTCCAGCCTCTATTAATCTAAATGATGGCTGCTGATCATTTCTGTCAGTTTTGTAAAATTTTGATCAGCTTCACTTTAGAAAGAGATCACTCATAGAAATTCATGATCATCAATATGAAAGAGAAAATTTTGCATTAAAAACAGTCACTTGAACATTATTATTCAGCCAGATAATAGGTTTTGATTACTTAAATGTGTCAGGTTTTTTATAGAGCTTAACAGATACTCCATCTGCCTTTATAAATTATTGAATGCTAAGGTCTGGCATTCTGGGTGACTCTGTGTGGGCAGAAGTGTGTGGGGGGGTGGAATCGGGTCTTGGGAGTCACTTCTCACACTAACATACTTGAACACATCTATTTTGCCATCTAACCCTTAGGGACGTTTGTTTACAGCGGCGGTGACAATGGTCTCACTTGGACTTAGGGTCTCCTGTGACCTCTGGACCACTGTTAACCAGTCTGACTTTTCCATCCCCTCTGCCACACCCAAGGAGAGATTCTGATGCTGCCCAAGCTCTGCCCGAATAGATCCAGCAGTGACTTCTTCATAGGTCTCTTTGCCTTTTCTGGCTTAGCTGAGAGTCCACAGCCTTCCCAGAGCTTTGGTCCCTGTTTGGACCTTTATTTCTGCTGTCTAATGAAGCCTTTCCCTGAAAATTAGATTAGAACAGCCTAGCTGACCCAGAACACGGTGGACCCTAACTCATGGTGAGAGCCACTCACAGTCTGCAGCTTGAGGTCCTGCTGGCTAATGTACTAGCATCTATCACTCAATTACATACCAAGTGTTTAGTCAAAAGTAAGAGTGGTAAGTATCCAAGTAATGTACTCTACTTCATGCCTCATGCTCTCTTATGCAGGCATCAACAGAAAACCTAGAAAGACTTCAAATAGAAGGCAGAGCTAGGGAGGGAGCCTAGCTTGGATATTGCATCTCCTATGATGTCTTTCTGGGGTGTTCTGTGTATCAAGAGGACTGAAGAGTAAGGGAGACCTGTAAGATGGAAGGTTGTTTTAGGTCTTTCTTTTTAGGGGTGGTATATGTCAACAGAGATGGCGTAGAATCTGTTCAGGGTTGGGAGAAGTCCCACAAGCCCCACATCCAATGTTTACATGAAAGGATACATCTCTGTGATAAGTGGTTGGCCTTTGCAAGGTGTAGGGAAATTTGAAGTTTCAGAGTAAATTAGAAATGTCCATGCTACCTCTTAAGACTCTGATACAGAGTCATTTGCATTATTAAACTATTGCACGCTGCTTTGCAACACACTCACACCATCTCCAGCATCTGTGTTTTATGTCTGTGACTCCGTGCTCTCTGAAGGCAGCAGCTGAGCCATTTATTTCTTAGGAGTCTTGGGAAAAAGAATTTTATGATGTTTGGCTCCAATAAAGCACTAGGAATGCTAACTAACCTTTCCACTGCCGCTTTTGCACTTGCCCACCAAGGCATTCCTAATTCCGTGCCTTGTCTTTCTGATTAGGTGGTAAGCTTCTTGAGAGCAGAGGCCAGTACTTTCACTATGCGCACTTTCCCGTGACGCCCAGTAGAGTGGTGGGTGTAGATGGCCTCATTAAGTATTTACTGAAGCATGGAGTGATTGGCTAGAGATTTCCTCCAAGTTCTGGTTCTAGGAACTTACAATTTAGTTTGGTTAGACCAAAACAAACAAAGAAAGCAAACGTATCTATTACGTTTCTCAATGCTGTAACAAAAGAGCTGCCCAAAGTGACTAAGGAATCAGTTTATTTTGGCTTACAGTTTGAGAATACAGTTGATCATGGTAATAGGAGCAAGAGGCGGGCCACTGGTTACAGTGTATTTTGTAGACAGGAAGCGAGGGATGGAGGCTGGTGCTCAGCTGGCTTTTTCTGTTCTAGTCTGTCCAGGACCCCAGTGTTGGGAGCAGCGCTGCCCACATTTAGGACTGATCTTCCTTCCTCAATTAAACATTTGTGGAAACCCTGTCATCCATACAGGTGTGTTTCCGGTGACCATCCTAAATCCAGCTGTGAGGCTTTGAATCAGAAATGTCCCTCATAGGCTCAGCTATTATTTGGGTCATTGGTCCCCTGACGGTGGCGCTTTGTGGGGAGGTTTGCAAAGTGCAGCTTTGCTGAGCGGGTGGGGGTTAAGGGTGAGGGCTTCACTCCCCCACCTCACTCAGTGTTCCCTCAGCTTCCTGCTCCAGCTGCCATGCCTGTCTGCCTGTGCCATGGCTCCCTGGCATGATGGCATCTCAGCCCTCCAGAACCATAAGGTAAATACACTTTTCCTGATACAAGCTGCCTTGGCCATGGTGTTCCATCACAGCGATTAAAGAGTAACTTAGCATCAGTCAAACTGACAATGAAGACTAACAACCCTTAAAGTAAAGTCTCTCTAGAAGGAACAGTGAGGCATCCCTAGACAACATCATGCTTTAGACATCGCCACTAGCCCAAAAATCTGCATTTTAAGAGCTTTTCTGCATTTTGGTAATAGAATCCCTATTCAAATTAGATCCACAAAAAGAGACAAAGAAGGAAGGAAGGGAGGGAGAGAGGGAGGGAGGGAGGAAGGGAAGGAGGGAGGGACAGAATTAACAAAACTAAAGTTCCCTGGTGTCGTTATTGACTGTTGATGAACATGACTGGTTAGTCTCCATGTGCCCCTACATTGCCCCCTTGTGAGAAGACTTTCCACTCATGTGGTTCTGGTGCTTTGGGTTTTTTTTTTCTTATCATTCTGGAAAAGACTCGGGACAGAACTTCAATGTCTCTGTTGCCCTCACAAGGCTGAGTTTATGATATTTGCATCACTCTGATCTGGGTCAGATGCTGATCTCAGAACCAGGTGTCAGTTCCAGTGACCTCAGACTCACACTAAGGGAGGGGTCCTTCCCTAAAATACAGTGGGGGTGATGAAGAATGTGGGTTAGGCCACAGAATCTACTAGGAGTCTTCTCTTTAGTTTTTTCCAAAGGGAAAAATAATTTCCTACAAATGAAGAATAAACTATCCTAAAAATACTTTTATGCAATCATTCATTTCTTATTTTCTGATTATTAAAGACATTAATCTATCTTTCATGACTAAATATGGAGCCAATAAAATATAAACTAACAAGCTAATCAACCAACCAACCAATAGACAACAACAGCAACAAGCCCCTCCCCTCAGATGTCATAACTGGTAAACACAGCTTCTCTTAGACTCTTTGATAAGCTGGAAAATACCTCAGTATCTTGAATCTTGTTTGTACTTTCCCTGTCATCAGAGCAGCCTGAGCTAGAAACAGCTGCCAAAATTTATTTCAATATACGGTGTCTTAGATCAAATTGTGCAGTAAAATTATCAACCTTTTTTTTTTTCTAGAAAATACTGGTGTCTAGATCCCATGACTAGAAGGCTGTGCAAGACGTAGGAGCAAGCCAGTAGGCCTCACTCCTTCCTGGCCTCTGCTATTGTGCCTGCCTCCAGTTCCTGCCCTGACTTCTTTGTCTGAGTAGACCAGGAGTCAGGCACTGTTAGCATGTCTGCCACACAACCAGGAGTGGGACCTTTCACGACTCACTCTTTCTGGCTTAGGAGGCTCTGTAAATCAGCACCCACAATGGGCATAGTCACACCTGCCTGGGCTGCAGGTGCAGACAGCTGCACTAGGCGTGCACATACCATGGCTGTACATACTATGGCTGTGAAGTCCAGCAAGCACAGCTCTCACCAAAACATGCTTCTCTCTCTCTCTCTCTCCACTTGTGTTTTCTTCTCCTATTTATAAACAGTGACTGGTTGATATTTTTGGCAGGGTCACACTTGAGAGTAAATATGCACTAGAGTGTCAGTTAAATAAAATTTCCAAGATCTTTTGCATTGTTTGTGGTTTAGAGTCATTCATAATGGCTTCAGGAGTTCATTGGGAAGTTTGATATCGCACAGGTCCACCTCCCTTTTATCCCCGTGGAATGCTGTTTTTTCTTAACTAGTTAAATGTGCTCATAAGGTATGGTGACAGATAATTATAGTAATCGTTTCTAATGCATGTTTATCAAGACATTACATTGTATATTGTGAACGTATTTCTATTTGTCAGTTATGCTTCAATAAAGTTGGAAGAGGGGATAGAAAGCACCCCTAAAAGATGTAGCAATAGAAAATTTTATCTTGTTTTTCCTAAGTAGTTACTGAATAAGGTACTCCTTTCTCCCATTTTCCCACCTTTTACTAAAAATATAAATATTTCTCATACAATACATTTTGATAAGTTTCTCCTGCTTTTACTTCTCCCAGTTCCTCCCACCTCCCCTCCCATCCACTCCTTCCTGTTCTCTCATTAGAAAAGAACAGGCTTCTAAGAGCTAACAACTAAACATAACAAAATAAAATACAATAAGAACAAAGCCTACCACATCACAGTTGGACAAGCCAAACCAGAAGAAGGGAAAGAACCTCAAACAGAAGGCACAAGAATTGGAGACCCACTTGCCCCATAGGAAAGGCTGGGCCAAAAGCTGTAGTATGCAGTCAGAGGACCTGGTGCAGACTCTGCAGGCCCGGTGCACGCTGCTTCAACTCTGTGAGGCTCCATGGAGGGCCTGGTTCTCCTGGTATCCTCCATCCCCTCCGGCTCTTGAACTCTTTCTGGCCCCTCTTCTGCAGGATTCCCTGACTTCTGAGATGAGGGATCTGATGGAGGTAGCCCATTCAGAACTGTGTGTTCCAAGGTTTTTCTTTCTCTGTGTGTAATGTCTGCCTGTGGGTCTCTGTATTTGCTCCATCAGCTGCAGGAGGAAGCTTCTCTCCTTATTGCTGTACAAGGCACTGATGTATGAGCTCAGCAGAATGTCACTAGGAGTCATTTTATTGCTACTTTTTTTTGACCAGTAATATTTGGCTTTAACTCTAGGTCTCTGGGGTAACTAGTCCTGGTTCTTGGCCACCCAAGCAGGGTTGGATATGGGCGTTGTCTTGTGGAGTGGACCCTAAGTAGAATCAGACATTGGTTGGTGACCCCCACAAGCTTTGTGTCACCATTTCCACAGCATGTTTTGCAGGCAGGGCAGATTGTAGGCCAATTTTGTGGGTGGGCTGGCATTCATGAGAATCTAAGATTCTTGAGCACAGGAGACCATGCTTGAATTCTCCAAGTTCACAGTTTACACTCCCCAGTTGAATGCAGGGGATATTCCAAGTGAGTGAATCCAAAAAGCTTGACTTGAACCAGAGGAAAATCCAACTTTTCGATTGATGTATAACTTGAAAGATCACATCTAAATTGGCTGTTTGTTTCCAATTTGCATTTCATTCTTTTGGTCAAAGGCATTACCAGAATTATACACTAGGAAGGAGGTGGTGTAGTATTTTCTCTAAATGATTTGTAAAATTTAAAATGAAGTATTGAATTTAAGAAATGATAGCATTTTAGAGGTGATATCCTAAAATAAAATTTCAAGGAATAATAATAATTTCCTTCCAAAAAGCATCAGATCTTTGGCTCGGATATCTACCTGTAATAACCTAGCCACAAAGAATAAGAAAAGTCTCAGAATGTAACAAGTTAGGGAACCAGAACCAGTGAGTACTGACTGAATCTCAGGCCTTGACTCAACAACTCTCTTCTTTAAGATACCAGTGTGAGAGAACCAACTTATTGAAAACTCGCAAGTCTGGGCCTGTGGGGTGGCTCAATGGGTAGACGTGTTTGCTGCACAAACCTGACTATTCTAGTAAGATCCCCAGAACCATGGTGACAAGCCTGACTGTCCTAGTGAGATCCCCAGAGCCTCTGACCTCTATACATATGCTGTGGCACACACACACCATACTATACTCGAGCACATATCATGCATACACACAAAATAATAACTAATGACATTCAATTACAAAATACACTGTCTGAGGCCTCCCATTGCTCTGCATAGTCACGAACACTTACCCATCTCTGTGACATTGAACAGTCAAGCAGAAGTGTCATGGGACCTCATTACGGCTTTCATTTGTATCTCTGGAGACTAATGATGATGAGCATTTATTCATGTGCTTTTTTTTATTTTTGGTTTTATGAGACAGGGTTTCTCTGTATTGTTTTGATTCCTGTGCTTTTTTTTGCTATCCATTCATCTTCTTTGACAAAGTGTCTGTTCAAAACTTTTGCCTATGTTTTTATTGTGTGTTTTAATTCTTATTAGGTGTATATCTTATTTACACATTCGGATGTGAGTCCTTTTCACACACCCCCACACATACACACACGCATATATATATATGTATATATATATGTGTGTGTGTGTGTATGTATGTATGTATGTATTTTTTTTTCCTCTCAGTATGTTTCTTGCTTTTTCATTTCCTTGCTACTGTGTCTACAATATAACATTTAACTCCTATGATGACCTCTCTGTAGACATGCATTTGTGGTTTGTTTCTTTATAATCTTGCTCTTTTGTCTATTCTAAGGTTGATTTTTCTCTCAGATGTTTTATGGTGAAAATCACTTTGGAAAAGATATAAAAAAGGTTGTTTTTTTTTTAAATTTAAACATATACTTACCATACCTTACCATACAACACAGAAATTCATGTAGTAGGATTTACCCCAAGCAATATGAAACCGTAAGTCTACTGGAAGTTCTAAACAAAATATCTTTGTTCATAATGCCTTTAGGTGAAAAAAACTGGAGTGATCAACATTTAAATATTTAATTGTATGCATTACATGTGAATGCACACATGTAGGGTACATATACAAGCACACAGTAATAGAAAAGGAACAAATTATGGACACAGGCAATGACGTAGATTAACCCAAAACATTATGCTGAATGGAAGGGGCTAGATTCCAAAGAGTATAAACTACAGTTGCACTTAGATCTAATTCCAGAACTGGAAAAACTAATAATCTATAGTGATAAAAAACAGATCTGAGTTGTTTGCTTTAAGGGTGTGGAAGGAGCTGGCTTGGAGGGCCACAGGGGGGTGTTTGGGAACAGTGGACATGGTCTATGTCTTGACTTTGGTGTAATGCTTGTCAAAATTCATCCAACTCACTGTACTGTAATACATCTTAAGGTAAGTGCAATTAGGAAACTTTGACTTAAAGATAATCCTCTGGTTTGCTGTCTGTTGCTGTGATAAAACACTGACTAAAAACAACTTGGGAGGACGAGAGGGCTTATTTGCCTTATAGATCAGAATCCATCACTGAGGGAAGCCAAGGCAGGAAAGCCCTCAAGGCAGAAAACACAGAGGGTATTTCCTCCCTAGCTTGCTCAGCTAAATTCCTTACACAGCCCAGGCCTACCTTGCCCAAGGATGGCGCCGCCCATAGTGGGCTGGGTCTTCCTGTATCAGTTAACAAAATGCCCCATAGGCATGGCTACAGGCCAGGCTGATGGAAGTTAGTCTGCAACCCCTTCTTCCCAGGTGTGTCAAGATGACAAATGAAGTTAACTCTGAGAGATAGTAAAAATATTTCATGGTTGGCCAATGGTGACATATTTATTACATACCTCTGCTGAGTAGCTTTTAAAGTGTGATTATTTCAGGCTTTCAAGAAATCCAGATCATGAAGTTATCACTGAGCTTAAAAATAAGACATTTTCCATAAGGGAATTTTGAAAAATACATAAAAGTTAAATGAATAATACAAAAACGATGCCTTGTCTCAGCATTCAACCATTTTTTTCTCTGCTTTTCTTTCAACAGCTAGTATGCTGTTTGTAGACTACTATGAAATCATAAGGATTTCCCCAAATAATTCCACAATTTTGACAAATATAATTTTAACAATGCATCATAGACACAGAAATAAAACCATAAATTATTTAAACTATCTCCCACATTTGGACACTTTTCTTTCTGTTTTGCGTTTGCCGTTTTCCCTATAAAATGTTGTGGTGATTAGCATATGTCTTCTACATTGACGGCTATTTATTTAGGATAGATTCAAGTATACTTTGATCAAAGGGTAATGCATTCATCATATTACTTGGTACCAAAATATTAACACCTTCCCACTTTCTCCTCAGTTTCTATCTAGAAAAGTCTTTGATTCTCCTTGCTTTGCAAGGGATGCTTGCTCTTTGTGTTAAAGAGTTAAAGAGAAAGGATTTTCACCTACTTCACTGAGTGTAATGCATTGCCTGAATTAGCCTCATCCCTCTGTCAAAGTGCCCAGAAACCATGATGATAGGAGCTGTGGAAATAGATATCTAGCATATGGGAACCTGCTTATAATTTCTCGCTCACAGCATTTATCCCACGTACAGCATTTATCTTTAAAAGAGCAAGACTAACGAACCCGTATGCATTGTTTTCTCCTTACAGCATATCCTCATTTGAAATATGCCCATGCTAATGAGGTAGGAAGGGATGGTAGTGTTCTCCAGCAAGCAGTGTCACAGTGCCTCCTGGAAGGTCTTTCTCTGTCATTCACCGTCTCTGTGTCTCCACCTTTGTTTAACCAGAGGGACAACTCATGGTCTGAAATACCTACAGTCATGTGTAAACACACCTTTCAATAACAAGAACTCATGATTCAAGAAAAGTGAAATGGGCCAGACCTGTGGAGGAGCTTGGTAGCTGAGGAATCCACTCTTGCTTTGCTGAGGGTTCACAGTAGGATTACAGGAAATGTTTAATTCTTCTAGCAAATTATGACTATCACTTGATTGACAAAAAAAAATCCGATTGCCATCAGCTCATTCACGAAGATGTCTGTGACTAAATGCTAAGTAGCATAAAAGTGGGGTAAGCCAGTTTGTTTAGGGGCAGACGATGTAGTTTTTCTTTAAACAGATTTATTTCATTATTTGTGTGTGTGTGCAAGTGCCTGTGAAAATGAGAGATGTCTGATCCCCTGGAGCTGCAGATAGGATCCATGTGGCTCACTCAAAGTGGGTTATAGGAATTGAAGTCTGGGTCCATCTCTCTAGCCTTGATGTAGCTTTTGAAAGTCCCAACTTCCTCTTTAAGACAGTCAAATAATACAACTTGCCTCACTGATTTTTGTGATGTTTAGGTGAGATGCTGTATGATGATTCAGTCTTTGTAGACCGTGGATACCCAGCAAAACTACTCACTTGGCCTGTTCCTAGCAGTGGTCCTCCTAATCCTGCTCATCCCAGTCTCTCATCCTGGACCACGCAGCTCAGCCTCCTGCTTTCCTGGCATCCATCTTTGAAGGTAAACATCCTAGAGCCTAATATTCCCAATTAATGCCATTTCACTGCTGTGGCCGAAATCTGTTTCCTCTGAGGACGTCACTTCCCAGCAGTCCTCACTAATGAGGTGCAGCTTCCTCTGCTTTCGGGCGGGCGGGGCGAGGGAAGATGCAACCTTCTTGCTCTGCTGAGCTGAGCTGTTCTCAGACCAGGATTGCCTTCCTTCCTCTTTCCCTGCATCATTCCAGCCAGGTCATCAGCTTCTCTCAGATCTCTCCCAGCCACGTCAGGTCTTTCGTCATGGTTGGCCTTGACATCTTCCTAAGAACTCGCCTGTCAATGTGCCTTCACTTTTCCCCGGTGACATTTTAGTCTCCACCCACCCCAAATCCAAAGGTGTGTCCTCTCCTTGGCAGCTTCTCCCTGTGCCCCACTCTGCAGCCTCTTCTCTCAGAGCTTACTCCTAAGACCCATTCGCCTCCCTCCCCTTGGTTTTCCGGTTTAGGCTTTGGAATCCATTTTTCAGTTTTTGCCTTCCAGTTTTCACTGCTCCCTCTTCCTCGCTCTGCTTTGCAAGTTTCTAAACACCGGCATGGCTTTCCTTGCGTTTTCCACTTCTGCACACAGGGGAGGCTCAGTTTAGAACAAAACCCAGCTCAGATGGTTTCTCAGCACAACCCGATAGTTGCCACTTTAACTTTTTTTTTTTCTGTTTCAAAAAGCTTTATTTTCACTTGATCCAAGACCTGGGAGTGGCTCCAGGGCGGTTACAGTGGCTTGAGAGGCTGGCTGGTGCCGAGCACAGGGAGCCCCTGGAAGGCGAGGCTTCGGAATCATGCTCGAGAGTGAGCCTCTCAAAGGGATACGCGCCCAGAGCCAGTCTGCGCTGGCTGGGGTCCAGGCAGCCTACGGATGCTGGTCAGGTGGTTCTTCTTGAGGAGCTTCACCTCCTCATCCAGGAAGTGGCTTTCCAGGAAGTCACAGAGGTGAGGATCTGTGCGACCAGAACCCAGGGAATGAAGATCAAAGATGGCCTGGTTCAGGTTCGTCTCCAGGGCCAAGATAGCTTCCATGGCTTCCTGGGTTTTACCGCACTCATCTTGACATGGCTTCTGCACATCCTGGAAGAGTGTGCGGCCCCCGTGGTCGTTCTGAAACTTGAGGAGACCCTCGCTCTTCTCGGCCAATTCGCCTACACCCTCCAGAGCCATGTCATCCGGACCAAAATAGTAGCCCAGAGAAGAGGGGCGCGCAGGAGGCCTGCAGGCGCACGTTGACCAGGAGGTTCACGGCAGCTTCCACTTCGGTGGATTAATAATTCTGACGAATCTGGGAGGTCATGGCCGATCCATTGTATGGAGCTAACCGCAAAGAGACGGTGCTGGCTGGTCCTAGGAGTCGAGGGTCCCGAGGAGATGATCCCAAAGGCTGCCTCTGGAGAGACTGAAAATGCTGGAAGCTAACAGTCCCCGGGTCTGTTCTGTCCAAACACTGTTGAAGCAAGACACAGATTCACGGGACCCCTGAAGCGCTTGGCCCACTTTAACTTTCTCACATTGCTGCTTTCCCCTTAGTTTTACCTAGTGTCATTATGAACATCTATGCCATAAGAACCTTGTCATTTTCTTCATGCTTACATCTAGTGATCCAAATCTACCTGTGAGGATATCCATCTTCTCTTTTTTTCTTTTAGCTACAAATATATTTGGAAGAATGCAGTAGATTCTCTTGAACTGGAATTATAGACAGTTAAGAGTAGCCTGATGTGGGTGTTGGGAACAACACCTATGTCTTTTGCAAGAGCAGGAAGTACTCTTTATCACTGAACCATCTCTCCAGTTCCTATTTTCTTATTATTAACAGGAAGGATGCATATGTCCCTTCTTTCAGATCTCTCCATCTATGGGTCTCATTATTACCATATCAAAGTTTTTGCTCAATTGCCCATTGCTTTCTATTGCATCATCCATATTTATTTTCTTAAATCTAAAGTTCCATAATGCAACAATATCTGTATTATTCCCTACCCTCCATGCCCTTGAGTGTCCCTGAGTCAGCCAGCACAGGGCCTTCTGCTGTGCTCTTTTTAAGGCATAATTCAAGTAGAGATAATATCTCAGTACTCCTAATTTGCGTATAGACCGAGGCTTGTCTTTAAGATCCATCAGCATGATGGAAATATGTAAGCAAATCTAGCCAAAAGCCTGAGAATAACAAAAGAAGATAAACTCTGAGGAATTTAGTAAACCAATATTTTGGTCTATAGATAGGGTCATTCATCAGTAGCCTAGTGATACCAACATGTTGGAATCTTCTTTGGATAGAAAATTGACCCCTAAACACAAGTCCTTTAATTTATTCCTATCTATCTATCTATCTATCTATCTATCAATCTATCTATCTCTACCTACCTACCTACCTACCTACCTACCTACCTACCTACAGGTCTCTCTACATTGCCCTGGCTGTTCTGAAACTCATTATGTAGACAAAGCTGACCTTGAACTCTTAGAGATCTGCTTGCTTCTCCTTTCAATTATTCTTAAAGATGAACAACTGCTATTTCATAAACTTTCAATTTTTATATGTGATTAAGAACCATCTATAAATAACTTATTGTGTAAGCAAACATTAGATAATCCAACTTGACTGGATTTTTTTTTTTTTTTGGTTTTACGAGACAGGGTTTCTTTGTATTGTTTTGGAGGCTGTCGGTCCAGCCCGGCCTCGAACTCACAGAGATCCGCCTGCCTCTGCCTCCCTAGTGCTGGGATTAAAGGCGTGCACCACCACTGCCCGGTGGTGACTGGATTATTTTTATGATATCAATTATAAACTGAGTCATAAACAAAAATGACTGGTTAGATTCTGTCAAGGACTTTATGCCACACAACATTGGGTGACATTGCTAAGCTCTGTCTGATGATATGCACAGCGCATTAAGCATGGTAACATGATCCAGCATACAAGAAAGGGGTCTTTGGTTTGCCTAAGAGGGGAGCAATACCAAATCTTGAAGAAGCTGGGCGTGGTGACAGCATTCAGGAGGTGGAGGGTCTCTGTGAGTTTGAGGAGGCAGTCGGGAGTACACAGTGAAACCCTGTCTCAAACCAAAACAAAAATAACATCAAACCTCAAATGCAAAACATTGGAGATACCTGATACTACATGACAGCAACTTGGTGGCATCTGCTAGAAACTGGTTCCCTTTTAAAGATGAGGAGGGTGGTCCTCAGGAGAAAGCTTTGAACACAATACTTCAATGTTGAAATGAAAGGGAAAACTTTTATTTGGGGTGCAGGTGCTAGGACAGGAATTTCTGGCCTGTACCTTAAGGGTGTGCTGAGGTGTCTGTTATGTGTGATACTTGGAAAGGGGAACCTCCCTAGTGTTGAGGTGTCCCCAGATAAGGCAGACTAACCGTGAACCCTCAAAAACCAATCTGAGCTTTGGAAACATGTCAGAACGATTTTAGTGCATTGAAGGGTACATTAAAGACAGCTGCTTCAGCAAGGGGCTTAGGAATTAGATTTCATCTGATGGTGGTGGGCACCTGTGACATAGACCCCTCTGGGGCATCACCCTTTCTCCTGGGCTAGTGGAGTCCCTTCTGGTTCAGGTACGGACAGAATGGTGGCTGGCCCGTATCAAACACGGGAGAAGCTGGAACAAGTGGTGTGATCCCTGGCGGAAGTTGATTAGAGGACATTGGGGCTTAGACCAAGCTCCTTGTCAAGCAGTGACTCAGAACAGGGGAAAACCCAAGCAGATGCACCACAGCCCCTCGCCGAGCACTGCCAATCAGGGTGAAGCTGTGAGTGTCTCTAGGGTAGGAGGGACCAATTCCTCCCCTAACCAATGGCAGCTTAGCTAATAGTTAAGCTGCCGCTCTGATTTGTCAGGACCTTGGGCCGGTTCCTATGTCCATCAAGTGGAATTGTTGAGACTGATTTCCACTGGGCCCTCTGCAGACAGGCTCAATGTGGGCATATTAAGAAAACCCTAAGCACAGGTCTCCATCCACAAACAGCACTTAAGAGTCTATTAAGATCACTGCTGTGGAATCGGACGACCAGACAAATAAAAATAAGATAAAAATAAAAAGGGGAAAGCAAGTGAGGCTATGGGAATCGTGACTAATTTGCAGTTCAGGCACCCTGCTTCTGCCGCTTGGAGCGGTGTATGTATCTGATGAGGCTGAGTAAGCATGGCTGTGCCGTGACACTGTTGGGGGCACTGAGCTGCATCATGCTGAGGTGGGCTGGGATTCAAGGGCATGTGGTGACGTGTGCATTTCGTCACCAGTCTGTCCTGCCTGCCTGCCTGTCTGTCTGTCTGTCTGTCTATCTATCTATCTATCTATCTATCTATCTATCCATCTATCTACACCTATATCTTCACACCATGGTGTCTGATTTATAATTTCCCGAGGGCAATATTTTTTCACAGCGACTGGCAGAATTTTTTTTTTTTGTTCTTCATTAGGCCTTTTATTAACCCACTGGCAGATCTCGGAATGTAACCACTCCCAGTGTTTCAGTGATCATATTATCAGTAATAGCATATTTCCTCTGGGAGATATGAATGCAGTCTATTGCAGGTGGAGGGCTGGGAGGAGGCGGCATGGAGAGGGTTGTTCACTTTTCTGTGTGCTCTGCCTCCAGACTCCCAGAGACACTTGCAGATGTTGCTGACTGGAGACTTGGCTTAACTTCATTATCATGTGTAAGAACAGCGGCTTTATTTATTCAGAAAGTTTTATATACCTACAGCACCCCACTCTGCAACGACTTGACTCTGCATTTGGGGATTCTAATCCACGAGGCTTCCCTAAGATAGTTCTTTATCAGAAACCAAAGTGTCGGTGCTCAAATGGGCAGGGGCTGACATGAAAGGAGCCCCAGTCATGCAAAGGGGGTACTTCCTTCCTGTCTGGTTGAAGAGCCGGGATGAAAGGCAAGTACGGAAGCCTGGAGTTTAATTGTCACTATGACTATTCATTTAGAGCAAAGAAAGGATCTCAATTACAGGGCTAGCGGAATTCACACGGGGGCTTCGGATCCTCCACAAGGAACACTTGGTGCAGCAGGCCATGCAGCTTGTCTCTGAAGACTTTCCTTGGCATCACATACACACCCCTAAGCATACTGTCTCATCTCATCATGGACATGCTTCACATTGAGTATTTGAGCAAGTCAACTTGTTTCTTAGAGCCTCATCTGTCAAGTGTAAGTCCTGCCAATGGCTCATGGAATGTATTTTTTCCTGTGGATATCAAACCAAACAATCTACATTAGAAGGACTTTTAAATTGAGAAGTATGTTGTGAATATTAGTTCTTGTACTATTGGACCGAATGCTGACCTTCAATGAGCACCTCTCAAAATTAAACATGGACAACAGAATGCATTGGGCACCTGAGTACACATGGAAGCTACATAACCCTCTCACCTACTCCTATGGTCCTATGAGAATAAAGCCGAGAAAGAGAGCTAAAGAATATAGGCTTCATGATAATAACCTAAAATATAGATATACTTCAGTATTCTTTTGATTCTTTGGCTCTGATTTCTGTGCTATGAACTATATTCCAAATAGATGAATTAAGTAATAGCCATTCCCCATTACCTGGGACCTTATCTCTTATTTTGATTAAATATATCTTCCCAAGTCTTCCGACATGTTTTCCCTTGAATTTTATTTATCTTTTGTCTCAGTCAGGAGATGGTCTTGCTACACAGCCCCTGCTAACTTCACACTTACTTCTTCAGTCTTAGCCTCCTGAGTACTGGGATTATAGGTGTGTACCTCCAGTAGGTGCGCATGTACAACAGGTAAGTTCTCTTAAGAGTTTCATCCAATTGATATCATTTCTTTTCAAAGAGGGCCCTGAAAAATTATTTGTGTCCCCCAAGTCTGAAATGTTTTTTTGCCTCTGACTGTTGTTCTCAATACTAGCCACTAGGTGGTGCAGTGTAGAGAGACGTCTTTTCTGCAGTGCATTCCCAGAGGATAGAAAAGTTCAGGCAATTCCTTGTCCTGCTGGATCAAGGCACTTGCTTGTCCATCTTACAAAATGAAGAGCTATGCCTCCCGGGCTGAGAGCTTCCCCTTTGAGTTGAAGGGAGACTTAAATGAAGCCGGCCTATTTCCCATGATAGTCGTTGTCACGCAGGGCCTTCAGTTTCAAGGGACCAGCTGCTTTGAGTGAACCATTACATCCTTAAGATCTCCTAAGATTTCAAGCAAAGAAGCTTGTGACTTGATTAGAATATTCTACCCTCCTTTGAAGGCACTCATGCATACACACCACACACACACACACACACACACACACACACACACACACACACACTCTCTCTCTCTCTCTCTCTCTCTCTCTCTCTCTCCGGGCTGCTAGTAGAGACCCCTGGCCAGCACAAATTCCCTGCAGCAGAAAGGTGTGTAAGAGATGACCGCTTGCTGAACTGTGGCCAAACGTCCCCTCCCAGACCTCCACCTTCAACCTCTGGCAAGAAATCTTTTCAGAAATAGAATTCTGTTTGGACTCAGAGAGCTACCACGGGGTTTGCCTGCCACTGAAATGGAAATGAACTTTTTAACCCCTTTTAATATTTAAAAACAGAAAATCTCCTGATACAGGCAGGTAGGTCATGGAGTGCCAAATATGTGAAGATTTTGTGTGTATAGATATGTCTGTCATGAAGGTCAGGATTCCCAGCCATACTCTGTTTGGCTTGCTTTATTGCCCAAATAGGGAACTCACCAAACTCTTACCCTGTAATAACACCTGTGAGCATTACCTCAAGAAAAGGCCATCCCTGTGGGGTAGAGAAGTTAGTGTTCTGTCGATAGGATGTGTGTCTTCACTTGTGAGGTTATCTTTTCTTCCAGAGGGAAGGACTGACCATCTGAATACACACTGCAACCTGGTACAAAT
The DNA here is from genome assembly GCF_017639785.1 of Mesocricetus auratus. Lineage (NCBI taxonomy): Eukaryota > Metazoa > Chordata > Mammalia > Rodentia > Cricetidae > Mesocricetus > Mesocricetus auratus. The sequence continues at coordinate 2,049,572 of NW_024429202.1, read as the reverse complement.
CTCTAATGGGATTTTGATGAATAACCCTTTTGGCAAATGGGGACTTGTGGACACAGAGACATGGGTGGCCTCTAAGAGCTTGGAAAGGCAAGATAAAGAAAGGAGGAAATATTTATTCTATTTGACAATTATACCTTGAACTGACCCCGTGCTAAGACCAAATTCTATCCATTTTATTTTCTGTCTAAGAATGAGCCATCTGTAACCCCTTTGTTCATTGCTATGAGGTGAGGTTTGTTGTGATACACAGTTGTTCAGAGTGAGAAATTGGCAACAGAGGGAAATACCACCAGTCGAGAGTAAGACAGCCACAACAATGTTTGAGCCAAATTTGAAGCAAGCTTTATTAAATATTGACCTGGAGGATCAACACTGGTCAGGTCTATACTGGGGTTCCCAGAAAATGATGGCGAATTATGTTAGTCAGGTTCTTATAAAGACAAAACCTGCAAGGCTACATACTTCCTGCCTTCATCCAATCAGGGGCAAGCACACATCCTGACATACTTCCTGCCTTCATCCGATCAGGGGCAAGCATGCATTCTGAGGTACTTCCTGCCTACATACCTCATGCCTGTGAGTCGTCAAGCAAATCCTGTGCAGTTGGGGTAACCAACCCTGTTCATAGATATGAAAATGCGGGGCTTGTAATTTTTCATGAATAACAGCCCCCAACATTCCAGGAAGTTATGTAACATTGGGTGAGGTTTACAGGTTAGAATCATTTTTGTTTTGTAGGTTGCTTAAGCACAGTAATTTAAATTTAAGATATGACTTTAGGCCTCACAATATGGGACTAAAGTTTGAAAGTCAAACCATGGGTCGGTGAAATGGCTAACAGAGCAAAGGTACTTGCTGCCAAGTTGGATGATCTAAGTTTAGTCTCAGGTCCCACATGGTAGAAGTAGAGAAAACACTTTACAGCTTGTGTTGTCACCTGCATGTACACAAATAAATAGATAAGAAAGGACATTTTCTCAGCTATGTTCATAGCAACATTGTTTGTAACAGCCAGATCTTAGAAACAATCTAGATGCCCCTCAAATGAAAAATGGCCAAAGAAAATGTGGTACATTTACACAATGCAGTACTTCTCAGTAGTAAGAAACAATGACATCCTAGAATTTACAGGCAAATGGATAGAACTGGAAAAAACCATCTTGAGTGAGGTAACCCAAAACCAGAAAGACAAATATTGCATGTACTCACTCATAAGTGGATACCAGACATAAAGCAAAAGATACCCACTCTACAACCCATAACCCAGAGAAGCTAGAACCATCTTCCAGAAACAGATGGAAGCAGATGCAGAAATCCACAACTAACTATTGAGTCAAGCTCCTGGAGTACAATTGAAGTGAGGGAGGAGCAATAATGTGAGCAAAGGAGTTGACCATAATGGGGAAACCCACAGAATCAGCTGACCCAAGTTAGTGAGAGATCACTGACTCAGATCTGACAAATGGGGAACCTGCATGAGATCAAACTAGACTCCCTTAATGTAGGTGACAATGGTGTGGCTGGGGCAGTATGTAAGGCCACTGGCAGTGGGTCCAAGATCTAACTCTAATGCACAAACTGATGTAGTGGAGCCCATTCTATGTGGAGAGATGCCTTGTTCAGCCTGCACACAGGCATGTGGGTGGTGGAGAGCTGCCTTGGTCCTGCCTTGATCATATGATGAACAGGTTTAGCAGACTTCCTAGAGGAGGCCTTACCCTCTCCAAGGAGCAGATGGGAGGTCAGGGGAGTGGGGGGAGCAGGAGGAGAGGAGGGAGGGGGAACTGGGATTGAAATATAAAAAATAAATTAATAAAATGTTTTAAAAGAATAAAAAAAAGAAAGTGATAAACAGCAGCAAATCCTTACTCATAACACTCTCCCCTTGCTATATGAACTCCAACCCTTTATAATCTTCTATCTGCTCAGGACCACATCAGGCAGAGCTGTGATCAGTTTCCAGCTCTCCGAATTAGCACAAGGTCACGGAACTAGGACCACTGCAGTATCTTCTTTAAAATGTTACACTGAGTGGAGTATGGTGGCTCATACCTGTAATTCTAGCATTGGGAAGGCAGAGGCAGCAGTGCTACTGCAAGTCTAAGGCCAATCTTCTACACAGTGAGTTCAAGGCCAGCCTGAGCTACTACTAAGTGACACCCTGCCGACTCTCTTGGCCTGGAGCTTGGTGTTTGCACTCTAAGGAGTCTGACCAGGGCTGGTTCTGATGTGGACCTGACCCTCAAGGGTTAGTGAGAGACTCTGGATTGCTGTGTGTGAAAGAATAAGGAATAAAGAGATAGTCGTTACCATCTTCCACATATTTCTCAGGTTCCTCCTCCAGCTCCTTTGTAGCAATCACCAGACACAGTGGTGTTTGCTGTGTTCCTATAGGCTTGGCTCAAAGACACTCTTTACCAAGAATCGGTCTGTCACCTTCAATTCCTTGTTCCCTAATAAAGTAGGGTCTCTGAAGGGAGACCCAAAAGACTGAATTTAAAACAATGCCCTCAGTAATATTAAGCATAATAGTCTGAGAACCAATGAATCAAAGACTTGACCTTTCTAGAACTTCTGCAATTGGTGGTGGGAAGAGTAACATGATACAGCCACATTCCAGGATCTGAGATGAAAATTGCCTGTTTTCTACGAACTGGAGGTACCAGAGAAATATCTCCTTCCTTGAATCCACTAGGCCAGGTGTCTGGGATCATGCCATAGGGTTTCTGTTATCCTGCTTCCTTCCCATCAGAGTTCTTAATCAGGTAGCATATTGATGGAAATTCTGCATTTTCTTCCGTGAAGGAATCACCTGGGTAGTTATCCTGTGACAAGAGAGAAGATTGGTTATAGGTTCCCTGGTGGCTGTTGGCAAGATTTGGTGTAAGTTTTGTTTAAGCTCTTTAAAGCTTGTCTGGCACAGAACCAAGACATGGGCGCTTAAGAAGGGTGAAATCGATGGACCAATCAATATGATAAATACACACTTCCATTAGCTACTTCCCGGTCCCCAGGATCTGAAGGATGGTTTCTGCATTTTCTTTGTTGTAGGTTTTTTGATGGAAAATTAGATCAGAAGACATTGTTACTGTCTGTTTTGAAGCTGTTCCGTTCTCTCTTTGTGGTTGGTTTGAGCATTTCTACACTTGAGGCAAAAGAGACTCGAGGAGCTGCTTGGGTCAACAGTCTGTTTTCTTTAGCTTGCATTCCTGAGTGTTTAAGATTTCTCTAGAGATGAAATCCAATTGCCTCCAACCTTCTTATTACCTGCCGACTCCACTCAGTGCATCTGTTCCTTTTCCTGGATGGTCTGAAGGCTAACCCTGAACTGGTTTCCTGAAGTGCCTTGTTTAGCCTCATTTTACAACTCTATTCTTGGTTGAGGCATAAGGGTCAAATTGTTATTCAACAAAGGAAGGTTTGAAAAATGAGTACTTTTCTTCAAGTAATTCTGGAAACTGGAGAGGGAATGATTAGAAGATACAAAAGGACACAAGCTAATTTGTTGAGCTCCTATATTGAAAAATAATGGCTTTATACAGAGTCCGAGCACTCTCCAAAAATTTTTAGCAAATACACTTACTCTAGTGAAGACAGGCCGCTGAGGAGAGATTTCTAGTTGGGAATTAATGGAAGGAACACCTCCCAAGCCCTAACTAAAATTGAGAAGGAGCTTCCGGAGAAACTTGCTTTGGAAGAGAGGCTAGGAATACACCCAGAGTCCAGAGCCAATGCCAGGTGCTTTCTGTTAAGCACTCCGTGAGCTCTGGATGAGATCATGCCCCAACTGTGATAATAACAAAAGTAGGGGCTGTTTGGCTGTTTATGTTTCTACTGTACAGGAAAATGACTTGCTGGCTTAAGTGGCTGTACCTTTATTAGAGGTCATTATGAAGTAAAGGGATTCCAAGCCCCTCAGGGCTCTGAAGAGGCCCTGGTGGCCTCTTCTTTTCTCATTGGATTTCCCCAGAGAACACACAACACGCTCCATATAGATCAGAAAGTAAACCTAGGCACCAGAGGTCCTTTCCAGGGTGAGTTCTTGTAGGATGAAGACATGAGAGGCTCTCTGAGGGCTTATGACCCAGTCACTAAGTTGGATATACAAAAGCACCTAAGGAGGATAGGTTAGCTAGGGGGACTAAGTGCGTCTTCGAAGGGACGCTGTCCATGTGAGGAGGATGCTGAAGAGGCAAGCCAAGAGGCTCGGAAGAAGTGGGTCAGAGGGGAGCCACCATGGGTCAACATGGTGGGAAGACTGGCGAGTGCGTGAAGTCTGCCTTCCATTTCCTTGATCACCTTAGCATATTCACCAGTGATTCAGTGCTGCCTTTCCAAACTGTTACTGTATCTTTTTTTTTTCCTGAGGGAACAAGATGAATAAGTGTCAGCCAACAGGACAAAGCTAATTTCCCTTATTTATAGCATTTTTTTTCTCGTGTGGACTTGGTCTTGACTGTCCTGAATGAAAGTCAAGATCACACTCTTGACGCGAGACTTAAGGCTGTTCTGAGAAGCTCATGGTAGTGAATTTTTTTTTTTTTGGAAAACCTGTGACAATTTATTTTGTTCACATGCTGTGACTTTACTCCCCCAAAGAACGGCCACTTGGGTAAATGTTCCATCAGTCCTATGCAGGTTCTGGGGTTTGAGTGGCAATTAACTATCAAAACTGAACCTGAAACGTGTTAGTCCTTGACCTAAGAGCATGTCCAGAAATGTGTTCAGTTATCATAGAAAATCATCAGAAACACAAATGATGCTCATTTTGGTATTATCTATAAAAGTATTTTAAAAAAAACCCCAAAGGTGTGAGTTGTAAGCGAATTAAATATTACACATAATGAAGGTGTGAGCATTAAACTGGAAATAAATACAATAAATGGCATGAAGTTTATGATATACAGTAAGAAAGAAATTTGCCTACAAACTTAAAATAGTTCTTGACATATGATTGACTTTTTATTGAATTACCTATTATTAACAATGACTATTTGTAATGTATGCAAATGTTAAAGTCTGAATTACTGTGGCATTACCACCAGGAGTGATAATTAACATGGTGTAGCCATTTGGAATGGTTGTATTTATAAATTTCCTACCATAAGAGATTATTTTTTCACTAATACCAAAAAAAAGCATAGAAAATTATAGTGACAAATTGTCCCATTACTTAAGCCTCATGAAGGCAGTTTGCAGTCCTTTCTCTCAGATTTAAGGGTGCTGATGCAGTTTGGGCTTCAGGCATGCAAAGAAGAGTTTCAAGGCCCTGAAAGCTTGGTTCACACCCTTGCTCAGGTGGAGGGCACTGCAAGGTACCTCTAGAACTTCCAAAACTGTGCTGGAAATACTAAGCCTCTGTAAGAGTGTTGCTGTAATTAAGACAAACAGAACAATCTAGCATGCTCTGGTGCTGGGCATCCTGGGCTCAAAGCTGCATTGTTTTCTGGTTGCATGAACTTGAAGTAGCTCTCTGCTCCTCATTGCCTTTCTGGCACTGTGTGGTGATCAGTGCCTCCTCTGTGGGATCATTATAAGGGTGAAGACACAACTCTGAAGCACTTGGAACAATCACTGGTTGGTGCTCATTCTAAGGCTTTCTTACAAATCTTAGGTTGAGCTTCCCAGACTCTGTGACCCCAGTGACCTGCATTCAACTGAAATGACTCTGGTTAAGCATGTGCACCCCACTTCGGGAGGGTTAAGTTTGGTTCCTGACATCCATGCTGAGCGGGTCATGACTACATGTAACATCAGCAGCAAGAGAATCCGTTACCCCTGGCTTCCTCCCAACTGCACCTACACAGTGGTTTGAATAAGAATGGCCCCCAAAGGCTCACATATATGACGGCTCCTTGGTCACCAGGGAAGGGATTAGAAGGATTAGGAGATATGGCCTTGTTGGAGGAAGTGTGTCACTGGGGTGAGGTTTCAAAAAGCCCGTGCCAGGTCTAGGCTCTTCCTCTTTGCTTTTGGATCAGGATGTAGCTCTCAGCTAAGGCTCCAGCTCCTGCCTGCCTGCCCCAGGCTCCCCACCATGCTGATAATGGACTATGCCTCTGAAACTGGAAGCAACCCCCAGTGCTTAAGAATCTCCTCGGTCATGGTGTCTCTGCACAGCAATAGAAGAGTGACTAAGATAACTTAGATTCTCATACTCCACCCCCACTGACACACACACAAGTAAAGATAATGAAAACAAGTCTTAAAAAAGAACACATGTCACATGCCACTCAAATGCCTCTTTTAAACCCTTCTGGAAAGGGAAAAATGGAGGAAAAAAGAAGTTCACAATTATTCACTTAGAGGCACATGTGTCATTTATAAACTGAGGACAGCTTGCTTATACAGATGATTGGTTCAATAATTGGAGGGGAGCTCTAATGAATTAGTTTGTTAATTACTCATCCCAACTCTGTAGAATAATCGGACCTTTGTAAGAATGTTGGGGCATCACTCATAGTTACTGAAGCAACAGCAAAAGCCACAGGGAAGGAAGACAAATTTGTGAAAACAGTAAATTTATCTCAGGGTTGGGTTTGGTTCAGTATTAACGGTTTCCAAGTAAGGAAACAATGCAAGGTGTTGCACTCCCTCATTCCCTGGAGAACATCAGCACCACAAGGGGGTATTGAGGAAAACATCTGTATCTCTCATATAACCACACAGAACTTTGACTTTTTGGAACCAAGTGAAGCAAACTAGACACGCATTATTAATTCCTAACACACACTCATAGACACAGACATGCATAAACATACAGACACATACAGAGACATACATATGCACACACACAGACATACACATACAGACACACATTATACAGACAGACACACACACACACATACCCAGACATACACACATTATACAGACAGACAGACACACACAGACATACACATACAGACACACATTATACAGACACACACACAGAGACATACACATACAGACACACATTATATAGACACACACACAGACACGCGCGCGCACACACACACACACACATACACACACTTGGCTGGAAAATCATACATTTTTCAAATTTTCACCAATTGATATTAAACTACAATACTTTTTAAAAAATGCATGTAAAGGGGTTTGGAAGCTGGGTATTTCAGTCCCCTGTAACAGTCGCTTGCAGACGTGCGTCCCACATTAATTCACTGGAGTGGATGCTGCCTCCTTAGTGAGACCAAACAATTTCAATCCGTTAAGGTCACACTAAAGCAGGCCTTTGCTCTGAAGTTAAAGGCTCTAAATAGATCTGAACGTTCTTTGTAATGCCCTTGAGTGATCCATTTATTGCACTTAACTTCCTCATTACTTAAATGCAAAAGACTAAAGTTGAAGAGGCCAGAAACATACATTTGGAAATTTCAGAAAACATAATAGGCTGAGAGAGATAATGCAATCCTTTCCCATGAAGAGGAGAGCCCGACTATCTTGATTACAGTTTCCACCCCATCCCTCACACATTCAAATCCAATATATGTGCTTTTATTAATGCGCCAGTGCAGAGATATGCATAAATGAATATTGATAAGGCAGGATACTGTATATTTATGAGATTTCCTATGTTTTCTCTTTATGTTTTATTTGTATTTATACCCAGTGCTGTGTACTATGTATATGTGTTTGGAAGTATAACAGCAATGAAAAGAAATAAGATTTTCATCGATTTCATGACATTTTGCAGCACATACTGACGGCTGTGTATCACTGTGTGGTGAGGGTAGCCTCAGTGAGAACTTGCAATGACTACTTAGTGTCCAAGTGAGCTTTTCCGAAACAACCTTGTGTTATCTATCACGCAACAGATACTTTTGAAATTTTACATACATAAAAGTCAGAAATTTAGTAGTATAATGACATTGAGTCTGACCCTTTCCAAAAGTGTGGTGCTTTGTCACATAGCCTAAATGGTGACGTGGTGACCCGGTAGTGAGAACCTCCTTTTGTCAGAGGAATCATCAGTTTGGAGAAATTTACAGTCAACATCTAAAATCCGAGGCTTAACATATTGCACTAATTGTCCCTAATTTAAAAACAAACAAACAAACAAACACTAAGAGACAGTGTAACAAAGCAGACAGAAAGGCAAAGAACAATGATTATTGCTTTTGAAATGAGTCAGACAAGTGGGAGAAAGGAATGGAAAGATGCAAACATTTGCAGGGAGCAAGTCAGCGACTAGACATGTTTATTGAAATACCGTACACATTTGCACAAAGGATGATGCACTTCGCCTTGAAAATGCAGGTCTCTGTTCGGTGTAAGCAACATCTGGATAAAATCCTGCTGCAAACAAACAAGGCAGAGTGTCAGGCTTCGCTCCTGAGGGACCGGCGAACAGGAACTCGATAGCGGCCTTCTGTGGGAGGGTCAGGTAAACACCTGTCTGAAGACACAGCCGGATGTCTTGGGCTGAATATATTGGGAATGCCTATGTTGTTAAATGTCTTCCCCGACTGGATTAGTGCTGCCCTGGACACTGGCCAGAGTAGCTTTGTGCTACAGACTCATAGCTGGTCACAGTGCTGCGACTAAGTTACTGCTGAGTGCTCAGCCCTCAACAGGACAACCCCACAAGTGTCAACCCCAAAGGTTTAGGAAGCATTGTGGAAAGAGCAAGTGTCAGATGGGGAGGAGTGTGACATGCCTTCCTTTGTACGGGACCTGGCTGCCGTACCTGGTACTTGTGCGTGCGGTCACTGCAGCTGTTGTGATTGACACGACCAGGGCGGGAGCAGTCCGCATGTCTGCTGGTTCACATTGCCTTCTGTGGGTTCAGAGCAAAAGCTGATGGTGGAAGGGGAGGTGCTGGGGGTGGGAGGTGGCATTGGGTGTGGATGTGAGAAAGACATCGCAAACGCAGTATGAGTCTGTCAAAGACTCTAGGAAAGACTGTTAAAAAGCCAGCCTTTCTCAAGTGCCTCTGAAACCTGACGCTGTGAACAGCTTCAGTACTCACACTTATGGTGGTCCGGACGAAGGACGAAGGAGAAGGCAAAGACTTTGAAGCCGAGAGCGGGAAACACCCATCTGGCGGAAGTGAAGGGGGAGTCTGTGCCAGCTCTAATGATGGAAGAGCCTTCGGAGGCAGAGGTCCAAACTGAGGCTGACCAGACACACCTAAACTGCGTTAGTCAGCGCTGTGGTGCTGTGTCAGAGTCCCTGAAACTGGATGACAAACAGGACAGGGGCTATTCTTTACAGCTGGGGCTAGTAAGGAGCCTGGAATCTAAACACGCACCTGTTGATGGCCCTCTAGGCAGGCCATTCCATGGCGAGGCTGCAGAAGACAGGAAGAGGGCCACAGGCAAAGGGCTCCTAACCTACTTTAGCAAAAACCTACACATGCTGTAACAAATCTCCCCAGGTCATGCCTTTCAGTGGATGCGCAGGAGCAGGGCCCACCTCACATAGTCAGCTCTTAAAGGCCACGCTTCTCAACTCACACTGGGATTCTGACCTAAGGTTTTGTTTTGGGGGGTAAACAGGCAAACCATAGTAATGGCTGTGCAGTTTGGGGGGAGTGGATGTACTCATGGATCCTGTCTCCCTTGTCAAGTATAGTAGTCCCTTCTCTTTTTTTCCTCCCTCCCTCCCTCCTTCCCTCCCTCCTTCCTTCCCTCCATTTTGCTTCTCTTCTCTCCTCCCTTTTCTTTTCTTTTCTTTTCTTTTCTTTTCTTTTCTTTGAGACAGAGTCTCCTGTAGTCTTGGCTGACTTTGAACTCACTTTGTCTCTGACAATGACCCTGAACTTCTAATCACCTCTCCCTTACAGATCTGGGGCTGGAATTATAGGTTCCCTTGTCCACTCCTTTTGAATCCCAACGTCACCTCTCCTGGTCTTCTGCCTTCAGCTTCCAAATTCTTACTCTTTTGGCAACTCTCCTATGTCATTTTCTCTAGTTCCATTTACAGAAGATCATCTAGCCAGAATTCAAGTCTGTGATGATATTGATTGGAAGCTATTTACATAATGAAAGCTTCCTCCTCCAATAGGAAAAAGCTATGCATTTGAAAGGGAAACATTTCTCCTGCACAGTCTGGAAAGTCTGGCTCCTGGAGTTAGAATGTGCATGCTAAGTGGTACTTGGCCCTTTCCCTCCTTGGAAACTGTCATTAACTTGATGGTACACCTTACGATTGAATGCCTCCTCGAGATCTAGCCATTTCCAGGTTCTCCCAAGTCTGCTCTTGCCGGTGACTGAGTGAGGCCTATGTAACCTGAACAGGGCAAGCATGCCTTTTTATTTACGTTCTTCCCGACAGAGTCCTGTGGTGGTGCTAGAGACCCTGTATTGCCATTATCTTAATTTGCATCAGTGGTTCACCCCTAAATTCATGATGATCTGGTTCTAGTCCCTTTCTGCTCCAGTGGTCACTACAAGCCCCGCCTCCCTCCATGTGCACCAACAGCCACAGTACTGGAAATGATCAGCATCTTAAATTTCCTTCACATTCTTCCTGCCTAAAACCTCTTCACTCCCACTGATGTTTTCCTACGGCTTCCTTTCACGCCTTCCTTCTTGGCGACCATGACAGCAGCCGATGCTTGCGGGGAGGGGCTCTGCTTCCCCCTCCTCTCTGATCACCTCCTCACTACTCTGCTTCCTCCTGTTGGGTACTGAGGTCCTCTACGGCTGCTTTTACCAAACTGGAAGATGGACATTGGTGAGAAGGTCGTTTTATTCAAGTCCAGACTTGGGAAAAGGGAACAAAGACTACCTACACGCTTCACAGTTGAGCATTTCCCATTTTTGAAATGGGGATTAGGTTTAGGGCTTTTTATGGGGCCAGAGATGGAAGATTCCTGTGGTTGGGTAAAGTTCTCCACAGAGAAGTTCCTTGTCTTCCTGTGGGGATGTCCTTTGCTTCATGGAGATATTCTCTAGAATGTTTGATGGCTGTAGGCTGGCTTTGCTGTCTCCTTGGGATTCTCATTCAGGACAAAGCCTTCTGCATTCTTGGGCAAGAGAAGGGGCTCAGGATTGAATGCCTTTCCCTGGAACTCGGCACCCTTAGCGAAAGGGTGGGCGTTGGTGTGGCATGCCTTTGCCTTAGCTCGCATTTCAGAATTTAGCTAGGGAAGGGCTCTTGCCTCCTGGTGCGGCCCTTTCTTTATAAGCTGATTTTTATTGACTCTTTTTCTTCTCTGTGACACTCTCCCAGCTACAGTACCCATCTACACCTGCATTGCCCTTTGGGATGACCGTTAGCCGCACAGATTGTTTCAATACAAGTTATCCAAAATTAAATAAAGTTCAGTTCCTTAGTCATACTAGGCACGTTGCAAGTATGTACTAGCCACATGGGCTAATGAATGCCATACGGAACAGTTGAGTGGCACAGGCGGTGCAGAGTACTCTGTGGGACCACACTGCTCTGGATGCTGCTGGTTCCCAAATTGCAACTGCAGCTCACACTCCCTTTGTAGTCTTGGGAAAGGTGGAAACTAGGGTTATCCAGGTGTTTTGGATAACCTAAGACACTGAAGTGTGTTTTTATGTGCTGTTGTTTGTAGCAGTGGCCTTTTACATACTCAAGACCGTATTCTACATATTCAAAACCTCTGTAAACAACAGTTTGATGACATCTGAAAATTTTTGCTTCCGGGTGACCTGCTGCGGTGATTTCAAACCACTGCAAACCATTCATGGCATTACAGCAATGACTTGCAAGTTTGCGAGGGAGGCTGTCTGTGGGAGAATTTCTAGCCCAGGAGTGCATCGATTCCCTGTGTGCTGGCCCCGGCCTTGACACAGGCAGATGTTTCACCAGCCTTCCTAACGCCTCTCCCTGGTCTCTGTTTACAGAATCGCCTTTTCTCATGCATTGTGTTCATTCATTCTCCAGCTCGGCAGGTTTTAGCTCAGCCAGTTTGCACCTATTCACAGACCTTTGCCCCTGTGGAAATGACTTCTTTGTCACATCTCAGCATGAGCCCAGTTTTCCTCAGCAAATCTTCGGCCACCATTTCCTCCTTATTTAAAACTGTCTTCAGGACTCTTCAGGGCCTGCCCATATTTTCCTTCCCTGCCTTCTGGTGACCTTTCCCATCCATCGCCTTTTCCACCACACCAGCATCTTTTATTGTTACCTTGTGTCACTGGGAGAAAACGCCCCACAGAAACAGCTTCAGGGAAGGAATGCTTCTTTTGATTCACAGTTTCCAAGGAAGGCACCCACACAGCTCAGATTCTGGTGGCAGGAGGAATCTGTGGCGTGGCTGTTCACATCACTGCATACCAGGAGGCTGGCATTATGGTACAAATGGTGGGCTGTGATGATCTTGAAGGGTCTGCTTCCTGTGTGTGACCTACTCCCTTAAGCCTCCCTGAACAGGGCCATCTGCTGGAGAATACACAGTCAACAACCACAACGACAGAGATCATGTCAGACCCAAACTATAACTCATATCTTCCAAAACATCGTTTCATGTTTTGCCAGCACTTAGCACAGACTTTGCACAGTACTGGAGTGTTGAGTTCAGCCTGAATCCTGAATCAGATATAGTGTATTACGCCATCCATCTTTAATATACTCAGATAGATATGCAGTACACAAAAATGTATGATTATTCACACCCAAACTCAAACATTTATATCGGCACACAGTGTTTCAAAAATGGAAGATTGTGGTTTTTTTTAAATGGGAAAAACTATTATAATAGCATGCAAATAGATTGTAGCATTTGCCAGATATGGACATATATTGCAAATATTTTGTATTTGATTTATAATCTGCGTTTTCAACTGAATTGTCACATTTTTACTTTCTGATAAATGCTTACTTCTGCTGTAAGGGGTAGACACCATCAGTTATTTGGGCTTTTCTATTTTCAGCACATTTGATCTTGTCAAGAATGTGCCTCTTAGTATGAGCAGATCTTCTAGGTGATGAGATGAACAGAGAACACGTGTTGTTACAGGACAGCCTAATACTACAGAATACTTGCTTTTGTGGTACTGAACTGTCTCCCTGATCTATCTTTACAGAGCCCAAAGTTCACCTTTTTTTTGCTACATTCACTAAAATGTATTTCGTATATATTTATGTGTGTATGTACATGTTTATATATGCATGTATGTATATTTGCGTGTATGTATGTCTATGTGTTTGTATATGTATCTATATACCTGTATGGGTATATGCACATACATGCATATATGTGCATAGATACATGTGTGTCTTTGTTATTTTTGCCAAACTGTAAGTTTTCCTTAGACAACTGGCAACAGGATGGTTTCACAAAGTGAGATGGTCAGTACATCCTTGTCTCCAAGAACATCCTGCTCTGATCTCTGGAAAACAGCATAGGGAGTGGAAACAGGCAGAAAGCAGGCGTCCCAACCAGAGTCATCTGTGTTGTGGGTACAAGCTTAAAGTGCTAGCAGTTCAGGTTGTTCATCTTGAAAGTCCAGAGAACCACAGGGATGGGGTGAGTGAGGAGGTTGACTCAATATTGAGTCTGAAAAGGGACTAAACATCTGCAGCTGCCTGCAAGGCCACAGGAGAAAAGGTGATTCACATGCAGATGTGACCAGACATTGACCCTGAGTCTACGGTCAAACAATATAACTACCTTCTTCCTTCTTCTAGTCAATCAGTAGAGTGGAGATGTGCCATTATAATTAGATTCATCCAACTGATGGAACCTTGTAAGTAATGGATTGCCCCTCACACAACATGAGCTGTGGGTGGCACCCACTTCCACAGGTTGATGGGAATTCCAACCCCCTCCATCACATTCTACTTATGTTGGAACCTGAAGGAAAAAAAAGAGATATTGTGAAAGGCATAATTTTAAATTCACAAAGTATCTTCTAATTTTACCTCAGTATTACTTTTAGTAAGATAATGTTTGGGGTTGGAGAGATGGTTCATCCAATAAAAGTGCTTACTAAGCAGGCCTGACCACCAAGCCTGATCCCTAGAACCTACATGGGGAGGGAGAAAATTGGCATCACCAAGTTGTTCTTTGATGTCTACACATGCACTGTAGCATGTATGTGTGGGAACACCAGACCTTGAGCAGAGACCCACTTCCCCTTCTGCCTGGGAGTTGGCAGCTGTAAGACAATCTAAAGACATGTTTGCTAAAAACAATACAATGCCTGGGGGCATTAAGTTCCTGGAAAAGGCCTGCCCGCAGAAACCACCCTGAGCTCGACCTTGTCCAGAGACTAACCGCCTCTTCTGCCATGCCCAGATCAGTTTCTGGGGTCAGAGCAGAACCAGCCAGGGTAGAGGAGAGAGCAGAAGCTTCTCTGGTGGGAGCCTTTCTTGGGAAGTTTTCTTGAACCTTTTTGGAGCCTGCTTAAAGTTTTCTTTACATCGTTGAACGAGTCTCTGTGTTGTCAATCCCCGACACCCTCCGCACGTTCTCAGACACAGGCCGCGCAGCAGACGCGACAATTGGAGGTCCCTGTTTATTACATCTACAGGCGCTCAGTTTGATAACCAATATCCCAACAGCCCCTTGATGTCTTTTTTCAAAAAACACCCTGTGATCTTTCCCAAGATTTTAAAGGAGAACCCTCTAGTTGGAGCTCGCTCAGTCTTTACAGACGGCTCCTCCAAGGGTTTCGCGGTGGTGGTTTCTTCTCAAGTGCAGAAGAGGGTACCCATAGGGCAGATGTCAGCACAAGCCGCCGAGTTGTTTGCTTGCTTGATGGCTTTCCAAATGTTTGAGGGAGAGCCCTTTAATTTATATACTGATAGTGTTTATGTTGCCAACATTGTTAGACCTTTAGAAACTTCTCCATATGTTCTTCCAACCTCCCAGGTTCGTTCCTTATTAGTTCAGCTCCAACATCTTATTTGGCAGCGCATCCACCCTGCTTATGTGGGATTTATTCGTGCACATACTAACCTTCCAGGGCCCCTTGCCCAGGGCAATCAAATTGCTGACTCCTTGACCCGCCCTAGGGTCTTATTTACTCAGGAGCAGCTTGCCCACCAGCTCCATGAGCGGTATCATCTAAATGCCCGCTCCATTAAATTTCACACTGGATGCCCCTTATCCATAGCGACACAGATTACCTCTCAGTGCCCTGATTGTGCTCCTTATCATAATTTTCCCAATGAGGGGGTAAATCCCCGGGGCCTCAGGGCCAACCATCTCTGGCAAATGGATGTCACTCACCTGCCGCAGGCAGGGAAATTAAAATACATGCATGTTTCGGTGGATACATATTCTAAACTGATTTTTGCCTCTCTCCACTCAGGAGAGAAAATTAAAGATGTTATTTCTCATTGCCTGCAGGCCTTTGCCTACATGGGCGTACCCGATGCCCTAAAAACGGACAATGGCCCTGCCTATGCCAGCAATCGCTTTGCTGCCTTTTGCAGGGAACATCACATTGTCCATTCTTTTGGTATTCCTCACAACCCCACGGGACAGGCTATTGTGGAGCGCACCCATGCCACTCTCAAACAGTATTTTAAGAAAATAAAAAAGGGGAGTATGTTACCTCCCCCAATATTCAGTTATCCACCATACTTTACATTTTAAATTTTTTGACCATAGACCATAATAATTTGTCTGCTATGGAGAGACATTGGAACAAACCCTCCCAGTCCTTGGGATGGGTCAGATGGAAGGACTTAATTACAGGAAAATGGCAGCCACCCACCCCCCTATTAGCTAGGGTCCGAGGGGCTGTTTGTGTTTTCCCTCCAGGAAGTGAGAAGCCTATTTGGGTCCCCGAACGGTGCATCAGGCATGTCGACCCCAATACTACTCCGGATACTAGGAATGCTCACCATGATAAAGATGATCCAACCATTGTTGAACACTCAGGTAAGGGAAATATGGGCGTTGGTGAGGATTCCCCCATGTTGATGCCAGTTAGTCATTCCAGCTCCCTGTTCATCAAATTTTATAACACCAATAATACATTGGGAGCGGCTGCCGCCAATGAGATTAAAAAGTCAGAAACTAGACATTCTGAGTTTCCCCTCCTAAGCCTGATACCAGGGTCAGAAAGTAGGGGAATCCAAGAGATTGCCAGCGGCATACGCCTTTAATACCAGCGGCATACGCCTTTAATCCCAACACGCCTTTATGAGGGAACATCCTGGGTTGAAAGTTGGATTGAAAATGGGTGAATAGCCGGGCGTTGGCAGCACACGCCTTTAATCCCAGTACTCGGGAGACACAGGCAGGCAGATCTCTTGAGTTCAAGGCCAGCCTGGTTTATAGAGCAAGTTCCAAGACAGCCTCCAAATAATACAGAAAAAAAAATTGGTAACAAGCTGGGCGGTGGTGGCACACGCCTTTAATCCCAGCACTTGGGAGGCAGAGGCAGGCGTATCTCTGTGAGTTCGAGGCCAGGCTGGACTGACAGCCTCAAACAATACAGAGAAACCCTGATTTAAAAAAAAAAATGGGTGAAACAAAAAATTTGTAACAGTAAAAAGGTACTGGTATTAAGTAAAGAAAAAGAAAAAGACAAAGGTATATAGAATGGAAAATTTTGTTTACATTTAAGTTCTATTTTGTGAGTCATCTCTAAAAACTTTTGGCCAAAAGCTTGGCCTCTCTACCTTGCATCTACAGTTACAAGGAGTAGGTACAGCTGTACCCCATGACTGTAGCTCAAATGGAGGAATGATAAAGAACATACAGGACTTTTTAACCTTTTAGTTCAAGGATTGGCTGGAGTTGTTCTTTTACATAGATTTCAATTAAGGTAGCTTCATTGCAACAGACTAATCATGACCTAGGGAAAAAGGATGACTGAAAGATGCATGTATGTTCTGAATGTATGGTGTGGCCACACCGGTATGTATGAAATGTGATTGTGAATGCGTGAGTGTGAACTGCTTATATGATTAAAAGGATACTTAAATCCCTTCAAAAATAGTTAAGAAGCTACCTAGATTGCTTGAAATATAGACAAAAGGAACATCCAGCCAGTCTGTTAATGTTTTAACAGAAAAATTTAAGATACAAATAAGGCCTTGTCAGCTAGTGAGAGCTCTATAGGTTAGATTGGGAAAGACTGCTCACAGACTTCAAATAATTTTCAAAAGTTATTTGGACACAGTATAGTTTACAATCTTTGAGTGATTTTCAGAAGTTTTTGGGAAATATTTAATGGATATGTCCTTTTTAATGGGCATCTACAAATAATCTAAGTAGTAATCCCAATTTACCTAGATAGTTAACCAAGGAGGGTAGACAAATCCTTCTACTGTTATGGTTCAACTTCAACAGTTCAAAAAAGAAAATTTTTTTAGAAAATAAAAAGGGGGGAATAATGTCCCCAGTCCCCACATGACTCATCAAATAATACACTCCTCATTTTAAAATTTTATAATGTGAATGCCAGTGAGCTTCAGACAGATTCTGGCATGATGGAACTTGAGCAACCATTGCTCAGGTCAAATGGAGACATCCATGCACTAAACAGTGGAGAAGACCCTAATTTGGGGTCGAGGGCATGTTTGTGTTTTCTTGTAGGAAAAGAATAAAAGCTTCGACATGGAGCAGAGAAAAACTGGACCTGAGACCATGGGAGCCTACCTAAGCCAGTTTGAGTGAGATCTCCTAAATCAGTGTTCCTGAACCTTGCTGTCATCGAATCTAGAGCCCAAGAAAGAAAGAAAACAGTCGGTTCGAGATTTCCAGTTTCTCAACAGACCTGCTGCATCAACCTTCCGGACCCATGAGTTTTCATCATGAAGCCAATAGAGAAAAAAGGACCCATTTAAAACCTTTGGACATTCGTATGGACTGTGATGAGGGGCAAAAGCCTCTTTTAAGTAATTGAACAGGACATGGTCACTTGAAATATCAGACTTGATGGTTCCTGTTTCTGGAATCACGACTAGGCCAGTGTATTTTTCTAGAGAGGTGCAACTTGTCCTAATGCGACAAGAAGGAGACTTTGACTCAAGTCGCATAATCAGCTGACGTTAAATCAACAAACTGCATCACCACAGGAACAAATTGGTGCTCTGTGGATAGTGCAACAAGCCTATTGTTCATATTTTTCATAATGCTACATGTGTAACATCAATGATTGTACCTAATGTATCTGTGCAAGTGCACTTTCTAAATGCTTTCCTGAGCAGATCTTGGAACAATTGTAAACTTTATCAAATTGTAAATGTAAATCACATGCGGGTTACCCTTGTAACAGAATGTAAATCACGTGTGGGTTACCCTTGTAACAGACGAAGGCTGGTAGAATGTTATGGCCCAGATCTGGTGATGGGTATGGTGATGGAGAGGCGCTATGTCAATGGGGGTCCTGGAAATGGTGGCAGTGGCGGTAGGCATTCTGGCTTTATGCCGGGCTCAAACGTGCCTTGTCCCAGAGGCAAGAGATCCGTAACCAAGTATTGCTTAGCCTAGCCCATGGCAATCCCGATAGCCATGAAGGTTGGTTACAGATGATTTAAAGTTGGGGTGCTCTGATGACGGGCCACCTGTGGGGAAGACCCCTCCCGCCTAAGACAGGGGTTCAAGGTCCCCCAATGACGGGAAAGGGAGGGTGACCCTACTTGACCTAAGCCAGGAGTGCCTCATTTGAAAATAAAAAGGGGTGAATTGTGGGAACACCAGACCTTGAGCAGAGACCCACTTCCCCTTCTGCCTGGGAGTTGGCAGCTGTAAGACAATCTAAAGACATGTTTGCTAAAAACAATACAATGCCTGGGGGCATTAAGTTCCTGGAAAAGGCCTGCCCGCAGAAACCACCCTGAGCTCGACCTTGTCCAGAGACTAACCGCCTCTTCTGCCACGCCCAGATCAGTTTCTGGGGTCAGAGCAGAACCAGCCAGGGTAGAGGAGAGAGCAGAAGCTTCTCTGGTGGGAGCCTTTCTTGGGAAGTTTTCTTGAACCTTTTTGGAGCCTGCTTAAAGTTTTCTTTACATCGTTGAACGAGTCTCTGTGTTGTCAATCCCCGACACCCTCCGCACGTTCTCAGACACAGGCCGCGCAGCAGACGCGACATGTATGTGTCTGCATGTTCATGCTTTGGAGCTAGACTTGTGGGTCATACCTGTAATCCCTGCAGATGGAAGGCTGAGATAGGGGGACTGCAGCAAGATTAAGACCAGTCTACATTACACAATGACTTTCTGGCCACCTTGGGCCAAAGAGTGAGACCCGGTCTCAAACAAATAAGCAAACAACCACCAAAATTCAAAATCAAAACTCAAAATGACCACATCCCAAAGAGCACATATTAGATTGTATGATTCTATTTCTGGTTTTGGAATTTAATTTATTAGCTCCATGGCTTTGGGGGCTCAGGCACTTATATACCACATACTTGAGCTCTATGCAGAGAGCAGGGAAGCCGAGAGACTCTTCTGTACCAGCTTGATGAGAAGAATGGGATATTTGATACAGAAGATGTCATCCGGCACAGACACTGGAACACGGTGTGACTTATGATGTGTCGCGGGTTGCTCAGAGGGAAGCTGTTCAAAACGACAATGGCATCTTCTTCATACCCCCAGCTGACTGCCATGGCAACCAGTCAAAGGCGGCTGGTATAGACTTGAGTTGTAATTGTCTGCCTTGATACAGTTGTAGAGGAGCACAAACAATTCAAGTGTGAGTAAAGTATCAGTGGCCTCAAAGCAACACCTGAGTCCTAGCGTCACCATCGGTGTCCCTGTAAGGACACCAGACTTTGTATTGAGTGGTAGAGATTAAACAAAAGGAGAATTTCCTCAAATCCATGTGTGGGCTCTGTCCATCCCAGCGCCACTCGCATACAGCTGAATGGAACCCTGCTTTGCCAGGAAGAAACACTTGGCCAAAGAGGAAACTTCATTTGAAGAAAGCAGAAACGCTCCTGGAGTGTCTACCAGCTTGCCGGCATGGAGCCTTAAGAGCTGGCCTTGCCAATGGTCACAGTGCCCATGTGGCCACAGCTATTTTAAAGGCATTTTCTAATCCCGTGAGAACTTTCCATCCATCTGTGTGATTTTTTTTATTTAAGTGACCAGCTGCTTGAAAATAGAGTAAGCATATGACATGGGCACTCAGGACATCTTGAGAGGCAGGAGGGATTTTATTTATTTAATGCTGTATTTCCTGTACGGTTTCTGTCTGTATGGGATTTCATTAAGACAGCTGAGGTTAATAGCAAAGACTCTGCCCCCTCGGATCAGCAGCGAGCACCCTTTCCTCCCTTAGCGGTTTGTGCAGGCTGCTTGGCTGGCTCTCTTCTCCCGTTGAAATCGGGGTGGGCTTTCAGCAGGGCTGCCGAGGATAAGACGTTTCCCAGCAGAGGTGTCATGCTTGCAGGTGAGCCCCTGCTTCAAGAGCTTGGAGCCTGGCTCTGCCCGGGCTTTCTAGGAGCTCCTGAAACGCAATCAGTGCAGCCAGCCTGCTTAGGAGATGAGCAGTTTGAGAGCCCCAGGAACACTTCAGACTGGAGCAGGTTATTTAGCACAGGTGTTTTAATGATTGTAATATATTGGAGGAACCTCGCACTGCTGGGTGGCCCTCAGACTCAGTGGTTGCCTCCTGCTTGGCCATGTTCTGTCCTTGAAGACAAGAGTTGCGAGCCTGCAGGAATTCCAAGCCATGCCTGCGATGGGATTGGATAGTGTTTTGAGTTCTGGCAGCCACTACACCTTTGTCTGGTCGGGCTGAAGCCTGTGTTTTCTGGAGGCATTTCTTTGTATCTGCATTTACAATTAGCTCTTTGAAAGGGAGGGCTGGAACGGGAGACCCCGCTCGATGTGGGAATCCGAGGGGCTCCAGCTCGCTACTCGATGCATTTTTTCCCCCAAGAAATCTCAGGAACACACAAAGCACAGGTGGTAACGTGACGGAGGGGAGGGCGGGTGTAAGGGGGGTGATAATTGATGGGGGCCGGGAGTCCAGACCGCAGCTGTCCCCAGGTGCACCCAACCGCATCTGTTCTGCGAGGTACTACACAGCAGCAGGTTTTGGATTATTTAAGCAGGGGAAAACAAACCAGGAAAGTTAACAAAGATCTGAGAGGAGGAAGGTGAGAGGTGCGATTGCCATGAAGGCGAAGGAAGCTTCAGGGAAGGAATAAATTGGTCCAGGAGCCTTGGCACATGGCGCCTGAGATACCTGTGCGGGGTGGCATGCGAACACCGCGGCTCTGACAGGGTGAGCAGGTGGAGGCAGCGAGCTCGTCGGCTCCACACTGTCCCACACATGAGCAGGTGCTGGTTTCATCACACAGCCGGTCTGAGAAAGCGCCTGGAAGGGGTGACAAGACTAAGAGGAAGTCCTCTTCTGTCTTCATCTTAGTTTCTTTCTCTTCATTTTTATTAGGACTACAGGAAGGAAGTAGCCGTATCTGTAGCTACCAGGAATGTTCTTCCAAGCCAGCTGCCCCCCCACCCCATGTCTCCTTGATTCAATGATAATAGTAAAAGAAATAAATTCATTTACTGGATATGATACTTAATGCAGGCCTGAAGCTGGAGTCCCACTGTCTGTCCTGAGTCAGTGAGGAGGAAGGGCCAAATTGACAACATTGGGATGATGGGAAACCCGGACCATTTGTCATCCACAATTCAGATCCTAGGATGTGTTCTGAGATTCCTCCTGACACAGTTTATATGGGAAGTCTTGAAAGGTCGTCACAGGGTAACCCTGAAACTCCCAGGGTAGGAAACATTACCGAGGGACTTCTCTTTTTGATGTAACTCTCAAAGATGGTGCTAAGAGTTTACCTATTTCATTTATGGAATCACAAAGATGAAGTCTGAGGTTAAAGGGGAATTGTCTTACTCTCTCACAATGCTCCTTATACCAGGTGACATTGGCGGGCAATTCTGCGGAGGAAGTGACCAGCAGCATGGAAGCCAAGCTGCAGGACACCTGTGACAGATTTGTGTGTGGGAGAGAGCCCAAAAGGCCTGAGTGTGCAGATGTGTGTGTGTATGTGACATGTGTGTCTTCATGTGTACATATGTGTGCATACATGTGCTTAAGTGTGTGTGCATGTATATACATCTGTGCACATGTGTGTGTGTGTATGTGTGCATGTGTGTGTGCCTATATGTAACTGCAGAATGTAGGGGTCTCAGGCAGGAAGATGGTTCATTTTTCTCCAGTCTGGGAAAAGGCTCTTGGAACACGATATTATTGAAGGACAGAAAGGCACTGACAACAATGACAAATCCCTATAAAGGATTCTAGTATTCTTTTCCAGAACGCTGGGGCTTGAATTTATTATTTATTTATTTATTTATTGTGAAAAATTAACTGCTATTTCTGATCAGTCCAATAACTGTGGTAAAATTATAACTACTTCACCCAGCTGTATGGTGAAAATTTTTAGGGAGTGCAGGCTTTGGCACACTTGAAGTAAAGACAGGCCCTCTACACAGTAAAGCCGCACTCTCTCCGCTGCCCCAGGCCTCTGGAGACTTGGTACTGAGGTTTGGCAGGTGCCCCTGACTAGACGGTTGGTGGACTCACCAAGGCTGTCAGGTAACATTTCTCACTGCAGGTATCACGGGATACACTGTTCAAACTGCACAGTGTGATTCTGTATGCTTATGAAACAAGAATGTAGGAATTTGTCAGGTTTATTAAATCCCTAGTTAGAGATGAACTAATGATTCAGGTTCTGACTCTCTGTTCTTGGTCCCACCTTCTGGGTCCTCACATACCACCGGAGTGGAGAGTCCATGTAATTCTCCTTTTATCAAGTATCATGACTTCCCAAACCCCCTAATTTTCCTCCCTGCAGGCCTCATTGGCCATAGTTGCATGACATGCTGTTTCTTATCCAATCACTTGCAGAGGCCACAGGGGTTACCACGACTAGCTCAGCCTGCCTTAAAAGCCTACAAGCAGGTTTTGTTATAGCTGCTTCTGTCCTGAAGATATTTCTATATGCAAAATCCTTGTCCTAATAGAATGATTCTTAAATTAAAAAATATAGCAATTGTCCCTCCAAATCTGTGGATTCTTCACACAGGATGTCAGCCAAATGCAGATTTAAAAAAATACTAAAAATTCTTATGTCTCTACTGAACACATACAGACTTCACTTTTCTTTCATTATTCTTAAATAATTCAGTATCACAATGGTTTGAATAGTGTTGACCCTGAATTAAGTAGCAAGAACTAGCCACACGAAGTACAAAGAAAGATGTACATTTCATATTAGGACAGCTAGCATCTACTTATTTTGGGATCTGAGGGACTGGAGAGTCCTGGGACAAACACCCTGGGTGCTTGGAAGGACTCTTGCATTTTATAACACAAAGCATATGCTTTTAAAAAAGGAAAAAACTCACCCAACGTCAGGCACACACTTTAGTGTCGCCGTGTTAGACTCTTAAGTTTCGTAGGCATAGCGGCTTGCACATACTGTGTGTGATGCAGACTACCATACAGAATAATGTCTCTGGCACAGAGCCCTCCCCAGTCAGTGCTGGAGAATGGATCCTTGTTCCTCACCCATCCTAGGGCCTCGCTTGGTGCCTCCTTCATACCCTGATGTCCCAGACACGTCCTACATAAACTGTTTTCCCGCCTTGGGTAAATGTACAGGGTAGGTCATCACATGCCTCAGCCTGTTCTTAACTTAGTTTCATCCCTGTCACCGCGGCGAAGCTCTGCCTTCTCAATTCCCTACTTTCTGTGACCCCCTGTGGCATCACATTGTTGAAAGGGGGCGGGGGACCACGAAAAACTTGGCAGCAGTAAAAGTTTTCTGACTGCCTAAAGACCAAAACTTAGCTCAAAATCAAGTGTTTAATGAGTCCAAGGTGTTTCCACTGTGGCAGAACGTCCCTGCAGCCTTGATTCTGAGCATATACCATGATGTAACACTCTGACCACTGTGGCAATAATGCTGACAAATGCTACCTGGAATCCCCCAGCTTGACAGTGGGACTGTGTGCTCTCATGGCAGAGTTTTTACTGTACACGCCAAGTTTCCTGTTCCTTATAGAAGCTTAATGTCGTAAAACAAAAACTTGCAATATTTGCCTTAGTAGGTAGGTATCAAATTAGAATATCTTCATATTGTTTTGTGTTAGAATGTTTGATTTTAAAAATTGCTATTTGAGTGGCTGACTTGAGTTTCTTTAAAAGTCATTTAATGAATTTTGGGTTGAGTAGAACTATGTTTCCAACAGTTTCTCAAATGACTGTGAACACACTTCTACTATCTTCTACCTTGTAAAGTGCCATCTCAGCATTGGTGATTATAAAATCAAAAGTATTGATCATTCCTGAAAAACATTGAAGGTATTCCATCGCCTACACTACCAAATATTCAGCAAATGTTTAATCCTTTACATAAAAATAATACACCCATCTAATTAGCATGCCAATTTCTCTCATTTTAATAAATAGCAAAAGTCTACAAATGTCTAAGAATTACATTAAATCAAAATTCTTCATGATTTCTTATCAGAAATGTTTGATTTGTGTACCTACTTTATATATCTACATAGCTGGAGTCAACATCTCTCAGGGAAGAGGCAGGGATAGTTTAAGTGGTCTTGTTCTGCTCAACCTAACGGCTACCTCCTTTCCACCCCCAAAGTAGCTTGGGTACCAGTGACATTTAAATAGCACATTAAATGGCTCCCTGCTCAATGACAGTTTACCTGGGAAGCAAAGTGGATTGGTGTCCTACTTTGACCAGAGGCTGGTGCCCACTCTGGAGCACCTAGTGCCTGTTCAGACTGACAAGTGGTTGTCATTGTCTTGGGCTTCAAGGTGCTCTGGATGGGGACGAAAAGAGAGATAAGAGCATCACAGCTTTTTATGTTAGTGATTACAGACAAGGTTTGGATACACAGCATCTTTCCCCGAAATCCCACATGTTCAAGGTTTGGTCCCGGGTACAGTGCTCGGGGTGGGACTTTTGGAGAGTGACTGACTGAGTCAGGAAGGCCCTGGCCCTCATGAGTTAGTCTGCTGATGGTCTCACAACTGAGCGGGCTACTGGGAGGTGGTAAAGGCTGTGGGAGGTGGGGCCAGCTGAAGCCAGTGACTGAGGAAACGCCTTGAGTCTATCTTGTGCCCAGCCTCCCCTTGCTCTCCCTGTGTGTAAGGGAAACTGCCACCTCTGCCACATTCACCACGGTACTCACTGCCTCCTCTGTCCATTCCCACCCAAAGGAATGGACCCACTGACCATGAACTGAAACCTCTGAAATGGTGAGCCAAAAGAAAACCAAAAGAAGTTTCCAGAACTAGGCACTGAAAACAATGGATCCCAGATCATGTACACGTCTTTTCAGATCTCTGCGCTTTATTAATGAGATGCTTGAATGCCACCTTGGGAGAACACATGTCTTTTTGGCATCCTCCTCTTGGCTTTCTCCTGAGGACACATCTTTGGTTCTTGGAGGATGGGAGGCTCCTAAGGGCAAAGCCTCTCAGACATGGTAGTTAGTGATACTTCTGCCAAACACAGTCCCCGGGCTGGGATAACTCTGAGGTGTGTCATACCTGATCCCCCACAGTTCCCCTGGGAAGGCTGTGTCTCAGTTACCTGCAGTGTCTGCTGTCTTGATCCCTCCCTTCCCTGGTTCTCCATTCCTAGGGTTTCCTAGGAAGCTATTACAGATAGACTTCATGTTCTCAACGCCTCATGTGTGGGTTTGCCTCTGGGGAACCAGTCAACACACACAATCTAGCATTTCAAATCTATCAGGATTAATTTGAAAATTTCTCACTGTCAAGTGTACCTGTTTTTTTTTTTTTTTTTTTTTTTTTTTTTTGGTTTTTCGAGACAGGGTTTCTCTGTGGCTTTGGAGGCTGTCCTGGAACTCGCTTGGTAGTCCATGTTGTCAAGTGTACCTGGATTGGCACTGGTGTGGTATCTCTATGACAGACCTTACTCAAGAGCATTCAGAAGAATGCAATTTGTCTTTGTTAGTTTCAGCAAAGGGCACAAGATATTTTGGAGCTAAGAAAGTAAAACAAGACAATGTGAACGTGAATGTTTCCCAGAATAATACCTGGAGTTTTTAGTGACATTTTCTCCCTTGTTTGTAAGAAGTATTCCTACAACATAAATGCACAGGAGGTTTTCTCTAAAAATTTTGACTCTCTTAGGCAATGCTTCTGTTGTTGACAGTAACTCCAACTGCCTTTTGTTTGCTGCTGAAGTTCATACAACAGACTATGAGCCAAAGTTAGTGATGGGCTGTTTTGAAAGAGTCTCCTAAAATACACTTGTTTGTAATATGTCTTTCTTTTGTGTCTCAGGTGTGAAATAATTGGCATTTTGTGCCCAATTTGCCTTTTGCTAGTGGGATGTTATCTATGGCAGTGCTTCAGTGTCTTTGTTGGACACGTTGTAGAGCAGAAGTTCCCCACATAGCAGTAGGCAAGCCTCCTGGAGGCACGACGTTGACATCATGTCTCTCCCTTTTTCCAGATCATCAGGAAAACACATCTAATCCTCCATTATAAACGTAACAATTAATCAAATTGATATTATCCTCAACTGTTCTCTTTCTTCGAGACAGAAGTGTGTTAAATAACTTGGATAAGTTACCTATACCTACATTTTCTTTTGATGAGCTTGATACCAGAGAAGCCTGTTGGGACACAATCAATTTGCCTTTATCAAGGTACATGCACTTATACTAACAATACAGATATTTGACTAGCTTGGTGGTGCATGCTTTTAATCTCAGCCCTCAGGAGGCAGAGGTAAGTGGCTGTCTGCAAGTTTGAGGATAACCTGTTCTACAGAGCGAGTTCCAGGCCAACCAGGGCTACACAGTGGAATACTATCTCAAGTAAGCAAAACCAACCAAGCACTAACACACCCCAACATACATTTAATATTAGCTCTCATGCAGAACATGCCTCATTTATGTACTCACTCATGAGGGGTACAGATTCTTGGAAATGGGGCCCAAATTTTCTGCTCCCTTAAAGGACTGCACTGTGAGTTAGTCACTGTGTCTCAGACACCTGCTTTGACTTGAGAAAGGTCCAGTGCTGTCTCTTGGGTACATCAATAATCTTTCTGTCAGAAGTAAGGTTTGTACTAACTCTGAATATTCCCTCCATGGCTTCTCCGGCCCTCTTCGTGTCCTATGGCTGTTGGCAGCTGATCCAGGCCAGAGGCTCAGCCTTTTTTCCTGGTCCTAAGATACCCCGCATTTGCTCAAACTTCAGTTCTTTGGGTGTGTGAGGCTGTTTTTGTTAAAGACTCAAGCAATGGCCAGCTCTGCCACCACAGAGGCTCTGCTCTGTTTAGTTTTAGACAATCTGGTATAAGGCACTTTGGAGTTCCTCTCTGACTGTTTCGTCCATGACACCTTCCACGGAGGTGACCTACCTGCCTGTTCCTCTTCCTCCATCTCGTCAGAACTTGTGTTCAGGTTCAGTGTGTTTTACTCTGTGGGGAAATTCTGCCGAGCTCTCATTTTCTGGCTCTCAGTGGCCCTCCCAGGGATTGCAGTCCTTGGGAGGAGTTTCGATACCGGCAGTTAGGGGCAGACTTTCCTTTCCCTTCCTACAAAGTTTTAGAACTGGTCTGTACATCTCGCCTGGTTTCAGAACAGACGCTGTATGCTTTGAAATGTGAACTTCATCTTATTATTAACTGTTGAACACCTACCTTCCCATTATCCTCCTTGTCACAAGTTTCCTAACCTGTTTGCTGGAGCAGGGGAAGAGAATCGATAAGCAGGAACAAGGCAGTGCGGGCATGCACTCCAGGACAAGCCCACTTGCTCTGCAGGCCAGGGATTTGTGGAGCCCCATCCCTGCCAGAACCCATACCTTCTTCTGCTTAGAACTGAGATGTGCCCTCACCCCTCCATCCCTCAACACCATATGAACAGATCCCAGTAGTGATCTTAGTCGAATAAACATGGCCTGGGAACTGGGGGAACGGTAGAACAGCACAAAATAAACACCCAAATCCAAGAGGACATGGCACTGGGGGAATGACATCAGTCGATCTAACTCCAGACTAGAGAGCAGGCCAGAAGTCTAAATGGACAACAGCAGTCACAGCCACTCCCGAGTATAGACTTCTGTGGACTTCTAACCTTGCCTATACCACAGAAGGAAGTGGATGCCGTATCCAAGCATGGGACAGTTACTCCTGACTGAAGTGTCATTAGACTAGAAATTTCCAGTAATCACAGTGTGATAAATGCAAAGGAAAATGACCCTCACAGGAGAGGCTGAGCAAAGGACAGCACACTCGGATGACATGTGCATGTGACACTGGCGGAAAGACAAACACGGCACACGCACTAGACCACTAGACACGAGGCTCAAGATGGACTCCTTTCGAAGCAGCCCACGAGCTTTTAAACCAGTCTGTAAAGAACGTTTAATGTAGAGAGACCAGTCTTCCCAGTGCCAAGGGAGAACTTGACTCCACATGTTAAAAAAAAAAAGCTGAATACATATGAACAACTGAAAGTGGACTATTGACTTAGATATAAAATATGCAACTAAAATATTCACAACAAAACTAATGCGACCTTTGCTTTGTCAAATATTTTGGTTATGGAATTGAAAGCATAATTTATAACAGAGAAAAGTAACATGCTGAAGCTTTACCAGTAGTATAGAAAAACAGCATCCACAGAAGGAAATAAGCCCAAAGATTAGAATACAATATTTGCACGATATATTTCTAATAAGATACAGTCATGGGTACAGTAGTTTGGATGTAATTGACCCCCACAAGTTCACCGGGAGTGGTGCCATTAGGAGGTGTGGCTTTGTTGGAGTAGGCCTCGCTGGAGGAAGTGTGTCACTGTGGGGGCGGGCTTTGAGGTCTCAAAAACTCAAGTCAGTCCACTCCCTGCTGCCTGTGGGTAACGATGTGGAACTCTCAGCCCCTTCTCCAGCACCTTGTCTACCTGCACGCTGCCATGCTTCCTGCTGTGATGGAAATGGACTGAACCTCTGAAGTGTAAGCGAGCCACCCCAGTTAAATGTTTTCCTTATAAGAGTTGCCATGGTCATGGAGTCTCCTCACATCAGTAGAAACCCTAAGAAGAGCGTAAGTACCTATGTGAAGGCCCAGTAGCAAAAATACTTATCACCTAGTGCTTGATTTCTAAATACCATTTGTTAAGGAAAGGATCCAGGGGTCCTAGAAGAGCTGACTTGACCTTACAGTTCAGCAAGCGAGCAAGTGGGAGAGAGAAAAGTCAAGGGCATAAAAATGAACTCTAATGACTGTGTTATAACAATGTGGGCCACAAAAGTAAAGAGCAATAGTATTAAATGAAAGCCCAAGAAGAAAATGAATATCCCAGCTCCATATTTGCAAACATAAAGAGATAATACAGAGTATATCTTCACCAGAGGACATTTAACTAAAGAATAAAAGTAGGCTAGGGAGACAACTTTGTGGTCCTCCAAAGAATCCAACCTTGTTCCTAGCTCCACACTGGGTAGCTCACAGCCACCTGTCACTCTAGCTTCAGGTGCTCAGACACCCTCTTCTTGCCTCTTCAGGCACTTGCATACACGTGGCAGGCACATAATACATTCATAAATAAAAATAAAAATAATAGTTAAAGAAAACTAAAGAGAGAATAGAATGAGGGAAATACACAATAACCAAAAGGGCACACTAGTGAGTGTATACATTTGTGCAAAGTTTAAGGGGAAGTTTGTGCAATGTGATAGTTAAATTTCTCTGCCCTCATCAGCTGATATCGTGGTGTCTCTGACACCCCTCCTTCCGTGAGGTCAGGTGTGTCTCTTCTCCCATGGGACAAAGGCAGGAATTAGCAACTTGTTTCTGATCTGTAGAACAGGAAATGGGAAATGGCATCTCCTCAGTGGCAAGATTAGGCAGAGTCTTACTGAAGCTGTTGAGGTTGATCTCCCCAGCTATGAAGGACATTGAGATGGCCAGCCTGCAGAGCACCTGCTCCAGGACACACCTTGACTCTGCAGCAGTCTTAAGTCTAATCACAGCCTGATCAGGAGAGAGCAAAGGAAGCCCCAGATCCCTACAGATTACCTGGCCAGCTCACTTCAGCAGGCCACTGTCAGAAAATCAGTGACACACTGAGGAACCTTCTAGACTGGAGAAGACTAAGGAGACACAGCAGCTGCATACAAGGTACAATTCTGGGATGCATCCTAGAGTGGAAAAAAGATATTGACAGAAAACAGGGCGATTGGAATATCATGATACCAACATCAGTTTCTCTCTTGGTTAAAAGCCTCTTTTCTTTCTTCCAGAGAACCCTGATCCTGCATCTGAATAATCTTAGCTCCAGTAGTAACAACAGTAGTGTTTTACATTGCTAAGCAGGCACTGGGCCAAATGCTTTACTTAGCGATTCTCTTTCTCATACCTGCCGTGAGTTCTGTGAGGATGTCTGTATAACTTCATAAATGTTGAAACTGAGGTAAAGAGGTTATATCCGAGACTGGGGCAAAACAATTTGAAACTCTGGCTCCAAACCCATTCTGATAATTTTGGTAGCTAATATTTGCAACTATTTGTTAAGGATGCTATTTTGATTAATTGTCTTGAAATCTTGCCATTTTTCATTTGGCGGGTGTTGATTGACCAAGAAGGTGAGCCCTGGGATCCAAGCACTTTGCTGGGGTCCAGATCCCCATGCTCAGCTCCCATTTAATTTGCTGCACTCTCTTTATCAAGGATGTCTTTTCTTCCCTCTCCTGCCAAAGGGGCTATACACAGTGATACATTTTTTAAAAATGATAAAGCTCTGTTCTGCAGGTCACCCTGGTTCCAATTGCTTTGAGATCAAAATGATTTAGATTGTTCCTTGTAAGTGCCACAAAGCCCAGGACGCATCTGCAGGATGCACCAGTCCCCTGGATGTCAGGGTATGGGCTCCACTGCACAGCACAGCACCATCTAAGACCTCCCCACCTGCCAGCCCCCATTGCAGGCAGTTTTTATCGACATAAATAGTCAGAACTGTTTATGTCAGAGTGTTTCTCTTTTGAAAACCAAACTGCAAAGCAGCTCAGCAGTGGAAATGCTTCCTACCTTCACACTCTGAGGAGAGCCCCCAGGTTAAAGCACCATTTGATGTTTTCTCAGAAAATAAATGAATGAACGGGTGAATGAATAAACACATGCATAAATACAAATCCACCTCAAGCAAGCCAGGACAATAGGAGAAACACTAGAAGTACTTTTCAGAGTTGACAGCTAGAGAAACCGCTCATGGTGGGGGCGAAGATCACATCCTTGCACTGAACTTGGGGAGTCATTGGCACAGGAGGGCGTTATTGCATCCGCGTTGCCATTGGTACTGATTTAGCTAAACATAACCCGGGGGCCTCATCTTCATCTCTGTAGGGTGGATCCACTGGAAAATTGCCCATGGCTGAGAGTAAGAAAATAATGTCGCCATGTAACTGCAACC
Organism: Mesocricetus auratus; assembly: GCF_017639785.1. NCBI lineage: Eukaryota > Metazoa > Chordata > Mammalia > Rodentia > Cricetidae > Mesocricetus > Mesocricetus auratus. Next base: position 2,018,228 of record NW_024429202.1, on the reverse strand, counting down.
ACACACCAGTGGGCCAAGGGGACTGAAAGATGATGAAAGCAGCAGAAGCAAAGCATCATGGGCAAGACTAACAGATCAGGCTGGAAGAATTTCAGATAGCTGTTACCAACAACCTTGCCTCTGTGGAAGGCTTTTTCATTCAGATTTCTTGCTGGACACCTTTCATTTATGATTAGATTGGACAGAAGTGTTTAAATGAAATAACCATGTATATTAGCATTCATCAAGTATTTCCTTAAGCACTCACCATGAAACAGGTGCTAAGCAGAGGTAGAAAGCACTGTAAGGACTCTCAGTCTTCTGGAGAAGATGGTGTAACAATGAATAACTACAAATCATTATGCTATATAGAAGTAGGTACCAGCTTGTCAGAGGACCAAAGGAAGATGGGATTCAAGCAAGTATTTTCCCATGGGAATAAGATAATTATTAATGCTAACCAATCTCTGGTAGGATGGCTTTGCAAACATCTGCCAGGAGGGTACCATCTCTTGCCAGACTCGTATCTGCAGCAACTCTTGCCTTTCACTGATTTCTGCCTCTCCCATATAAGTAAACACTCTTGGCACCCCAGTCACAGAAGAAAGGGCTTTTTGATATACAAATACCTTTTTTTTTTTACTTTATTTATTTATTGTGTGTGTGTGCTAAAATCCACTTGTCGAGGCCAGAAAACAAATTGTGGAAGTCAGTTCTCTCTTTCCACCATGTGTATTTCAAGGACTAATCTCCAGTTGTCAGGCTTCAAGGCAAGCGCCTTTGCCCACTGAATCACCTCACTGGCTCTACAACCACTCAGTTTACAAACTTACTCCCAAAGGGATTCACATGCGTCTACCTGCTGTGAGGTTGCCCAAGTTCCTAAGATGTGCACCTTGTGTTTAATACCTATACTCTTCACATAGCATGTGTTCTTGGATTATATATGTATCTAACAGAGCTCAGTCCATCCTGTGGAGAGTCTGTTCCAGCTTTGCCTCCCGGAAAGTGATGTCTTCCTCTTGGAGTTTATAGTGCAATACTTATGTTGTCTTTATCTTGGACACACAGTGCCAAGCTTGCTTCAAAATCTGGATGACAGAGTTATGATCCTACACATGAAAATCTTCAGAGTCTCAACTCTCAAATGTGTAATTCTTTTATTTATTTTTATTTAGGTTAGAAACAATCTTGTTTCACGTGTCAATCCCAACGTCTTCTCCCTCCCCTCGTCCCCCTCCCTCCCCACCAGCTCCCCCAATCCCCCACCCAATCTCTACTCCACTCCGATCCCCAAGGAGGGTGAGGCCCTCCATGGTGGATCTCCAGTCTGTCATTTCATCCAGGGCAGGGCCTAGCCCCCCCCCCAAGAGTCCCGGCTTGAGAGAGCCTCCCATATTGTGGCATGGGCACTCAAAGTCTATTTGTACGACAGGGATAAATACTACCCAAGGCCCCATAGATTACCTAGGCCTCCTCACTGACACCCACATTCAGGGGGTCTGTGTCAGTCCCATGCTTTCTACACAGTCATCAATCTGGAGTCCAAGAGCTCCCCCTTGTTCAGGTTAACTGTTTCTGTGGGTTAAACCAGCCCACCCTTAACTCCTTTGCCCATCACTTCTCTTTTTCTGACACTGGATTCCAGGAGTTCAATTCAGTGTTTGTCTGTGGGTATCTGCCTCTGCTTTCATCAGTCGCCGGATGAAGGTTCTGTTTCCTAGATTCTCTGGCAGTGGGATTGTATGCTGGCACTCCCCTGATCCATGTTTAAAATCCATATATGAGTGAGTACATACCATGTTTCTCTTTTTGTGATTGGGTTACCTCACTCAGGATGGTTTCTTCTAGTGCCTTCCATTTGCCTGCAAATTTCAAGATTCCATTGTTTTTTTTTTTCTGCTGAATAGTACTTCATTGTGTAAATGTACCACATTTTCTCTATCCACTCTTCAGGTGAGGGACATCTAGGTTTCTTCCAGGTTCTGGCTATTACAAATAATGCTGCTATGAACATAGTGGAACAGACGTCCTTGTTGCATGAATGTGCATCTTTTGGGTATATGCCTAAGAGTGGAATTTCTGGATCTTGTGGTAGACTGATTCCCATTTCCCTGAGGAATCTCCATACTGATTTCCAAAGTGACTGTACAAGTCGGCACTCCCACCAGCAGTGGAGGAGTGTTCCCCTTTCTCTACATCCTCTCCAGCATAAACTGTCCTTGGAGTTTTTGATTTTAGCTATTCTGACAGGAGTGAAATGGTATCTCAAGGTTGTTTTGATTTGCATTTCCTGGATGGCTAGGGATGTTGAGCACTTTCTCAAGCGTCTCTCAGCCATTTTAGTCTCCTCTATTGAGAATTCTCTATTTAGTTCTGTACCCAAATTTTTTGATTGGATCCTTTGGTGTTTTGGAAACTTGCTTCTTGAGTTCTTTGTAAATTTTGGAGATCAGCCTTCTGTCAGATGTGGGGTTAGTGAATATCTTTTCCCAATCTGTGGGGTGCCTTTTTGTCTTGCTGACTGTGTCTTTTGCCTTGTTCCTGATCTTAGAGGAATTGCATTGAGCTGGCTGTTGGTTTGCTATATATAGCTTTTATTATGTTGAGGTAAGTTCCTGTTATCCCAGATCTCTCTAAGACCTTTATCATGAAGGGGTGTTGGATTTTCTCAAAGGTTTTTTCAGCATTCAGTGAGATGATCATGTCATTTTTGTTTCTCAGCTTGTTTGTATGATGGATTACATTGATGGATTTTCATATGTTGAACCAACCCTGCATGGCTGGGATGAAGCCTACTTGATCACGGTGGATGAGTTTTCTGATGTATTCTTGGATCCGATTTGCCAGTATTTTATTGAGTATTTTTGCATCAATGTTCATGAGGGATATTGGTCTGAAGTTCTTTTTCTTAGTTGTGTCTTTGTGTGGCTTGGAGATCAAGGTTATTGAAGCCCCATAGAAAGAGTTTGGCAAACACCCTTCTGCTTCTATTGCATAGAATACTTAGAGAAGAATTGGTATAAGCTGTTCTTTGAATTTCTGGTAGAATTATGCACTGAGGCCATCTGGCCCTGGTTTTTGTTTTGTTGTTGTTGTTGTTGTTGTTTTGTTTGTTTGGGAGACTTTTGATGACTGCTTCTATCTCCTTAGGGGTTTAAATTGCTCATCTGTTCTTGATTTAATTTTGGCAAGAGATATCTATCCAGAAAAGTGTCCATTTCCTTTAGATTTTCAAATTGTGTGGAGTACAGGTTTTCAAAGTATGACCTGATGATTCTCTGGATTTCCTCAGTGTCCATTGTTATGTCCCCCTTTTTGTTTCTGATTTTGTTAATTTGCATGTTCACACTCTGTTGTTTGGTAAGTTTGGATAAAGGTTTATCTATCTTGTTGATTTTCTCAGAGAACCAAGTCTTTGTTAAATTGATTGTTTGTATTGTTTTCCTAGTCTCTGCTTTATTGATTTCAGTCCTCAATTTGATTATTTCGTGGTGTCTACTCCTCCTGTGTGAATTTGCTTCTTTGTGTTCTAGAGCTTTCAGTTGTGTTGTTAATTCTCTAATGTAACTATTCTCCAGTTTCTTCATGTGAGCACTTAGTGCTATGGACTTCCCTCATAGCACAACATTCAAAGTGTACCATACGTTTGGGTATGTTGTGTCCTCATTCTCATTGAATACTAGGAAGTCTTTAATTTCTTAATGTATTTCTTTATTGACCCAGGAATGGTGCAACTGTGCATTATTCAACTTCCATGATTTTGTAGGGTTTCTGCAATTTGTGTTGTTGATTCTAATTTTAAAGCATGGTGGTCTGATAAGGTGCATGGAGTTATTCCAATTTTTTTGTACCTGTTGAGATTTGATATGTTGCCAAGTATGTGGTCGATTTTTGAGAAGGTTCCATGTGGTGCTGAGAAGAAGGTATATTCTTTTTTATTTGGGTGGAATGTTCTATAGATGTCTGTTATAACTTGTATTAGATCCTTTGCTTCTTTGTTAAGTTTCTGTCCAGTAGTCCTGACTAGAGGTGAGAGTGGGGTGTTTAAGTCTCCCACTATAAGTGTGTGGGGCTTTATATGTGATTTGAGTTTAGTAATGTTTCTTTTATGAACACAAGTGCCTTTGTATTTGGGGCATAGATGTTCAAAATTGAAACTTCATCTTGGTGAATCTCTCCTGTGATGAGTATGAAGTGCCCTCCTTCATCTCTTTTGATTACTTTTATTTTGAAATCTAATTTGTTAGATATTAGGATTGCTACCCCCGCTTGTTTTTTGGGTCCATTTGATTGGAAAATCTTTACCCAACCCTTAACTCTGAGGTAATGTCTGTCTTTGAGGCTGAGGTGTGTTTCTTGTATACAGCAGAAGCATGGTCTGTCTTTGAATCCATTCTGTGTCTCTTTATGGGCTAGTTAAGACCATTAATATTGAGGGATATTAATGACCATTGATTGCTTATTCTTGTTTGTTTTGGAATAGTTGATGGTGTTGGAATTATTTGTGGGTTTCCACCTGTTTTCTTTTGGCTGTTGGTAAGGTGGGATTATCTATTTCCTATGTTTTTCTGCTGTAGTTAACTCCCTTGGGTTGGGGTTTTCCTTCCAGAACTTTCTGTAGGGCCGGGGTAGTGGATACATATTGTTTAAATCTGGTTTTGCCATGGAATATCTTGTTTTCTCCATCTATAGTGATTGAAAGCTTTGCAGGGTATAGCAGTCTGGGCTGGCATCTGTGGTCTCCTAGTCTTGGTAGAATATATCCAGGACCTTCTGGCTTTCATAGTTTCCATGGAGAAGTCAGGTATGATTCTGATATGTTTGCCTTTGTATGTTACTTGGCCTTTTTCCTTGGCTGCTCTTAATATTCTTTTTTTATTCTGTATGTTTGGGGTTTTTACTATTATGTGAGGAGGGGACTTCCTTTCGTGGTCCTATTTGGTATTCTGTAGGCTACTTTCATTGGCATGTCTTTCTTTAAGTTGGGAAAATTTTCTTCTATGATTTTGTTGAATATGTTTTCTGTCCCTTTGAGGTGGATTTCTTCACTTTCTTCTGTACCTATTATTCTTAGGTTTGGTCTTTTCACAGTGTCCATATTTCCTGAATATTTTGTGTTAGGGATTTGTTGGACTTAAGATTTTCTTTGGTCGATGAATCTATTTCCCCTAGTGTATCTTCAACACCTGAGATTCTGTCTTCCATCTCTTGTATTCTGTTAGTTATGCTTGTATTTGTAGTACCTGACCATTTGCCTAACTTTTCTATTTCCAGCATTCCTTCAGACTGTGTTTTTTATTGTCTCCATTTCAGCTTTCAACCCCTGCAGTGTTTGAATTTTTTCTTGTAATTTTTGCTTTGTCTTTTCCTCTCTCTCTTGCATTTGTTGAATTTTTTGGTTTGTCTTTTCTTCCATTTCTTGCATTTTTTGGATTGTTTTTTCCTCCATTTCTTGCAATTTTTGCATTTTTTCCTCCATTTCTTGTACTTTTTGGTTTGTTTTTTCTTCCATGTCTTTAGGGGATTTTCTCATATCTTCTTTGAGGTTCTCTATCATTTTCATGAAGTTCTTTTTAAGGTCTTTCTCATCTGCTTCTTCCACAATGGACTGTTCAGAGCTTGCGGATGTAGATTCTCTAGTTTCTGGCAGTGTCATATTGGTTTTTCTGTTGGTGGGTGTGTTTTTGTGTTGTCTCTTTCCCATCATTTCTTCCTGTGGGTGCAGAAGGAGTCTCTTTCTCTCCTGGTGAGTATGTGACCACGGTTCCTTTCCAGTGGGTGGGAGCAGATCCAATACCCTGGTGGCTTTCCTCTTGTATGGATGGAGGCCGTTCTAGTATCGGGACCTTAGCAAACTCTGGGTAGGCTGGACCCTCACCTCAACTGTCCTGTGCGTGGAGACTGGGACTTGGTAGCTGGCAGTCTCTGGGTGGGCTGAATCCCGTCAGGCTGGGATCCAGATCTGCTGTCCAAATGTGTAATTCTTAAAAAAACAACAACAACAACAACAAAAAAAACCTTTGTTTTTAAAGAGGAATTTATTTCAGAAATGTAGAGGTTCACAGAACATTTTGTGGTCATTTTGACTAATGCAGTGGGCTATACTAACATAATTTTTCAAGTGCAAACACTCAGGGCACTCACAATATTCACATGGATATAAAGTTCAAGCAGAAACTTCAACAAAAAGAAACAGATCAGGAAGAAGGCACACTCATGTCAATCCCCACAGTTGTTAATTGTGTGTACCCAACTTGTAAGTGTGGTCCTATACAGTGTTCTGAGGGGCATTGCGACCTCTGATGAAACTGAGCAAAGCCACGGTCCATCAGTGTCTATGCCATTGCTCAAAGAGCCAAGCACGAGAAGGACATGTCTGCACTGCTTAGTTTTAGGTCAGTTTGACACAGACTAGAGCCATCTGAGAAGAGAGTGTCACCTGAGAAAATGCCACCATCAGATTGGCCAGTAGGCATTTTCTTGATGATGACTCACGTGTGAAGGTCCAGCCTACTGTGGGTGATGCCACCCATGGGCATGTGGATAGCAGTATGAATTACAAAAATGAGTACTGACAATTTAGACTAGTAAGAATAAACTAAACATAGAAAAACATTAAAACTAAAGTTCAAGCTGGGAGGTGGTGGCTCATGCCTTTAATCCCAGCACTCAGGAGGCAGAGGAAGGCAGATCTCTGTGCATCTGAAGCCAGCCATGGCTTACAAAGTGAGTTCCAGGACAACCAGGGCTGTTACGGTCTCGAAAGAGCAAAAAACAACAAATCCGATAAATAAATAAGTAAATAAAACTAAATACTCAATATAGTATCACATATTTTGATGTGTCACAAAAGAACCCACAGCTCGTGTCCTGGGGGCAGCCAGCAAAGTGTGCTTGTAGTCTTGAATACTGGCAGATTTTCGCCTTTTCTCTTGTAGGGCACAACTTTCCTTATTCAGTGACTTTGTGGAGGGTTCTGTTCCTTTTGAAATTTGCTTACGATTAGATGCGACCATTCCTTACTGAATGTCCAGTCCTCTACCCCGTGCTTCTATCACTGTTTCTGAACTAATCGCTAGCTTTGTTTGCTTTTTCAAACAAGTAGGAAGTCAATCTGCTGAAATCTCCTCCTACTTGCACAGCTGAAAGAAATGTCTGTGCAGGCAGAGGGTGCATTTTAAATTCAAGTTTTTGTGATTGTTGTAGTGTGTATTGAACTCTCTTTCCCCACTGTATGACTCTCTGTGTCTCGGCAGGAATTGTGTTAACTTTTTATTTCAGCATTCGGTGTTTTTATCTTCTACAGTTGTGAGTTTTGGCATCTCAGACTTCAGGGAGTTTCCTCACCACTTCAGACTGCAACAATTTCAGTCTCTACATGCTATGACCTCAGACTTCAGTATCCACCCTGTCAGCTGAGACCCTGGCTGTGCTGATGCTTTTGACCAGTTAATGTTTCCAGGGAAAACGATGATACAGTGTTGGAATGCTTCCTGTCTTGCCTAGCCTGCTCTCTTATACGCCCAAGGACCACTTGCTTGCCCAGTACCAAGCACAGTGGCGGTAAGCAGTGCTCCTCCATGGCCTCCGCTTCAGTTTCTAATCCAGGCTCTTGCCCTGACTTCTGTCAATGATGGGCTGTGAGGTAGAAGTATAAATGAGATAAAGCCTTTCCTCTCTGAGTTGTTTTTGGTCATGGTGCTTTATCACAACAACAACAAGCTGGCCGAGGCATCCAGGCAGAAGACTACTGAAGCGCTGGTGTCTTGTGGACACAGTGGTCCCAGGCAGCGCTGGCTTTGTGGGGTGACTTTCAGTTAGTTTCCTGCGTGCACTGGCGCTCTGGTCCTGCCACCCTGGATTCTCAGTCACTGAGAACAAGGATAGCGAATTGTCGCGTCTGCTGCGCGGCCTGTGTCCGAGAACGTGCGGAGGGTGTCGGGGATTGACAACACAGAGACTTGTTCAACGATGTAAAGAAAACTTTAAGCAGGCCCCAAAAAGGTTCAAGAAAACTTCCTAAGAAAGGCTCCCTCCAGAGAAGCTTCTGCTCTCTCCTCTCTCCTGGCTGGTTCTGCTCTGACCCCAGAAACTGATCTGGGCGTGGCAGAAGAGGTGGTTAGTCTTTGGACAAGGTCGAGGTCAGGGTAGTTTCTGCGGGCAGGCCTTTTCCAGGAACTTAATGCCCCCAGGCATTGTATTGTTTTTAGTAAACATTGTCTTACAGCTGCCTACTCCCAGGCAGAAGGGGAAGTGGGTCTCTGCTCAAGGTCTGGTGTTCCCACAATTCACCCCTTTTTATTTTTAAATGAGGCACTCCTGGCTTAGGTCAAGTAGGGTCACCCTCCCTTTCCCGTCCTTGGGGGACCTTGAACCCCTGTCTTAGGCGGGAGGGGTCTTCCCCACGGGTGGCCCGTCATCAGAGCACCCCAACTTTAAATCATCTGTAACCAACCTTCATGGCTATCGGGATTGCCATGGGCTAGGCTAAGCAATACTTGGTTACGGATCTCTTGCCTCTGGAACAAGGCACGTTTGGGCTCGGCATAAAGCCAGAATGCCTACCGCCATTGCCACCATTCCCAGGACCCCCATTGACATAGCGCCTCTCCATCACCGTACCCATCACCAGATCTGGGCCATAACATTCTACCAGCCTTCATCTGTTACAAGGGTAACATGTACGTGATTTACATTCTGTTACAAGGGTAACCTGCATGTGACTTAGATTTACAATTTGATAAAGTTACAATTGTTCCAAGATCTGCTCAGGAAAGCATTTAGAAAGTGCACTTGCACAGATACATTAGGTACAATCATTGATGTTACACATGTAGCATTATGAAAAATATGAACAATAGGCTTGTTGCACTATCCACAGAGCACCAATTTGTTCCTGTGGTGATGCAGTTTGTTGATTTAACGTCAGCTGATTATGCGACTTGAGTCAAAGTCTCCTTTTTGTCGCATTAGGACAAGTTGCACCTCTCTAGAAAAATACACTGGCCTAGTCGTGATTCCAGAAACAGGAACCATCAAGTCTGATATTTCAAGTGACCATGTCCTGTTCAATTACTGAAAAGAGGCTTTTGCCCCTCATCACAGTCCATACGAATGTCCAAATGTTTTAAATGGGTCCTTTTTTCCCCTAAAGGGAAAACTGGCAAAATGAATTCTGTTGTTTCAAGGTGTGTCAAGGGCAGACAGTTAGTCTTTCCAGTTCTCTATTGGCTTCGGGATGAAAACTCACGGGTCCGGAAGGTTAATGTAGCAGGTCTGTTGAGAAACTGGAAATCTCGAACCGACTGTTTTCTTTCTTTCTTGGGCTCTAGATTCGATGACATCAAGGGTCAGGAACACTGATTTAGGAGATCTCACTCAAACTGGCTTAGGTAGGCTCCCATGGTCTCAGGTCCAGTTTTTCTCTGCTCCATGCCGAAGCTATTATTCTTTTCCTACAAGAAAACACAAACATGCCCTCGACCACAAATTAGGGTCTTCTCCACTGTCTAGTGCATGGATGTCTCCATTTGACCTGAGCAATGGTTGTTCAAGTTCCATCATGCCAGAATCTGTCTGAAGCTCACTGGCATTCACATTATAAAAATTTTAAATGAGGAGTGTATTATTTGATGAGTCATGTGGGGACTGGGGACATTATTCCCCCTTCTTTATTTTCTAAAAAAATTTTTTTTGAACTGTTGAAGCTGGACCATAATAGTAGAAGGATTTGTCTACCCTCCTTGGTTAACTATCTAGATAAATTTAGATTATTTGTAGATGACCATTAAAAAGGACATATCCATTAAATATTTCCCAAAAACTTCTGAAAATCACTCAAAGTTTGTAAACTATAATGTGTCCAAATAACTTGTGAAAATTATTTGAAGTCTGTGAGCAGTCTTTCCCAATCTAACCTGTAGAGCTCTCACTAGCTGACAAGGCCTCATTTGCATCTTAAATTTTTCTGTAAAAACATTAACAGACTGGCTGGATGTTCCTTTTGTCTATATTTAAAGCAATCTAGGTAGCTTCTTAACTATTTTTGAAGGGATTTAAGTATCCTTTTAATCATATAAGCAGTTCATACTCATGCATTCACAATCACATTTCATACATACCGGTGTGGCCACACCATACATTCAGAACATACATGCATCTTTTAGTCATCCTTTTTCCCTAGGTCATGATTAGTCTGTTGCAATGAAGCTTCCTTAATTGATATCTATGTAAAAGAACAACTCCAGCCAATCCTTGAACTAAGAGGTTAAAAAGTCCTGTATGTTCTCTATCATTCCTCCATTTGAGCTACAGTCATGGGGTACAGCTGTACCTACTCCTTGTAACTCTGTAGATGTGAGGTGGAGAGGCCAAGCTTTTGGCCATAAGTTTTTAGAGATGACTCACAAAATAGAACTTAAATGTAAACAGAAATTTCCATTTTATATACCTTTCTCTTTTTCTTTTTCTTTACTTAATACCAGTACCTCTTTACTGTTACAAATTTTTTTTCACCCATTTTTTTTTAAGTCAGGGTTTCTCTGTATTTTTTGAGGCTGTCAGTCCAGCCTGGCCTCGAACTCGCAGAGATACGCCTGCCTCTGCCTCCCAAGTGTTGGGATTAAAGGCGTGTGCCACCACCGCCCAGCTTGTTACCAATTTTTTTTTCCTCTGTATTATTTGGAGGGTGTCTTGGAACTTGCTCTGTAAACCAGGCTGGCCTTGAACTCAAGAGATCTGCCTGCCTGTGTCTCCCGAGTACTGGGATTAAAGGCGTGTGCTGCCAACGCCCGGCTATTCACCCATTTTCAATCCAACTTTCAACCCAGGATGTTCCCTCATAAAGGCGTGTTGGGATTAAAGGCGTATGCCGCTGGCAATCTCTTGGATTCCCCTACTTTCTGACCCTGGTATCAGGCTTAGGAGGGGGAAACTCAGAATGTCTAGTTTCTGACTTTTTAATCTCATTGGCGGCAGCTGCTCCCAATGTATTATTGGTGTTTTAAAATTTGATGAACAGGGAGCTGGAATGACTAACTGGCATCAACATGGGGGGGAATACTCACCAACGCCCATATTTCCCTTACCTGAGTGTTCAGCAATGGTTGGATCATCTTTATCATGGTGAGCATTCCTAGTATCCGGAGTAGTATTGGAGTCGACATGCCTGATGCACCGTTCCGGGACCCAAATGGGCTTCTCACTTCCTGGAGGGAAAACACAAACAGCCCCTCGGACCCTAGCTAATAGGGGGGTGGGTGGCTGCCATTTTCCTGTAATTAAGTCCTTCCATCTGACCCATCCCAAGGACTGGGAGGGTTTGTTCCAATGTCTCTCCATAGCAGACAAATTATTACGGTCTATGGTCAAAAAATTTAAAATGTAAAGTATGGTGAATAACTGAATATTAGGGGAGGTAACATACTCCCCCTTTTTTATTTTCTTAAAATACTGTTTGAGAGTGGCATGGGTGCGCTCCACAATAGCCTGTCCCGTGGGGTTGTGAGGAATACCAAAAGAATGGACAATGTGATGTTCCCTGCAAAAGGCAGCAAAGCGATTGCTGGCATAGGCAGGGCCATTGTCCGTTTTTAGGGCATCAGGAACGCCCATGTAGGCAAAGGCCTGCAGGCAATGAGAAATAACATCTTTAATTTTCTCTCCTGAGTGGAGAGAGGCAAAAATCAGTTTAGAATATGTATCCACCGAAACATGCATGTATTTTAATTTCCCTGCCTGTGGCAGGTGAGTGACATCCATTTGCCAGAGATGGTTGGCCCTGAGGCCTCGGCGATTTACCCCCTCATTGGGAAAATTATGATAAGGGGCACAATCAGGGCACTGAGAGGTAATCTGTGTAGCTATGGATAGGGGGCACCCAGTGTGAAATTTAATGGAGCGGGCATTTAGATGATACCTCTCATGGAGCTGGTGGGCAAGCTGCTCCTGAGTAAATAAGACCCTAGGGCGGGTCAAGGAGTCAGCAATTTCATTGCCCTGGGCAAGGGGTCCTGGAAGGTTAGTATGTGCACGAATAAATCCCACATAAGCAGGGTGGATGCGCTGCCAAATAAGATGTTGGAGCTGAACTAATAAGGAACGAACCTGGGAGGTTGGAAGAACATATGGAGAAGTTTCTAAAGGTCTAACAATGTTGGCAACATAAACACTATCAGTATATAAATTAAAGGGCTCTCCCTCAAACATTTGGAAAGCCATCAAGCAAGCAAACAACTCGGCGGCTTGTGCTGACATCTGCCCTATGGGTACCCTCTTCTGCACCTGAGAAGAAACCACCACCGCGAAACCCTTGGAGGAGCCATCTGTAAAGACTGAGCGAGCTCCAACTAGAGGGTTCTCCTTGAAAATCTTGGGAAAGATCACAGGGTGTTTTTTGAAAAAAGACATCAAGGGGCTGTTGGGATATTGGTTATCAAACTGAGCGCCTGTAGATGTAATAAACAGGGTCCACCCATCATGGAAGATCTGTAGATGTTCCACCTCCTCCTTACCATAAGGAAGGATAATTTTATCAGGACTCTTTCCAAAGGTTTGAATGCTAAACTTGTGCGCCTTCCACAACAATTGTAAAATGAGATCATAGTAAGGGGTCACTACCTTCTTAGGGGAGGCTGACAAATGTACCCAATAAATAGGACCAGTCTGCCAAAACACGGCAGTGGGCGAAAAGCTAGATGAAAGTACAACCAGAACAAGGGACTGCCCATAATCTATACGCCGAAGGTGGGCTTGCTCTATACTTCTTAACAACAATTGTAGGGCTTCCCTGGCCTCTGGGGTAATCTGTCTAGGGGACGTTGGAGCAGGATCCCCAGGAAGAATATCATAAAGCGCTTTAAGAGCCCCTGTTTTAATAGAAAGAGAAGGACGAAACCATTGCACCTCTCCCAAAAATCTCTGCCAATCATGAAGAGTTTTTAAATTTGAACAATCGATCTGGAGTCTTTGTGGCCGGAGGCCAGTTTGTTGAATTTGATGACCCAAATAAGTATAAGGGGGTCTCTTTTGGATCTTTTCAGGAGCCAAAATAAATCCTCGGGCCTCCAGAAGCTCCTGTAGCTCTGCAAAGGCTATGTAACATTGTCTTTCTTCGGCTGCGGCCAAAAGAATATCATCCATGTAGTGGATAATGTAAAGGTCAGGGAACTTACGTCTGAGGGGATCTAAACAGGCAGCTACATAAATCTGGCATATAGTTGGACTATTAGCCATCCCTTGGGGGAGCACCACCCATTGGAAGCGAAGGGCAGGCTCCCTAAAGTTAATCGAAGGAAGGCTAAACGCAAACCGAGGACTATCTTGAGAATGCAAGGGAATAGAAAAGAAGCAATCCTTCAAATCAATGACAATCAAATGCCAGTCTTTAGGAATGGCCACAGGCATGGGCAAGCCAGGCTGCAGAGCCCCCATAGGCTGCATGGTCGCATTCACGGCCCTCAAGTCTTGTAGTAACCTCCATTTCCCTGAAGATTTTTTTATTACAAATATAGGGGTATTCCAAGGGGACATGGAAGGAACCAAATGACCTGCCTCCAATTGTTCTTGAACTAGCTGGTGAGCCGCCCTTAGTTTCTCCACTGGTAAGGGCCACTGTTCCACCCATACCGGATCATCTGATAGCCATGTGATGGGTATGGGGGCTGGCGGCGCAACAGTGACCCTCATCAAAAATGGCCAAAACCCTTCCTATCCCCTGGGGCCCTGTTCTCCAAAGGGAGGGATGCCACAGGGCAAACCTCTCCCTGTTCTAGTTTACCTAGTTCCCTCCCCGGGCTCAGCCCCTCCCTTGCGTCATCTGGGGGCCCCTGCTTTTGGACTTGGGTGCCTGGGTGGTGAGGACCACTCCCATTTCTTGCATGAGGTCCCGTCCCCAGAGGTTTATAGGGAGGCCAGGCAAAACATATGGCTGGAAAAGCCCTGTGTGGCCCTCAGAATCTTGCCACTTTAGGATTCTGAGGCTTTTTTGGGGCACAGCCTGTCCTATTCCCTGGAGGGTCACTGTCCCTTCCTCTTTCGGCCAAGCGGGGGGCCAGAATTTATCTGAGAGGACAGAGAAATCTGCCCCAGAATCTAAGACGCCCCTAAAGAACTTGCCTTCTATCTTTAATGTAAGCTGGGGGCGATTCTCCATAGTGGCTACCCAAAATGCTGCTGGGCCGGTACTTCCAAAACCTTGGTTGCCCCTTTTCTCTTTAATTTTTCTAGCCTCACAAGGAGCTGTAGGGAGAAGGAGTAACTGAGCAATCCGTTCTCCTGCAGGGATGGCAACAACCCCACTGCCCACTGATGTCATTATTTTAATCTCCCCCTCACTATCCTGGTCTATAACACCGGGGTGTACCTGGATGCCTCGAAGAATAGTACTGGACCGTCCCAAGAGTAGTCCTACCTTGCCTGGGGGCAATGGCCCATGCACCCCAGTAGGGAGGGCCTGGATCCCCATTTCCGGTGTTAGGATTGCCCGGGCAGAGGGAGCGAGGTCCAATCCTGCACTCCCCGAGGTGGCTCTAAGGAGGTCTGAGATATGAAGGGGTTGCTCTGGGGGAGAAAATGAATCCTGCCACTGCCCGGAGCAGGGGTCATTGCCCCGTACACATTGGTTTTGGGGCCCTGGGGCGGGGCCCTCCTCCCGTTTCCCTGATTATTATTAGCAGGAAGGAAATTTCCCTCCCGGTCAGTTTTAGAGTAGCAGTCTTTGGCCCAATGATATCCCCTTCGGCAACAGGAGCATAAACCAGGTCGCTTGAGACCCGTAGTACTATTTTGAGGGCACTCTCTATGGAAGTGTCCCTCCCTACCGCAGCTGAAACATGTTTTTCTCCCTCCCAGAGTAGGTCTTTCTTTTACCACTTGGGGCCGAATGGCAGCAGCTAACACTTGGCCCTGGATGAAGTTCCCATCAATGTCCCTACAAATCCGGATATAGTCATTTAGACTTTTATTACGATAGGGGCGAAGAGCCTCCTTACAGTACTTATTTGCATTTTCAAATGCCATCTGCTTGATGACTGGCATCGCAGGTCCAATACCCCCAAATATTCTTTCTGCTACCTGACTGAGACGGTCTACAAAGTCTTGAAAAAGTTCGGAGGGTCCTTGAAGGACTTTGGACAGATGATCCCCTCCTTCCTTGGAAGGCAATGCTTTCCAAGCCCCTTGGGCCACTGCTGCCACTTGGGCATAGACTGTGATGTCATATTGCATTTGTTGCTGAATGGTGGCATATTGACCACTCCCGGTAAGCATCTCCACATTTCTCTGGGGCTGTCCGGCCTGTGCATTTCTTTGGGCTGTCTGGCTGCATCTTTCCTGAAACTCACCTCTCCAAATCAAATAATCTCCTCCTGATAGAGTCGCTCGACAAAGCTGCTGCCAATCACTAGGTGTCAAGTTAAGAGACGCAAAAGATTCCATTAAGGAAAGTGTAAAGGGAGCCTGTGCTCCATAATTTAAAGCTGCCTCTTTAAGTTGTTTTATCTCCTTAAAATTTAAAGGGTTATGACGCCGAATGACCTGTCCAGAATTGTTCGGATCTGGAACTTCCATTACTGGGGCCACCACCGGGCAGCATTGGACCCCTCCTCTGGGTCTTCCCTCCAGGTCCGAGCAAGACTGGGTTATCTCATAGGAGTCCCTTTTTTCAAAGTATGGGGAAGGGTTTCTCTCCCTGTCTTGTCTTTCCTTAATTTGAATCTTTTTTAGTTCTTTTTTAAGGGCCTCGATCTCAGCAAGTAATCGTTCCTTTTCGGACTGTGACGAGTCTGAGTCTGAGCTACTTCCATTTTCTAGGTCTGATAGAGAAGGATATAACCGATTCTGACCGGAGTTCTTCTGTTTGGGTTGCGCCCGGAGATCTCTACCCATTTTTTTGTTGTTACTAAGAGACTCCTCCTCATCCTCACTAACAATGGAGCCTCTAGTTTCAGTCACGGTCTCTTCATCATCACTCTCTGCCCCTGAATTCAAGGAGGCTTGAGTCTCAGTCTCTTGTAATTCTAAAAAAGCCTCTTTTGTGTCCTGAACTACCTGGCGGTGACGAACCTTATATGTCAAAAGTGCTCCCCTCACTAATCTCCATAAGGAGAATGTCGTAGGGGGCAAGGACTCAGATCCCTCTTTTCGTAAAAGTCTGTGAAGATCACGGCGAACCTCCTCCCAATCTGGAATATTTAAGTTTCCCCCAGTAATGAACCATGGACTGGCTCGTTCGATCGATTTTAGAAAGCCTTCTAGGGTTTTAGACTTGACTGCAGTCCCATGTTCTTTAAGTAACTTTTTTAGTTGATACTGCAATGATTCTAGCTTCCCGGAACTATTCCCCATAGTTTCTTAACCCCGTCCACTTACCTCGCTTTCACAATCTCGGTAGGACCTCCAATTGTCGCGTCTGCTGCGCGGCCTGTGTCCGAGAACGTGCGGAGGGTGTCGGGGATTGACAACACAGAGACTTGTTCAACGATGTAAAGAAAACTTTAAGCAGGCCCCAAAAAGGTTCAAGAAAACTTCCTAAGAAAGGCTCCCTCCAGAGAAGCTTCTGCTCTCTCCTCTCTCCTGGCTGGTTCTGCTCTGACCCCAGAAACTGATCTGGGCGTGGCAGAAGAGGTGGTTAGTCTTTGGACAAGGTCGAGGTCAGGGTAGTTTCTGCGGGCAGGCCTTTTCCAGGAACTTAATGCCCCCAGGCATTGTATTGTTTTTAGTAAACATTGTCTTACAGCTGCCTACTCTCAGGCAGAAGGGGAAGTGGGTCTCTGCTCAAGGTCTGGTGTTCCCACAGCGAATTGTTTCCCGCTAAGTTCTGCAGTCTAGATACCTAGTCATGGACTTGGTGGAAGAAAGACTTTCAAGTTTGACAAGTTACCAAGAGTTAATAAGCGCTGGCCCTTGCTGAGGGCTTGGAGAGTGGTTCCTGGATTTCCTGGAGACTGGCTGGCTGCTTCAGGTAGCAGCTGGCCTATGCCATCTTCCTACCAGTCTCCCAGGGTGTGAGTTCTTTCTGTTCTGGGCCTTTTTGGTAGCCTGGTTAGCTGGAGAAAGTAGGTAGGAGTCGGCAGATTGGTTTACTAGAGCTTTGGAAACATGGCTTCCCCATCTTGATGGTGAAATAACAGAGGCACACTGCTGCCCAGGCCTGGAGGCTGGGATCTGAGATGAAGGCTTTGAAGAGGCAGTGTGGGAGGGACTACTCAGGCTTGTGTCCCAGCTTCTCCTGCTGCTATCCTTGTGTGATTTCACACTAAAGAGTCTGTCTTTGTGTTCAGATCCTCCTTTCCAAAAGGATACGGGTCATGCTGCGTCAGGATTGACCCCGTTACCTTGTTTTAAGTTGATTATCCCTGCACGCATTCAATTTCCAACCACAGTCACATTGAGACTCTGAGGGCTCATTTCTGGACTTTTCTTTGAAAGGGACACAAGTCAACCCATAGTCATACAATGACTATTTTCTGTCAATTTCTTACTGAACAAAAGTGAACTAAACCAAGCCTGTGGTTCATGCATTTAATCTTAGTGCTTATCTGTGAGTTCTAGGCCAGACTGACTTACATAACAAGTTCTAGACCAGCCAGTGATACACAGTAAGACCCTGTCTCAAACAAAACGAAATAAAAGCAAAGCCCCCAAAGAGGGAAGTAAGCATCCTATTTCCTGGGCCAGTATGCAGGAGCTCTGACTCTGGCTTCTGTTTCCTAGAGTCACATTGTGTAGAGCAATCGAGATCGCCTGTCTCCAGTAGCGACTATGGTGACAGTGTCCTTCCCCACTCCCATGAAAAGAGGAAACTGGACAGAGGTTGAGTTTCTGGTGCCTGTGGTTCCCACGTAAGAAGACAACTTCCAGGATCGGAGAGGACCCTAAAGTAACTTAAAGTAATATCTTTAGTTTCCTAATTAAGAAATCCAAAATAATTTGCCTCAGAGTATTTAGCTAATTAAGGTTAGATGCATGAGCAACATATTACTAATTTTACTTTCAATGCAGAAGATTCTAAAGTATATTAGTGTTTTGAGCAAGTGTGGCATGTTAGCACATGTCTTTAATCTGAACACTGGAGGCTAGCCTGGCCTACAAAGTGAGTTCCAGGGCGGCCAGGACTACACAGGGAGATCCTCTCTCAAAAAAACAAACAAAAAATATATTTATGAATAATCATAATTATAAAATTTGTTGGGTTGGGAATTCTCAGATACACACTAATTGCGTTCCCTTACCATTGCTTACGCAGGGGCACGAGGATCCTGGCGGTGGATCAAACAGGCTGTGCTTCTTCAGGGAGCAGAGTGCAGACTGTGAAGGGAAGAGTGACTCTGCTTTTCTTCAGCACAGCGAATTACTTCCTAAAACTTCCTGATGTGGGGAGGAACCGTCGGGGTCTGGATTTTTTTTAAAGAACTTCCCAGCTTTCCAATGAGTTGGGAAAAAGATTCCACAACTTTGAAAGAGACAGATCTGCTGGGGGTATGGTTGCTCAGGTCTGTCAGGCCTACTCTTTCACCAACCCTCCACTCCTGGGCTGGGGCTAGAGTTAGGAGCATGAAGGCTCACACCCAAACAAACACAATCTCTGTGGGCACCATGTATTCTAGATTTTCTCTTGGAGTGTGTCCCAGGATTCGTGTAAGATTTTTCACACTTCTGCTTCTGGTAACTTTCCGGGTCGGTGGAAGCGTTTTTTGTTGCCTGTTGTTTAAATTTTGATCCTACGGGAAATGTTTTCTGAAGAGTCTCAGTTTGGATGATGGCTAAAAAGAAAAACTACTTATTTGTTTTTAATTTATGTGTATGAATGTTTGCCTGAATGTATGCATCCTGTGCACACCTGGTGCCCATGAGGTTGGCTAGAAGACAGCATCTAACAGCAGAGTATGAATTCTGGGTAGCTGTGAGTCACCATATTCAGATCCTCTGCAAGAGCAGCAAGGGCTCTTCATCTCCCTTCAACCCCAGTTCAAAGGCTGTGAGGCCCATAGGCAGTCTCACAGGCATGCCATTCATTTGCACCGGGCGGGGCTTATCATAAAATACCAACAACACTAGACTGAATGTATTTATTCTCTTCATTCTCTGGGACAAGGTGGTTTTAATCTCTAATTTTATTGACTGAGACTAAGTGGTGAGTCTATTTTTCCTTTAAACAGTAAATCCATCCCTCATCCCCCCTTCAAAAGCCCATCAGACTTAACACACTCTCCGTGATCCCTGTTGGTGTTTCCCGGGACACCAGAAGGCAGGGAGGTATTTTCTCTATGGGAAGAGTGAATCTGTCCCGGAAGTACTTGGTCGAAACGTAGAGTTCCTATAACTTTGTGATGGTTTCTTTTCCTCTTTCTCCTCTTCCAGGCGCTCAGTGGAGTCTTTATCTCTAGCAGTGCTGAGACTGTGGGGAAAGACAATAGGCTTGCTTCTAATTTGATGTTTCTGAAAGCTTCACAAAATAGAAATAAAACTGTATTCAAAAGTTGAAAAAGAACATGTAAATAGCAATAACAGAAATTTGTGATTAAACAATTAGCAGAAAAGAGCCCTGTAAAGGCATTAAAAGTATAAAGAGGCCTGCTTCATCATGACGTGTTGGATCTGTTGTTTAAAACTGATTGAGCCCCAGCCACGCGGGAGCAGCTCTGCCAACAGCAGAGCTGCAAATAGTATCTTCCTAGGGTATTGTTCTTGGGGCCATAGGAAAACAAACAAACAAACAAACAAACACAAACAAAGCCCCAAGACAGTGCTAGGTAGCCCAGAAAAAGATGTGGAGACAAAGGTGGAGAAAGACAGTTGACGGTGTTGTCTGGCCCAACATGCACGGGCGCATCCGTGGATACACAACTGCTAGCGCACGGACACACACACACACACATACACACACTCAGGGTGTGTAGAAGGGGTGAAGGAACACAGACTATCTAGGCACTGAGGCAATAGAGAGCCGCAACACGACAAACTCCAGTCTATTCTCTATTTATATCTAGGACTGTTGGCAGCTTAACTTGTCTACCCCGCTTTTTTTTTTTTTTGGTTTTGAGACGGGGTCTTTCTTTATGACTGTGGCTGTCCTAGAGCTCTTTATGTAGATGTAAACAGGGCTGGCTTCAAATTCACAGAGATCCACTTGTCTCTGCCTCCTGAACGCTGGGATTAAAACATGAAGCACCATGCTGGGCTTCTCCTTCATACCTTCAAGCTTAAAAAAAAGTTTTTCTTGTGGCTGTACAAAGTGCAAAACCACTCTAAATACTCCCTAAATGATGACAGTGATGCCTGGCTGTCTCCATTTACCAGCGTCTCATCATTTTATATGCGTTGATGGATCCTAAGACTACTTAAATGCCATAAAGCATTTGAGAAAGAGGGATGGAAAGGATGAAGGAGGACTACACAAGTC
This sequence comes from Mesocricetus auratus, assembly GCF_017639785.1. Classification (NCBI taxonomy): domain Eukaryota; kingdom Metazoa; phylum Chordata; class Mammalia; order Rodentia; family Cricetidae; genus Mesocricetus; species Mesocricetus auratus. Next base: position 1,997,845 of record NW_024429202.1, on the reverse strand, counting down.
AGCCGAGATCAGCTTTGCTCATTGGGCTCTAAGCCAAGCTCATGTTCCATTGCCAGCTAAAGAGTACCACCTGCCCTCAGCCTGGCTTTAGCACATCCCTTAAAGCAGCATGGTGGGAGGCATCCAGCAGCATTCGGAGCCTGCCTGTAATGTGCAGTTCTGAGCATCCACGTTCTTGAAGGAATTCTAGATTTGGACTTACAAAGAGCAAAGGCATTTGAAGGCCTGCACCCAACACACTGCAAGAGAACATTGCTGTGACAGATGCATTTGTCTTATGTTTTGCTGAGGACTCTTCCGCACGAATAAAGAATGATGCTGTTTTCCCCTATGGATAATAACAGAGGCAAGCCTGAGATTATGTAAGAATGGCTTAGGAGAGATAAGCATATTTTCTTGTGAGAGATGAAACCAGTTATAGAGGAGAGCAGAGAACAAAGCATTCTCCTGCAGCAGGGGACATATTTGATGACCGGATGCAAATATTATAGACTTTTGAAAGTGCTTGATATCACAAGTAGCACTTTGTAGTGTGTACTTCACTCAGCACATTGGCTATTTTATTTTAATGTATACTATTAGCACAGAAGAGGAGAATGTTATGAAGAAGAAATTAAACAGAGCATGGAGGCTGTCTCTGAGTGGGGAGCACAGGCTGAAGTGACAAGCACATCCAGGTTCCTGGAGTCTTCTCCCCTTTACAGCCAAAGGGACACAGCAGAGTCAAACACACGAAGAGTGGCAACTACTTATGCATAAACAGGATTAAAAAAACGAGTTACTGAGTAAACCCCTTGGCATATGTTAAGACCCTCAATAACTAGAAACTCGTTTTTATTAGTCCCGTTCTTATAGGAAGAATGGCTTGGTTACTGACTGCTGGAATAGTTATTGAACCTATTGGGCATCAGGAATAGTCTGATGAAAACTCTTTTAGCTTGCTTCATAGCACTTAAAAATGTCTTCTAGTGGCCTTACCTTCCTCCATTTCCTATAATGTGGGGACACCAGACCTTGAGCAGAGACCCACTTCCCCATCAGCCTGGGAGTAGGCAGCTGTAAGACAATGCTTACTCAAAACATGTTTACTATAAACAATACAATGCCCGGGGCAATAAGTTCCTGAAAAGGGCTGGCCCACGGAACCGCCCTGACCTCGACCTTGTCCAAAGACTAACCACCTCTTCTGACACACCCAAGTCAGTTTTCTGGTGTCAAAGCAGAACCAGCGAGGGGTAAGGAGAGAGCAGAAGCTTTTCTGGAGGGAGGCCTTTCTTGGGAAGTTTTCTTGCACCTTTTTGGGGCCTGCTTAAAGTTTTCTTTACACTGTTGAACGAGTTTCTGTGTTGTCAATCCCCGACACCCTCCGCACATTCTTGGACACAGGCTGCGCAGCGGGTGCGGCACTATAATAGAGTTTCTTTAAAATTGTTCTCTCTGAAGCAAGCTTTCAGATCTCTCCTATGAATTTATCGTTCACCCCTGAGTTCTAAAATCCTAGCAGATTCATGCCCATATATCTAAGAACAAGCAAACAGAAAACAGCAGCAACACACTCAGCCCAGCCCAAATGAACAAGACCCAACTTCAGAGCTCAGTGGGAAAACCAGAGAGGGTTTTTCTGCCGAGCCTCCATGGGTCTCGCCCCATAGTCCTTTGTTTCTTGCTTTGGAATGTGGCACTTTTGGTCCCTATGTCCCTTTCCAGCCTTCCCAGTAAAACCTGTTCCATAAATAATAATCTGTGTTTCTCACAAGCTGCTGTGGCCAACTCAGATCACTGGGTCACACATCACGATTTAAGGAGGAAGGACTAGCTTTCACTGTTGGAGTGTGGAGTAGTGACAGGCTCTCCATGCCACTGCTCCTTGGTTTTCTAGTCATTGAATTTTTATTATATTTGTATAACGAATCCTAACAGTACTGTTAGTACTAAAAAAACAAAAAACCCAAAACCACAGAAGTAGATAAAGCTTTGTGTTTCTATTTGTTTTGCTGAAGTCTCTCAATTACTGTCCAAAATATAAGTTTGAGACAACAACAACAATAACCAAGTTTTATAACTCAGCCATCAGTTGTTACAAATAGATTTCCTATCACAGGCTGATGAACCATATTGTTAATTGACAATTAAGACTGATGTGCATCTATTGGACTAGCTTTAATTAATTCTTTCCCTTGGCTGATCAGTGAGTTTGGGGAGGGAGCACACATGCTTATTTGGAGGGGTTAAGGGATGCATTTATGAGTGTGAAGATGAATTTGAAGGTCATGATGCTGAAGAAATGTATGTCCCCCCTTTTTTGAGAATGGAGAAAAAGTGTGTTACTATAGGGTAGATAATGCAGGGTTCTTTCTACACTTAGCAATTTCATATTAACGATACAGCTGTCTACTGCGGGAAACCACCCAAACACTTGGCAGAAGCAGAATACCAATGGTTCATTTCTAATTAAACTTGTTTATTTTATTCTTCTCTCAGGGTGTGTATGGCCTTATTTCAGGTTTGAGTTCCCCCTCCTCCAGACACAAAGACTAAATGTAGGAAAAAAAAATAGCAGAGGGAAGCTTTTTTAAAAAAAATATTCTAGTCTCATTTTTTTGTCTCAACTTTCTCCTTCCTACTCTTGAACCGTCCCTTTATATGAGGTAAACATGTAACTGTCTTTTCCCCCTCATATCATGCATATATGATCTCTAGCATATATTCCTACAGATAGTCTGCTCTAAGTTAGTAGAAGTAGAAATAGAAATTGATACCGCTTTCTCAAGCATATTTATATTTAACACCTTATCTTGAGTTTGTATTTGGAAATGACATCCCATTTACTCTGAAGTGAGCTATCAGTGGCTAATTGAACTGGGGAAACATAGACCTTGTGATTTAAGCACACAGTGATAGCGGATTATGGGTTTTGTGCTGTAGCCCTTACAGCTGTTTGGGGAGTTCTTTGGAATTTGCATAACTTTACAATTGGAAGCGCACAGTAGCACCTGTGGCGGTTGCCCAGGGGTTTGTTCCTCACTCCCCCCAAAGCAGCTTAATTCAGCTTGCAGATAAAAAATGAACACACTAGTGCCTTGAAAAAGTTGCCTACTCATTTTGCTAGTTTCTCCCATTCCTCTGTAGGCTTAGCTGTTATATTAGAGGATAATTGGGGAGGGCTGGAGAGATGGCTCAGAAGTTAAGAGCACTTGTTGCTCTTTCAGAGGACTCAGGTCTGTTCTCAGCACCCATGCGGTTGTTCACAACAATCCACAACTCCAGTTCCAGGGAATTCAACCCCTTCTGACACACTCAGGTACCAGGCACACACACGGTACACGCCCATGTGTGGACACCAACCTCTCACACACATAAAGTGTAATAATGAATCTAATTTTAAAAAGAGTATGATTGATGACTGGAGACATAGCACAGCAGTTAATAGCTCCTTCTGCTCCTTCAGAGGACTGGAGATTGGTCCCTAGCACAGAACTGGGTGGTACCAATTGTACCAAGTACTGTGTCTGCAGCTCAAATGGATCCGATGCTCCTTACCTGTCTCCAAGGAGACTTGTGTTCACATGCGCACATACTCACCCAGGCACACACACACACACACACACACACACACACACACACACACACACACACACACACACACACACACACACACAGAAATAAATATAACTTGGGGTGATTCTGAAATAGGAGTGTTATGTGAACAAAGAAAACAAGAAAATGAATGACTATGAAGTAAATGCTTAGTCTTAGAGATTAGAGACATAGAAAAAGGATGGATTAAAGCCTAAAAAGGAAGAACAGAGAACTGTAGTGTTCTGAATGACACAGAAGTTGCCAACGCCCTTTCCAGCTGCTCTTCCAGCATAGTTCTTCTGGGTTCCCCTTGCTACATTCCTGTTCATAGTCACTTAGTCAGCTTTCCCTCTAAAGCCAGATTGGATTTACAACCATCAGTGATAGATCGTCTATATGCCAAGTGTATCCCTTGTATACTGGTTGTATCAAGACCAAAACTGAGAAACTGAGGCAGAAGTATTGAGTGACACCAAGAAGAGCGGAGGATCCATAATTGACCGACTGCCATGTAAACACAAAAGAACCTATGCTCATGGAGGCTTGGTGCAGAGAGTCACTCAGTGTAAGGGCTGCATTGAGGCTGCCGTTAACCAGCACTTTACCGCAGACTCCAGAAGATCCCTGGAGTTCATCCTTGGGATAGCCTTGAAATATCATGTGTATTTCCAAACACAGATAGATGATTGAATAGACTATTGATGGTTGGGGAACCCCTTGGTTCTAATTCTTAGAAGACAAAATTCTCCTGCTTTCCTCCTTTGACCATCTTTCTATGTTGCCAGTTAATTAAACACTTTCAGTATTTATAAATAAGTAGATCTTTGAAAAGAAAAGACGATGATGACAGGTATAGAACAAACAAACAAACGAGAAGAAAACACAGAGCTGTGACAGATATCTGTGCACTGGCTGACCCACTCAGCAAATATTTACAGAGCCTCTGGTACTTGTTTTTGTTTTTCTTTTAAGACAATTTGAAAACTGATCTGAAAACAATAAAGTCTATTGTGAGAAGGGGACTTTTAAAAATTTATTTATTTTTTACATTCCAATCTACTTCCTCCTCCTTCCTTCCCTCCCACTTCCCCACTCCCCACCTCCCATCTGCTCCTCTGTGAAGGTAAGTGCTCCCCTAGGAAGCCGACTAAATCTGCCCCACCATCTCCTTGAGGCAGGACCAAGGCTGCTCAGTGTCTAGGATTGTAGTTTCTGTTCTGCCTGGTCCCACATTCATTTAGCCCCAAACAAACACACGGATGCTGTATTAATTATTAAACTGTTTGGCTGATGGCTTAGGCTTCTTACTGGCTAGCTCTCTCTTATTTATAAAACCATAACTATCAATCTACGTATTGCCATGAGGCTGTGGCTTACCCGTGAGCCAGCAAATTACTCCTTTGGTAGCAGGTCATCTCTTCCTGCCAGTTTCTCTCTGCCTTCTTTGCCCCAGAATTCTCTCCTCTGGCAGCCCTGCCTATGCTTCCTGCCTGGCTACTGGCCAATCAGTGTTTTATTCATCAACCAATAAGAGAAACATATATACAGAAGAACATCCTCCATCACAGGCTGAGCAAGTTATCGCTCAATGTAGAATGGGCTCCACTAAGTCAGTTTGTGCATTAGTGTTAGATCTTGAAGTCACTGCCAGTGGCCTCATATATTGTCTGAGCTGCACCACTGTCACCTACATTAAGGGAGTCTAGTTCAGTCTTACACAGGTTCCGAATTTGTCAGACCTCCCTCACTTCAGTTGTACTCAAGGAGCTCACACATTGGTTACTTGTGGATATCTGCATCTGCTTCTATCTGTTTCTGGAAGAGGGTTCTTGCTTCTTTGGGGTTGTGGGTTGTAGGCTGGGTATACTTTGCTTTATGTCTGGTATCTACTTAGGAGTGAGTATATACTGTATTTGTCTTTCTGTGTCTGGGTCACCTCACTCAGGATGGTTCTATTTGCTTGCAAGTTTTAGGATGTCATTGTTTCTTGGTACCTAGCAGTACTCCATTGTGTAAATGTACCACATTTTCTTTATCTACTCTTCAGCTGAGGAGCATCTAGGTTGCTTCCAGGTTCTGGCTATTATGAATAATGCTGCTATGAACATAGTGGAACAAATGTCCTTGTGGTATGAATGTGCCTTCTTTTGTTATATGCCTAAAAGTAGTATTAAAGGGTCTTGAGGGAGGTTGATTCCTAATTTTCTGAGAAATCACCATCCTGATTTCCACAGAGGCTTTACAAGTTTGCACTCGCACCAGCAATGGAGGACTGTTCCCAAGAAGGGGACTTTTAAAGGACTCCATAGTAATCTACCAACAGAACAAATATCTGTGCCCTACATTGCAGGATGCCACAGGAGTTTCAAATGTGCGCAGCCTGCCCAGTCCACCAAGGCAACCCTGCCATACCTATTTTAAGGACAAGAACAAAGAACAACTTTTGATCTCTAAACTAATCCTCCAGGTATTTTTCTTATTTGACAGTATGACAAATACCGGATTCCATCTCACACATACAAATCTACAGACAGACAGACAAAACAATTCTAAACTGGCCCAGATGTTCTAGAATGGCTTCTCTTTAAAACAGGTTTGTGCTTCACTTGTGGGGAGCGGGAAATCAGGGGATCTGAAGTTGTTCTAGCTTCCTCTTGCTCTAGATATTCAGCAGGAATGACTGTGTACCCCGAGAAATGCTGCTTTTGAGTCAAATCTGCTTCTCTTCATACAAAACCAATATAGAAAAGATAATAGATGCTTAATTTTTTAGTCATAGCAAACCCAAACTGCCCATGCCCTTTCAATTCTGCCTTTCAACACAAAGCCACGGTGTGTGGAAGGAAGGTGGCTGCTTCACTAGACCAGAGCAAACACCTAGTCATCAAAGGGCTTCCCACATAATTAGCAATGTGAGCACAGTCATGGAATTCTGAGATGTGTACATATCTATCCAAGCAGAGGGAAACCGTGTAATTAATTTTGAAGCTGTTATGATGTTTCAATTGATTTGGATCAGAAAAAGGAGAACAATTAAGAAGAATCAGAAAACAATATCCCTTTTAGTATTCTAAAGGGAAGAGAAAAATTAAATAGGAGTTTAATTGGAAAGTCTGATCTCTGTGAGGGAGAAGGAAGGTTTGTAAAGAGGGTTCTTGACTTATTCTGGGTGCACTAGTATTGGGCCAGCATCTTCTGCAATGGCAGTCTCCATTCAGTGTTGATCACTCCTTCTGTGGGACAGAAGTGAAAATATCGAAAATGTTTCAGGAACTTACATGATTCTTTGACCTTCTATTATCAGAGTAATAGTCCTCAATGTAGTACTCTGCAGCAGAAACTCTGCAGCAGAAGCTATGAAGTGGCATTATTGTAGTACATTTCAGGGAGACAAGACTTGATGAACTGTTTCTAACCTGACCATGGCCTTGCTTGAGTTCACTGTATTGGATGTGGCAGGAAGAACTGGTTAATGAGAATGCAATAAGTAAATCATATCTATCTACCATTGCTGTCTTATGTGGTACATGCATGCCTAGGCCTACTCACCTGCTGGTACCTAGGACTACATCTTTCTTCAGCTTTCTTAGCCTTTCTCCCTCGATACCTGAAGGTTAACAGCTAAGGCTGGTTGTTGCAGGGTTCGGAGGAAGTTTCCTAAGTTTTCCTGCATTTTCCCCAACCCTTCACTGATGAAACAACACAGACGAGAAGCACTTGGCATTCACAGAAAAAGTGGTTTGAAATCTTGGGAATCTCAAACTGTTTTGGTGCTTTTTTTCTGATCAGCCAGCCTTTTTGTCCTTCTACACCCAAATGACACTGCTATAACTTCATTCCTACAAGGTAGGGGAGAGGAAAGAGATGGGGGTGTGGAGAGGGAAGATAGGAGGAGAGGGAGGTAGACGCTCTTGTGGTTTTCTTTGTGGTTAATTTCTGTTACTGTGATAAAACAGTATGACCATGCTGACTTATAGAAGACAGAGTTTCTTTGGGCTTGCGGTTCAGAGGGATGAGTCCATCACCACGGGAAACATGGCAGCAAGCAGCAGATCTGGCAGTAGGTACTAGAAGCTGAGAGCTCATCTCTTTAACCATAAGCACAACATAGATAGGGCCAACTACAAGGCAGGTGAAGGCCTTTCATCTCAAAGCCAGACCTCAGTGACACTCTTCTTCCAGCAAAGCTGCCCCGCCTAAATGTTCCTGAATAGTGCCATCACCTGAGGACCATGTGTTCAAATGCTGGAGCCTCTGAAGGACATTATTATTCAGCCACCACACTTCCCTTGACAGTAGAGTGTACTGTTAGGGGTTATCATCTATTCTGCCATCTTTTAAATCTTTTGCAAGTGTCCCTTAGTCTTCGGATTGTCGGTGTAGATGGTGGAAATGAAGATGATGTTTGCATTTCAATGGATCAGAATGGTATGGGGACTAAATTGCAATCTTTTCTAAAACTATTCCGTTTTAAAAGGGCAAGTTTGGGTTTCCTGTAATTACATAATAAAAGAGACTTTAGGTTTAAGAAGCAAGAAATCCCAGCATCTATTCCCTCCAATCATGCCTGCCTTTCACATTTGTTCTTTCATTGAATAACCATGTGAACATAGAGCCATGGCCTGCTTACCTGGTCGCTAAGGCCTCTGTCGCCTTGGCAACTAAACTTTTCAGAGATTACAGGAAAATGTTTTCTTCAGCCCTGGAGCTGCTTTAATACTTTCAAATGTCAGAAAAAAGGCATCTATAGTCCCACAGGTGCTGGTGTGAATAGGGGCAAGAGATACTATTTACAAACACGCTTATCAGATACTTCACCAGGAAGCAATCTTCAAAACATGTACATAAATTTTAAAAATGAAAAGGAATGCCAATAAGTTATGGGGATTACGCAGAGGAGACATCCCCCTATGGCTGTCAAGAGGAATGGAGCCTTTTGATTTCATCCACCTACCCATTTTATTATATCATCACCATCATCATCATTATTACTATTATTATTATTATTATTATTATTATTATTATTAGAACTTTATGAGGCAGGGTCTCTATGTAGCTCTGGTTGCCCTGGAACTCATTATAGAGACCATAAAGGCTTTGAATTCACAGAGGTCTGCTTGAGTCTGTGTCCCACGTGCTACCATGCCTAGCCTCCCTACCCACTTTAGAGGCAATGGAAATTTGGTTTTGTAATTGCTGTGGGTCACAGGAGCATCCACACTGAGTTTTATCGTGAGTTTGCGTATGTTAGCTTCATCCACCAAACTGCAGACATTTGGAACTATCTTTAACGAATTCTTAAGCTGGACCATTCCCTTCAGTGACATGATATTTTGAAGAAGATGATTTTCAAACACTTCTCTAATTCTTGAGTCTTAATCTTTTCCCTCATGAGAACATCTGGTTGTACAAGAAGGAATTACTATCATCAAGGACAAATAGTTCCTTAGGTCTTCGTTGAGTTATCTTATGCTTTTTCTGGACATAACCCTCAAGGGACAAGTGATCTGGTCCCTGATGGCATTGCCTGCAGAACAGTGCCAGAGCTTGGGTCAATTTGAAATATACATTCATTCTTTCTTCAGTCAGACCACAGCTGTTCCTCCTGGCTGAGTTGATACCATCTGCTCTTGTACTGCAAGTATTCTGAGAGACAGCAACAAATACCACATACATCAGGACCAATTATGCTATGTGAACTTCAGCTGTATGCTCCTGTCCCCCTGTGTCCTGCCACAGTGTCTACTCAGAAGTCTGTGGATGCATGTGAGTCTTGTCCATGTCCGTGAGAATCAGAAGGTATGCAGGAGAACTAAACTTGACATGCCTCATTCTTCAGTCTTACACCAGAAGGGCTCACCTTCTCTTGGCTGGCTCTAGATGGGCTAACTAGGTCTGTTCAGTGTCTGAAATGTGAACTAGAGTGACGGGTCCTTGATGTCTAGAATTGACCTGTTATGACTTTCTTGGAAGATTCTTAGCATGTTTTACTTGCCCCCAGATCTTACCTATCTGCTTCTATGAATAGACAAACATAAAGTAATTATTTCATTCCACTCTTCTGCCTTCTTATTTTTCTATCAAAGTCTGCCTTAGAGAAACAAGATTCTCTTTGATTCCCAAGTTTTGTTCATTTAAGCCATTTTCTACTTTTCTCCAACTACACTTTTATGTTTAAGTTTTAATGGGGGGCAAATTGTTGGAGGATGGTCTAAATTAGACATTCTCCAATCAAGGACACAGAATAGAAGGGTTTTCAAACATTACACTTTTACCAGCGATTGTATACCATCATTATTGTTACCTCAGAGCATCCCGGGTGACATATAGAAGTCAAGAGGAGGGCGATGGCTTTAAACAGGGGCAAAGAGCAGAAGCCTTAGGAGGAGAAAGGGCCTCAGATAGCCAGGTAAGAAAGGGTGGGGTCTCCTGGGCAGTGGTTTAAAAGCGTTTAGGGTTTCCTTGCACCAGCTTGGAATATGCTGAGAAGAGGGGAAAGAGAGTGTGGGAAGGACGTGGCTGCTGAGACCAGAAGTTTCTTACAGATGCTGCTTTTATGGAGTCTTCGTATTTTGATGATTTGTCTTTTCATTTTTATTCAGTTCAATACATTTGAAAGAAATAAAGTGGCTGGATTGTATATCGGGGAAAAGTAGAGGCTGATCAGGCCAGGAAGGAGCTCAAAGCCAAGAGGGTTTGAGAACAGCAGAGGTGGTCAGCTGGGATTCAGGCATGAAAGTATGAAGAATAATAAACTTTGAAAATTAATGGAAGAAGTTCATTCTCTTATGGAAAACTTAGCCCATTTTTTCAGCAATAGTGGGGACTTCTTAGAGGGTCTGTTGAAGTTTAGCTTCTGCTATGACTGCTTTAGTCCTGTCTGGGTCTCACACCTGCAGGCCCATATTTGTCATTCCAAGTGCGTGGAGATTCAGGCTTGTATTACATTCCTGTCCATGGAGGTCCATATCTGTCACTGCAATTACAAGTTCTGACATGGGAAGTCTAGCCAGGTTCCCCATCATCTGTTCCATCAAAGGGTCATCTGCACTTGTCAAGTAAGTAAGACATGAACAAGAAAATTGCACCACTGAGTTCTTAGGGAATAGAAGTCTCTTGTCCGTCTACATTCATCAAGTATTATGTTGGTGCACATCTAATTCACTCTGTTGATGAGTGGGTTGATAAAAGCCAGATCATCAATGAAATCAGCCAAAGAGAAAATTAAGAAGGTAGAAAATATTCTAGAATTGACCTGTTATGACTTTCTTGGAAGATTCTTTATTACCTTGCTGGGAAAATAACAGACCACCACCAGTAAGATAATTGTCAAGGTACAGTGATAAGACAGGCACCTTAGCTCGGTGTAGTAGCATATGCCTTTATTTCCAGCACTCAGGAGGCAGAGGCAGGTAGATAGGTCTCTGTGAGTTCAAGGCCAGCCTGGTCTCCAGAGTGAGTTCCAGGACATCCAGAGCTGTTACACAGAGAAACCCTGTCTCAAGAGCAAACAAAAAGTTCCTCTCCCCAGCCCCCCAAAAAGAAAGAAATGCATCTTAATTAAATATCCTTTAGGAAACATGTGTGAACCAATCTAATGTTTAGGGCATGGAGCAATAATAATCTTCCTATCTATTACGTTTCTTATTTTTGTGAGCATTTGCTGTTTGGAGCACTGCTGTCTATTTGCAGCAAGCACAGGGAAAAAGATCACTTCTGCTGTTTGCTTTCTGTCTGATGTATCTCTAGAATGGGGTAAAACTCCCATCCAATCCAGTGTCATCCCACGAAACTCCTCGGATGTAATGAGCTCAGATTAGCAGCCCTGCCAGGGTCCGTGGGATGTAGACAGGAGGGCTGCAGGTCTTTGACATGTAGGATTTATCTTTGGTGCTGAATGAGATTACTTTTGTCAAGTAAACGTAAATATCTTCCCAGACAAATGGATTCTTTCTCAAGTCACAAGAAAGAAAAAAGTAGAATTCTAAAGCCAGGACACCAAGAAGAGTACCAGGAGGAAAAAAGTTATTAGAAATAACAGCATCAAAAGCCTGAAAAGTGTACAAGTTCTTTCAAAATACTATGACCCTAGTAATAATGGTTGGTCATAGATGCGCTGCAGTTTGGGGAGTATCGTCATGCTCATGGCGGAGCTGGAGATGGTGCAGCAGTTAAGAGCACTTGCTGTTCTTCGAAGGGCGTGGCTTCAGGTCTAGCACCTGTATTCAGGGGCATATGACACCAATTTCTGGCCTCTGTGGGCACCTGCAATCAAACGACATATGAGTGCATGTACACACACACACACACACACACACACACACACACACACACACTTCAAGAATATGTTCATGGTCATAAACCTCTTTTTTTCTTTTTCTTTTTTGAGATGGGGGTTTCTCTGTGTAGCCCTGGCTGTCTTGGAACTCTTTATGTAAGCCAGGCTGTCCTTGAACTCACAGAGATCTGTCTCTGCCTCCTGAGTGATGGAATTAAAGGCATGGTTCTTCAGGCCTTAAACAGTTTTTAAACTGAGCTTATATTTTTGAACTGCAGGAAAAAAAAACACGTTTTGAATTTGAAACTATGATGGGTTGCATAGAGTACTTTCTGGATGTTCAACAAATAGCTCCATGAATCAGGACATTGGTGGGGACTTATTCATGGAAAGATCCATGACAAATAAGTGACCTGTCCCTCTGGCACACGAAAGAAAGTCTCAGCCATACAGTGCTTTTACTCTCCATTTCTATGGCATTTCTCTAAATGTGTGTTGCATTAAATAGTCTGATGAAGTAAATGAAGGGTTCAGACTGAACATCACTGTGCGTATATGTGTGCTTGTGGAATATGCATATTACATATATATACATGATATACATATACAGTGTATATTGCTTTACTCGAGAAGTTCCCTTGATAAAAACTCAGCTGGTCTGTTCATAACAGCTTCCAACCACTTGCTGTATAATGACAACACACAGTTGTGAACAGAAGACAGCTTCCCCTAGGCACTTTCAGTCCTCACTCATTTGCCTTTCTGCGCTCTTCACCATTTGAGTGAATTGTCCTCTTTGTGTTCTGTGTCCTTTGCTGCCTGTACTAACTTCCGGAATACTCATTACTTGGTGTTTTATTCATCTGTTCTAGCTATGGCCCAGAAGGCAAGACTCAGTCACATTAATATCTTCACCTTTTTGTCAGCGATATCATTTTTGGGACTGTGCTCTAGGACTTAGGCAAGTGAAAGGCAGAAAACACACATGGTTTAATAAAGTGTATTAGTTGCTGTGTTTGTCGTTGTGACTAAGTACCCTACAAGAAGCAACTAAGGAAGGGGTTTTATTTTGACTTGTTGTTTGAGGGAATAAAGTTCATTACAGCAGGTGGCATGGTGGTGAATTACTCTATGATAACAAGAGCCTGTGGTTAGAGCTCATTACCTTAACACAGCTTCCCAGAGAGGAAGCAGAGGCAGGCCAGGATACAGGGTGTCTATTAACCCCAAGGCTGCGCTGACAGCAGCCTGCTCTCTCCAACTGGGCACCATCACTCAAAGGCTCCATAGGCTTCCCAAACAACATCTTCAGCTGGTTCTAATGTACTTGTGTGTGGGGTACATTGTATATTGAGACCATAATGAGAAATGATCTTCCAAACACAGTCTACGAGGGCCATGCTTTGTGCTGATATGATGAAATACTTGAGTCTGGATAATTTGTAAAGAACACAAATTTATTTTCACATTTCCTAAAGCTGCAAAGTCCACGATCAAAGGGCCATCAGCTCACAACAAGTTTCTTTGGGTCCTCCTGTGGTAGAGGTAAAAGCACAGGGGAATGCAGACTCCCCTCTTTGCCCTCTCTTATAGAGGAGTCCCCATCCTATTAACAAGAGGTAACCTAAAGGTTGGATTGCTTCTTGGGAGTCCAAACCCCTAATACTTTCACACTGTCAACACCTCCTGAGGAGGTGCTTTCAAGTCATCAAAGAATCCTTATTCATCACTGAGGGTTTTATGGCATCGCCACAATGGCTGTTTGGTGTCCCTGTGAGCAGAGAGGGGATGAGACTAAGCCCTGATAGGACCTGGTAGGTAATTCCTTTAGCTGTGGTTAATTAAGAGACACGTTATTTGTGGCCAACTTTAACATTATCCATCATCAGGTAGCCTCCTGTCAAATTCTCTTTGACTTTATCCTGATACCTTTAATTATTTACTAGTGAGATGTCTGAAGGCATGGGAGGGCAGGTTGGGGGAGAACACTGACAAATCTGCACAAATGAGTAATTTATAATGGAACTAAAATATTCATAAAATGACAACTCAGATACTTCAGTTAACACCATCTATTCTATTCCCATTCCAAATGGTGAATTGTAGCCTCTAAATAATAGTTGTTTTGTAGTGATGGCACTTTCCTGATTTGAACAGGCTAACCTGAAGTCACTGTTTTCTGCTCTCAGCTGATCTCTGTGGACGTGGAGTACACCCTGCACTGTCTGTCCATAAGCACTGTGAAAAGTGAGGCTGTCTCTTGTAGCTCCATTTCTGTAGGTGGTTATGCTTGGGTTTCCAGGGCAACAGGTCACTGATTTCACTTGGCTACCTGACAATTTTGTTCACTGAGTTGTTAGTATTATGTATACATATAGTTCCCCCCTCCCCCAGAGGGAGAGCTCATGTATACAGGACTTGGTAAATCATGATACATTCTTTTTTTTGGTTCCAGACAGGGTTTCTCTGTGTAGCCCTGGCTGTCCTGGAACTCTCTCTGTAAACCAGACTGGCCTCAAACTCAGAGATTCACCTTCCTCTGCCTCCCAAGTGGTGGGATTAAAGGCATATACCACTATCACCCAGCCAACAAAAGCTGACTTTTTAAAATTTATTTACTTTTATTTCATGTGCATTGATGTTTTACCTGCATGTATGTCTGTGTGAGAGTGTCAGATCCCATAGATCTGGACTTACAGTTGTGAGCTGTCATGTGGGTTCTGGGAAGTGAACCCAGGTACTTTGGAAGAGCAGGAGGTGCTCTTAACTACAGAGACATCTCTCCAACCCCTTATGATGCATTCTTATGATACATTCTTTAGAAAATACGTCTTATATTTTTGGTTTACAGAATGAATGATGGGTTTCATTTTTGACGTCTTTATAAGCATATGTACATTTCTCTTTTCCCTCTGTTATCTTTCCTCTAACATTACATTTTGTTGATTGTTTGGGAATCTCACATAACGCACCCCAATCACACTCATTTCCCAGTCCTCCTGGTCCATCCTCACCCTTGTGACCTTCCTAAATAAAAAGAAGAACAGTGACATCCAGTTTGTGTTGTCCATATGCTCACTGGAGCATGGTCAAACTCCCAGTGTCCAGCCCCTTAGAGAAAACTGAGTCCTTCTCCACCTCCACCCCCACCAGAAGCCATCAATGTGAAGGGTTATGCTTCAGGAACCCTAGCATCTCAATTTTTGAGAGTTGGCTTCAATGGCTTCCTATATAGACTGTTCCCTTTTGGGGGACGGGTGGGAGTGGGGATGAATGAGAAAGGTTGCCACAGAAGCCTTCTATGTCTCTTATTCTCAACTTTGAGTCTATAGTCATCGATTCCATTGCAAAATAAATGTCCCTGTCCTCTACAGTCAACAGAAGCATGGATCAGGGGTTCCACATGGCCTCCAGTGTTATCATGGACCATGGACATCAACATGGCCTTTGGTGGTAACACTGACCACAGATACCAGCATGCTCTCTAGTGGGGGCACAGACCACAGGAACTGAGGACATCAACATGGCTTCAGGATGCAGCATATGCCATGCACAGCAATGTGGTTTCAGGCCCTTCATGTTATCTTTATTTTAAAATGTTATTATTTTTGTGTATATATGGTTGTTTTGCCCCTATGTCTTTGCAGGCAAACCAGTGTGTGCCTGGTGCTTGGGAAGGCCAGAAAAGGGCATCAGATCCCCTGGAATCTGAGATACGGATGGTTGTGAGCTACCCAGTAGGTGCTGAAACCCAAACTTGGATCCCCTACAACAGTATCTAGTGATTTCAACTGCTAAGTGGTCTCTTCAGTTCTGAAGTCGTTACCTTTTCTTGTTCTCTGCTTCATGATACAGTCTTGTAATTAGTTCTTGTATGACTCATTCGATTTAGTTATATGGCTAACTAATTAAAACGTGTAATTATCACTTGCATGGAGTTCAAGTGATATGAAAACTAAAGCTTGAATCTATTACCTTATTCTTTGTCTTCCACCATCATTTCCTGGTTAGGAGGTAATCTGAACTCAGAAAGGATAAATGACTTGCCCAGTGTCACACAATGGGGAAGAAAAGAGATAACTTTCAAAAATGTGCTTGACTCTTTTAATCATTTAGTAAAAGAGACAATTTATTTTGTTATCAGCAGGTGAATTATCTACTGCGGAGGTAAAAATGAGGAATATCAAAGAGCACTCTGTGACTGACACAATTCTTTGGAAGGAAAGTCGTCTTAGTTATGTGAAAGAGCCGGGTACACAGTACAGGAAGCATTAACAATACATAAGGCAGAATATCTGAAAAGCCACGTGCACATGAGATGCTATATGGAACACTGTACCACTCTTTTTAAGCCATTCACTTGTAAAGCATGTTGGTGAATCATTTTAACCATATGCCACTTATGGTTAAAGATGATCACAAAATGCCCTTTGTCCCATGTCTATCCCGTGTGACATGCGTCCCTCAAGAGTGACCTGGAAGACTCACCACCTGCTCTGACAATATTACTATTCTCTTGATATATTTTGGAGCTTCTTTTGACTCAGTTTTCACTCATGGCCACCCCAAGGATGCCTCATAAAATGACATCATTATTGTGATGTTCTTTCTTTCTACACCACTATGCTCCCAGTAGCATCACTCAGGGCCACACCAGTCAGGGTGTTCGTGTGTGACAGGGACTGGATAGTTGCTGTTCAGATGCGAAGGAAACCAGGATGAGGTTAAGTGGTATCTATTTAACCAGGTCAGAAGTTAAAAACCCTTGTGTAATGCTGAGGGTGAGGGACCCAGGCATAGTGGTATATTCTTTGAGTTGTGTTCTAAACTATCTTCAATAATCTTATTAGTTTTAATAATACCTAGATGTTATTATCAGAGTGACCTTGAACTTGTAGCAAATCACTTAGGCCATTCCTTCAATCAAACTCTTGTACTGGCTCTTTTTTGTCAACTTGGACACAAGCTAGAGTCATTTTTCTTTTCTAGTGAAGGAGTTAAACCTTTTAGGACAGAGTCCTGGCTCTCAAAGATGATCTACAGGGGATTTGTCACTGATGTTCAAGGCTAAGGGTTCTTCTGGTGTATAGACTTCTATTCTAAAAATTCTCACGAGACATGACAATAGAAAATAACCTGCTACTCAACATTATTTCAGAACATGCCACTCCAGATCCAATCCACAAGCACGTCAGCACCATTCTTCCAGGCACCTCATCTCCTTAGCAGAGATTAGCGTTCTCTTTGGAAAGGGATTGAGTGAGGTAGGACACAGAGTTGAGAAGAGACATGGGAGAGTAAAGGATAAAGGGTTTTTGTTGTTGCTTGTTTGTTTTCTGGCCCTGGAAATCATGACTCCTCTCTTCATGACATTTACTACTATTAAATGTAATTGCCACTAGAATAAGGACCCCTGAAAGAGCTAAGTGACTGACATCCAAGTTACGTTTCATAACTCAGGGTGTTATTCCCCTTTAACTCTTAAGCTTCAATTTTCAGTTTGTTTTCCAGAATAAGGTCAAATTCTCTTCAAGACCCTCCAGGACATGGTCCCAGTTCCAGCCATGATGGCCCCGTTCTTCTTTGTCCAATTCACCCAATGAGCATCACTAAACTTCAAGTAGCAATGGTGTCATGGTTCTGAGGGCTGCTGGGTGGCTCTTCTGGCAATTCTACCTCAAAAGACTCACAGGGCTGCAAAGTTGGGGAGGACCAGTAGGGGCTGGAGACTCTACTATAGCCTTGTTCAGAGGTCTAGGGACTTTAAAAAATGATTAGAAAGCTGAGATGTCTCCAGGAAACTATTCCAAGCTCCCTTACACACAGTCAAAGGCAAAGGCTCTAGACAAATGCCATGTACCATTTACTTTATGTCTCACTGGACAGAGGAAGCCACAAGAGTGGGTGAGACTCAAAGGAGTAAGAGACAAGTAGTACACCATATTACAAAGTGTGTGAACGCACAGTCAGGACTCCCTAATGTGCTATAGCCACACCAGGAACGGCCTGTTCCCCATTTGACTGTATTTATTAGTGGTTCTAACATTTTTTTCCATCCGATGACCTGTGGCTGTCCCTATCACATTGGACAATGGCATTCTGAAATCACTGGTGTTGTGTTTGGATTGTGAATTTCCTGTTTTATCTTTGGGGCACAGCACAGGGCTTGGCACATGCAGAATCTCTCTCAATATTCAGTGAGTAACCAGGACTCTAAGAATTAAGAATTTTTCCAAGATGACACAGGAAATGAACTCAGATTCATTGTTGAGTCTTTTCTCAGGAACCTATAAGCCTTTTATAAAGACAGTTATCCAACGGGATAGTCTTTTGGGCATGGTTTTTAACGATTAAGAAAGAACTGAAACAGTGCTCCTTCTATGGGTGGTTGGGATTGGACAGCTTCAGTGCCTCCCTGCTTCCCTGAGTAAATCCAGGGACCAGAGCATCGGCACCACCTGGAGGGTGGTTATTGGTACAAGCCAGGCTGCAGAGGACTGAGCCAGGGTTTGCATTCAGCTCCTAGTGCACCTCAAGATTTTGGGAGTGCTTAGTTAGAGTGCAATTCCAGCTCCTTCACACCTGGCTTTCTGTTGTGGCATGATCTTTCTGTGTACTGTGAAGGTGTGTCTCTGCCAAGGAAACTGCTGATTGGTTTAATAAAGAGTAGGGTGACCAATAGCTAGGCAGGAAGAGGTTAGGTGGGGCTTCTAGGGAGAGAGAGAGAAAAGGAGATGATTCCAGGTTCAGGAGAGAATTGAGAAAGCATGGAGAGGAAACATGAGATTCAAGATGGAAGAGGTGAAAAACAAAAACAAAACAAAACAAACAAACAAAAACCACAAGACAAGATGTAGATTAATATAAATGGGTTAATTTGAGTTATAAGAGCTAGTGGAAAAACCCTAACCTATAGGCTGAGCTTTTACAATTAATAATAAGTCTCTGTGTTGTGATTTCAGGGTTGCTGGTGGGGTGGCTAACCCCAGTAGCATTTTGGGGCCAGTGACAGGCATCAGCTGAAGGCTGCTGTAGAAAGACTGCAATGGAAAAATGCCAGATGCAGAAAAACAGGCATAGAGGGCCCAGGGGAGGGAAGACTAAGCCAGCCTGTGTTATGATTGGAGGCTGGCAGTCCAAGAAAACCTGCTACCACTTTTAACAGGCAGTCTTAGCAACTCCCTCTCCTTCCTGGGTGAGATACTAGTTCTCAATGAATTCTCACCCATTTCCAGCATGAATGGACTCCTTTTGAATTTCTGAAAGTATAAATAAAAAGCAGAGAAAATTATTTTCGTTTCTCAGTGCAGTCCTATGGTGTTCATCACTGAAACATGTCAAAATGTTTGAGCTATTTTAGGCTTGTACTGTACTTTCAAGTACTTAAATTACAACAAAAGAATAATGTATGAGGAGTACAGGTGAAATCTTCTATTTCCTAGAACTTGAGCTGTTATGTTTCCAATCTTTACACTGCATATGAAGATAGCCTTCTTTTAACTTTACCTTTTTCATTTTAAATAAATAAATAATGAGGTAGAAGAGTAGGATGTTTATAATAACTAAAGAAGAAAGTTGCAGGGTGTGGCTATGTGAGAGAGTGGGGATACAAACTGGGCCAGTCAAGAGGGCTCAGTGGGCAAAGCTGCTGCCTCAGTGGGCAAAGCTGCTGGCTGCCAAACCCAATGACCCGAGTTTGTTCGATCACTGGAGCTTGTAAGTTGTCTTCTTACCTCCACAAATCCGTGGTGCTGTGTGCACATAAACACACACACTTGAAAAAATAAAAATATATAAACAAAGTTTATCTAAATGCAACCAGGATTGTATTAAGTATCCAAAACAATCCCTTTTCATGCAATAAACAATGCGAACCAAGACTTCCAGGTAACAACTCATTAAATATACTTCTTAATAGAACATCACATGCATTCTATTAGTACCTAAAAATGTCAATATTATCATGCAGTCAGAGGTTTATTAGTAATGTTGAATGTTAGATGTTGGTCTCTAAGTGTGCCTGTGTGGGCACATGTGTACCCATGCATATTTGTATTTGGAAGCTAAACATCTTTAGACCAATACGTTGAAAACTCCATTAGTCTCACTAAGGTTTGGGTGTTCCTAAATAAAAGGGGTCCTATCTCTTACTGGGAAATTCCCAGAACTAGGGACAGTCCCTTCCTCACTCAAAGCCACTGCCTATTCGAAAAACAAGGAATATTGAGAATGTCATCAAAGCTGCTGAACCCCATATTTGTTCTCTACTTGCTGGGGTTCCCTGCAAGTTGATAATAGCCCAGTTACTCAGCTGGGGACAGTCAACTGACTTTGGGGCTGCTACCCAGTTTAAGAACGGTGAGATCAGAATAAAAAGAGGACTGCATGTCAGCCATCTTCCTTTCGCTGTTCAAGCTGCCTAAGACATGAAGGCGATCTAGTCCAGGGATTCTCAGGCTTCTTCCCAGTTCGGAAACACGTGGAGGACTTGCAAACCCCAACAGATTTCTGGGCTCCTTCACTCCATGGTTTCTGAAGTTGGTCTGGGGTAGGCTTGGCAGCTTGATTTTTCTCAAATTAGATGCTAAAGCTGCTACTGTGGAATGTACACTTTGAGAACAATTTGTCTAGTATTAGATTTAGTGATGACTCGTGACAAACATGAAGGAAGACTGCTCTGAGACCATTACTAGAGCACATGCATATTCTCTCTCTCTCTCTCTCTCTCTCTCTCTCTCTCTCTCTCTCTCTCTCTCTCTCTCTCCTCTTTTTCTTGGTAGGCACCATGATGAAATGGTTGACACCATAATCCCTGTCAGTCCAATTATTTGCCAGGGTATGTGGAAAGTGCCTTAACTGTTTCTCCATTTCCTTACTTGCCAAATAAGAACAGTTCTATCCAACTCAAGGGTTTTGTGTGCATGAAATGAATTGTCTCACAGTACAAACTCTTACAAAGCAACTACTAAAAAAAAAAAACAAAAAACAAAACAATGAAAAGAACCAAGCCTGTAGATACTAGTGCCTTCTCCCACAGGATGGGTTGAGCTCATACAGGGCCTGCCTGCTGTCTTAAGAGATGTCACCATGTAAAGCTGAGTGCCATCCCAACTCATTTAAGACAGCAGCTATTTCCAGTGGTCATTGTGTGCTGGAGGCCATGGTAAGTACTGGCAGGTCGCTGACCATTTTTGGCCTTCATTGTTTTATTTATCTATCGCAACGTAAGAAACTAGCCTAAACTCCCTGGCTTCAATGTACACTTCTTAGCTTACCATCTGTGAGTGGAGAAACCAAAGAACAGCTTTGTTGGTAGCATTTCTGGTTCAGAACATCAGCATTTCAATCAGAATGCCTGCTGTGGCTACAGACATTACAAAAAATACCTCCCCACTAGAAGATCTACTTCCAAGGTGGCGCACAGATTCCTTTGGTAAGACAAGGGTGGTGATTGGCTGTTGGGCTCAGTCCTGTGTCGTGCAGAGATGTTTAAGTGTCTCACACAGAAACACACTTCTCTTAGAGCCAATGACCCAGCAAAGAGCAAAAGGGAACTCAGTGCCTTTTATGGCCCATTCCCAGAGGCCACACTGTCACTTCTATAGCGCCTCGTTGGCTGGCTACATATGTTACCCCACTCAGTATGTCTGTACTTAGACTGTACTTTAAAGCACTTAAACAGCAACAGAAGAATAATGTGTATTCAGTGTAGCTGAAATCTTGTATTGGTGGGATTGAGGAAGGTGAGGACAACACAAAAAGGGTGAATTCAAGGAGGAGAGAATTGTCAGAACTACTTATTGTCTCAATTTCTATCCTGTTTCTGCAGGAAAACACTCGGACAAAAGCAACGTAAGGGAGAAAATGTTTATTTCAGACCACAGTTCTGTGTTGCAGTCTATTATGGCCGGGCAGTCACAGCAGGGGCTTGAGAGAACTGAGCACATCATATCCATGATCAGAAACAGACAGCAAAGAAGGTGTGAATGCCAACTATCAGCCCACACTCTCCAAAACAGGCCATAGCCCCAACCCAGGAATAGTCCTCTTACATTCAGGCATGTGCAGAGCCCAGCCTAATCTAGACAGTCTCTCACTGACGTTTGATTTCCAGGCGATTCCAGGTGGTGTCAAGTTGACTTTTAAAACTATTACAGCTGTCTTGTAGGCTGGCTAGCGGAATTTTAGGGAGACTGGTGTCCATTAGTAAATGCTGTATTCCAGGATAGAAATGTAAAAAGCCACCAAATGGTGATAGAGCCCCAACACTGTGTGGAGGAAAGCTAATCTCACTTAATAGCTGGGGGAGCATCTGACTCCTGGCCTGAAGAAATGTAAACGCTAGCCTCACTTGGAGGAAAGGAAAACCCAAATGCTCAGGAGCAACAGTGAGAGTGGTTTGCCCAAGCTCTGGGCTGGACTCATCCTCACGTGGAGGTCCCTGTACGTGTTTACTTATCACAGTGACAATGAGCCCAGGGATGGAGGTGGCTTAGAGACTAACAGACGGTCCTAGCTACCTTTGCACTGCTGCCAAGAGACACATGGTAAGGGAACTTACAGGAGAAAAGTGCTGCGGCATGCTACTTTGACTATGGAAAGGTGTGTTACATTTGTTCAATTATGTAAACATGTGTTGCTGTTTCACCTTCTGATTGGCCTAATAAAAGCTTGACTGGCTACTAGGTAGGCGGTAGAGGCACAGGCAGGGCTGGAGGGCAGAGAGAATAAATAGAGGAGGCTTGAGAAGGAAGAGAATGAGAGAGAGACCAGGGCCCGCCAGCCAGCTAGCCTCCTGCTGGCAAAACATGAAGTTGAGCATTCTTGAAAGGAAGGTAAAAAAGGCCTCAGGCAAAACCTAGATGAAGAGAAACAGGTTAAGTTACAAAAGCCAGCTAGAAATGAGAATACGACAAGGCTGAGCGTTAATAACTAATAGTAGGTATCTGTGTCATGATTTGTGAGCTGGTTGGTGCCCAAAAGAAAGCTTGATACAGAGAGAGTCTTTTGGGGCTTACAGTTTGTGAAGATGAGACCATGACTATTGTGTTGGGGAGCAGGGCAGCAGGCAGGCAGGCATGGTGCTGAGCAACAGCAAGCAAGTCTGACATGTGGAGCAGTGAACAAGAGAGATCCTCTCTCTCTCTCTCTTCCCCCCTTTCTCCCTCTCTCTCCCCCTCTCTCTCTCACACACACACACACACACACACACACACACAGAGAGAAGGTAGGGGGAGGAGAGAAAGGGGAGAGGGAGAGGGAGAGAAGAGTTAACTGGGATTAGTGTGGCTTTTGAAACCTCAAAACCTGTCCCCAGTGACACAGCTCCTTCAACAAGGCCACGCCTCCTAATCCTTCCCAAACAGCTCCACCACCTGGGCACCAAGCATTCACATACATGAGCCTGTGAGGGCGTTCTCATTGAAATAACCACAGAAAACTTGCTGTTCTTGCCAGAGTCCCTGGCACCCATGTCAGGTGGTGTTACATATGGCATTGCCATTATGTGTAACTCCAGCTCCAAGGGATCCAATGCCCTCTTCTGGACTTCACAGGCACCTACACACACACACTCACACTCGCATGCACACGGACATGCACGAACACACAGATACATTTAAGAGGTTGCAATTTTCCACAGAAGGAAGGGAATGGATAGAGAAACAGAGCAGGAGCCACTGAAGGGGTTAAGGTAGCTCTGAGCACCTGCATGGGAGCTGCTCAGGGTCTTAATAAGAGCGCTAATACCTGTGCGTTTATATGAGCAGAACAAGTGGAGACCTGCCTTGCAGAAATTAGATTAAACAGTTGAAGGAGACAGTCATTTTAATAAGAAGCTTCTATATAAAAACCCCTGATACTTCATTATCTATTTACTCCTCTCAGTCACTCAATTTTATTTTATCCTTCATAATTAAAAAGGAGACAAAACCAAGTCTTTAAAAAAAAGATCCGGTGCCACTGTGTTTTGTGTAAACAATACTGGTTGCGTGTAGTTCATTTACCTACGCCATTCACTGCTGTTGGCCTTTTTCCCCCTCACCGCATCTTAATGTGTCTCTCGTGAGATCTCTCCCAGCCTCAGGAAGGGTAGAAATACCTGGCCACTCTGTTGTTATTCATAGACTCATACACAGAATTACACACAACCCCTCCATCTCTCTCCCTCTCTCTCCACTCCCCAGAATGCCATCTTCATTGGTTCCAGAAAATACTGTCTATTAGTCATTCTCTTATTCCTTCTTACATCCCCTGAGCACACATTTCATTTGGAGGGCTGCGCTGTGCATTAGACTCAGTGTGAAGCTTCATAGGAAGTGGTGGCAGACACTGTCTGATGGTGGTGATGTCTTCCTCACAGACCAATGCATTGGTACACATGTATGTGTGCACACACGTTGTTACTGTGTTACTGACTCTTTAAGAGAAACCATATATCTCCAGTGATTTACTCAATACAACCAGCTCCACTAGGATGAAGACCAAACTCCCAGCATGCATTTTCCTTAGTGAGCAATCTAAAGCATGGGACAGTTATCATTATTAAATACTTTTAGTTAAGAACCTCTGGGATTTAAGCATGAAGGAAAGCATAAGGCCTTATGGCCATTAGTGCTTAACTGTGAAATTCCTCTAACATTCAACACACCAACCAGGAGAGAGCTGAGTGTCGGGCTGCCTGTAAGGTTGTACCAGGCCTCATGAGTTCCTGTGGAAATGGTATTCTGCTAATGTTGGGAAATATCCGGTGTTTCTTCTTGGGTATGGGATGCTGATTGTGCTTCCTGGATGTAAAGGGAGGAATTGTACAATTAAATCATTAATTGAGTTGATAAGTGATGGAGAAGAGCATGGGGGTGACTCACTCTGCAGGTAAGTGAAATGATGCGTCTTGACTTTTTTTTTTTTTTGCCTACAGAGGTCTCTCACAAATTAGGAGTGAATCACTACTAAAAAAGTATTGAAGGATGAGAGGGGACAGATTTCACTTCTGTAGATTGCTGTGAGTGCGACTGTGGGTCACATTGTAAGGTTGTGCTTAACGTTTTCATAAATGGGCCAGTGTTTTCATTTCTGCCCCATGTGAATCTCCATCTCAGCAGCCGATTATCTTCCTTGCCAGTGGGTGATGGTGGAGGGGAGATTTTCCTAATGACTAATTATGTTGTGTATGTTTTCACGTGCTTATTGACCATTTGTATGCATTCTTACTTGAAACTTTCAAATAGTGTTTTATTGATTTGTATGAGCTTTTTACATATTCTGATGTAAGCCTTTTCCATAGATACAATTTGAAAATACTTTTTTCCAATTTGTAGCTTGTCTTTTTGTTTTCTAGTCATTTTGAAGTATAGAAATTTCCACTCTTTTTTTTTAATGCATGGTCTTTGAAAAGAATTAATCATCAGTTATAAATGTGGTTGTATTTCTCCAGTGGAACAGAATCAGAAACATTCTGTGTTCTTGTTGATCACTGCAGGACTGTAGACACGTGTCAGGACATCACTGCAGGACTGTAGACACGTGTCAGGACATCACTGCAGGACTGTAGACACGTGTCAGGACATCACTGCAGGACTGTAGACACGTGTCAGGACATCACTGCAGGACTGTAGACACGTGTCAGGACATCACTGCAGGACTGTAGACACGTGTCAGGACATCACTGCAGGACTGTAGACACGTGTCAGGACATCACTGCAGGACTGTAGACACGTGTCAGGACATCACTGCAGGACTGTAGACACGTGTCAGGACATCACTGCAGGACTGTAGACACGTGTCAGGACATCACTGCAGGACTGTAGACACGTGTCAGGACATCACTGCAGGACTGTAGACACGTGTCAGGACATCACTGCAGTACTGTAGACACGTGTCAGGACGTCACTGCAGGACTGTAGACACGTGTCAGGACGTCACTGCAGGACTGTAGACACGTGTCAGGACATCACTGCAGGACTGTAGACACATGTCAGGACGTCACTGCAGTACTGTAGACACGTGTCAGGACGTCACTGCAGGACTGTAGACACGTGTCAGGACATCACTGCAGGACTGTAGACACGTGTCAGGACATCACTGCAGGACTGTAGACACGTGTCAGGATATCACTGCAGGACTGTAGACACGTGTCAGGACATCACTGCAGGACTGTAGACACGTGTCAGGACATCACTGCAGGACTGTAGACACGTGTCAGGACATCACTGCAGGACTGTAGACACGTGTCAGGACATCACTGCAGGACTGTAGACACGTGTCAGGACATCACTGCAGGACTGTAGACACGTGTCAGGACATCACTGCAGGACTGTAGACACGTGTCAGGACATCACTGCAGGACTGTAGACACGTGTCAGGACGTCACTGCAGGACTGTAGACACGTGTCAGGACATCACTGCAGTACTGTAGACACGTGTCAGGACATCACTGCAGTACTGTAGACACGTGTCAGAGCATCACTGCAGTAATGTAGACACATGTCAGGACGTCACTGCAGTACTGTAGACACGTGTCAGGACGTCACTGCAGGACTGTAGACACGTGTCAGGACATCATTGCAGGACTGTAGACACGTGTCAGAGCATCACTGCAGTAATGTAGACACATGTCAGGACGTCACTGCAGTACTGTAGACACGTGTCAGGACATCACTTTAGTGTTGAGCATATTCTCTGTGCCTCTTTGCTCCTCTAATCTGGAAGCAGCCCTGCAAGAAAGCTGGTGATGGATACTTTGCAGCTAAGGGAATGGAGGCTCCAGGGATTTAATAACTCCGCCTAAATCAGAGAGAGAGAGAGACAGAAAGACAGAGAGAGAAAGAGAGAAAGAGAGACTGATAGAGAGACAGAGACAGAGACAGAGCAAGCAAGAAACTATATTTGAATAAAGCCCTAACCCATGCACTTTACAGACCAAGCTGGCCTTTCTCAGGTATGCCAAAGTCAGGGCCTCCACGGCTGCAGCCAGTCAGGCTTTAGCTTTCTCTCTGCTCTTGGCCTGGCAGAGGGGCAGGTAATAGCTGTTTCTTCTTCTGGCTGTCCCTCTTCCAGATACAAAGTAACCCCGTTACTCTAAATAGCAAAAGAAAAAATACTGTTTTATTTCAAACAGTTAATATTCATCAAATGTTAATGAAAATACCTACCAAATAATTACAACAAACAGGGTATCTGATTAAGATGGAAAAGACGACAACCCTGTGAATTTTTAATCTGAAAAATAAAAAAATGTTACGTTAATAAGACCTAATTATATCATTAAATATTTAAAATTAGCTTCTTTAATAGATTTTATTTTTGTTTAATATATTTCTCTTTTAAATATCTGTGACACTTTCATGAGATTGATACATAAAACCTTATCAACTCTTACAGCAAAGAGAGTTTAAACTTAACATATTCATCACATTGATCTCAAAACTTCCATTTTGTTTATTGTTCAGGAAATCTAATAGCCCTTTTACTATTTATTATAATTGATATTTTCGCCACATAGAGTGATAAATAATTAATACCATTACAGGCATATCATGTGCAGTACACTTATTTGGGGAGAAAAATTACAACAGACCATTTGAGTAGTGTATTATACATTCCACTTTAATACTCTACACTTAAAATTAATGCTATGTCTTACAGGAAAACATAATTAACTTGAGAAATCTGTCTTGAAATGACCACATTTCGGCAGCTGAAGCTAAGGCGGGATTCAGTCTAAGCTGGCTCTAGATTTGCCGTATTTCAGCCGATTCCAGAGGATAAGGGACATCACATACCTATTGCCCAATCCTTCACACCCTGGGGAAGTGTTTATAAAAGAGGAGGGATGGTCTTTTAGCCTCGTGCCCACCACTCAAAAGCTGACTTTGATTTTAATTTTTGTGCAGTTTTCATAATTGTGCTTTAATGGAAAAGCAACACCTCGCAAAATTGTTAATAACTTAATTAAATTCATTAGATATTTCTGTCCCACCATCGCAAGAGTCTCTTTAGGGAGGTAGAAGAGTGTACTCATTGCTTCTATATTGTCATGACTGAGTCAACTGTTGGCTTCTTCCCATGAGCGGATGGACTGAGTTCCGGGCTGGCACCTGGGGGGTGGATTGAGTTCCGGGCTGGCACTGGGGGGTGGGGTCAGGCAGGTAGTGCTGCCTTGTCCTCGACGTGAGTGCACTCCCACTTAAGCTTCTAGAGGCAAGCTCTTGAGGAAGGGCTGCACTGTTCCCCCTCACTTTACACTTTAACACTGTCTGACTTGTCTTAGTATTGAGAATGTTTGAGAAGAATGAAGGAATGAAGGGTGTAGTATTAGATCATGGAATGCCAATGCACAATGACCACGTAGGCCTGTCATGAAGTTAACAAAGCCAGCCTGATAAAGCAGCCAGTAAACCTTTTCTGGTCCTTGCGCCTGCCGTTCTGGGTGGGGTCGTCCAACACACAGGATGCTGAGGCCTATGGCTTTGCTCTAGGCTCACTTTTGAATCCACCGACATGCTGCCTAACCATCGGGTCTATATTTAACTTTAAATCGGACACCTGTACACTGAAGTTTCGCCTCTTACAGCCTTTGGTCTTCTTACTAGTTTCTTGGTGTCCCTGGTGTCCTTGCTCACCGTGCCCGTGTTCTGCTCTTATGGTGTGTGCACGTGAGTGACTCACTGTGTACACTTGCCTTCACCTACTGACACCACTCACTCACCTAAACAGATGAAGATACAGCAAGCCGCACGCTCTGTCCTGGCCTTCTGTATCCTCCCTCTTCAACCATCAGCAGCTTCTAGCTTGCGACTGATGACAGCAGATGCACCATGGATTGGGTATCACACTTGAGAACTTACTGTGAGTTCACCCTAAGACTGGAAATTTTCTTGAAACTGTGGATGTGATGGGTTTCTTTTTCTTTCCCATGATTCCTCTACTGCCCAGGAGCATTTTCTGCATAGATTATGTGCACACAGACCTCAGGGTCTGCTTCTGGGGAATTTGACCTAAATATACAGAGTTAGATTTGGGTTTACACTTGATGGGTGATAGATCTAAACCCACTCTAGGAATATGCTTCTTTTCTATGTCTCTCTTCCTCTCTTTGAATGTTTATGCTTAAACCTGTATTAAAATTTTTGCTCAATAAATACAACTTCCCTTTAAAAATGCAGTGCTGTATATCATTATCCAATTGCAAGAAGTCCCAATACTCAGCTCTAGTGCTGGCTGAGAAGCCAGGCTCAAGTATCCTCATGGATCTGAACCAGCTTCCTTCAGAGAAACAGGGCTTCTCTGCCCCTCTGTAACCTCACGTTTATAAATAGTACCTCCTTATTTCTTGGCAGCTTATGGATAAAAAAATCTGAAAAAACAAAACAAACAAACAAAAATCTGCAAAACACAGGTCTTGGAACTATTTGTCTTCAATCTTTTAATTCTATAGGGAGCATGAACAATTTGGGTTACGGAAACACAGACACTATTCACATGAATCCAGTGAGAGACATCAGCCACAGGGGAAACCAGTTTACAGACAGCAGATGTTTAGAGAAACACATCTGATCGTGGTAGGGATATATGTGTCTTCATATGTAGGGGGAAACCTACAAATGGGATTCCACTGGCAGTCCAACTCAAGTCACTGGAAGAGAAGGAAAAGTGGGATAGGAATTGGGAGTGCTAGCCCTCAAGCAAGCACACAGTACAACTGAAGTTACGAAGGGGCAGAGCACAGTAGTTTTGCAGACAGTTCACTTATGTAAGCCACACCAAAGGGTGGAGCAAATCCTGCGGTCTCCATGTGACACTGTGAAGATACGCTTTCTGCCCAGACAGAATCTGGTTTTTAAAGATGAATTTTATTTGTGTGTGTGTGTGTGTGTGTGTGTGTGTGTGTGCGTGTGCGTGTGTGCATGTATGTATACACATATGCTTCCAAGTATTCAAAGAGTCCTGAAGAGGGTGTTGTATCTGCCGGGGCCTGAGTTACAGGTAGTTGCCTCATATGGGTGCTGGGAACTGAGCTGGGGTCCTCTGCAAGAGCTGCGAGCCCTCTCAGCCTCTGAGCCAGCTCACCAGTTATAACATCTTATGTTTTCACTTTTCAAACATTTTGCCTGTAGGTCCAATAAAAGATTTATCCTATTACATATTTGACAGAAAAAAAGTAGTTCTGAGTGAATAGTAATCCAGACAATGGTGTATGAGGTGAGCAAAGACCCTAAACAGGACACAAACTGAAGAAAGTAGACTTCAGCAAGATGTCCTCGGTGCGAAGACAATGCAGAGGGTCTCCAACGACAATTGCAAATCGTGGTGTAAAAACACAACAGAAGACTCAGATCTTAAATATACAGAAAGTTCTATGCATCAATCAAGGAGAGCACAAGTCAGAACTAAAGTGTGCAAAGAGACTTGATGAGAGAAAATATCTGAGCGGCCCGGCACTCATATGGAAAGGTGCTCAATGCAATTAGTCACTAGGTGAAACAAATTAATAAAGCCACAGTGCAATACCACACATCCATCAGATGGTTAAAGACAACAAAACAAAAATCAAAGCTGACAATGCTAAATGTCAGCCAGGACAATCTGGGATTTATTTTCTGCTAATGGAAATGTAAATTAGTTGAATCACTTTGGAAATATGGAAGTTTTTAATGAAGTTTAGCATCTACCTCTGGGCTGCATCTCTGTTTCTTGTTAAATGTATCAAAGACAGTGGGGTACACATCCACACATACAAAAAATGATACTTATAACAACTATTGTCATCATAGTTCTAAACAGGGAGCAACTCAGATGTCCTCCCTTGGTACTGTGGACGAATAACTTACAATGAACATGAGCACATGAAGTACGGTTACACACAGAGATGCTGTGTACTAGGCTGTAATGTGACCACAGAAATAGATCCTACAGAATGCAAACCAAGTGAAGAAAACCATGTGCAAAACCATTCGCTTAATAATTGGCTTGTGTGGTTGTAGCAAGCACAGAGCTTGTCTAGCATGCATCAGGCCATGGGTTCAACCTCCAGCTCCCTGAAAACAAAAACTCCTACCTACCTCTGGCTGTCTGTCTGTCTGTCTACCTACTTACTTATCTATGAATAATAGTCCTTGTTTTGTAGCATTGGTTGGCCATGAACTTCTTGCCTTACCTACCAAGTACTGAAATACAGGCATAAGTCACCACACCTGCTTTAATAATTTATTTAAATTAAAAATAGGTTAAAATAATCAATATTTCATGAAAAAATTAGATCAATCACCCCTGGTGTGTGTGTGTGTGTGTGTGTGTGTGCGTGTGCGTGTGTGTGTGTGCATGCACTCTCAGCGTATGGGATGCATGCCTGACCACAGGAGATTGAAAAGGCACAGGGGGAGGGTAGTTCCAGATGCCTTGCATCTACTTTTCTTCCAGATGATGTTTGGTGAAGTACGATACCTTGGTGAATGACTTAACTGCACCTTTACAGCTTGCATACTTTTCTGATCGCATGCTACATGTCAAGATAATGTTTGCTTAAAAATTCCCTGTTAAAATGTATGAAGCCGGTCAAAGCATTACGGCATGCTTCAAAGTGTGAATGACAAAGAAAGGTCTAGATCGATAATAAGATGCTTTATTTCCATTTGTGTGGCGTGTGGCCTGGCAAAGCCATGAACTAGAAATGTGGGCATACTTCATCTCCAGGGATGGATCTGCCGTGTCATGGATGCGGATACCCAGGGGACTCATTTCTCCTCGTCACCATGTTCCCAAGCATGCCTCTGTGATGTATACGCTGTCAAGATGCTACTGTGAAGACGCAAACACTAGTGATGGCCATATGAGCCTGCCATTTGTTTTTTGTGCTTCACTGGTCTGGTGGCTTCCTAACATTTCTGTCATCTTCCACAGCCTTGGAGTTCCCAAGCTTCTATTAGGACAAGTGTTAGTTTCTAGTGTGGTGGACTCAGGCTTCTAGAGGAATGGCTGGTGTTTGCTCAGATTCCCTTCTGCTGCTGAGATAAACACTGTAGCCCAAAGCAGATCAGCAGGGAGAAGGCTTATTCCAGCTCCAGCCCACAGCCGGCTATAGAGAGAGACTGGGACAGGAACTCAAGGCAGGGACCTGAAGCAGAAATGAGGAGGAACACTACTTTCTGGCTTGTCTTATAGCATACTCTGCTGTAGCTCATGCTCAGTTAGCATATATATTTCAACATCAGCTGTCTGGGAAATGGACACCCAAAGTGAGCTGGACCCCCTACATTGATTAAGATATTCAAGACAGTCTTTCATAGGCACATCCACAGATCAACCTGATAAAGGCAATTACCAACTGGTCCTTTTTTCAGGTGTTGATAGTTGATACTTACTAGAACAGTATCTGACTTTATGGATGTCCACAGATTTTTTGATGAGTTGTTGGACCTGTCTCAATGCCTAGGATAGAGCTGACACTAAGAAAAAAACTGAAGGCTTTAAAAAAAAGAGAGACTCTGGTCATTAAAGTCAGCTAAAGAAATGTATCTGCTTTCATCTTACACACCAACAAATGACAGTGATTTAAAATTTAGATGTGGATATTGTCTACCTGATTCCCCCTCTGCTGAAGAGATGTCCCCTTAACTACTGGGGATGTGTGCACTTCCTATATCATGGATGGCACTTCTGTGATACTTAACATTGGTTGTCGACTTAACAGGATCTGTATTCTACTAGGACCTAAGCTTCTGGCGTTATCTGGTCCAGGCTGACAGAGGATAAAAGATGACACTCCAAATAGATTGTAGTCTTGGACCACAATAGAAGACCACCATCCCGAGGACTCCTGACTGTGGAAGCAATGTGACTGGTTGCTGCAAGTTGCTGCCACCTCGACTTCTCTGCCATGGTAGAAAGCACCCTTGAACTGTGAGCCCAAATACACCCCCCCCCCACCTTATGCTGCTCTTGTTGCAGCAAGTCAGATGGCTGATTCAGCATCAGGAACAAATGCACTATTATTTACCTGTCTCTCCATGTTTGGGTTAGAGGAGCTGGCATAACCTCTGTTGAAAGTGGTCTGGGGTCTTATCATGTGAATGCAGGTGGGGTTACCAAGAAACAAATCCTGCTGCTTTTGAAAGGGAAGATAGAGAATGAGATTCTTAAATGTGATAGTTTCATATGCCTAATCATTGAGATTATCTTCCTGGGAACACTGGAGCCTTTGTTCTGATGACTTCATTTCCTCTGAACTCTTTGATGTTAAGTTTTCTCTGCTTGAAATATTTTCCTGAGGTCTAATGAAACCACAGAAAAGAGTATGTACCTGCCTGGCCACCCCCTGAAAACCACGTGGAGGCGGTGGGTGGCAAAGTCAGTTCTTGGCTTTGGCCTAAGATATTAGAGCTTATCAGTAGAAATGAAAGGGTCTGTTCGTGAGGCTCTGCCTGTTTTCACATAGCTGATAGGGTTGGATTAGCGCGTTTATGAATTATTCAGGGCTAGGTTAGCAGTTAATAGATGACTCAGGTCTCTGCTCTTTTCTACTTCTTTTACCACAGGTGGCTATTGTTCATTACATCCTAACCTGGGTGCTCCCAAGGATGTAGAGATGAGGATATGGTGTCTAGAAATTCTCAGCTGTGTCCAGCTGACCTGATGACCGACACCTGTGCCTTTAGAGGAAAGGAAGGTGTGTGGAAGTGACATGAACTCAGCAGCATGTGTTGTTTGAAGGAATGCCCCCAGCCACACTCACAGCAAAGGAAATGAACAGAAAAGCAAGTGGGTGCCCATGTCTGAAGGCAGTACTAGTGGGTACCCGTCCCAAGCATACTCTCAGTGAGACAAGACCTGGGTCCTGCAAGGTACATCTGAGCCTAGTGACCCTTGACATGTGTTTTACTTTTATTTAGCTAAGTGTATTGAGTTGCAACCATGTACAAGATAAAATACATACTGTATCACAATTACTTTTCATTTTATATTATAGTAGGTCTAACAGTAGCTTAAAGTACAAAGTTAATTAATTGTTGAATACAAGTTTGGAGGGAAGGACTCTAGGGGAGGTAAAGTACATCAGAGATGTCATAAGAAGTCCGTGATGTGAGAACTGGAGAGATGGTCCAGTGGTTAGAGCACGGGCTGCTTTTGCAGCAGGCTGAGGTTTGGTTACTAGCACTGACACGGTAGTTCATAGCTGCATAGCTCCTGTTTTAGAGGATATGGCACCCTCTTTGGCTTCCTCAGGAACCAAGCGCATACACAGTGAATGGGTGCAGGCTAACACATGTTGCGTCTGCCGCGCAGCCTGTGTCTGAGAACGTGCGGAGGGTGTCAGGGATTGACAACACAGAGACTTGTTCAACGATATAAAGAAAACTTTAAGCAGGCCCCAAAAAGGTTCAAGAAAACTTCCTAAGAAAGGCTCCCTCCAGAGAAGCTTCTGCTCTCTCCTCTACCCTGGCTGGTTCTGCTCTGACACCAAAAACTGATCTGGGCGTGGCAGAAGAGGTGGCTAGTCTTTGGACAAGGTCGAGGTCAGGGCAGTTTCTGTGGGCAGGCCTTTTCCAGGAACTTATTGCCCCGGGCATTGTATTGTTTTTAGTAAACATGTTTTTAGTAAACATTGTCTTACAGCTGCCTACTCCCAGGCAGAAGGGGAAGTGGGTCTCTGCTCAAGGTCTGGTGTTCCCACAAACACACACATAACATAAAAATAACTTTAAAAAGTACACTTTTCAGCTTTTGTTGTACTGCTATCTTGACCATGATTCTAAAATAAAAGCTTTTTTATATAGTTTCAAATTGGAGTTGAAACTCAAAATATGTCCTGTGGGTGTAGAGAAAAAAATATGGATAAAGGACATTATGCCCACTGTTTCTTGCATTAAATTGGGCTTCCCTTTTTAACTTCATTTTATTTCTGTGTATGTGTACATGTTGTGTGTGTACATATGTACGGTACATGAGCACATGTGAGGTGTGTGTGCATGTGTATGATACATATGTACATGTGGGGTGTGTGCACACATATGGTGTGTGCACATGTGTGGTGTATATACATGTGTGGTATGTGCACATGTGTGGGGTCTACACATGTGTATGTATATGTACACACTTATGGAGACCAGAGTCAGCATCCCAAGTCTCTTTCCCTCTCCACTTCAGTTTTTATATTTTCTGAGTGTCATGTTTTGTTTTTGAATAATCTTTGTACCATATGCATATCTGATGCCTGCCGAGGCCAAAAGAGAGCATCGAATATTTTGGAACTGGTTATGGAGAGTTATGAGCCATGATGAGGGTGCTGGGAATCACACTCAGGCCCTCTGGAAATGTAGTCAGTGCCTGTAACAGCTAAGCCATCTCTCCAGTATCCCCACCTTAGGTTTTGAGACCAATTCTCTTCCCCCAAACTGCTGATTAAGCTGGGTTGACCAGCCACTGAGTTCCACGGGTCTACTTATTTCCACCACTGATGTGTGCTATTACATCCTGGACTGTCTGTTTGTCCGTCTTTCTACTGTTTTCACTGGAAATAGATGTTTTTCATACTATATACTCTGATTACAGTTCCCCTCCCATAAGTCCTCTAAGACCCTTCTGTCTCCTTCCCATTTGAATCTACACCCTTTCTTTCTCTTGTTGGAAAACAACGAGGCATCTAAACAATAACAATAAAACAAAACAAAATAGGACAAAACAAAACAAGCCAGAATGGGATAAAACAAACGAAAAGGAGAAAAAGGACCAAATAAAAAGCACAAGAAATTCATGGACACAAAGACACGCATGTTTTCAAACACAGGAATCCCACAGAGACACAAAACTGGAATCCATAATATATTCTCAAAGGACTTACAGGGTTAAAAATGCCCCGACAAAACATTATGAGACAAAGAACTTCCAAAGATGGTGCTGAATTAGTTTTGTGTTGGCAATCTACTGCCAGGCATGGGTGGGGCTGTCCTCAAGAATGGTTTGGTTCTCACTACATGAGAAAGAAGAAATTTTTCGTTTGTGGGTGGTTATTAATTTTGGATAGCTGCTTACTTAGGGATGGGAGCTTGTGTCCACTTCTCTCGGCTCAGGGGCCCAATCAGGGCAGACCCACAAAGGACCTGTGCACGTTGCTACAGTCTCTGTTAGCTCCTGTGTGTGTCAGTCCTGCTGTGTTTGGAAGGCTGTTGGTGTTCTCTGTCTCCATTGACTCTTATAATCTTTCTGCTTCCTTTTCCTGTAGGTGGACTTTTCTTTCCCACAGCCAGTTCCCAAATAACCACACAGAGACTTATTAATTATAAATGCTCGGCCATAGCTTAAGGTCGTTACTAGCTAACTCTTTCAGTTTAAATTAACCCATATTTCTTAACTACACCCGGTCATGTGGTTTGGTACCTTTTCTCAGTACAGTAAGTTCATGTCGCAGCCATCTGTAGAAGCTCCACATTGTGGGGCCAGTCTGTTGCAGCCTGTCTTTGTGGGGCTTCAGTTGGATCCAGCTGACTTGCCCAGTTCCTAACTGAGAGGAGGGGTGTGGATTGAGAAATGGCGGGCAAAGGCACTTAAGAAAAAGACAGAGACACAGGATAGAGTTAGGAGGGCAATCCAGTGAATTCTGAACACCCCAAGTTTATTCTTCACCATTCTTAAATACCCCAACCAAAAAGGGGAACATGGCAAAAGACTTCTTTATCATGTATAAGGAACAGACTTTCTTTCTTAATTCTCCAAGCATTTGGTAAACATACCTTAGACTTAATCTCCCCTTATCTAACCTTGAAGGTCAAGAGTAACCACACCTCAGACCAAGTCTGTTGTTATTTAGATAAGACATCAAAGACCAAGATCAAACATCCTAAGGTAGCCATGCCTTAGACCTTTAGGTCTTATGATTTACTAGGACAGTTTTGAATTCTCTGACCTTGAGCCAAGATGAAGTGGAGCCAACTTTATGAGCCCTTTATGGACCTCCTGCTTCCTCTGCATCTCCTGGAGACTCCCAAGACTCCTCCTCTTTTTCATGTTCTCTTTTTGTCTTTCAGTCCCGGCTAACCTCTATCTGTCCAGTTATTGGCTAGTCAGCTTCTTTATTAACCTAATCACAGTGACATATATTCACACAGTGTAAAGGAATATTCTACATTTTGCAAAGCCCCAAGGGGATGGATTTGATAGAGACATTCCATTTAGGACTGAGAGTTCCAAGGTCTCTCACTCTCTGCATATTTTCCAGCTGTGGGCCTCTGTACTTGTTTCCATCTATTGCAGGAGGAAGCTTCTCGAATGATGTTGAGCAAAGCGCTGATCTATGAGTACAGCAGAATGGCATTAAGAGTCATTTTATGACTATGTGTCTTTAGGAGAACATAAATGTTTGTTTTTCTCCTAGGTTCCTGGCCTATCTAGTCTCAGGTTCTTTACTACCCAAGAAGTGTTGGAAATAGATTCCAAAACATGGAATGGACCTTAAAATCCAACCAGATATTGGTTGGTTACTACTAGTTCCAATCTAAATCTAACCAGATATCTGTTGGTTACTGCCACATGATTTGCACCACTATCGCACAAGTGCATCCTGCAGGCAGGCTCTCATTGTAGATAGAAGAATCTGTAGCTGGGTTCGTGTTTACCTTTCTCCTTGGGTAGCACGGACAGTACCTTATAGTACCATGGGGGTGAAGGCTCTAGGGGAGACACCAGCTCAGCTTCTCTGTGTTCATTGAGTTGTGTGGGTGTTGTCTTTCAGCAATAGGGCTTTACTGTCAGTTTGTAGCAAACAATCAATAGTCTTGGCAACAGTCTAGGTTGTTTGGGGATTCCCATGGGGTCCCATTGGCCAATGACTCAATTAAATGTAACTCATTCTGAGCACTTGAAGCTTCATTTGATGAGATGTCTTGTTGGGGCTCTGTCTCCCATATCATTTGGTAATTTTATTTAGATTGCCTTTGTACATGCATATATTTTAGGAAACTTGTACTGTCTTAAGTTTCTGTACATTCCCTCTAATGGTCTTTAGTTTTATCTGTCCCTTCCCAAATTTCTTCTTTCTTCCTCCCTCCCTACCCTCTCCTTATTTGATCCTTCCATTCCTGTCATATCCCTTGACCATCCATAGCTATCTATTTTATTTCTCCTTCTTATGGAGATCTATCCTCTTCCCTGTTCCCTTACTCTATACCCAACCTCTGTGGTTATATAGACTGTAGCTTGCTTATTGAAGACTTAAGTGCTAACATCCATCCACCCAACCTCTGTGGTTATATAGACTGTAGCTTGCTTATTGAAGACTTAAGTGCTAACATCCATCTAGAAGTGAATACATAGCACATTTGTCTTTATGTGTCTAGGCTACCTCACTTAGTTTTTGATTTAACATGGGTTCTGGGTTCTGTCTTGGGTCCTAGTACTACAGCAGTAACCACTTTACCCATTGGATCAGAACTGCATCACAACCCTATTCCAGCAAGGAGAAGAGGGCAAAGAAAGGGGCATTTTTTTTTGTCTAAGGATAATCACAGTTGCTCAAGTCAGGGATTATTATCTCCATAAACCAAAACTCAGCATGCACAGGAGAGGGCTCATGAGGTCACTGAGAAGCTATTGGCAGCTGATTGCCACAGTTAAATTGCCTGTGCTCCATGGGATGGCCCCATACCTGTGCACATAGGGGGAACACTAAATAGACTTAGTGGATTATTAAAAATAAGAGAGGACATGAAGTTGGGAGGTAGACCTGGGAAAGTTGAGAGAAATGGGTTGGATACAATCATACTTCATTTTATGCATGTGTGAAAAGTCTCAAAAAATTTTTGTAAGGGGCATTTCATAATGCTGGCAATATTCATGTGAACTGATGATCAAGGTGGAAACATACTTCCTATTTCTGTAATTTGCTCTGTAATTCAGAATCTGTGACATAGTGTTTAAGATGATCTTCAAGAATAAAGTAAATTAAAATGTGTGCATCAAAAAATATTATCAGAGTAAAAAAACAGCCCCAGAATGTTGGGAATATCTACAAATCCTATACCTTATAAGGCACATTCACACTATGAACTCCTAAAACTCCACAACAAAATAACCCAAACAACCTGATTCATAACAAGCTCGGACTGGAGTAGATAATTCTCTAAGGATGATATGGAAATAGTCAACAATCACAAGAAAGATGCATCATTAATCATGAAGGAAATGCGAGTCAAAACTAGGAGATGCCACCTCAGACACTTTATGATGGTTTATCATGAAAACATCAGGAAATAAGTGTCGGTAATGATGTGGAGAAGTGAAGCATTATGTGCGTCTTAGTTAGGATTTCTATTGCTATGAAGAGACACCAAGACCACTCTTGTAAAGGACAACCTTGTGGTGGCTTACAATTCAGAGGTTCAGTCCATTATCATCATAGTGGGATATGGCGGCATGCAGGCAGACATGGTGCTGGAGAAGTAGCAGAGAGTCCTACATCTTGCAGGCAGCAGGAAGTGGTCTAAGGCACTAGGCATGGCTTAGGCATATATGAGACTTCAAAGCCCATCCACACAGTGACATACTTCCACCACCAAGACCAACCTGCTCCAACAAAGCCACACCTTTTAATAGTGCCACTTCCTATGAGCTAATGGGAGCCAATTATATTCCAACTACCATATTCCACCCCTGGATCCCATAAGCTGGTAACAATATCATAATGCAAATAAATGTATTTAGTTCAATTTCAAAAGTCGCCATAGTCTATCTCATTCTCAACAATATTTAAAATTCCAAAGTTCAAAGTCTTCTGAGATTCATTCAACCTCTTAATTGTAATAGCCTATAAAATCAAAATAAAAAAAACAGGTTACATACTTACAACATATAGTAACACTGGATGCATATCACCATTTAAAATGTAGGGAAGGAAGCATAGTGAGGAAATACTGGACCAAAGTAAGACCAAAAACCAGCTTGGCAAGCTCCAAACTCTACATCTCCATGTCTTATGTCAAAGTGCTTTTCAGATCTCCAACTCCTTTCAGCCTTGTTGACCGCAACACACTTCTTCCTTTGGGTTGTTTCTGTTCCCTGTTAGCAGCTGTCTGTGTCTGGTATCTCATGGCTATGGCATCTCAACATCTTGTGGTCTCCAAGGCAATCCAGGCTTCAACTTCATAGCTTCATGCAATGACCTTTCTTGGCTTCCATTCAGGTATATCTCTGACACATGTCTGGCCTAGGCGGCTTTATTCCATAATTCCTTTTTTCCATCCTTATCTCTAAACCCGGAATCACTTGGCCAAAGCTGCTATGTTCTGCTGCTTACTGGGGCTGGGACATGGCCACCCTTGTTCAATTACATCTTCACCAGATTTCTATTTTTGATGGTTTCCTTCACTGCCTAAGCTTGGCTGTTCTGGAAGTTACTCTGTAGACCAGGCTGGCCTCAAACTCAGAGATCCACCAGCCACTGCCTTCAGAATGCTGGGATTAGAGGTGTGCACACCAAGCTCTAAGCTTTTCTTAGTTTCTTTTCACAAATCAGAAACTCAGCTGGGTGGGATCTTACCCTAAGGTCACCATTCCCTATAATCCATTTCTAAATCCATTTATCTCCTTGAACACAGAATTTAACTTCATTCCACTTCTGGTGCTCTTTTTCTCCTCAAAGTTTACAGAGTTGTAACTTACCTGCTCATCTTGCTCCTTTTCATTATAAATATTCATTAGAGTTATCACTAATAACTACATGACACTGTGTATACGAGGCTGTTTTGAGATTTCCTCTGCCAATGGAATTGACCCAAAACTCTTCACTTAAGCCTTAGGTAGTAGTAGACTTTTTGGGCAAGGGCAAAATGCAGTCACTTTTTCACCAAAATATCACAGTAATGATCTCTAGGCAACATATTAAAACTCTTCTTTGAAACCTTTTGTATGAGCCCACCTATAGTTAAAAAAACTCTTAACACCATTGTCTTCCATGCTCATACTAGTATGGCCAATTAAGCAGCACTTAAAGAATTGCACTGCTTTCTTAACCCAAAGTCCATATTTCTTCAAGCAAAAACATGATGTGGCCTACCACAGCAATACCCCAACCCCCGGTACCAACTTGTATCTTAGGATTGCAATTGCAGTGAAGAGACACCATGACCATGGCAACTCTTATAAAGGATATTTAATTGTGGTGGCTCACTTACTGTTCAGAGGTTCAGCCCATTATCATCATGGTGTATAGGCAGACATGGTGCTGAAGAGGTAGCAGGGAGTCCTGCATCTTGCAAGCAACAGGAAGTGGACTAAGGCACTGGGCATATGAGACCTCAAAGCTCACTCACACAGTGAGATGCTTCCTTCAACAAGGCCATACCTACTCCAGCAAAGCCACACCTCCTAATAGTGTCACTCCTTATGAGCTTACGGGGACCAATTACATTCAAACTGCCACAAGGTGATAATTTGTGGTGACATAAACATGCTATAAAATCTGTGTTGACATTATTGGATTACCTAAAAAATTAAAGATGTAATCACCATATCATCCACTAAGCCTACTTTTGAATATTTTCTCCAAAGAAATAAAGATGAGTTCTCAACAAAATATTAGTGTTCCTATATTCATCATTATTTATAATAGTTAAATTGTAGAAGTTCATAAGTTTCAAAGAAGTTGAAGCAATGTATGGAATGTATATACAATGTAATATTATTTAATCTCATAAAGAGATTCTGCCAGGCATGGTGGTACATGCCCTTGGTCATGGCCCTAAGGAGGCAGAGGCAGTAGGATCTATGAGTTTAAGACTATCCTTGTCTAAACAGTGAGGTCCAGTCCTGCCAAATTTTTTTAAAATAGTGGGTATTGGGGCTTGGGGGGGGATTCTAGCATATGATGCATTGTAGATAAGTCTCTATGCTATTATGCTAGGCAAAATAAAACAATCAGGAAAAGATTAGTAGTATATGATTGGACTTAATATTAGCTATAGTATGGAATAGTTAAATCTCAAAGACAGATAGAATAATACCTACCAGTAGAGGAATGGAGAGGAAAAGGGGAATTTTTGTTTAGTAGGTAATCATTTCAGTGACCAGATGAAAAGAATGAGGGTAATGTATGGGGGGGTAGTTGTAAAGAATGGATTGAATTGCCCACTTAAACCAGTGAAGGTAAGACCCAAATGTATTATCTATAATGAACACACCTCACTGCCAAAGATATACACAGACCAGAGCACGAAAGTATGGAAGCCAATATGCAAAGCAAATGAAGCCCAAACCAGGGAGTAGTTGTACTTAACACGATAAAGTAGACTAGATTGCAAGTTGAAATTAGTTGGAAAAGATAAAGAAGATCTGCAGATTGCAACAGGGAGAAATTGACCCAAAAGATATAATGATATAACAACTATAAATAGACATGCATCAAATGCTTGTGCACGTAGCTTTGTAAGACAAGCAGCATGGGCAAACAACAGGTCCATTGCATTGACAGATACACTTCAGAGTTAAGTTGGACCCTAGAGCAAAAAGATATGACAGCCACAGAACATTCTATCTAACAGATATGGGACACACATCTTTTCAGAATTCCTGGAACTTGCTCTAGAATAGATCACACTTTAAGCTATAAAACAAGTCTTAGCAAATATAAAAAAATGAAATATTTTTTGCATCTTATTAGATCATAGTGGAATAAAACTAAAAACAAGAGGAAACCATGAAAACTATGCCAATACTTGAAGATGGAACAGCATTTATTTGAATGATCAGTGAGTCATTAAAAAGAAATAAGGGAGAAATTTTAAAAATTTACTGTAATCAAATGAATATTTGGGATATTACCAATGCAGTTGCTAAAGGAAGGTTTATATCTGACAGTGCTAACACTAGAACATCAGAAAGATCTCCAGTAGATAGGGGTAATGATGCATCTGAAGCTCAGAGGGAACACAAACAAACAACGTTTCAAATCATAAGCTACAAAGAAAGAACAAGAATCAGAACAGAAATAAATAAAACAAAACTAAAAGAACAACGCAAAGACTCACTAAGATGAAGAGTTGCTTCTTTCAAGATGGATAAATTTTTATGCAAACTATGCAATGAGACATTAAACAGAGGATCATTAGGAAATACTTTCAAACGTATTTTAAAAAGATGGAAAAAGCCAGAAGAAATGAATAATTTCCTAGGTACCTATCAACTACTAAAAATAAGATCAAGGAGCTATAAATCACTTCAGCAAATCCATAATGAGCAGTGAATTGAAGCGGCAGTAAGGACTCTCTCTGTGCTAGAGAGATAGGTCAGGGGACCTACATATTATTCCCAATACCCGAGTCAGGCAGTTCACGAATAAATGTAACTCTATCTCCAAGAGATGTGACACCGTCTTCTGACCTCCGCAGGCACCCATGTGTG
This sequence comes from Mesocricetus auratus, assembly GCF_017639785.1. Lineage (NCBI taxonomy): Eukaryota > Metazoa > Chordata > Mammalia > Rodentia > Cricetidae > Mesocricetus > Mesocricetus auratus. The sequence continues at coordinate 1,954,605 of NW_024429202.1, read as the reverse complement.
GTGTATACACACACACACACATACAAACACACACACACACACACACACACACACCACACAAATAAAAATACAGTAAATCTTTTTTTGAAAGTTTCCCAACAGCAACAGCAGCAGGACTAGCCTAGGACTAGACAGATTAACTGCTAAATTCTAAAGACTCTTAAAGAAGAGTAAGCAATCAATACTCCTCAAACTATCCCATAAAATAAAGAGAGATGCAACTCTACCAAGATAATTTTATGAAGCTAACATTGCTTTCTTATAAAAACTAGAGAAAAATAGCAAAAAGAAAACTTTAGGATGATTTCTTGAACAAAGACATAAAACTTGTTAAACAAATATTTGCAAACGAAATTCAGCAACATATGGAAAAGACCTGGTACTATGATTAAGCTAGCTTCATTGTAGGTATATAAGGATGATTCAATATGCATAAATCAATAAGTGAGAAACATGGTATGGACAGACTCATCTATTCAATAGATTCAGAAAAGCCTTTAACAAAGAATATTGCAGCTGCCACAATACCTGATTTCAGACTATATTACAAAGCTATTGGCACAAAAACAGCATGGATGACATAAAAATAGACACATAGACCAATTAAATAGAATAAAGAACCCAGAAATAAACTCACACCACTACAGCTATTTGATTTAACTAAGAAAGCTTTTGAGAATTTTATGTATGAGCACTGTATTTATACAATTTCCATCCCTTCCTTTCTCCAAAGCTGTCAATGTCTCCCTGACTTTCTCTTAAATTTAAGATTGTCCTTCTTTGAAATGACAGACTATGGACACCCCTAAGAAGGGCCTCACCCTCCCTGGGGAAATGAGGGGATATGGGAGGAGTTGGGGGAGGGCACAGGAGGAGAGGAGGGAAACGGAGAGGGACCTGGAACTGACTTGTGAAGCAACATTGTTTCTAATCTAAATTTAAATTTAAAAATAAAAAAGATTATCCTTCTTTAATTAAATATAATATATATACAATTAATAATTAAATATATAATGATCTATAATTATGTGTTTGTGTGTGTTCCTGGGTCCATTTACTTTTAGTCATATGTACATGTGTTCAGGGATGACAAGTTGTGATTGGATAACCTATCAGGGGGCTGGATCCTGGAGAAAATGAATTATCCTTTTTCTCTTAGCAGAGAAGGTCTTTACCCAGGGGTGGAGTCTTGTGATCTCTCCCCCATTTTCCTGTCTTGTTTAGGAAACCATGTTGATATTTTCCTTCCATATCTAGAAGACACTATCTCACAGCAAGTGTCTTGGTTATTGGCGCTTATAGTCTTTCCAGCCCATCTTTCATGAGCCTTAGGTGCAGGAGTCACATTGCAGATGTACTGATTGGGAGGTGGGACTCCCTGGTCATTGACTGTGCAATCTGAGCAGCTGTGGGTCCCGGTGGCAGTCTCTGCTTCAAAAAGAAGATTCTTTGATGAAGGGTAAGGGCTGAATTTGTCTGTGAGACAGATACTAAGACTATGGTTAGAAATTGTATTGGTCTAGGAAATGGCAGCAATGGGTTCTCCTCTAGGATCTGTGTCCTCTGCAGTCACGTGAGTGTAGGCTAGGTTTGCAGTATCAGGCATACGTTCCCTCTTATTGCGTGTGCCATAAGTTCAACTAGACCTCCAAATGAGACGCGCCACTAGTACACGATCGAGGTTGCACTGGGGATGCTCTGCTAGGTGGGTCATTGTTGTAGTTCATGGTCATTGCAGCTGGGTGTGACTACTGATTGCTTTTTTTTCCTTGACAGCTTACACAGCACCTTCTGATACTATGATACCTAGTCCTTAGGAAGGGGGGCTTCCAGGCCAGTTTCAGTTTGAAGGAGGAAATGGAAAAAGGGTATGCTGGGTACTTTAAGTAGGGAGGGAGGATAATACAGAGGGAAAAGGAGAAAGAAGAGATAAATAGCATTAAAGAATATTTGAGAAAGTCATGGGGAAATACTTATGATCTTACTTAAAATACATATTATATGTGCAGATATGAATACAGAGTTAAGCCATGTGGGATCCTAGTACGTCTGCCAAGATTTAGAGTATCGGACATAGGACTCCTCCCTTGGAATTGTTGGGGGAGGGTGGTTCAAAAGATTCCTAAAACAATACAGGTTATTGCCATTGCCCTCAGTTGGCCCCCAGAATGTGAAGTAAAACGTTACTTTTGAAGAACCCCACACTTAGCCACGTTGCTTTTAATCAAGGTTCCCAGAACATATCTTGGAGAAAAGACCGTCTTCTCAACAAATGGTCATGTGAAACCAGTATATCCATAGGTAGAAGACCAGAAACAGACTCCTGCCTCTCATCCCACACAGAAACCAACCCAAATGCATCACAGGTCTCAATGCAGGACATGCCTCTTTGGAACTGCTATTGGGAAACACCTCAAAATAGTCATAGGAAGTGGATATCTGAAAAGTACTCAAACAGCTCAAGAAATAAATAAGTGAAAAATAGGATTTCATGAAATTTAAAAGCTTTTGCACAGCAAAAATGCTATCAGCATAACAAAGGGGCTGCTATAGAAGGAGAAAAAAAAACCTTAAAAATATCTAGATATAAAAAGAACTAAAAAACAAAACATAAGGAAAACAAACCATCCAATCAGTAAATGGTCAATGAATTAGATCATTATCAAAAAATACGCAAGTATATAAACTTTCAACATCCTTCACTATCAAGAACATGTAAATTTAATCTGTTACATCTCATCCCTGTCAGAATGACTTTCCTGAGGAAAACAAAAAATTAAAAACAAAGCCTTGGAAATAGCACAAATAAAAAGTATGACATGAAGGCAGAAGGCAAGGGAGACCATGAGGTGGTCAAATATGGGCAAAGTACAATAGACATGCATAAAATGTCACAATGAAATCCATCATTTGCATGCCACCTAAAAAGTTTATAAAAAGTATGAATGCTTAAGATGGTAACATTTTATATTATTTTCATTTTATCACAATAAAAATTGGGAAATACATTTCAACAATCAATCTAAACATAGATACTGTAGGAGTGTTGCTAGTAGCACCTTCTCCTGGTACCTTAGTAGAAATACTGAAATCAACATTTGTCTTTTTCCCATGGGCCAGCTGCTGAGCTCACCCTTCGGATCCCACTGACCACAGCACCAAGTTACTCTCAGAAACTGACTAACCTGATGAGCCCTCTAACAGCATGTTCATGTGAGAAAGCCTTCCACAGCACAGGCTGCACAGTTTTCCTCCTCATGCTCCTTACTGTGTGTATGTTGTTAGTGGTGATTATTCCTATTCACCTTTGCGGCTTTTCTAAGTTTCTCCTGGTCTGCAAGTCTGCAATCAGCAGTCACCAGGGGGATAAATGCAAATTGGTAAAGGAAGTTTCCCCTGCCGGGCGTTGGTGGCACACGCCTTTAATCCCAGCACCCGGGAGGCAGAGGCAGGCGGATCTCTGAGAGTTCGAGGCCAGCCTGGTCTACAGAGTTCCAGGACAGCCTTCAAAACAATACAGAGAAACCCTGTCATGAAAAAAAAAAAAAAAAAAAAAAAAAAAAGAAGTTGCCCCTGCTCGTCATGTCTCTAACTCATCCATATGAACTTTTTTCAATTTATAGAACGTGCTTCTTTCTCTTTCTGTTGGACTATTTTTTTTTTTCTGGAGGGCATAGGTGAGGAGCCTAGAACATCCCACAGAGTCTAGACAGCCTTCAGCATTCACTTAAGTTCAATGCACTTAATTTTGTTCCTCATGAGGTTAAAATAAGGCTAAAAATAAAAATTTCCTCCAAGTGTCAGTCCTCAACATCCTTCAAATGGAGAGGGGGAGAGAGAGAGAGAGAGATGGAGAGAGAGAGAGAGAGAGAGAGAGAGAGAGAGGAAGAGAGAGGGAGAGAGAGAGGAAGAGAGAGGGAGAGAGAGGGAGAGAGAGAGAGCCTCAAACTTCACTTTCTTTTGTAGGTTACCCTATGTCTCTGCTACCATTTCTAGAATTCATAGCTCAGTGGTAGACAACTCATTTCCCACTCACTATGGTTAGCTCCTTCCCAGCTTTGGGACAGGAGGGGGCAAAAGTTTACTTTCTACAGTTTCTTCTGAACTTCTGTTTTCAGTCTACTTTGACCAAAGTTCCGAAGTTTTGCCCCCAAAATTCTTTTGGATGTTAGTCATGTCATTAAGAGTCTGGGCAGGAAGTTCTGAACAGTTGGACACTGGATTATTGCAACATTGGGAGTAATTTATTCTAAAACATACAGAATATACTATATATTTATTTAGCCGAAATTTTGGACAACAGCTGAGCAAAAGCAATTCCCAGTTTAAAAAAAAAAAGTAAAGACATTTTATTCTAGCTGGCTAGGCTAGCTGACAATTTGATTTCCTACCAAGGTCCTTAAATATTGGCATGTAATGATTTTGGTGTAAATCATATAGTTTCATATATATAGATGTTATGGAGCATTTTATAAGTGATACTATTAAATAATTTGATTGAACTAATGAGTACTTGAACTGACAAGTAATGACATAAGCAAAATAAACTCTGACACTCTCACACCTTGTGGGCCTGAATGCTGGGACAGTCCAAGTTACTATTTTTGATGATCTTTGGGTGACTTTAGTAACAGTTGTAAGAATTTCTGTCATTACAGAGCAGAGAATGGGGAAAAGGAATGAATGAGAACAAAGCATACATATATGACAATACCACAAGGAAACCCATTGCTTTCTATGCTAACATAATTAATTAACACAAACCTTGAGAATTATATAGTACTATATCTATGCATTATATATAAACTAAAATTACTCTTAACAATTCAACAATAACAACTCCCGCCCCCCCGTGTGTGTGTGTGTGTGTGTGTGTGTGTGTGTGTGTGTGTGTGTGGTGTGCATGGGGTGTGGTACATGTGGTGTGGTGTGTGTGTGTATGTGTGTGGTGTGTGTGTGTGTGGTGTGCATGGGGTGTGGTACATGTGGTGTGTGTGTGTGTGTGTGTGTGTGTGTGTGTGGTGTGCATGGGGTGTGGTACATGTGGTGTGGTGTGTGTGTATGTGTGTGGTGTGTGGGTAGTGTGTGTGGTGTGCATGGGGTGTGGTACATGTGGTGTGGTGTGTGTGTGTATGTGTGTGGTGTGTGTGTGTGTGGTGTGCATGGGGTGTGATACATGTGGTGTGGTGTGTGTGTATGTGTGTGGTGTGTGGGTAGTGTGTGTGGTGTGCATGGGGTGTGGTACATGTGGTGTGGTGTGTGTGTATGTGTGTGGTGTGTGGGTAGTGTGTGTGGTGTGCATGGGGTGTGATACATGTGGTGTGGTGTGTATGTGTGTGGTGTGTGTGTGTGTGTGTGGTGTTTGGTGTGTGATTGTGTCTATGTGTGACTGTAAGTATGTGTGATCCTGTGAATGGGGAGGGGCAGCATCTCTCTTGTCCAGTAATGCATATGCCATGCTGGATGGCTGCAAGCTTCTGGTGATTGTCCTGTCTCCATTTTTCCTATTAAGGGGAAAAGTAGATTTTTCAATTTCAGTTTAAAAAACACATGGCAGCTATTAGAACGGCTGTGTGACATCTAATCCTAATTTATAATAATTGCACATGGTTTTCTTGAATTTTCACTGAAACTAAACATGCATGTCAACATCTGTGTGCAGGGACTTCTGTCTTAAGAGGTGATTAAATGCCTCTTCATCCTTATGCCCTGCACTCCTCTCCTTGTCAATGTTCTTTAAAGTGTTTTATTTAATTTTTTCAAACAACATATTTTGATCACATTCTCCCCCCTCCTCCTACTATTCCCCATGCTTCCCATCTCCCTATCTACCCATCTTGGTGTTCTCTTTCTCTCTCAAAACATTTTTAAAAAAACACAAATCAAAACAGTTAAACTAAAAGAAAAAGAAAATCAGTAAGACAAAAAATACCAAAACAAAACAAGGTAAAACAATTGTCCCCAAAATCAACCAACCAACCAACCATAGAGTTCACTTTGTGTTGACCAACAGCTCCTGGGCATGGAGTCTGCTCTGGAGTGTCAATATATGAACTTTTTCCTTTCCCAGAAAATATCAGTTGCAAATAGCTGCTTGTTTGAAGTGGGACTTAGTATCAGCTTCTTCTTCCCCTTGCTGTGACTTTGCCTGGTTTGAACCTGTGCAGGTCTTGTGAATGCTTTCCCAGCCTCTGTGACTTCGTATGTGTATCCGTCATGTTGTGTCTGGAGGTGGCTGCTTTCTTGGAGTCATCTGCTACTTCTGGCTTTAAATCATTCCACTGTCTCTTCTGCACAGATCCTGGGTCTTGAGGAGAGGATTGATAAAGGTGTCCTGTTCAGAGCTGAATGTTCCAGAGCGTGTCACTCTATGCGTGGGTTTCTGTGTTAGTCAGACTCTACTGCAAAAGAAAGATGATGATGGCTACACAGTTATCTGACCTTGGGTGGAGCAATTTGTCATCAGATTTCATGCTATTGTCATGTTCATTAGATTCAGAGATTCCCACTCCCACAGTTAGGAGTCTCCCCACTCGGTTCTACAATAAACAACTACAGCATGTATACAGAGGGCCTAGAGCAGTCCTTGTAGGCTCCATAGTTGCCACTTTAGTCTCTGCGAGCTCTCATGATCTTTACTTAGTTGATGTCTGTGGCCTGTGTTCTCTTATTGTGCCAACCCCTCTGACTCCTGCAATTCTTCTCTCCCTCTTCTGCAGGTTTCCGGAGCTCCAAGGGGAGGGACCCTGAACACACCCACTCTCATCTATTCCCTTCTTATTGTCCCTTCTGTGAAAGCTGTTTGCATTTCTGACCAGTTGTGAGCAGCAATGTTTATACTTCTCAGTGATCACGTGCTGTTCTGGTCAGTCAACACAAACCACACACACACACACACACACACACACACACACACACACACACGCACGCACGCACGCACACACACACACAATTCAGAAAAGGATGGAAGAGAATGCAACGTAGGTGGATTTGCTTTTTTAAACATTTTCAGCCGCTCAAAGTACCTGCTTTTAAAGAAGTATGGGTTCTGTGCCAGTTGATAGGGCAGACAACAAGGCATAGGCTACTCTAACTCTCTAGGAATCTTGAGAATCCTGCTACTGGGAATAGCGACAGCTGGACTTGGATTTAAAAGAACCCTAGACCTGACAAAATGACAATATATAAAATCTTTCCCAGTCAGCTTGGTTGTTCCCTACAATTATTCAACAATTAACATTTTTTAAAAATAAGATCCTTTACACAATTCACCAAAATGGAAAGACATGAAAGGTTTATGTCTCTCACACACTTTCATACTGAGCTGCACAGTAGAAATGGATCTGACTGATAATAATGTTCATATCTATTCTTTGAGAATTCCATACATGTATAGAATGAAATAGAATCACCATTCCCTCTTTCCACTCCCTCAGATTCCTGCCACAAGCTCAGGTTCTCCTCCTTATTTAAGTTCTATTCCTTTTCCTTCTCTTCCTCCTCCTCCTCTCTCTCTTTCCATTAAATCTAATTAGCACTGTCTATGTGTGCATGGCACCCACCAGAGCATGTAGGATGGCTCAGGTTGGAACCCCACCACTGCGTACAAGTAATAGTGTGATACAAAATGGCTTTTACGAAAAGGAAAAAAATAAAAGTTAGCTTGTATTTATGATGATTTATGTTTTGCTTTCGTTTCTGTTGCTTTGATGAAAATACCCTGACTAAAAGCAGATTATCAGGGGAAGGCTCATTTTAATTTACAATTCCAGGTTACAGTCTATCATGGAAAGGAAGGCAAGGCAGGGCCTCCCCACAGCTAGTTACATTACACCTACAGTCCAGAGCAGAGCAAATGTAAGTGTGTCCGTGACTGTTACTCAGCTCCCCTTCTCCACACTATAAGTTCTAGGACAGAAGCCCAGGGAACAGTGCTGAACACAGTGTGCTGGGCCTGCACAATTAGCATACACAAGATAACTCTCCACAGATGTGCCCACAAGCTATCGGAGCTAGACAGTCCTTCATTAAGAGTCTCTTTCCGGGTGATTGTAGACTGCGTGAACTTGACAATTAAAACTCATCATCCCAATTTCCTTGCTATAAATACATCCGGGTAATGTCAACCTCTTGTTTTAAAAATTCTTAGGGTTTTAATAATTAACTCCTCCTGCTCAGGGGTGATTGGGTGATTGAGGCTAAGCTGCTATTCAATCTTAGCTGAACTTCTGGGTCATCCATGAATGGGCCTTGGCCTGCCGTGTTTGCTCATCTGTACTTACTATATGAATGAATGAGATCATCCTAGCGCCTTGTACTCTCAAATCCCTGTAGTAGAAAAATATTTCAACTAGTAGCACCAGGGAAATTGCTGAAGGGACTAAATGTTAGCTGGGAAAAAAGCCTCTAAAATGCCAACAGAATGCCTGACACTCAATGAAGCACACAAGTTAATTTTTGTTTTTTTGGAGTTTCCATCACTTAAAAATTGTCCTCATATTCTATTATTATTTTTAGATGTTTGTTTTGGGAGAGGAAAGTAAAGGGTGTGGATTTGGGTGGGTGGGGGAGCATCTGGGAAGTGTTGGGGAGGGAAAACCATAATCAGAATATATTGTATGAAAAATATATATATTTCCAATAAAAAGAAAGGAATCAGTAAAAAATGCCTTCTAACAAGTATGCATTGTATTAATGAATTAAAAGTGAATGGATGGAATTAGGGGCATAACAATTCCATTAAGAGCATGTCAGTCTCTTGACACCGAAGTCTTTCTCCTTCTCTCCTTCCCTCCTGTCCTCCTGCCCAGTGAGTAAGTAGGCAGGGACCTTTTTCATTTTCATCAATGGATGTACACATATGGTAACATCTACATTTCTGAGACTTTAGTATTATTTTACAAAATAATCCATAGCAAAAGTATTTGAATCCAGATGTTTGCAGAGGCCATGCTATCTACACTAAGGCTTGAAACTGCATGATGTTGTTGTAGTTCATTGGAGACCAGACATCCAGAAACTTGTTCGCATGCATTTAAGCGTTGTCCTGGTGAGCTAAAGAAACGGGTCTTAGGTTGGATTTGGATGTTAGGCCTGCCACAGCCACCCATTTTCCTCCCTTGGTACAGGAGACAATGTGGGTTCAAGAGCCAACACTGATCCAATCAGAAATCTAAATTTGCCACCTATCAGTTGGTAGTCTTAAGCAAGTGATCTACTCCGTGGGGCATTATCAAAGCAGTGGCTATGATCTCCAGGGAGAGCCTGTAGCAGTGTCAGCTTGGCTCCAGCCTTCTTAGGATGAACTGCTGAGGTAAGTTCTCAGCTGCCAGGGTACTGGAAACAGCTTTCTCTTGCCTCTATTTTTTGGGGTGGGATAGGATAGGTGAAAAAAGTTTCTCTGTACTATTTACTGACCCTGCCTGGTACAATAACTGGTTCTTAGGCTTTACTATTCATTGGAATTACCCAGAGAGCCTAAGTGATTCCGAGATTACAAACCCAGACACTGATACTTGATCAGGGATGCAGAACAGACATCACATAATGTGTCACGTAGCCCACGTTTAAAGGTGAATGTATGCAAAACATGCAAATTTATGATTTCCAGGTATATTATAGATGTTAGTTTTATATACCTTTACAGTTTTCTCTTTTCTTTTCCTTTCTTCCTTTCTTTTGACTTTTTTTTTTCGAGATAGGGTTTCTCTGTGTATCCACTCTGAAAGTCCTGGGACTCACTCCATAGACCGGACTGGCCTCAAACTCATAGAGATCCACCTGCCTCTGCATCCTGAGAGCTGGGATCAAAGGTGTGAGCCACACTGCCCAGCTTCTACTTTTTTTTTTTTAACAAATGAAGGCACAAAAGCTCTTTCCATTAGACTCAAACATGATTTTAAAAACAGTCCTTTAAAATCCCTCAACAGTCTAGTCTCTTGTATTCTTGTATTTTTAAATTGCTTTCTTCAAAAAAATAAAAAAGGATTTGTGCCTCCATAGCACATATAGAACGGCACTGAATCGTTGCTACAAAGCCTGATTATTCCATCAGCCATCTCTCCACTGCCTGACTTCTGCCTTGCCTGTGTGCAAACTCCTACCAGGAAGAGGCTCAGTGTCTCACCTCATCTGCCACACGGCGATGCTCACCTACTTAGGTTAGGGTATCAGAGTTGATGAGAAATTCTTTGGGAAGCCAAGCACAAGTTTTTGCTTTCAACTATTTATAGCAATCAGCTGGCTTTTCCAGTCCCTCATTAGATCAATCATGGCCATTGTCTTACAGTTGAGTGGGAAATCGTTACAGGTGGAAGAAGGCACGATGCCTCTAATTCAGCAGCCCGCCCCCGCCCCTAGCAGGAAAGCTGCAAGGAATTACAATCAAACAGCAGACTTGTGAGGGAACTGGGCTGCTTCCTAGAAGGACTGCTAAGATGCTCTGGATTTGGGGTTGCACATAAAATATAAACCCACAGTGAAACTACGAGAGCCCCTGGCCCTCTGTACGCAAGACAGGCGCTACTGTCTTTCAGGAACAAAGTGGGCTGCCAGTCTTCACCCTAAGCTGACATTCTCACATTTGGCAGGGACTTCCCTTTTTACAGGCCATTTATTTGGGAATGTGTTTTACAGGTGGCCCTGCTGCTGGGTCCAAACCCAGGGCTTACGTGGGGTAGGCCACCACACATCTTTGTGGCTGAACTGAGTGCCACTTATTATGGCTACTGTTGGCCAAAAATTTAGGAAATTATTATTTTTTTTTGTCTTTTTGTGCTTCTCCTAGCCTACTGAACAATGGTAGTTCAAAAGGCAGCTGAACCGGGCACAGAGGGGGTAGGCAAGAGGGAAATTGCTGGAGTTTTCATTTCTGTTTGGGTCCGAATATGGCCTGGGAAGGGGTGACCCTGGGAGCAGGTGGGATTTACTTATCCCCATTTCCCTTCATTAAAACCTGCCTTGGGAAGTAGTCTATTTGAAGGAGTTATTGAAAGCGGTAGATATTTTCTGCCCACTGGCAGAGGGAGAAGCGGTGCACGTCTGAATAAATAACTGAAAACGGCTTCTCACTGTTCAGGAAGTACAATCAATTTGAAATTAGGATTATGGAAACATCTGCGAAAATTCAAGTGTCATCTCAATTTGGGCTCATTCAGATCCTGTATTTTTCAACTTCCCAAGCAGTGCATTTAAAATCTAATCCTAATTAACACACATAGTTTAATTATAGCCAACAAAATATTCTACAAAAATTGTGTGTGCTGGTTGGGGGATGGGAGGGGAGGGAGGAGGCGAGGGGGGAAAGCCAGACAAGCGTTCCCTGATTGTAAAAACTCTTGTTTGGTTAATAATATAAATCCTCAAGATTTTAAACACACATTTAAGTTTGCTTATCATGGATACAAGTAAAAGGAAGGAAGGAAGGAAGGAAAGAAGGAGAAGGAAGGAAGGAAGGAAGAGAGGGAGGGAGGAAGGAAGGAAGGAGGGAAGGAAGGAAGGAAGAAGGAAGGGAGGGAGGAAGCAAAGGAAAGCAGAAGTGTGGGACCTGCCTCTGTCTGGATCTTGTTTTGACTTCCTCCCCGTTTCTTGCTGGCCTGGACAGAGAACCTTGCTACTTGGTTCACAGAGTCTCTTCAGTCAAGACCCTTGTTACTTTGCTTACTTTCTTTCTCTGATCAGAAGATAAACCTTTATGGCTGTGTGTGCATCCAAATAAAGAAATAAATCTACTTTCTTGAAGCAAACTTTATGATGTGTTGTTTAGTGGCGAGCAGCCTCTCTAAGGATTCCAGGGCTTAGCTGAGCAGTGTGGCTACGCGGCTGCCTGCTTTATTGGAGCTTCATCCTAATCAGCGAAAACACGGCAATCAACCATCTTGCAGAATTACCAGAGCTCCCCCTCCCAAGCCTGGCGGAAGTGGAATGTGCAAAGGGAACATCAATTTGAAAGAAAACAAAACGAAAGTCAAGCAACCAAGAGAGGGAGGAGAGTCACGTTGAAACCTGACACCATTTTAACTAAAACTGACTTTGGGAGAGATCTCAGAAATTCAGTCATTTCTGTGTCACGTTAGCTAGTAGTGACATAGGGGCAGTACAATTTTTCCTCCTCTGGTCCTTAAGCACCTGGTTTCTTTGTTACTTAAATAGAGAACTGGCTTGTGAGCCTTTTCAGTGTGGTTCTCACCTTTCGCAATGCTGCGACCCTTTAATACAGTTCCTCGTGTTGGGTGGCTCCCAACCATAAAATTATTTGGGTTGCTACTTCAAAACTGTAATTTCACTACTGTTATAAATTGTAATACCTATGTTTTCTGATGGTCTTGAGCGGCCCCTGTGAGAGGTCTTGGTGGCTTCATTGCATCACTACTGTGAGCAATGAGAGCTCTGAGTCTGTGTTGTCTGTCAGTGTTACTGCGGACACTGGGGTTAGGAAACAGATTCACAGTTACCAGGCTGGTCTAGAGTTCTGAGGAAATTTTTTGTCTAGGATTAATACAACTGTGATTACCCTCTTAGAGGCTGGGAAGTGTTGACAGACTTTTTCTTTGCCCGGGCTGTGTTTGTGAGTAAAAGCCATTCCTTTGAAGACCGTGTTTCCAAGAACCTATAGCAATGGAGCTGGAATGAATGGATTACAGAGAATTTCATGGGAAAGTAGTCTGCATGTCTCTGAAGACTGCAAGGCAAGAGCTCCAAAACCCTAACCCCACAGGAATTTAAGGTTCAGTCTTAAATTGACAGCTGTACCCTAAATGTTGACCAAATCCTACCTTCTGCACTGAAGAGCTGGTGTGTAATTCTTCTGTGTTCTCTCCCTCCTCTCGTCCGCTCAGCTGTGCCGTATAGTAGCATGTCTTCTAGGACCAGGAGGGAAGGGACCGTTCATTTCCACTGCCGTCAAAATTCCTAGCCCACTGTTGGCTACAATGAGAAAGTGAAAAATATGAATGGACCTTCAGATTGGATTCAATGTATTGTTTTCAATGAGGAAATTAGGAATATGATTTTTTGAGGGAGAATTTGGATATAAAATTCCTACTGAATGATGTATCATGGTATCATATTGAAAAAGATCCTAAATCTCACTTGAAGAAAAGCAACGTCATAGAAAAGTAGCAGTCAAAGCAAGTCTCAAGGACAGAAAAACCGTGGGGTTCTGAGACCAGATGTTGGAGCAGGACCACTGGGTCCCATGACTCTCTGATCAGCTGCCATCACTCTCTAGGTCTTGGCTCCCAAGTGTGGCAGACATGTCAGTAAAATTCAGATGAAATAATGCTTGTAAACTACTTAGTAAATTTCCTGGGAATTAGTTTAGGATCACACATTCAAGAAATCAATAATAGCTAGGAATATTTTGATTTTTGGCACAACCATTTAAAGGTTCAAGGGGAAAAACACAGTGGCGCTGCACTGGACTCCATGGGCTGAGATGTCCCAAGACTTTCTCAACAAGATCCTGCGTGTGCATAGTTCTGTGAATTCTCCAAGCAGCTGCCCTTGCTTCCTGGTACATCATGGAAGCTGCTGGCTTGGGAAAAAGAATAGGTTGTTTGTAGATCAGGCTGGCATTAACACTTGATCCACTGCCTCAGATCCCAAGAGCTAAGATCACAGGCACACACCACCACACCTAGCTTCCAAAATATATTTATTCAAATGTATAATCAGTGGTTTAGTGAGTATGCTGGTACCCTGCCAATCAGAAAGGAGTGCTTGGTCATGAAACCTGCTGCAAAAATAAGGTTAATAAAAAAGAGCTCACAGGAAACAGTAACAATTATATTTAGTGTCCATAAACTGTCCATTTGCTGCTCTTTTCATTGCTGTGTCCAAGCTACCTAGGAGAACAAGTTAAAGGTTTGCTCAGGGTTTCAGAGGGCTCAGTCCATGGTCACTTGGCCCCAAGTGTTTGGATAGAACATCATGGTCACAGATGTCTGTGTCCAGGGAACTTCTTACCTTGGAGTAACAGGAGACAGAGAGACTAGAAGGGTCTAGAAGCAAGATACCTCTAGAGACCTGCCTTCTGTGCCCTCGTTTCCATCTGGGTTCCATCTTTAGAAGTCTTTCAAACCTTTCTAAAATAGTATCTTCAGCTAGAGACTAAGCACTCAGCATACAAGCCCACGGGAGACACTTCATATCAAGCCATAACACTGATGGATATATTTTCAACTGTGGACATTGTACACCACAGATACATACATGGCACTAGGTCATGAGAAAACATTTTATTGCTACTGCCAACCTTTAAACAAACCATCAATGATAACCTTGCTAGCTAACCATTCGCTAGTGATAGTTGGTGGAGTGAACAGGGTGACCAGAGATTATGGGAATCAGGAGGTCACGTGACTCAGAGATTAGTGATAAAATTAAGAGATGATGAATAGCAGAAGACAGGTAGAGGTGTGGAGGGGAGCGAGGGAGGTAGGGGCTTTGGACCTTTCAATAATATCTTTGTATCTGGTGGAGAGCTGTCAAAGAGGCTTCAAAGAGACAGTAAATGTCTAATGTTTTCATGTCATTACAGGGTCAGTTGGAGACAGAACGTGGTGTGTGAATTTGGCAACCCACCTAGGACAGATCCGCTGCTGTGGCTGTCTGTTTCATGGTTCTGCGCATCCCATCTGTGGCGTAGCATCGCCACCAGCTTTGTTCTTTGGCCATCACTGATTGATATAAGGACAGAAATGCCTGATGCAGCTGGAGAAAGAGATTCTCTTTCCAGGAAATTTGGAACATGAGCTGAGATACTTAGAGGCAGGGTGATATGGAGCTATCCTTTCATTATCAACTTTTTGTGGGTTCTTCTTCAGCCATTCCTTAGTTCTCTAGGCTACCAAGTGTTTTCCCAGCAAATGGCCTTTCCTCTTTCTCATGTTAGTTCATCAGCATTTACTCACCACTTAGTGGGCTTTCTTTCAATTATGCCACTTTCCCCTTTCCACAATCATCGTGCTTGAATAACCACACAAGGGCAAGAGGATTGCACAGCAACACACAGGCCACTCATTGCTCATAGAAACAGCCATGATTTATTTAAAGAACAAACAATTTGTGTCAGCCCTGTTCGGTCCCCAAGCCCAGAGAATGTAAAGTAGTGGGCAGTGACTGCACAGGCTCTGGATTTTAAATACAGTTTCTTCCACTTAAGTATGGGATCAACACTATTTAAAGTGCTTGAAGCTTGGTTTCTTTATCTGACAAGATGGAGACCATTTGGGTTCTGAAAACTACATGAAAGTACACACACGTCAGTTGTCCTTAGCAGCTGCTGTCACATGGTACATTTTCAGAACTCAGTGCGTGCTGGCAATTTTATTGTTGGCTGAGGCTGTCATGAGATAGCCCAGAAGCAAGCAGGATGGACATTTCTTTTTCCACTTAAATGTTTCAGAACCAGAGGCTCTAAAAGATGCAGTGGCTTGACCAAGGTACGCAATTTGAATGTCATTTGAAGTCATTCCTTAATATTCATTAAGCACCTTTGGTGCTTGCTACCCTGGGAAAGCAGGCTTTTATTCACAGTATTTGTAGTTTAAAGTAGAGGTCATGTATAAGTCAATGTTCCTATCGCTGTGGTACAACACCTAGAACAACAATTTTAAGAAGCAAAGAACATTTGGGTTCATAATTTCTAAGCCTTAATTCATTCAGTCTTAGATCCATCTTGGGTCTGAGATAAAGCTGGCCAGTGTAAGAGTATGTCGTGAGTAATGCTGGTCACCTTCTGGTGCCAAGCAGCAGAGTGATAAGGGTCTGGGAACAGGATCTACCCTCAAAGCACAGGTCCTTGATGATCATCTGGCTTCAAGTAGGCCCTACCTCCTGGTGGGAGTTCAGTTACTGAGCTCAGCAATTGATTGGTCTATGGATGAAGTTAGTACCCTCGTGATTCAGTCTCTTCTTAATAGGGCCACCAGCCAGGGACCATTCCTTCATGATATGTGTCATTTTTTGGGCAGATATTTCACACCCAAGCCTGATGATCAACTGACTACAAACTTTGTGCAGATTCCATTTCTTGCCATAGTAAATGAAGTTTATTGAAACACAGGCAAGTTCATTCATTTGATTTATTTCTGCTAGATGGTATTCAGAGTGGTTGCTACCAAGACAAATGATCCCCCAAAACTAAAATATTTCACATGAATTATACCATATCATGTCATAGTAGATCTCTGATCTAATGGCCTAGAAATGTTTTGAAAGGACTAATTAGAATATAGAAAAGAAAAAAACTTTTGCATAATATGAACAAGTTCTAGTGCTTTTAGCTTTCCCATTGAGAAATTTTTTTCACTTCCTAAGAGGATTCTTTTTTGCAACCATGGAAGTTGGAAAGTGGTTTCTGATATCTCTATGCCTTCTCTACTGTTCTTTGCAGTTAACCTCTGGTCACCGTTCTTTCCTGTCACTCAGGGTATCGTCCTTGCATCTCTGTAGTGAGAACAAATGAGATGCCCTATTGCCCAATAAGGCTAAACTGCAAAAACTGCTTGACAGACACACCCTTCAGCCTTGATGCCCAGGAACTTCTCTTCACACCCACTCCTTAGGAATAATAAAATGAATCATACCCACATGTACTTAAATCATCCCAGCTTCCTGACTTCAGAGCGTCAAGTGTGTTTATACACATAGTTCAGTACAATCTGTTAACTACTTTACGCTTTCTATTGAAAATGTACACTCTGAGAGATGTTTTGGATGTTTTTTCTAAAAGAAGTGTAAATTCTTCCATAAAGAATGACATAGTCCAGCAACACCATTGCTCGATAAAGTCCCTGATCTTGCTGGTAGAAGCCCTTGCAACCACTCTTCAGACCGATGCCAGCTTTTGGATTTCTGGCTGGATTCTGATAACCCTGATAATTAGAGTGCAGAAGACAAAGCCTTGTGGACAGGCTATCTGTCAGAATGCACACAATTCGGACATATGAGTTTGAAGAGATCTTTGGATTTACTTTCGGCATGGGCGATAACTTGGGCAGGGTCTATGAAGAAGGGTTGTTAAGTATTGCTGCTTACAGAAGACCAAACTGTGCTGCACTGGGTGATGCATGCCTGCAACCTCAACCTTCCAGGGTGAGAGCTGATGCTAGAGAATCAAGAGTTCAAGGGTACCCTGGCCTATATAGCAAAGTCCCTGTCCCCCAAACACACAAAAATAGGGAGGGGAGAGAAGGGAGAAAAAGAGGGAAAGGGGAAGGAGGGAGAAGGGAGGGCCAGGCTAGGTTGGAATTAGGGTTGTCCCGAGCAGGGAGTTCTGGAGTCAATGGAACCCACAGCATACAGCACTGCTAGCTCACTGTGGGTAAGGTTGGGGAAGAGACTACTCTTGAAAACTGATACTCACGTTTGCCATTGCACTGTAGGGTGGATCACTCTGAACACTGGCTTCTGCAGAGAGGCATTCCAGGGTTCTGAATACGGGGAGGCTAAGTCTATTGATGAACCAAGCCAACCAGAAGGAGAAGAGGGAACTGAATGAGAGCTACCACATGAAACCTCCAAGTTAGTAGGTTGTCATGAGTTCGACAAGCTAATAGGGAAGGGGGAGGAAGGTGGAGTAGTGGTTTTAGGTATTTCAGAGCTGCTTGGAATCAAAACTCAAACTAGAACTGGAGTACAGACATTACAGGGTGTATGGCGATTACAAGGCTGCCCCATGAATCCTTAGCTGTGAAAACAAACCTTTAAAGTTTGAAATCTCAGCAATTCAGCTGTGAAAGTGAAAGGGGTACACTTTCTTAGTCCTCTCGGCTCTATTCCTGGCTAGTCCTGGTACTTGATCCTTAAGCTGAAAAGGTGCAGGCCTTGGGCCATGCTGACTAGACAAGCAAAGCTCAGCGAAGAACACAGGCCCTGTGGGTAGGTTACCAACCCACTTGGAATAAAACAAAAGCCTGGGAGTGATTTGCATGTAGCATGCATGTGTGCCTCTCACCGGGGATCCTAGCATCCTGCTATGCTTCTGAGTCTCCTCTATCTAAATATCTAACCAGTGTGCTTGGGACTCTGTCCTTCTTTGAGGACAGAAGTTCAGTCACTTCTCAAGTCTAGTCAGACTCTGCATGTGGGATAGGTTCACACAGGAAGGCATCTGCCTCTCATCAATACTTGCTTTTAATACCGCTCCAGCTCAGCTATCAATAACACCAACACTCTCATCCCAACCCTCCATAGGGTTTAACCCTCTAGTGCGTTTGACCCAAATCTGAACCCAACCTCCTTTCACCAACATTCCAGTGGTGTTCCTCTGTGCCTTTCCACTGTTCCTGAAGGGCTCTATGGAGGGCCAAGGAAGGTGGTGAAGATAGGAAGGCTCTTCACATGGGAAGCAGGTTCTTCCCTAGATCCATTGCATCTGGAGTCTGCTCTGGGATTGCATTGCTGAGATTCTGCTATAATCTCGCTGATGGGGGGTGTCCTTTATATATGTTTCTCTCACTGGTTGATGAATAAAACACTGGCTGGTGGACCAGGCAGGAAGTATAGACGATGAAGAGAATTCTGGGAAACACAGGCAGATGGAGTCGTCATGTAGAGCCTTGGAAGAGAAGACACACCAGGTGTTCTCTGGTAAGCCAAGATCATGTGGAAATACATAGATTAATAGAAATGGGTTAATAATTAAGACAGAGTTGGCTCATAAGAAGCCCAAGCCACCGGCCAACAGTTTTATAACTAACATTGTGTCTATGTGTTCATTTGGGGCTGAAGAGTGGTGGGACCAGCCAGGACAAAGAACCTCATGTTACACCCCCCAGTTCCCCTTCATTTATCACAGGTCTTTCCTCCCTTCCCCACAGTTCAGTCATTACTTTCACAGAGGGAGGGTGGCATCCCCTTAAAAGGCACACAGAGACTTCAGAGATCTAGGCAGGCACCTCATGCTTTCTGTTGAGCAAGTTCAGCTCTC
The DNA here is from genome assembly GCF_017639785.1 of Mesocricetus auratus. Classification (NCBI taxonomy): domain Eukaryota; kingdom Metazoa; phylum Chordata; class Mammalia; order Rodentia; family Cricetidae; genus Mesocricetus; species Mesocricetus auratus. The sequence goes on along the minus strand of NW_024429202.1, from coordinate 1,935,671 downwards.
TTTTTTGTAGCCTTTTCTCAGCTCACTAACAAAGAAAACTCGTAGTATCCCCATGCATAAGGGGAAACCCACTTTAGTTTAAGCTTAATTCTGCAGTTGTTTCTGAGAACAACTCTCAGTCAACAGCTAGGATACAATATAATAAATGTGGTGTTCTCCCCACTAGTCAGCAGATCAGAAAGATTATTGTGATTTGAAAGTGGAGAGCCAGGCTTCTTTTCAAAGATTATATTCTGTGTGCGCGCGCACACACACGTGCATGTGTGAATGTACGTACACTTGTGTGGGTTCCCAGAGAGGCTAGAAGATGGTGTTGGCTTGGACTCTCTAGAATTGGAATCACAAATGGTTGTGAACCCACCCCAAGAGTGCTGGGAAATGATTTGGGGTTGTTTGCAAGAGCACACGTGTGTCTAACCACTGAGTTTCCGCTCCAGTCCTAAGATCCAGGCTTCTCCCGCTGACCTGTGTCTAATAAGTGTGGTGGTCTCTGGAGGGCCTCCTTCCTCTCCCAACCTTGATTCCTCTTCTGGAAATGAAGCATGCTTGATCAGTATTGCCATATAACAGATCAGGGACTCAAGAGGACTCTGAACTTGACTCTCAAACGCAAAGGCATGTTTGCTGCAGGACTTATCCGATCTCCCGATGATGTGCTGTTCAAGGTGACAATGAATGCACCGATAGTGTGGGAGCACGGGTCTTCCCTAGTTTAAGAAGCGCATCAGTATCCTATAGAAAGTCTGTTTCCTGCACGCGGCCCCTCTAGAGAATGTCTATGATGGACCACTTTATTCTGCTCACGCCCACTTGCAGTTGTTCCTGTCTCTCTTTTCTGAATGACACGGCACCAAGCCCGTGCAGAGGAGGACGGCTGAGTTCTCAATGGCTGTCACAGGAACCCCCTCTCCCACTGTTCCTGGTTCCTTTCCCTGCTTCTCTCCACTACTCCCTCCTCCTCTTTGCTCTTCCTTCCTCTGTTCCTTTGCTGTTCCTCTGCTCTCGCTTTCTCTCCCCTCCCTATTCTGTTACTGATGATCTTGCTGCTGTTTGCACAGTGGCCCAGGCTCTATGACAGCTGGCTGTCAGCCTGCTTCTGTGTGGTGTGGCAGCCCAGGGCTTTGCTTAAGAGATTAAGAAATCAAAATTGTAGAAAGATTGGGTTCCTCTCCTTGGCCCAGTGCCTCTCTCCCACTGGTTAATTCAAAATATTGATATTGTACTTTTCAAAGTGATTCCAAATTTTTGTTCACACTGAAGTGAAAGTGGCTTCCATCGAGATTTTCTCATTTCCGTATTCTGGGTAAGTTTATCAAGGGAGATTGTTTTCTGTGGGTGTGAGAATGGGACTACACTGTTCCTCCTGTGGGGCTGGTTCTCTTAAGAACATTCTAGATCTGTTAGGCAATTTGGCCCTAAGTAGAGAGACAGGCCAGGTGGATGCTGGGAAACAAGCTGGTGCCACAGAGGAAGCTAATACACACAGTGGCTCCAACTTCATACTGCTGGCCTAGCGCCCACCTTTCTGGAAGTGGTCTCCACACCAAGGCACTTTCAGTTATTATTCCTTCAGTGAGCAGAGGTAGGGGCTGGAACTGAGAAGCTGTTCACGACCCAGTCAAAGCGGTAAGGCTGCATGCAGTACAGCACGTGGGTGGAACGCGCGTGGGTGGCACTGCCGTATCCCACACTTGACACCTCTATTCTCTCGTGTACAAATACTATGCGCTGTCTCACTTTTCTTTAACGAGTGAGAACAACAGGGACAGAAGCAGAGAAGCTGGCAGCCAACAGCAATGCTTGACTTCCAAGGGCCTGAGGGGTGGGGCAGTATCTGCAGAATGATGAGAAATCATGAGATTGTTAAAGACATGTGATGTTACAGAGAATCTGTAGGCATATTTTAAAAAATCCCAGCATCCTAAGAATAGTTTGAAATGCAAGAGAGAGGATATTAGGAGCCCTTGGCTTCCTTGGCTTCCCGGTGGGGGGCACCTTCCTTAGATTACAGCATTTATATTTGGTGTGTCCTTAGTCACTCTGAACTGCACTAATTTCTTTATTCATTAGTGGTTTTCCATTCATTTTATTGAGCTCCTTAGTGTCTAGATGCTCATGGGCAGACCTAGTTAGTGGTGGTGTTTATTTCACACACTGTCTTAATCCCTTCTCTGTTGTTAACAAGAGTACCACAGGCTGGATGAGCTAGAAAGAGGATTATTTTGGTTCACAGTTCTGGTTCAATGTGGAGAGCTCACTTTTGTTGATGGCCCTTTTGCCTGAAGAATATATTGCATGGCAAGAAAAACGACCTGAACTAGCTTCCATGGCTGATCTACTCTAGAGATAACCTACTAGCCCACTGACCCATGATTTGTGTGACTGGGTCAAATCCATTAGTGAAGACTGATTCCCTCTGAACAGTCTCTTCTACCTTACCTCTTACTGTCTAATGAGGACAAATTGCAATCCATGTTTTAGACTCACACCTAAACCATAGCGGCCATCTACATTAAGGATCCACCCCTTCCTCCCAGAATCCCAGACTGCAATGCTAGCTGGCCTGTGTGACTTTCTCAGTTTCTTGGACCTTTTCCTTGGTTCTGTCCTCGACTTTCTGAAGTACTCTCTGACTCTGGCCCACTGCTCTTGTCACCACTCATGCTTGGGGCTCTCTTCCACTGTTAACTTCTGATTCTGCATCCTCAGCCCATGCAATTCTCTCTGAGGCCGTCTCTCCCACTTGTATTCTCCATCTGGCTGTGCATACGTGCTCCTTATTCACACCACTTCACGATGCCGGTTACAGGCTCCATTGCAGAAGTATTCGTCAGTCTCCCCAAGACAGGCAAACACAGATAACAGTTTAGTCATCTGGGAACACATTTGATTTTGAATAAGCCCCAATAATAATGTACCAGGCATCCTAGCTCCTTTATGTGCATGTAAATACATACCCACCTTTCTCTAAACAGCTCACCTAGCCACCTCAGCAGCCTGGGGCACCCTCTTGCACCAAGCTTCACATACTTCTTTCTGAACAACAGAGTAAGTTGTTCAATCCCTTGCAATAATCAAACTTAGACAGCCTCTGTTCAAGTATATTACCAGTGTAGCCAGTATGAAGAACAGAAATGCCGACCGTGTCTGAACTGGTTTGGGGTACAAGTGAAATATGGTAAAACCGTGTCCTCAAGAAAACTGCTAGAAAGAATCCCCTATTGGTAATCTTATAATTAATTGGGCATGCATATCATGAGAAGGGACATGAGTGATCAAGACCTTATGAATTGAAGCTTTATCTGTCAAAAAGAGAAACACCCTCACTATGTCTCTAGTAATCAAAATCCCCCTCCCTTTTTGAGACAGGGTTGGTTGTATAGTCCTGACTGTCCTGAACTGTAGACCAGGCTGACCTTGACTCAGAGATCCGCCTGCCTCTGCCTCCCAACTGCTGGGATTAAAGGCGTGCGCCACCAACACCCGCTTCTTCTCTTGAACCCTGCAAAAGGAATCTCCATGCAATGATGGGATCCTTGGTCACCCTTATTCATGTGAACCCCTGTCAACCTTGATAGCATATCTCTCTATAACTTGCATGTTACTTTTCTTTGAACAAAGTTGTCTGTCTGTGTGAGTCCTGGTTTTGAATTCTTTTGATAAGAAGCCAAGGCCTTGGAAACACTGAACCTGCTTACAGATAGCATCACCCCTAGCTAGACCATCAGACCAACGAGTACTGTATGGCCCTGTGAACCCTCAGAGTGCTTTAGGGAGCTTTGCTGATGACACCATGTCTGTCCTCCTGCTGCCTTAATTCTCCACTCTAGTCCAAACTGAATTGAGCAGGAGACAAAGTTGGGCATAGACAAAATGTCACCTTGATCCATTTTTGCTTCTATTACACTTACAGGGTTTGCTTTAGTGGGTACTCAGCAGGAAAGAACGAACTAATTGTTACATCAGAGCATGTCAAAGCTGGAAGGGAAGCACAGCGGCCTCATGGAAAGGTGTTTGGGGTAAAGACAAGACACAAGCAGAAGAGGCAAAAGTCAACCATTTAAAATGCCTGACCTGCTGCCTGGAGCATTACCTGTGTGACCCAATTTGATCACTCCAAATTTCCTGAGAGAAGTTTCTGTTGGCTTCTTTTACTGCTAAATAAACTGAAATGGCATGGGCTTTGCATTCTCTGTCTTGACCTATAGCCCTACACCAAGTGAATGATGGTGCAATCCAGGTCTGCATGCTCCCAACTGGAGCATGTGTGCAGCTTCCAAAGACTCTCGGAGGTAGAAATCAGGGTTCAGGAGCTCTGGAATTCTGCCTGTATAATAAACCAGTTACTAAAGCTTGGGACACTGTCAAAACCCAAGCCTATCTCAGCAAGTCTCAAAAAATTGACACACATATCATTCCTTCGAGGTTGTTATGAAAATACAGATTATGATCCCTGGCTCAAGAGTGGGGCCTGGGACTCTGCATTCTGGTATATGCAGGTAGAATCCTCTGCTTCATGGCCTATGCTTTAAGTGGCAAAACTTCCACATAACTCATATAACTCAAGCTCAGATGGTACTTTGGAGATGTGACTGCCTCATGGTTTCCTATTGCTATGACACATGATTGTTATAATTTACACAAATTCAAAGGAATATGGCTTTTCCCGTGAAAATTCAGTGAAATTTAGTGTCCAATATGAGACATTAAGCGATGGAATTGGGTAGGGTCTTTTTAAAAAATTGTCTCTCATTTATTACAACCCAACTGCAGTTTCCCCTCCCTACCCTCCCTCCCACCTCTCCCTCCAGATGTACCCCATGTCAGCCTCCTTCAGACAAGAGCAGGTCTCCCAGGGACACTAACCAATCATGGCAGAACAAGCTGCAATGACCAAACACATATTCTCACATCAAGGCTGGATGAGGCAATCCAGTAGGAGGCAGATGAGTCAGAGACAGCTACTGCTGCCACCGTTAGGCCCCTGCAGGCTCCCTGATCTCCGTGAGCTCCCATGAGTCCTGGTCAGTTGATTCTGTGGGTTTTGTTCTTGTGGTTCCCCTGATCCATCTGGTTCCTCCTATCCTTCCTCCCTCTCCTCACAGGACTCCCAGAGCTCTGCCCAATGTGCTGTGGTACTCTGCATTCACTACCATTGATTGCTGGATGAAGTCTCTTTGATGACAATTTTGCTAGGCTCCAGTCCCAGAACACTCTGTAGGCAGGGCACACTGTAGGTCGAAGGTTTTGTGGCCTGGTTGGTGTCCCAGTCTCTCCACTTGAGGCCTCACCTGGCTACAGAAGATGGCTGGTTCAGCCTCTGTGTCTTTGGGTAGGATCTTTAAAGAATGATTGGGGTTATTCCCTCACAGACAGATTAGTTCTTTCATGCAATTAATGAATTCATTTGTTAAGGGGCTATCTCAAGAGTAGGTCTGTAAAGCAGTCAGGAGACGAGTTTTCTCTCATGTTCTTTGCTCTTGCCTTATGATACCTTGTGAACCTTGGGAATTTGCCAGACAGAAGGTCAAGAGTTGCAACCTCTTGACCTTGGACAATTACTGTGAGCCAAAACAAGCCTCTCCATGACTTGCCGCTGTTTGTGGTGTGCAATAAGAACAGACACCAGCTTTGGTTGTTAACCACTTCTAATGTGAGAAAGGCAGAAGTGAGCTAGAGAGCTCATGGAACCTCCAGGGAGGATGAGATGTTTTGTCATGTCAATGGGGGGTTATCGGACATATCAAGTTCACCTGAGCGTGGAGCATAGGTGGGAGGCCCCCACCTTCCCAACATTTCAAAACTGTGTGACATCACCAGTTCCAGAAAAACCCCAGGTTCATAATGAAACTCACTGTCAGGTGAGTCTTGTTTTGTTTTGAGTCCATTTACACAGTTTCTCACAGTCCTTCACTGGGTGACTTAGGGGCACACTCTGGGGGTGAATTCTGGGAACTCTAACTGATCTTTCAGGTTGACATGAAGTGGGTTTGCTCTCCTCAGAGAACTTCACTGGCTTTCTTGTAAACCTTAGCTCTTGCTTGGGGGTAGGACGTGGCTTCTGTTACTCAAGGACACTTGTGGGATCTCCAGGGATGGTGCATGCTGTCACAGGTTCCAGTTTGTGCAAATGCAGAGGGAATACTACTTTAGCCTTCCTATCAAGGAGGCTGGACATAGTCTCGAACTTTCTATTCTAGCCTTCTATTCCCATTGTCCATAAAGCATGTTAGAAAAGTGAGGCCTGAAGTCTTAGTTGGCCTGGAGTTTTGCTGGGGTCTACTTCTGAATAAAATGGGTTCCTTTTTATGGAAAGACTGCCAAGGTGAAGGGCACTAGCTGCTCTCCCAGGTAGAAAACAGAGGAAGGAAAGGACAGACTGACTGATGCAGATTTGAACTCTGCCTTGTACAGGGTTTTCTGCCTCTAGATTTGTTTTCTCTTCTGACTATGGTGCTAAAATGAACATCCTACTGTAAGGCAGGTGTAGATTATAAAACCTGGGTTGGAGTTATAGCACAGAGGCTAAGGGTCCAAACTGCCCTTGCAGAGTCCCCAAATTTGGATTCCATGTCTAGGGACTCACAACTGACTCCCTAGGTCCCGGGTATTCAACATTCTCTACATGCACATATACACATAATTAAGAATAAATCTTCAAAAATATTCCAGAATAGAGCTGGTCCACATTGCACCCCAAGGACAGGATGGACCCCTTAAAAGCGAGCCCCTTTTCCATGTTTTTCAGCCTTCACCTTGTAAACTGCAAGTGCTGAATGAAAACATTGCCAGGCTCTGGAGACGGCAGTTCCAAAGCGTTCCATGCCATCGTCCATTTCAGAACCCAAGCCCTCCTGTCCCGCTGCTTGTTTCTTGCTCATGCTGTCTGATGTGTGTCTACATGTCTCTGTGATTGCACACAGCTGTCACTCAGGGAGCCGGCAGATACCAACAGATTCTGTCTCACCAGCTGATGGCCCAGGCCGCCTCGGCGTCTGATCAGCAGAGATTCCTTGCAGACCTGCAGGAACTGCTCGTGGCTAACTGTATTTTAAGAAATTGCTTTGCTTTATTTACAGAGTGATCCCTTGAAAGGTTTCCCAGCAGGACCTAAATTGGTGCTTTTGTGCAAAAGAATTAAAAAGCAGGTTCCAGCCGTGTCGTTTATGGAGGTCTGCCGTGTACACAATGCAGACAACGCAAGGCCTTAATGTTTTATTAGATTGGAATCATTTCTGGCATTTAAACATTTTGATGAAATTTGTTCAGTTTTCTGGGTGTGTTTTATATGAAAAAATTAAATGTTTTTTGGCAGTTCTATTAAATAGACACTGGCAACATCTCAGCGTAGTTTAGTGATTTAGAAATCAATGATACAACATTTTATTTAATCCACCAATTGAGAGCTTTATTGTGGTGATTCTCTTTTCTTCTGGGCCACACATGATCACCACAACTGTATACAAGAAGTAAATGAGAATTAAGGATACTGTATACTTTCTTTGCACTCAAGAAAATCAGCCAAACTTTCACTGACATAGTGAGACAGCCTAAGATGCGACTGGGAATTCGGGCAAGGTGTCACATCTGGGCAGATGTTGGCAGGACGTTCTGTATTTGTCAAGAAGGGTAGGTTGAGCCTCAGCACCAGCCTTGTTCCTTTGTTCGTGTGCAGACCAAACGACAATTTGGCACTCGTCACTAAGCATGGGGTGTCCCTCCTTACTCAGATGGTGTCCATGCTTCTTCCTAGGCTTCTCGCTCTCTTTTTTTTCTTAAAACCTCTGGGTGGTTTTCTCTGCACAAATTAGCCATGAATACCAGATGCTAAGAAGATGTTTCTCCTCCGCACCTTGGCTCCTATTTCATGAGCTTGTTCTGAGTATCTCCTGTGGACTAGCAAATAGATCTGCTGCAGCAAATGCTTGTTGAAAGACTGTCATGCTCAGATTGATAGAAAGGACCCAGTGAAAAGCAAGGCAGTCCACATATGGACGTAGAAGCCGCATTTGTTATACTGTAGGCAGAGGTGTAGACTACTCCTTCCTTCCACTCATTTCCTAGTACCCAGTGCCCGTGATGGACACCCTGCTTTCCTTGATGTGGTGGCTGACAGCACTCCTCACCTGTGACTTCAGGGTAATGATTCTCTGTTGGGCTAGAAATGCAACTGGCACAAACTTAAGGGAGTAAATGTTCAGTGAATGTTTTGAAAAGCTTTTGGTCGATGCAGTGAGTAGCTTTGAGAAAACCTCAGAGGGAGCTTTCTTCCCTAAGAATGTCTAGGACCAGCGATGTTATGGCTGAGCAGGTAAGTGCTTCCCATACTGGAAATATTAATTCCCAGAGTCTCTGTACAGGTAGAAGGAAAGAACCAACTTCCCAGTGTTGTCCTCTGACACCCACAGGTTAGAGGTGGCACATAGACACAAACTCACACACACACGCACACACACGATGCTCCTTAGGGCACTTTCCTCTGAGCTGATTGTGGAAAAAGCTTTACCCAGGAGTTTCTTCTCCTAGCTTTCAAATTAGAAAAATAAAAAAGGGGGACTCAGACTCAGATGCCATGGTGCATGGAGAAAGAGGGGAAAGTGGGGAGAAGGTCACTTGTACCTCTGACTGTGTAGGAGTGGATTTGAAGTGAGAGCATCTTTTCAGTTAGGAAAACGAGCCAACAGCCCTTGACATATGAGATGAAATACCAGGAATTAGAGCAAGGGTCTAACCTTGGCAGCTTTGGAAACTCACGTAAGTCCAAATAGCCAAGTGGCCAGGCACTAACTGACGTATCTTTCAGTTTCATTGTCTATTGAGGGAAATTAAGCTACACAAGGTAGGGATGCCACACGATATTTTATCAGGCAGAAGCCACTTAAGTGAGAAGCCAAGAATCTGAGCTTAGCGCTCCGCTGCTCTCTGAGACCTGACTGGAACCCCAGGAGAGCATCTCTCTTTCCCCTAAGCTCAGCTCTGTACCTGTAACCACACCCAAACTGGCGTGGTCAGCGGTACAGGTACCTAAGATCTCTCCCTGCAACTCCCCTTTTAGTCTAAAGAAAAGATTTAGACTTAAAACAAAACTAAATTGTGTCAATATACAAAATGTCTTGAATATATATATAGCATATATATATATATAGAAGATGATAAGGATATTTATGCATCAAACATCATGAATAGAAATAAGACTTTACACAGTGTGATGAATTGTGATACACAAATTATAAATCACTAGAAGATATAATAATCTACCTATATCCCATCCTAAGCATATCTATCCCATCTAAACCTAAATTTATCTGAAAGAGATGTCCAAGTATGAATGCCTCCTTCCAATCCCAACCTTGAACTATTGAAAACTAACTCTAAACAGGTGTAAATTATCCTTTATTGCCAACAGTAGGGAAAGTGGGCATAGTATTCTCAGAATTACTTCCTGCTGAAATGGGACGACGGTAACCTCATGGGATCCTGTAGGAAGAAAATGTTTGTGTAGTGAAAGTCTCAAGTAGACTAGACATTTGCATCCAGTCTTCAAAACCTTCCCAGCATTCAGGACAGTCCTCAGGCTTTCTTTCTTCTTTGCCTCTCCAAGAAAGCTCCTTTTGGAGAGAAGACGCCGATGCTGTCAGTGGCTAGCCCTTGAGAGAGTCACATGGGAAGTTATAGCCCAATTCTGGCTCCTTTAGCTGCAGAACAACCCCAGACACGCAGCCTGAATGTCAGGTCCCAAGGCTGGAACTTCTTATGGACACCATGTTCTGCTCTTTGAACCACGTTTTCCTCATCTCTAAAATGGGAACAGTAGATGTATTTGCATATACCCAATGGAAGACTAGTTTCAGCCTTGCTGAGAAACTGTCAATAAATACAATGTGTGGATTTAAAACATCCTTGCCAGGTGACCCTAGTCCATGATTTATTCTAGAAGTTCACTTGCTGGGGTTAATTTGGGGATTAAGGGAAGCAGCATGTGTGAAGGGCCTAAGCAGAGGCCAAGCATATGCTCAATGTTCAGCCTTAAGTCATCAAGAGCCAGGAGCAGAGGCATACACTTGCAATCCTAAATAACCAAGAGGCTGAGGCAGAATCACCATAGATTTGAGGCCAACCTAGGCCTATGACAAGACACTATCTTGGAAAACAAGAGTCACCAGGGAAAGAGAATGACCTCAAGACTGAGGCTAGGAATCTTTGTTCTGGCATGTTATAGAAAATTGCCTCTTAGACACACTTTGAAGGGAAGGGAGAGGACTCAATTGTTTCCACCAAAATGTAACATCCAGATTCCTTCCTGCTCCTTGCCCCAATAAATAGGATGTTCTCAGTCTGCTGCAGAGAGAGCCTACTTTCTGTTCTGGCCCCAGACTTGGGGAGGACTCTCAATTGTGATCAACAAAGGCTGGAGCACTCCCAATGGGGAATAAGTTGCAAATAAGGAGGCAGGAAGATGAGCACATGGGGAAGCCAAACACAGAGAAGGGATGCTGAGCACAGGCAGTTCTATACAACATGCCCACAGCTTCACAGTGGTCCAGGCTGATACTAAGGAGAGCTGGGAGGTGGAATGGGAGCAGCAGATGAGGACAGTGCTGTATTCATAGACCCAGGTCTATGGGGATAGTACCCACTCTTGAGTACAGTTATATATACTGGGGCTGGAAATCATTTTTAAGCAGAGAAAAGCAGGCAAAAGCTGGAATGATGGAGGGCTTCATCAGCCCATATGTTAGCTATTCAGGATTACTCAAGTGGGTCAACAGGTTTTTAAAGTCCTAGCTCCTCTCCAACTTCCTATCTTCCTCCTTTACTCTCAAGGTAGTTGATCTGTATGTTGTTAGCTATACACCCAAACAGAAGGAAAATGGGGCCAAACAGGAAAGAGGAAGGTGCATAGCCCAGTAGTCCTTAGTCATGTAGCCACTTCTAGCTTCAAGGACATGTTAGAGAGAGAGGCCCAGTAAGTGCACTTACGTTGTAGTAAGCTTTAGTAAGATTGACATTGCCCTCCTTGGAACTGCACAATAGCCATGTGTAGTTATTTCAGCTTTTGAAGCAGACACTTGAGATTTTATATATTCATTCCCAGTAATTGGGGAGACTGAGGCAGAAAAATGCTTTGAACCCAGAAGATTAAGAGCAGTATAGTCAACACAGGGTACCCCATCTAAAAGAATCAAATAAATAAATAAATGCCCCATTGGTGTCATATGGCTGGTTGCTACAGCAGGGGGATGTAGCTATAGAATATTTACATTAAGAATTGTGCCTAAGAGTAGACAGGTGTTGAAATGGATTTCAGAAAGACAGCTAATATTCTTGGCAAACACAAGGCTGTGTTTGTTAGTAGCTGGTGAGGGGGCTGAAGGATCTGGTCAGGGACTGGTTCCAGAATAATGGTGGTCCATTGGTGGCAGAAGCACAGCCATAAACCTATCTGCAATAATGCTCAACCTCCAGTCCTTCCATCATCCACGCCTGGGAAGCAGAGGTGAGGTCATCTCATTCCCACGAGTTGTTGACAGACAAGAGTGTTTCCCTGACGTTGGCATGATGGCTCTATTTCAGAGTCGGTTTTCTCTAGGGTGTTCCGTCTAGCCACAAGAAGCTCCTAGAAGTTAAGGGTGGGGATGCAGTCTGCTTCCCGAGAATTCAGCAGCATTATTTGTCTAGGTATTAGGGGATTGTTCCACTAAGTCCCGACAACTTCTGCAGGTTTACCTCTGAGAGCGTATTTCCCATCCCTTCATCTCTTTAGCCTGTTATTCACACTGCATCTTGCTCATGAGTTGTCTAAGACGTTTAGCTGTCCAAAGGCCTGTGACACAGGTTTATTCTGTTTGTTTCTTTCTTCCATTTCTTTAAAGGATTTTCTCATTTCCTCTTTTAGGGTCTCTATCGTCTTCATGAAGCTGTTTTTAAGGTCATTCTCTTCTGCTTTATCTGTGTTTGGATATTCAGGTCTTGCTGGTCTAGTGGCATCATATTGTTTTTTCTGTTCTTGACTGTGTTCTTATATTGTAGCCTTCTTATCCCTTCTTCCAGAAGGTGCAGGTGGGGTCTCTTCTTCCCCTGGTGGGTGCAAGCAGGTCCAATACTCCTATGGGTTTCATGATGGGTGCAGGCAGGTCTGAGATACTCCCTCTCCTGGTGGGTGGATGTTGGGGAAGTCTTATGCCAATAAAGCACTGTCTGGCCAATAGGGAATCTAGACAGGAGGGACTAGGAGTCCAGGAGGATTCTGGGAAGGAGAAACACAAGAGTCGAGATGTAACGCCATTGGGGTAGGAAGCCCGGAAACCTCTCCGGTAAGAAACATACTTAGATTAACAATTATGGGGTAATTGCTTAAAGCAGAGCTAGCCAGGAAGAAACAAGCAAGGCCAACAGCTTCATAATTAATACAGCGTCCTGTGTGTTTATTTGGGGACTACAATGTGGCAGAGCCCAGGCGACTGGCGGGTGATAAACCAAAGCAGCTAGCAAAGAAAAAGCTTCCCTTAACAGGTGGAGGTGGGACTAGAACCGTGATGTCAGCAGATTCTGGATGGCTTGATCCTCCTGGGGTGAGTCAACCTGCCTGCAGTCCCCAGGCCAGGAGAGGGCAAGCGGAAGTGCGGTGACACAGGTTTATTCTGAATGCCTTGGATTTTAACTAGACCTTGAACTTACTGGTTGAACTTTGGAAGCTTTCCTGGGCACAATGCACCAGGAAGTCACACAATTGTTTTTGACTTGTTGAGCTGAAAAGCCTGTCACAAATGTTATGCTTCTTTCGACAGTGGCAGCCTTTGTGGCATCTGTGAATCTGCAGCACCTGCTGGGCGAGCAGGACTGTCCTGATGAATGCTGTGTGTGGTAGCACAGCTCCAAGTTTTCCTCTTCCAGCTCTGGCTGGAATTAATTGCACTTATTGCTTCCCTTCTCATCTGTCTTCACGTCTAGAGCAGCGATAGGAAGTTCTGATCTTCCTTTTGTGGTAGTTATCAGTAATTAAGGACACAAGAGCCATCGTAGCTGTGTCATTGGAGCTGGATTGGGAACCCAGCGAACAGGAACCGCTGCTCTTACACGCTGCCCCTCTAACTCCCTCCCCACAACAGAGGCCCAGTTGGCACCCAGTAAGTAATAAATAATTATGATAAGTAGTCCTGACTTCTGCTTTCCAGAATGGCGCTGGCTCCTGCTAATTTTGTAAAATGGCTTCCTGATGAAGTAGAATGTCCGTGTCACTATCACAGAAATATGGATGGGTCCTCAATGAAATATTAATGATTATCAACTCCCTGGCTTTTCCTTTGTGAGGACCAGAATAAACGAGGAGCTGGCTCTCTGTGATGCATGGAAGTATTATCACCAGCCGTGGTGGTGGGGATTGACCAGTTTCTTCTTTTAAACCTTCCCTGTACCTTCCCTGCCCCCCTCCATCTGCTCTCACTACCGACTCCTGAGACAGAGAATTTTCATTTTCCCATAGTAACTTCAGGCACACATTGCTACTAGAATAGGTCAGAAGCAAGCCTCGTGTCCATGTGGGCCATTTTTTTTTTAACACACGGAGAGAGCTAGTTTTCCAACTAACAGGGGTGATAATAGTGACAACAACAGTGATGTACTTACTTTCTGTGCTTGCGGTGAAGATTCATGGAAAAGGAGGTGGCGTGCCTCCACTGCTGGTGCGAGGGCCTCGGGAAGGGGAGGGTCACGGGAAGGGGAGGGTCACGGGAAGGGGAGGGCCTCGGGAAGAGGAGGGTCACCGGAAAGGGAGGGCCACGGGAAAGCGAGGGCCTCGGGAAGGCGACTGCACATTGCATTTGGCCACGTGCACGCATTCCCAGACCATGGGAATACAAGCACATAACAAATAAATACAATGCTTCACAGTAGAGTTCTCAAAGATCTCAAGAGTGTACCTTTTAAAAACTTGGGTGTGATTGTGGCTTGCCTGCAACCTCTGCTCTTGGTAGACTGAGGCAGGAGGCTTCCTAGTAAGCTGTAGTCCAGCCTGGGCTACAAAGTGAGAGCTCTACTCTGTCCTTTCCTTCTCCCCCAAGCCAAGCCCCAAAAAGTGAATTTTATTATTTTTTAAGGGTTGAGAGCAAGAGGTGAGAGTCAGAAAATCGTAATCCAAACCTGTCCCTGTGCCAAGATAGCCTCTTGGTGCTTGGACTGGAGCTATTGTGCTGTCATCTGGGCAGAAGGAGTGTTGTAGTGAGACCTGGGACCATCCCCTGCTTTCCTGCCTCCTTCTGCTTCCTGATGCCATTTGAGAACAGGACCTGACTAGAAGTTGACTCCCCCACCTTGGAACTTCAGGACCCAGAGGGGAGATGGCTTCACCTTGGCTCCTTGGTGCATCAGGCTCTGACTTCTTTATAATTGCCACCTGTGGCTGCCAGCGCTGCTGTCTGAGAGCTCTGCAGGCCCACCCTCTCTCCAGTCTGTCTGCAGCCTTATCTGGAGAGCCACAGAAAGGCTGAGGCTGGATGGAGCGATAAGCAGGAAGTGCAGCGGAATTTCATTCCTGGAAAAAAAAAACAGGGGACCTTGGCATGAGTAGCAGAGCAAGGGCTTCGGATGTTAATCACGGCTCCTTTTATCAGACAGCTTTATTAAGATCAATGTTTTTTGTTGCCAAATTAGAGTGGACCTAGAGCGAACTTCCCAGCAGTTATTAACACAAGCCCACATTTGCTGGAAGGATCGGGTACCTCCACGTGCTCGGCCGTAGCTGGAAGTTACACAATATCTATATCATTTTTCACAGCTTTGTCATTAGCTGGTAATGATTTGATTATTTTGCAGATGAATCACGGTATAAATCTCTTTCACAAACACTACCTCCAAGTATTAATCAAAACCATTAAGGCAGAGCAGTCGGTGCAAATTAAAAAATTTGCATGTCTAAATTAAAAATTACAGTAATACATCATAAATAAATCTTTTAAATTCTCCATGGCCTCTATGCACATCCTTTCTTTGGTGTGTGTCCTATAACGGGGCCGTGAGAGCACAGGCTTTTCTGTGTCTGCCGCTGGGTTACATGCTTACTGGGCAGCCCCTGGGTTTACAGTGGGTTTGCGGCTTTAGATGACCCCTGGTGCTGGGACAGCAGAGAGAAGGGACACATTTTCTTCCTTTTCCTCCATGCAGTTCTCTTTTTTTTTTTCTGAACTGAAGATTCAAAGGAAGCACACAGAGGAGAGAACAGACGATTATTCGCCGCGTCTTCTCTTGTTGCAAAGTAAATATTTGCGTAAGGTGATGCGTCTTTTTCAAATAACTTTGAACTGTGAGGAAAATTACCAAGTTGTGTTTTAGGTAATATTTCATTTTGGAGCTATTAACACATTACTTGCAATATGGGAGGAAATTAGAGGGTTTTGAGTGATGAAAGCCACCTTTGGCATTAAAAAACTATTATTATTCCCTTGAAACGTTGAAGCAAATTAAAACAGGAAAATGAAACTTTCAAGTGCCCTGGATTTGAAAAGGCATTTTCCCCCCTTTCATTTGTCAAGAAAAAAAAAAAAAAAAAGAAGAATGAAATGACTTGTTTCATGGGAACCCTGGAAGAAATCATTTATAAGGGAGAAAAGTACTCTTTTCAAAATGCCTTTGCCAGAGTGTTTGGGGGCATGAAGCCGCCCTGGGCTCCTCTGGTGTTCCCAGAGTAAACTGGCCTTGGAGGGCAGAATACGGACCGGTGTGTGCGGGCTCAGCTGAGCCTCCGGTAATGGGACGCAGCAGCAATTAGAAAGCATGCTCTCTCTGCCCAGGATTCAACCCAGTTAACCTATCAGTAACCTATTAACCTAATTAAATAGAAAAGCCGTTCCATGGCGAAGTGCAGGACTTGACCTGTTTGTGGGTAGGAGGACATGTTGCAGGGAGTATTAGACCGTGGAGCGAGACATTTTTGACATATAACTTCGGCGTCTGGACACAGTTCTAAGTGGTGTTTCCTTGACAGCAGCTGGTGGAATTAGCTAGCAGGTTAGTCATCAGCGTAGAGCTGCTCCTCTGCCTTGTAGAATTTTACCTTAGACTATTTCTGGCAGTCTCAGGGAGTCCTTCTGCCGAAGATAGCTCTCCACCTGCCCGTGACTTCTAACAAGCTCCTAAGCTAAAAAGCTTTAGGTCAAGCCTATGCAGTCACTTGAACTTAGTAACCGGACACACAGCACCACACCCAAGTGTTGAATAAAAGCTCTTCTCCGGCTGGCTGTGTGAACTCCATGAACTGGTTCATGACTGTGGCTCTCAGTTTGCTCATCTGTGTAAAACGAGTGGGCTGGACGAGATGAGATCAGAGGGTTTTATTTCCCAGCTATTGATGCTTGTGAGTTTTTAAAAAATATTGCTACTTCTTTCTAATTTATCTCCTCTCTCTCTCTCTCTCTCTCTCTCTCTCTCTCTCTCTCTCTCTCTCTCTCTCTCTCTCTCTGTCTCTGTCTTTCTCTGTCTCTGTCTGTCTGTCTGTCTGCTTGTCTGTCTGTCTCTCTCTCCCCTTCACCAAAATCAAATGATTCTTGAATGACCTTGGCTAGAACTGTGTCATCTAATACAGTGGCCACGTATCTACTTACATTGCAATGACCTAAGATGACATTCACTGAAACATTTTCAGCTCTTTAATCCCCAGTCAAGCACTAAGTGCTCAGTGGTCACGCATGGTGTGTGGCTATGGGCTGACCAGCCCAGACCCACACCATCTCCATTACTGGAGATGATCTATGTGCACAATACACCTGCAGTTCAGCTGTGGCATAGTCTGTTCATGTTTGATGCGGACGATGACAAGGGAAGGCAAAGTCACCACTTTAACTGGGAAACACCGAGCAGCACCCACAGTGTTTAACTAGGCCCCAACTTGCTTCCTCACTGCAGAGTCATTGCGGACCGAGATGAGCCCTCCAAGTTCCACTGTCCTCCTCTGTGTAATTGGAGATGCTCCCTGCACCTATGTGGAGCCGTGTAAAACAGCTGCCATGTGCTAAGCTACAGAAGACACCTAAAGGATGCTATCGTACTATTCAGTTAAAAGTCCATGTTTGTATGTGGGGTAAGTGTGTGTGTGATGTATATGCATTTATGAATATGGATTATGAATACCTTGTGGTACACATGCATATGTATGTAAGGATGTCTTCCTCAATTATGCTCCACTGTGTTTTTTGAGACAGGATCTCTCACTGAACTTGGAGCTCACTGATTATGTAGGCTGGCTGGCCAGCAAGCCTCAGATACAGTACTGTCTTTTCTAGGTGTTGGCTTCTTCACACACTTTTTACCAAGGAAGTTATTTCTTCATCCCTACAGGAATTTTATGTGTTAAAAAATATTGGGCTGAGAATGAGAGTCATAGAAAAATATGATCACATGTATTTTGCTTCTAATGAAAACACTAGTTTAAAAAACGCTACTGTCAGGGAAGTTACAGAGCGGGCAGCTGAGAAGGCCACACCCCCTTGATGCTGCTTCTTGGCTGTGTGGCCTCCCCCATTTCCCACCCAGTATGCGGGGTCCCAAGTCTGTTTCCCTTACCTTGCCTTTATACCTAACATAACTGAGCACAGAGGCACCTAGTTCTGCTGGTGGCCCCACCTTGGTTGCCTGCTGCTAAGTTTGCCTCTCAGTCAACAAATTCTCGAAGGTGCTCCCAGGGTTGACAGATAGGATTTCTGCTTACCAGTTCTAAGTTCACTCTGCTCTGCTCACCCTGTCTGGAGGGCATCAAAGAATGGATATTTGTTGTCATGAAAAACTGTGGCTTCTTGTGCTTCAGGGACATCCTGAATGTTAGGGACATCCGTAGACATCTACTGTTTATTAGGGGTCAAGAAGGGAGAAGGATTTTTTTTAAAAGCACGCTAGTATTCATCACTGGTACTCTCTTGAGTTTCCATAAAGCCTTACTTCTTTTGTTTCTTACTATAAAGTGTCTTTGTAATGTCCATATTGAGGTAATTATTTAGATGAGTGGATGGCTACAACACTAAAATGTTTTGGGAAGGAGGAAATTTTTGTTTCAAAGCTCCCATTGTTAGTGGGTGGGGCATGATTTTGACTCGGTAGCATCTTTTAGCCTGGGCGTCCTGGCTTGTTTTCTTCACACACAACTGTCTCTACCTTTTATAATATTTATTACAATGATCTTACTATGCAGATAACCTCTGTTGACATTTAAAAATTTTATGAGCATATTTAGAAAATTCAAACAATGCAGAAAGGTACAAAATAGAAAAATATCTCTCCTGCAACTCCTGACTTCACTGAATCCTTCCAACAAAGACAAGGCCACTAAGGTTACCTGGTTTGATTTTCAGAGAAACATGTGTGATGTCTTTAAGTGACCTTCCTCTCAGTAATGAGAGACTGAATGCTTGACTTTCTGCAGCTGAACACACAGTTTCTTGGCTTTTACTAGATGGCTGTGCAGTATTTCACCACAGGGTTACTCTGTAGCACACTCAAGACATTCAATTCTTCCACACTTGATAGACATTTAGGTGGTTTCCAGGTGTTTGTTGTTTGTTTTTGTTTTTGCCATGACTAAGTATGATTTGTTTTATCGTTCTTTTGCAACATATCTGTCAAATCAATTTTTTTAGCACTGTGCATTTTTACTTTAGTATGTATTGCTTAACAGCCATGAGAAAACTTTGAACTTGCTAGTTCATTTTTCATTGGTGCAAGAGGCTTCTGCTTGCTGCAGGCTTCAGATACAATCACTGTAACGTTTCCCTGACAATTCAGTGGGAAATGGTTTCTTCTGACTTGTTTTCAGGCCTTTAATTGTGAGTAAGACAGAACATATTTTGTATTTTTATCTCCTCTCACCATCTGAGACCCCGCCCTACCCCTTACACTGCCTATGCCATTATTTGTTACTAATTTGTCAGAAGTTCTTCTTTCTCTTCTCTGTTAGAGCATTTTCTAAATTCTGTGTTTTTCAGACACAGTGTTCCTAATTGTTGGGCTCCTAACTGGTTAGGAACTATCTCCTCTATTCTCAGGGTTCTCCATTCATATAGTCATCCCTAAGCGTTTCCTTTGGACATTTTGTATTTGTGGTCCTCTGGAAGCAGAAGGGAATGATGTGGAAGCATGTTATCCCAAAGCAATTAGGAAGAGTGTTTCTTTCACTTTCAGCTGTAGTTGCTTTACTGAGCAATGGCCAGGAGTCCTTCTCACACCATCACAAAGCTGCCTCCTTGTCTTTTGTCTTCTTGAAATAGCAGGGCTTTGGCAGGAAGTTTCAAAAGTGCTTTCTGGGACAAACAAAACTATGGAAGGAAACCCATTGATATGGGCATTCATTTATTTGTGCAACAGGATTCTCTGACATATACCAAGCCTGTTCTTGGCAATAAGAGCAACTCAAGGACAAACTTATAATCTAATAAGAAAGG
This sequence comes from Mesocricetus auratus, assembly GCF_017639785.1. Classification (NCBI taxonomy): domain Eukaryota; kingdom Metazoa; phylum Chordata; class Mammalia; order Rodentia; family Cricetidae; genus Mesocricetus; species Mesocricetus auratus. The sequence continues at coordinate 1,916,250 of NW_024429202.1, read as the reverse complement.
GCTGGGAGCCACTGCACTGAAAAAGAATTTATCTGCATCGAGAGTCTCAGCTCCATCCACTTCCATGACACTGAAATGCAAATGACGCTCCTGTATGGGAACCCCAAAGGAGAAGCCCTCCCGAAGTATGCAGTCCTGGAAGTGAAGGACTCCCCAGGTTGTGAAGACCACACCCACAACTTTTTGTTTTCATGCAATCTTTTAAATAGCAATCAGCTCTCCCTCAGAGGATCCGGTAAAAGAGCAAATGGGGAATCACCATTTGGTTCTTAAGTACAGAGAAATACAAAAGTACCTGACTGCATGATGACCAGGTTCTTGTTAGACATGAGTCTTTCTTGTAGATTGTTTTAAAGGAAGATGCCCTCTTCTGTCAGGTCTATTGTGTAGACACCAGTACTCTTACCTTCCATTTTCACTCTGTCCCCAATATCCAGAGCAAATGATGATCTTTGTAGAAAATCAGGAAGAAGTACTGAAAAGTATGAGTGGATAAAAGTAAGTTTACTTTTGGATCTTCCTGTAAACAACTGATGACTATAGAATACTCTTCTGTTATGAACTAGTGCCACTTTTTTATTAAATATGTGCCTTCTTATTTTGTGGTTCATTTTTCTTTCAAACATAAAGAAAAATGGGACAAATATGCCCAAAAGCCCATTAGGAGAAATCTCTCTCTAGAAGAGAAGCTACAAGGCAAAGCCCATCAGAAGAAATCTCTAGAAGAGCAGCTGCAAGGTAAAGCCCATCAGGAGAAATCTCTAGAAGAGCAGCTGCAAGGTAAAGCCCATCAGGAGAAATCTCTAGAAGAGCAACTACAAGGTGAAGCCCATCAGGAGAAATCTCTAGAAGAGCAGCTGCAAGGTAAAGCCCATCAGGAGAAATCTCTAGAAGGGCAGCTTCAAGGTGAAGCCCACAAACTTTAACTACTTAGCACCGCAGTGCTGTCCTTTGCTGTTTGCCTGACTCTGCAGTCAGATGGCACTGAGGATGAGGAAGTGACGGAGTCAAACCCATTTAGTGCCAAAGCAGAGCCCCCGTGACAAGAGAGAGACTAGCTTTCAGCATCAACCGTCTGTCCATGTGAAAGGGAGCTTCATCCTCCTCCACGTTGTAAACTGCCCTCCTGTAGTCCAGACCAGAAATCTTCTAACTGAGCTTCCCACTTATTGTTTGTGCAGTGTGTGGTTAATGCCTGTGTGCCTGCCTGGGGCTCTGGGTCAGCAAGGTTAAAGTCGTCTGAGTTTATCTTTCCAAGTTCCGTTTGAGAATTCCCATTTGCTGTCTCTGTGGTTTGCCTTCCATTTACTTTCTACTTTCCCCAACTCCCTGGAGGGGAACTTGGCCACATCCTCTGTACTATTCTGAGAAGCAAGAAGATCCAACAACAATTGTAGCCACTGTCCATGGTGTGGCATGGTAAGCATATTTGGAGTTTCTAAGGGTGAGCAGGGTTTAGCAAGTAAGAGATTTGTATTTCACTGGGAACAAATGGCTGAGTCACAGGGATGAAAACCTGTTTAGCAAGGCTCAAGAAGGGACAGATTACTTCTGACAGGTCTAAACAGCCCAGGCAGATAGGATCATTTAAGTATATTTAACAAACACTGACAATGGAATGCTTGATTAATGTCTCCCACCCAGATACCCAGGGACTGGCAGGTCACCTTCTCAAACCAGTAGGCAGTTGAAGAATTCTCCTTTATTATGCATGACTGTGACATGCTTCAGATGTTCTGCTGAGGAGGACATGCTCCATCAAGGCCTCAGTCACATTTCCCCTGATTTTTCTGCAGTGTGCTTGGAGGCTCTAGGATTACATACATACATACATACATACATACATACATACATACATACATGCCCCAATTACACTGACTAGTTTAAGACAAAATGAATAAAAACCAAAACTTCCTCTCCCTGAAAACTTGACAAGGGTCAAAAGTTTTTGGGATTTTAAATTTTGGTGAGTGGCCAGGCACCAAACAGCAGAGACCCTGCTGAGTCCTTGGCATGGTGCATTTGTTTGTGTCTCTTGTTGCTTGGTCTCTCGTTGGTGACTTTTCTTTGTTGCTGTGACCAAATACCCCAATCAAAGAAGCTTAAGAAATGAGGGTTTATTTTAGCTCATGGTTCAAGATACAGATCATCATGGTGGGGGAGTCAGAGCAGGGAAAGGCCCAAAGCAGCTGCACACACGACACCACAGTCAGGAAGAGGAGAGTGAGGAGCTCGCTCTCTTCATTGTCTCCCAGCCAGGGTCCTAGCCTAGGCAATCGTCACACCCAAAATGGGTGATGGGTCAACATAATCTACCACAGACATGTCCAGGGCCCCATTTACCAGGTGATTCTAGATTAGACAATTAAAACTATCATGTCCCTTTTGAATCAAAGTGAATTTTGAAGCCTTAGTCCTAAAATCCAGAGGCCAATTTGTCATCTAGTGGTGACAGCTCTGGTAGTCAGATTCATGATTCTGTCTCCTGCTACTGATGATGTTGTTCAAACATTTGAGCAAGGAGCTGGAGACAGTCAAGTTCACAGATCCCACTGGCTCTGTGGGTTAAACTCCAAGTGCTCATCTTTTTATGAGTGCCTTGCTTCTTGGTAGTTTCTGAGATTACAACAAATTCAGGATTCTGCTCTTCCAAAGAGATTATGACCAAATTGAATTGATATTTTACGTGAACTCTCTCTACTCTCTACCAGCAATGACATTGCTCTTTTGTATATGGCTGTGCCTGTCACATTGACGGTCCTCAGTAGACACTTAAAGGAGGGTACCTATAACTGGTTATGTGGTGCCAAGAGATCGCAGTCAGAGCTACCGACTTTATGGAGCTTGTTGGGAATATGACCTAATTGTCAGAAAAGTTTATGGTAGACAACAGACGAAGACACAGGCATGAGTGCCAGACTTGAAAAATAAAATGGGGGAGGAAAGACAGGAAGCTATGGGCAAAACACTCACTCATTGAATCTCCATTAAAGTCCTCAATTTCTTTCTGACCTTTCTCCCTACCCACCAGGCTTAGTACTGCACAATTTTGCATGGCTGCTAGAACAATTGACCACAGACTTAGCGTCTTAAAATAACAGATAAAGTCATTATTTCACAGTTCTGTAGGTACAACTCTCATGTGGACTACAACCCAATGTTACTTGTTTGTTTTCCTTTCTGGTATGTATGGGAAAGTTTCCACAGTAATTTATACCCATTCTTGACTTGTGAGCCTCCCCAGAATCGTCAAAGCCAGGAGTGGCAAGTCTAATCTTCCTTGCATACTATCAGGGTATCCCTCTGGTTCCTCTCCCAGCTTCAAGCACCCCTCCGATTGGCCCACTTAGATAATTTTGGGTTATCCTCCCATTTCCAGTCTTTAACTCAAGCTCTGGAGGTTAGGACATGGGAGTGTGTGTATGTGCGTGTGTGTGTGTGTGTGTGTGTGTGTGTGTGTGTGTGTGTGTGTGTGAGAGAGAGAGAGAGACAGACAGACAGACAGACAGACACAGAGACACAGAGACACAGAGAGACAGGGACAGAGACATAGAGAGAGACAGAGACAGAGAGAGACAGAGATAGAGAGCTAGTCAGTTTATCACTGGAAACCTTCAGTATCTACTTTTATAACACTCTAAGCTTCGTAGTATTGCTGATAACATTTGACAAAACTCTTTGATTGTGTATGCAATCACTCTCTGTCCCATTCCCCATAAAGCTTGCCCATGCCTTTTAGCTTGCCCTTAAATTCTCAATGCCTGGCACGGTCCTTGGTTTATAGTGTCTGGCAAATTTTTGGTGGATGAATTCACTTAGGACTTCATTTGTTCCCTACATAGGGATTTTTAGATGAGCATTTAGCAGTTTTAATCAGACACTGGTTCCCTGCTGCTGCTATTTCTACACATTAGAAAAGCCAGTGATTGTTAAAAAAAAGTTTCTTCTTAAGTCTCTGTTCCTTCATGCCAATTTGAGATACCTGTCTATCTTGGACTGGTGTGCTTAGCCATCAGGACCACCCATGGCAGGATTCCTTCACAAATCTCATCCTAGTGCTTAGCCTCCAGGAGATAACAGGTAGCATTTGCTGAGTACTTGGTGACTGGAGGAAGGTGGTGTGACTTAGTGACTAAGGGGTTTGTATTATGAGAGGATATTAGAGGCTGTGATGTTGTCCTCTACCTTATTCCACAAAGTAACTGGTAGAGTCAGAGATGTGCTAAGAACTTACAACACCTAGGATCAACAGTTAGTTATAAACACAATACTTCTTGCTGCCATATATAAGCAGTGTCACTGGCTACCAGTCTCGCTGGATAATTGGAAAAAGGCGTCACACCGGAGGGACAAGAAAAGGGAGGAGAATTAGTGTTTTTGCCTTGTATTCTTGGAATTACCATGGACTGATTGCAGAACCTAGAGCCATTATTCATTTACCATAAATTTAACTACTTGCATTTATGAAATAGATATGTCTTTTGAGGTTTGAAATAAATACTTCATGTGGAAAGTACCTAACAAAATACCTGATTTCATAGATGTTATTTCTCTTTATCCTTCCCCTGTCTCACAAAAGGTTTCAAAGAGTTAAGTATTTTTCTTTGTAAACATGTTTTCAAAGCACGACTGTTATTCTCTTCTATAGTTTTCTGTGTTAACATAATAAAAAGCAGCCAATGATAAGTGGGAATTCTGTTTCCTCCCAAGTCACTAGCCATATAGGTAATAAAATGACTGAGAAAGTGGAAAGGCCCTGGGGTCATACACCTTACCCCCCAGAGCACATGTGGCCAGGGGGACCAGGAACACTGGTGGATGAATTGACACTAGAGGATAAATGTCACAAACCTCACTGTCTTAGAGGAAGTGTCCCATGACTTGGCAGCCCTTTGTCCAGGAAGGACACACGGAATTTTATTTAGGAACTGCCCCATGCCCAGTAGGATTTTGATGTGTTTATTGACGTGGTTGCCTGTATAAATCAGAGTTTGATAAGGTTTTGGGGCCTGTAAATGAGCTTTTCGACTACTGTCCTGAATAGGGGAACACATGCTTATGGCAGCAAATAAGTTCCTGGGGGAAAAATTGCTCATGTGATGAGGTGCACAGCCATGAGAGTTAGTGAGCCCACTGTCTGCATGTGTGAAGGAGGGGCAGTGAATGAGCTCAAAGAGCCATCAAAACAGGAACAGCCTTAAAATGTTTTGAAAAAAAAAACACATTAATGCCAGAAATAGAGTAAAATGACCCATTAGGAGGGCACGCTGGAACTCAGCTGAACTTGTTTAACTTTAAAGCAAGTAAGTGCTAGTTTGGTTTGAACGATACGTGGCGGTGATAAAGGGGAGCATGTGCCCTCACGAGTCTCTTTGTGGATTAGAACATCTAAACTGATGAGCCTGTCCTTTCCTATGTGTCCTGTTCCGCAGCAGCATTGCATCACGGGACCCCAAGCCGCCTGACTGCTGCTTCTCCCAGGTGCCCCCCACTGCCTTCCTCCTGCCCAGCCACAGCACAGAGCTTCAGCTCACTCATGCACGAGCCACAGTGTGGAGCTTCCTTCTTGAACTGCGGTGGCTTCCATGCTTGTCAGGCTCGAGGAACTAAGCAGCGCCACAGCTCTGCAGGGCTGCCCCGTGCGCGCTGTTCCATTTGGGCCTCTTCTCAGGCTGACAGTCACCTGCCATTCCCCCCCTTTGATCCACGAGTGCTCAAGTTTCTGAGCTATTCCCCCTTCATGACGGATTTTGCTGGGCCCCTGCCTGTCTGCTCCTGCCTGAAATCTGACTAGATCTCAGGAATTCTGCCAGAGCCCGGGAGTTATCTGGATGTCTGGGATTCCCCCTCTTTGGTAGTTTCATTTTGAGTGGAATATAAGGCTAGAAAGACAATTTACAGAAAGTGTGTCTTAAAAAGAAGTGAAGAATGTTGAATTATAAATCAGGGATGATCCTTCTAACCACAAAATACGCAATTATTTGAAAAAAATTTAAATCATATTTATGCATCTATTTATTTGTGTGTGTGTGTGTTTATAAGTATGTATGGAGGTCAAAGAACAGTTTTCTTCTTTAAATGGAAAGCCATTCATGTCTATTTGTATTAGATAGGTTAATAATGCCTAAATGACAAAGAAATGTGCTGGGTGAAAGTGGCACAGGGACATTGGAGGGGACTGCTATGGCTTCATATGTATCCATATTCGAAGCTGCAGAGGACAGCTTGTTAGAGTGGGCTCTGCCTTTCCTCCATATGGATCCCTGGGATCCAGCTCAGGCTGTCAAATTCGGTGACAAACACATTTACCTACGTAACTATCTCATCTATTCTCAGATAAGAAGCTAACACCTTTTACTAACTCCATGTGAGGGCAATAGAACAGTACAAGTCTGTGCGTGTGAACTTTACATAGGCACGCAAGCAAATGGATACCTTATCAATTGAGGTTACACATATTAATACCTGTTTCTCATTTTCCCAAATAATCACTTATGCATTCATAGGCCCAGTTGCATATGTTTGTGTATGTGTGATATACACGTAGACTAAGTACATATTTATATACTACACATATGTATAAACATGGGTATGTGTGTGTGTGTGTGTGTGTGTGTGTGTGTGCATATGGGTATAAATGCATACATGCCTCTATGGTGGGAAGGAGGGAAATGGAAAAAGGGCAGGAGATGGGAAAGTGAAGAGTTATTAACGTTATAGTTTTAGGTAAAATTTGTTTATCTTATCCTTTCATATTTTTAGGGAATTCATATTATTAAGGATAATCTCTTTTAGTTAAAGCCAATTGAAAGTGATTGTTAGTCACATCTATAAAATGCTTTGGTAGCAAACTATATACTATTTGTTTCCCCAGTTGGGGTGTCATAATCTCACCAACTGGATACATAATCACACCAGATTAGACTACCAAGCAATGGCTAATTCTGGTCAAGTGTACTTTCAAACTGCCCTGATTTTCTTGGGTTTACACTCTTGACTAAGTCTTTGGGCTTCCTTCCATGATTTTTCTTGGGTTTACACTCTTGACTTAGATCATTGGGCTTCCTTCCATGATTTTCTTGGGTTTACACTCTTGACTAAGATCATTGGGCTTCCTTCCATGATTTTCTTGGGTTTACACTCTTCACTAAGATCATTGGGCTTCCTTCCATGATTTTCTTGGGTTTACACTCTTCACTAAGATCATTGGGCTTCCTTCCATGATTTTCTTGGGTTTACACTCTTGCCTAAATCACTGGGAACAGGGAAGGGGACTGCTGGATTACTCTCCAGTGACTCTCATACACAGCTGTCACTGTAGCAGCTGTGTGGTCAGCTGTTAGTGACCCTTTCTTTCATCACCCACGTCTGTGAAGAAGTCAGCCATTGCTCAAACTTTAAAGTTCTTCTCGGCTTGCATATGAGAGCCACAGTCATATATGGAATTATAAATCCAAACTAATTGCCTATATGCCTAATGAAACTTAAGCTCTAGACAGATCCTGAATGAAACTTTATGAGATAATGACTCCAAGATGTTGTATTTGCCCTCAGCCCAGCATCTTGTTTCCATGGGTTTCCCTTCTGTATACCTTAGTGATTTCTAAGGTAATCATTTGTGTTCCTAGAATATCTAGTCTTCACAGGGATTATTCCTTTCATAAAGCCTTTTCATCCTTTAGTTCATAGGTTCATTGTTCCAGTCTCTCCCTGCTTATGGAGGGACAGCTGTACAAGGAATCTTTCATACCAGGCAAGAAGGACTCAAAAACTTGAGTCACTGACAAAGACCTCACTCATATTTAGGAAAGCATCAAACATCTGCTTCTGGCTAGTGTCTAGGGCAAATGTGTATGGCAGCTTCTTCTCTGAAGGATTAAATATCATTGCACCAGGAGCTTTGCCACATGGAGACATGCATGTAACGCGATGTATGCTCTTGATCTGCCTCTGTTCTGATGCTGACTTGGTCTCACTGTGACATTTACTGCTCTAAGTCTGGATGAGAAATTGTGTATAAATAATACATATAAGGACTTCTTACTCCTAAACAGCCCCAGAAAACCTATAAACCTCATCCCCACCCCCAGCTAATAATGGAGTCTCTTCCCTTGACAGATTGCTCTTTGTATGACATTGTTTTGAAGTCTGCTGAATCCTTATGGAAGAGCCATGCCATTTCTAGCTTAGGTGGTTTGTCCTGTTGTCCTTGACTAAATTTTCTTTGTAGCCTAGTTAAAACCTGGACACCTGGGAGCTTAAATTATCCCTGTAGGATATTAGTATATTAGCTACCTATAAAAATGAAATTTATATGAGGCATCTGTTTACATTGAGCATTCCATACAAGGCAGCAGAGAATTCAAAGGAAAGGCTCTCACATGAAGCTTGCATAGCCGAGAGCAAAGGCTTGGAGAGTGGCATGCAGACAGCTAATTCCCATTGTAGATACTAAAAAGAATTTTTAATAGACAAAGCATCTCCCCCTCCCCACAATGGCAGTCTAGGTTATACAAAAGGCTTCAAGAAGCCGTCAGTGTTTACAGTAGACATCTTGGTGTTATTTATCTTTTCGTTGTCACTGTGTTCAGGAGAAAATAAAGAAGCAGTCTTGTTAACATTAGTCTGTTACTTGGGGAGCAGGAGGAAGACAGTTGCGAGTGCACCTAATAGTGACAGATTGCCTCAGTCAGCATGTGGGCAGAGGAGAAGCTGGAGTCAATACATGGCATGAACACTTCCTTCCTTACTCATTTCTGCCTTCTCTCTGTCCAACCCCTTCTTCTCTCCATTTCTTCTTTTCACGTGTATCGATGTGTAGTTGTGTATGCAAATGGATGTATAGTTACATTTGCACATGTGTGTAGAGGCTTCAAACTGACATTTAGAATCTTCTTGATTGTTCTTTATCTTGATCTTTGATGCAGTTTCTGAGTCAAACCCAGAGATTACTGACATGGTTAGTCTCACTAACAGGCTTGCCTCAAGACTCCTGAGGCTGAAACTATTGTTGGGTCACTATGCCCACTACTCAGAATTTACATAAGTTCTGGAGATCTGAACTCCACTCTTTTTGCTTGCTCAGTCATGCAAAAAGTGATGTAATTACTGAACTACATCTCAGGCTGGCCTTGCACTTGCTATTCTTCTGCCTCAGCTTCCTGAGAGGTAGGGTCACAAGTTTGCTCCATCGTATCACTTAAGAAGTCTGGAGCACCAACTGGATTTTGGAAGCAAACACTCTATTTGCAAATGCATAGGGAATAGATGCCCTCAACGTAAGCAAAAGGAAAAGAGAAGGCCAGGGAATTTTCAAATATACAAGTCAAGGTACAACATACAAGGGCCAGAGAAACCTAATGGTTATACAGAAAATATTAAACAGTAAGTACAACACAGGTACTGATCTGTGGTGTACATACCCATGTGACCCACTGACCCTGCCTCTGCCAATGTCTTAAAGATTTCTAGAGCAAAGAGCCTCCTGGCAAGACTTTCACCTCACTTGATGTGCAGAAAGACTGGATCTGCACAGCTGACATTGTTCCACCACACCTAGGTGCAATAGTGGAGTGATAGTTTCCAAGGGAAGATTGTATTAATGCCAGAAGATGGATACAATGTGAGCATCCACCAATGTGCTAATTGCCCCAGAATCACTTAGCCTCTCCAATTCAGAAGGATCAACAGAGTGAACCCTTGACTTCATCACACATTTTCCTCCTCCTAGTCTTTTGACCTCCCCCTCCCACAGTTTCACTGTAGCGTGAATTAAGCAGATCTGAAGAGTGTGGAATGTATTGTGCTAAGATATAAACATCTCTGTGATTTTGTTTCTCTGAACAATGTTTTGTTGTGTTAAGAAGAGATTGAGCCACTTTAGGGAGCCCCAGTGTCCCTTTGGTTCAAATATAGTTCCAAGATGACTCAAGGGGAAAATGGTGATTCTCCATGAAATATTATGGGTGTGTGGAACAGAGGGAGATTCTAAACCAGGAATCTTCACATGGACCACAGGTACTCCGGTGTTGGGAAGGACAGACACACACAGATTTGTGAGAGTCATAAATTGCTGAGTGTGAGAATGTTGTCATCATATTGAATATTGATAAGAAAAGTTGCCACACAGCAAGCCTTTGTTACAGTTTTGACACACACAGTCCAAGCCTGAATGACATGTAATTTCTCTTTTTATATTCTATCACACAGGACATTAGCTGTGTATGTGTTGATTATTTTTGCATGAGGTCTCCTCGATAGTGCAGATTCTGCTCTGACAACTCAAAACATCATCCTGGTAGAGAGAGTTGGTGTTTTGAGAGAGTTATTGTTTTACTAAATGGCATACACAAGGGTTGCTTGCTTCAAAACTGTTTCCATTTATCTGAATGTAGTGCCATATATCTTTAATCTTAGCACCTGGTGTGAAGGGGATGGGGCTGGTTCTCATGAGTTTGAGGCCAGCCTGGGCTACCCAGGAAGACTCTACCACAAAACAAAGCAGAGAACTAAATAAGTCTTCATTTCATTCCACTTTCTGTAGCCGTTACTATCCCATTGCTTTTTCACTATTTGCAGCAAACCTTCCTGGGACAAATAGCTGTTCTCATTGTCTTAAAATGTCTGGTCCTGTTATTTCCTAAGCTCCACACAACAAAGCTTCCTCTACCACCATTGCCACTCCATCAAAATTCCTGCCACCAGCCATTATCTTCATATTTCCTAGCTGTGTCTAAGTCCTGACAGGTCGCTGGTAGGGTGTCGTCACTGTTCACCACCTCCTCTAACATGGCCTCTCTGAGGCGATGCTACTCTGCTTTCTTGGCCTTTCTCTCACTCCACTGCTCCTGTTAACTTTGTCTAAGCTCAAACACTGATGGTTCCTAAACTGAGACACTCGACTCCGATGCCTCCTTGGAAATCTAAGATCATAAGTCCAGCTGCTCACTCACTGACCTGTTTGCTGAAAGACTAATAGAAACATGGAACTCATCCTTCCTAAATGGGATTCCTGAACTCTGTCCTGAAACTTAGCAAGGGACACTCTACACCCCAGTTGCCACCCTAAATTTCAAGGTCTCCTCTGAGCCCTCCCCATATCTTACTGGCCATTCTATCAGGACATCCTGTGGGCTTTTCTTTGGATATAGCTGCATCCTCTCACAGCCTGATGCTGTTCCGAAGTTCTCACCTGCTTTCCCCTTTCCCTCCACCCTGGGCTGTCTTATTTCTACCCTGTGCATGAGCATGAACACAGTAGGCACAGAACCCATTCAGAGAAACTCAGATTGTGCCATTGCCTCGTTTTGAACTTGATAAAGGATCTCATTTCTTTCTGTGTAAAAAGCCAAAATCCACACAAGGGCTAAGACCCAATCCCTCCAGTCTCCTAGCTTCTTCTCTCCCAGTTTCTTCATTTCTGACTTGTCTCCAACACTGACCTCCTGGTTGGGGGACCTCTACTTCACTGCCATTGCCTGTCAGCATTTTCCCTCCCGTTGCCCCTGACTCATGGATGAGCTTCACGCTTTTGCTCAAACCTAACCTTCTCAATAGCTCATTACATAGGATACTCTCCTCCTCCTCCTCATACCCGACATGTCCTGCCGACCCCTCAAACCTTTCACTTCCTTCTCCTATAGCATTTGTGACTTTTTTTTGTTTTGTTTTGTTTTGGTTTTTTGAGAGAGAGTTTCTCTATGGCTTTGGAGATTGTCCCGGACCTAGCTCTTGTAGACCAGGCTGATTTTTAACTCACAGAAATCCGCCTGCCTCTGCCTCCCGAGTGCTGGGATTAAAGGCGTGTGCCACCACCGCCTAGCAGAATCATTACTGATCATAGTTATTTTCAAAGTCTGTCTTCTCCCACCACTAAAACCTTCATGGGGCAAAGATTTTTGTTTTGTTTACTGATATGTCCCGAAGTGCCTGACACAGTAACTGTAAGTAAATATTTTGTTGAATGACTGGAAAAATACATTAAATAAATGAAATCACCTAAACACGGAGAAATAGCAGATGCCAGCCTTATGTTCTTCTTAAGAGCGAGGCTTAGGTGAAGGATCCAGGAGGTTCCCAGAGCTAGAAAGTTTGCCACTGGGCTTCTCAACAGGTTTGTTTACCATTTAAGCCCTTACTCAAACTTATTGTGTGTGCTTGTAACTTTGATCTTTAGGGGTTTTTTTTCAACCCAGAAAAAATGTCTTTTGTTCTCTGGTTTCCTGAAGGGTGGGTTGAGGGTAAAGAGAACCAGCATTTGGTCTGATATGGTTTCTAAACTGTGATTATGATATCTCACAAATTCCACAACTGACTCTTTACAACAGAGTTCATTTGTTTGCAGTTCAAAATTTAGAAACAAAATCCAGGGCTGGCAAGATGGCTCAGAGCGAGTTTGCTGCCCAGCTGGACAAGCTGCGTGTGACTCCAGGACCAACATAGTTGCAGAAGAGACACTCCTCTTGCAAGTTGTCACATACACATGTGTCCCCCACTCCCATGCACACTAAGTAAGTAATTAAAAGTAAAACGAATCCAAAATCATCTTGGATAATGCTGCTCAGTTAAGCATTTGGAAGGCAAGGTTTTGCTTTCAGCACTCTGGAGGACGATGTCAGGTAACTGTTGGACAGAGTGTCTGAATCCTAAAGTGTGAAAATTAACTCAAATACTTCTTCCTAAGACTTCCATAGAGTGCAAGGGACATGTGGGCACCGGCAGGAGAGTAGGCATATTTGCTAAAAACAAAGGCTAGAGGAGCTGTGTTGAAGCAGCCTGTCGGAGGACTAAGGCTCAGTTGTGCTACAAGGCAGTTGAGAGACACTCCTTTTCTCTAAAAGGGAACTGCAGCAAAATTTCCTGCCTGAAGGAGGGAAACGTGAATTTTGGAGTTTTAATCAAATGTTTAAGTAAGGCTGTTAACAGGGGCGGGAAGGAAAAATCAATTCTTATTCAGGCTTCCAGTGGAAAAATGAGTAAATAAATTCACTATGTGCTTGCTGGCCACTCTCCTACTCTTTGTCTCCTGCTCTGTATCTAACTTTATGTCACACATTTCAGTGTTAGCCCTGTTGTCTCTCCTCCCTCTCTCTCTCTCTCTCTCTCTCTCCTGCCCCCCTCTTTGCACCTCTCTGCTCACTCACTTCCTGACAAAATAAAACCAATTTTCATTCTGAAACTGTACTTAACCCTGCTCACGATTGCCAGTAATTCAAAGTCAGTAATTCCCCAGACTGCTTAAATTCAGGGAACTTTATTAAAATGTCAGCTCGCTACAACACTGTCTTTGAGAAATCTGAAAGAGGTGTTCTTGTTATGCGTTTCTATGGCAAGAATTGACACCTTAGGGTGATGTCCACCTCTCTGCAAACTGTTTCTTTCTTCATTGGCCTGAGCTAATCACAGCTCTTTTTCCTAGCCTTGAACTCAGTGACCTGAAGCTCCCTTCATCGAGGAGGCCCAGGGACACTCTGCAACAGTCGTTTTGCTGAGTGGAAAAAGATTTAAGCTTTCGCCAGAATTTGGTTCAAAGATATATTTAAACTTTTATCCTGTCTTTAATTTGAGGCTTCCACAGTCATGCTTCCAACTGAGAAACTTCGGCATTTGGGGATAGTTTCTATTTCCATTGGCACTGAAGCAAGCTGCAGCCACCAATATGGAGCTATGATGAGTGCAGGGGAGCTCGGCAACTCCATCTGAGGGGCGAGCTCCTACTTTGCATACCATGTTAAATATCTGTTCTATACCACAGAAAAGGAAAAGGAAAGGAAATGGACCCCCCAAGAGTAAATTAAACCAAGGTAGGGAAAGACTTCTATAACACGAATGAAATACATTGGAATTGAGCACACACACACACACACACACACACACACACACACACACACACACACGCACGCACGCACGCACGCACGCACGCACATGCATTTCTCATGTTGCCTGGAATGTTGTTAAAATGTCCACATTGCACAGTCTGATGTACAGATTCCAATCGATGCCCAGCACAAAACCGATGGTGCTCTTCACATGCACGGAAATGTGTACAGCACAGAGGGCTGTGAACAGCCACAGCAATTGTGAAGGAGAACACGGCTGCAGGCACACAATGTCTGCCTGTAAGTCCCATAGCAGCTTGGGACCGGAACAAAAATGACATGGGCCAAAGGAACAGATAAAGACCCCAGAAATAAATGCAGGCACCAAAGCTAACAACGGAAATCATGTGTTAGAGAAAGGACAACTTCTTCAGCTAATGCTGCTGGGAGAAGTGACTATCCATATGAAGAAAACTGGAAGCTGGTACCGTTCTCTTAATCTTGTACAAAGATTAAGCCAACACAGAACACTGCCCTAAATATAAGATCTGAAACATATTAGACGAAAACACAGGGGAAACACTTCAATGATTATTTGAATATGGACCTGAAAATATAAGAAACACAAACAAACCTAAACAAATGGGATTCCATTTCACTAAAAGGCATCTTCACAGCAAAGGCAATGCACACAGAGTAAAAAGACAACCCTCAGATAGGAGAAAACATCTGTCACGTATTCATCTGACAAAGGATCAATGTCCAAAATACATGATGTAACTAAAATATTAGCAGAGTCAAGTAATCCAATTAGACTGGGCAAATGATCTAAATCTGTGCTTCTGGAAAAAGTAAAATGGTCAACAAATATACTTAAAAATTCATTTTCAGTGTCTATCATAGAAGTCAAGATCAATGCTGTCTACAGAGAGACACAGCCTTGTGAGGACGCTACCATAAAAAGCAAATGATAGAGAGGTGTGGAGATAAAAGAACGTTTACATACTATTGGGTGGGAACATGCATTAGTATAGCCCATATGGAAACCAGTAGAGGCTCCTTAGAACACTGAAAATAAAATTAGCATGTGATCCCATACCAGCTTCCAGGCAAATGTCCAAAGGAGTGAAGTTAGCACACCCGGGAGGTACAAATCTATACCGTGGTTACTCACAGTAACCAATATATGGCATGAAACTAGTTGTCTATCAGTGGGTGAATGGATGAAGAGAGTGCTGTGCATGGGTACAACAGGAAATGAATCAGTCATGAAGAAGAAAGAAATCCTGTTTCAGGAGTAAAAGATGGATAAAACTGAAAAATATTTCATTAATTGAAATGCAATAGACACAGACAAATGCAGAGTTTAAGATGGGTGGCAATGTAGAGAGACATTCTAAACTTTGTCAGTACTCACTGTAGGCACACATCGAAACATTGGCATGAGTTCCATTTATACACTCAATGAATACATGTGAACTCAGAATAAGATTCTACAAAAAAAATCATAGAAATGGAGAACCACAGTCAAACTGCATGAAAACTATAAAATGAATAGTCATTTGGAAAAAATAAGCAGAAAAAATATTAGTATATATATTCATTGTAGCAAAGCTACATTTTAATACAACATTTATCCTATTTTATGTGTACATGTGTACGTGTGTGTGTGTGTGTGTATGTGTGTGTGTGTGACATGTGTGTGCATGTGTTCACCGAGGACAGAACAGACCGGTGGACACACGGAGCTGGAGCAGTGTGTGCTTCCTACTGTAGGTGCTGGGAACTGAACTTGGGTCCTCTGAAGAGCAGCAAGGCTCTTAACTGCTCAGTCATCTCTCCTGCCCCTCAAATTATTTTGCACAATTACTTTATTTTCTTTTCACAAAAGTGTTGAAAGTCTAATTTGGTGTGACTTAACGGTTTCTTCACTGTACTGATAAAAAACTAAAATCAAATGAGATTAAACAGCAAATTTGGGTTTAACCTAACTGCAAATGGCGCAGCATGTTCTTGAGTCAAAATTCAATGTTTTGACTTTTGTCTAAAATTGCCTTTTATGTATCAAAAGCAAACTAGATTTTAAGTAAATAAATAATATGTTGGAAAATTAATATTTAACATTATTAAGCCAATGCCAGGAAATCATAGCATGACTATTAGTTTTTTGGAAAGAAAGACTTCAAAATGGATTTGGACAATTGTAAAAAGATTTTTTTAAAACCAGTGTGTGTGTGTGTGTGTGTGTGCACGCGCACGTGTGTGTGCATGCGTGTGTGCACGCGTGTGTGCATATGCATGTGTCTGTGTGTGCATGCGTGTATGTGTGTGAGTGTGTGTATATGTGTGCATACATGTGTGTGTGTGTGTACTTATGAGTACATAGGGTCCTTGGAGGTCAGAAAAGTTCTGATGCCTGAAGTCCCCGAAGTTGGTGCTGGAAACTGAACTTGGAAGCTCGGAAAGGTCAAATATGCCTTAGCCTCTGACCCATCTCCCCAGCCCTGACAGTTTCCTTTCTGTTAATTAGGCATCAAAAATGTAGAAAATATTCTAGAAACAAAATAAAATAAAAATGTAGGAAACAAATTTTGTTTGGGGCTTCTTTTCTTTCTATAAAAAAGATTCAGTCCTGTCCCTTTGGCCTTTGGTGAGGGGAGAGTAAGAAATCACATTTCCCATGACCACCAAAGCTTCTAGGAGTAGATGAGTGGTGGATTTTGATCAGATCCTTGTCCAGTGCCATAATTTTCAGTGATTCGTGTGTGATTTTTTTTCCTCATTCCAAAATAAGGTCTGAAGCAAAGCAAAGCCTAAGGAAAAAGGTAGCAACTGTTGTTTGATCTCTTTTGTGAGTCACGTGTGTAAAATGGGAACATGGTGCGTTTCAGCACTTGGTTCTGGCACAGGAAACAATCTTAGAGATCATCTGCCCATCCATCACCACGCTGAAGCCTAGGAGAGAGCAAGACCGGGTAAAGGCCCTGCTGTTGGCTCCTAGAAAGTCTACAACCAAACACAGAGCCTGCTCCGAGACATTAATTGTTCATGGGACACAACATTCCTTTCTATGGCTTATTTTTAAAGTAAGAAAAATGGAAAAGCTGTGTTTTTGTTTTGTTTTGTTTTGGTTTTGCCAGCCATATTCTGGGTCCTTCCTGTGGCTCACTAGACAGTCCCAGCCATCTCGCTCTGCTCTCACCAGCATGGGGTGCAGCACAATACTGCAGGTAGCCGTGTGCCTCCAACACCAGCAACTGTATTACATAGTGATTGCTGTTCTTTATTTCCTGTGCTTATAGTTCTCACTAAAATTAACACATGTTCCCACATAGAACCTAAATCTCAGGGCACTTAATTTTATAGCAACTAAGTCTGCCGTGTATGTAAAGAGCTTCTTATTTATGAAATGTGTAGTTAAAAATGAGTTCTGAATTTGGGCCGGGCTTGTGGTTCTGTGGTGAGGTGTTTACTTACACTTACATTGAACCTACAGAGCTGAAGCATTGCACACAACAAAACAAGCTAAAAAAAGGCTCTGAATGTGAAATCTTTCAGGAAGGAAATCTGAATGCTGGAAGGAGAAAAACAGAGTTGTTTTATTCTTGCTCCCCTTTGGACATCATTTGGCCAAAAGTCTAGAGGAATGTTCTGGTTGTTAACAATGATTGCTATGGCAACATCTCTCTGATGAAACTCTCTTTTGAGATTGTTAAGTTACCAGTTCAGAAATGTTTCTGAGCAGGGTTTTATCTATTTTTGTCAAGTCTGGTGTATCATGTTCAGAGTGGGCAAGCTTCACTAGACACACAAGAGCTATAGACGTGGCCTTTGTTCGTGGACAGGGAAGTTACTAGCTTCTTGTTCAGTGCCCTGTTCTTCATGGGAAGGAAGGAAAAGAGAAGGTAAGAAGAAAGGTAAGAAGAGAAAATAGAAAACAAACAGAAAAAAACATATTTTTTTCCTTTTCTTATCTGAGTTGTGATTTTTTTTAGGATGGAAGATCTTTGTTACCAGACATCATGCCTTTAGATACATCTTGCTCCTCACCAAGAAACCTTTGGGTTCCTGACAGCAGTGCAATCATATAGTATTCCTGGCAATGACATCAATAATTATGTCTGTTGAACTCTGCAACAAAGCTAATTCCCAGCTCCAGATTCTTATTGGTTCTAGTCTTGAACCCGTGTTTGAAACTATTAATATTTATCTTGATTGGCTCACTCAAGTTTTAAAAATCTTTCACTTTTGGCCCATGTGGAAAGGATTAGGGAAATGCTATGAATGCCTATTCATAACTACCATATGTGTGCTAAATTATTATATGGAGCTGAACTGATTATGGGCAGTAAATATTAATTTGCTGCTGACAATCTCTGTATTTGGGTTTTTGGGTGTTACCTGAAAACAATGTTTTCTCTTTGATGAGAGGCTGGCACTTCGGTGAGTTCAACAAAGAAAATAGGGATGTGTGAATGAGATGCTTCTTTGCCAAACATAAGAGAAATTTGCAAGAATAAAGGCCATAAAGGAAAGTTAGGAGGCATGTTGATCTGCTAAAACTCATAACCTATAGCCATGACTTCAGTCATAGCTTCTAGAAATCACATACATGCATATGCATATTGATTGATCAATAGATCTAGTTCTCAGATAAGAACATGACAACTAGATTGTTCTGCATTGTCCAGTGGATTATAGTAGTGCATGCATTGGACTCTCTTGCTTTTGAAGATTGGACCAGAGGCTGAGACTTTACCTCTGGCTAACGGAAGCAGCAGACTTGCAGTCAAAGTCTATATAAAGGAAACAGCATAGTCAGTAAGAAGCATCTAATGGAAAAACTCTGCTGAGATATGGGTGGGGTTAAGGGATGCTGGCAAACTGGTAGGAACACCCAAGGACCAGCAATGTCAGAGGGATCTTGTCATCCCTGGAGCTAAAGGAAGAATAAGCGTTAGTGGAGCCCAAGGATATCACCCATAGGTGTAGAGAACTTTGTGCTAGAGAAACTATGAACTTAAAAACGCAGTGCAAAAGTGTGGTGTCCTGCAAGGCGAAGTGTGGCGTCTGCAAGGCGAAGTGTGGCGTCTGCAAGGCGAAGTGTGGCGTCCATCCTGCAAGGCGAAGTGTGGCATCTGCAAGGCGAAGTGTGGCGTCTGCAAGGCGAAGTGTGGCGTCTGCAAGGCGAAGTGTGGCGTCCGTCCTGCAAGACGAAGTGTGGCGTCTGCAAGGCTAAGTGTGGCGTCCGTCCTGCAAGGCGAAGTGTGGCGTCTGCAAGGCGAAGTGTGGCGTCTGCAAGGCGAAGTGTGGCGTCCGTCCTGCAAGGCAAAGTGTGGCGTCTGCAAGGCGAAGTGTGGTGTCCTGCAAGGCGAAGGGCCACAGCTTCCTCCTCTGCCCTCCAGTTTCTCAGTGGTGCCTGTTCTCGGTCAAATTAATTTGATGGCAAAGGAAAGGGGAATCAGTTGGGTACCATTTAGCTTCCTGGAACAGAACAGAGGACAAGGGACTGGAGAGTACAGTGGAAGGTCAAAGAACACGGGTCTCAAAGAGCTTTGAAGGGAGCGTTGAGTCTCAGAGCAGGCAGATTGCCTTGCCAAGCACAGGTCTTTCAAAGCTCCAGGCGCTGGCAAAGTAGCTGGCTTCTTTTTCATGTAATGGGTTGGAGGAAACTGGATTAATTAATCTCTAAAGTCTTCAGTGACTCCCCTTTCTGGTACAATTTGCCCAGGGTAAGACAGTGTTGAGTAGGTGTGGTGTAGAGAAGACTGGTCCAGAAACGTTAGGATTATATAGTCCATTGTGACAAACACCCCTCTTGAATCCCCTTGACCCCTGAAAAAGTCAATACATGCCCCAGACATTTCCAGATTTACCAGTAGTACTCCACTTTATATGGACCAGATACGTTAATTTTTCCTTTAAGGTCCCACAAGCCCAGGCTAGCCTTGAACTTACTGTACGTTGAGACTGACCTTGACACTTAGATCTTCCTGCCTCCCCTTCCCAAGGGCTGAGATTGCAGGTGGCACCACCATGCTTGGTTCCAAATATGATAGTTTTGTTGTAAAGTGTACAGTCCTTTGGGGAGTCAGCTGAGAGTCAGTTTTACTTGTATGCCTTAAAACACAAACAGGGCGAGTAACTGTGAAATTAATAGTTAAAATTGTTATATTGCACCTCAAAGACTATAACTAACTTTTAAAGCATCAAAGTTACATTTAGTTGTAGTAAATTACTATGTTGAGATTAAAATCTGACAAACAGGGCCCCAAGAGATGGCTTATTGGTTAAGAGCACTCACTGCTCTTTCAGAAGATCTGGGTTCTATCGGTGGCACCCACATGGTAATTCAAAGCTATCAGAAGTGTTTAGGAATTATTGCCACCTTTAGCATCCTTTAACTTAATTATTCACTGGGTCAATCACTGATTGATGGGAATTGGGAGATTAGAACCCTAGCTCCTTTGTTCCTCTGGTGGTAACTTTTAGGCTATATTCCACTCAGGTTCCCAGCATCCCCCAGTGGGATCGGGCTCCTATTGACCCTGAGAAGTCTTGTCCTACAGCTCTCTAGTGACTTTTTTTCTTTTATCTCTTTGTTCCATTCCTCTCCTAGAAATTTCTGGAATCAGCTCACTCATAAGTACATGGACCCCTGTTTCAAAACTGCTTCTGGGAAAATGTAAATGAAGACAAGGAATGTGAACCAGAGCGTACACATCTCCATCTGTAGATACGTTAGTCTCAGCTCTGTCTTTGGGTGACTTAAATGGCTCTTTTATGTGTTTCTAATAGAGGTTTACTGTCAGGGGCTGGAGGAGGTACACAGAGCATCTCCACACCCTGGTAGTCCTACACACCCCGTGGTTCACACCCCTCAGCAGTGCCATTCCTAATGCCAAGTAACCCACTGACTGAGCTGGTACCCATGAGGGAGGGATGAGCTGGTACCCATGTGGGAGGGAGGGACGCTGTTGAGAACAGACTGCAGCTTCAAGGCTCCAGAGGTGCAATCATAGGGAGAGGCTACTGCACTGCTCTTTTTGTTCAGCTGACGGGAATCTAGTTTCTCTCACATCTTTGACATTTGTTGTTTTCTGACATTCATGGCTCCTACATATCATTTCACAATTTTGATTTTTTTCAGTGAAATTTTCCCTGAAAACACTTTCAAAGCTTGATGCTCCTCAATACCGGTACCTAGAACTTCTTCCATTTATAGAATTCGTTGCTAGCAGAGATCCAAATTTTTCTTGTTATGTTATCTTCATAATTAAGAAAACAAAGTACGTGAGGATAGAGTTTTTCATCTGCTTTATTCATGCCTATATTCATGGGAAGCATTCAGTTGATATGAATGAATACTTTAGATATTGACTGCAACATGTCTTTAAATGACTTTGCATACAGGAACTCTGAAAGGCTGCTGAGTCAGTTTTCTTGGGGCATATTTACATGAGTCACATTCTAGAACACCAGGTTTTGCTTGGAGACAATAATCATTCTAGAACTTGAAACTCATTGAGATATATCAGCCTGACTATTGAATTGGGTAGCTTAGCAAAGAATGGTTTCTGAGGCCTATTAAATTGCTGATGACCTATAAAGACTATAAATTCACTTAGAACTTAGTGTGTATTGGGATCCCAGGAATTATGAAGAACTCCAAGCAAATAAACATAGACTATCAATGCATTGTGCTTAACCACAGTATATAGTACACCTTCTGCCTTATATTTAATGAGTGTAAGGTCTCACTGATAGCAGAGTCCTCCTGTCTACTTTTCACAGCTGAGGATTTCTTCTTTGGGTGGTGATAAGCAAATTGTTTTTCCCTACAGCACAACACTCATGTCTTAGTATCCCTTCTGTTGCTGTGATAAAGCACAGTGACTAAAATCAACTGACGGAAGAAAAGGGTATGCTTGGCGTCCACTTCAGGGGCACAGTCCATCACTGAGGGAAGTTACAGCAGAAACTCAAGCAGGAGGTTGAAGCAGAGGCGGTTGAAGAATGGTACTTACTGGCTCAAGCTCAGCTAGCTTTTCTGTAAAGCCCAAGGACACCAGCACTGGAGATGCTGTAGTCCACATCGGGATGGTCCCTCCTACATAATTCACAATAAAGGCAATCTCCTACAAACATGCCCACAGGTCAATCAGATGTGAGCAATGCCTCAACTGAGTCTCCATTCTCAGTGACAGTACTTGGCATTTTCTTTGGACCAACAAACAGCTCCCAAATAAAGACACAGAGACTTATTATTAATTATGAATGCTCAGCCTTAGCGTAGGCTTGTCTCGCCAGCTCCTTTAACTTAATTTAACCTGTTTCTATTCATCTACATTTGTCCTTCTGCTTCCTCCCTGTCTGTCTGCCCCCTCCCCCATCCATGTCTCCTTGCCATCTCCTTTTCATTTTCCCTTTTTACTTTCTTCCCTGAGCTTAAATTCCTCCTCCTATTTAGTCTCCCCACCAGGAAGATCTACCTATACCTCCTCTTTTCCTATTTGCCATTCAGCTTTTTATTGGACCAATCTGCTACTTTAGGCAGGCAAGGTAAAGCAGTTTAGATAGTTAAACAAATTCAACATAACCTTATACAGCAAACAAATGCAACACATCTCTGCATAGTTAAACAAATATTCCACAACAAGTGACTCTGAGCTGTGTCAAATTGACAGTTAAAGCTAACTAGGGTACTCAGCACAGAAAAGAGACAGACCATGCAATCCACAATAGAATAGAAGATTCTCTAAGCCTTTATGCTGATTGTTAAAACTCAGAAAACATCCAAATGTGTAAGACAGTCTGGGAAAGGCAAAACATAGATTGGTAAATTTCTGGGAGCTTCCATGAGCAGCATGGGAAGGAGGGAGCAAACTGGAAAAGTTCATAGGGAGCCTGGGTTCAGGAAGCTATTCACACACTCCTTTTTTCTGTGGACACATGACAGGGACGAATGTGCTCTTAAAAGTAGGATTTTTACTCTACGAAAATTATGCCACAATAGAAAGCAAACTGGTACTGAAGCAACTTTATGAGAATATTTTAGACTACAAATTTATTTCTCTAATTATGGAACTATTCAGATCTAATAAATGCTTTGTACATTTTTTTGTGAAACTGGGAATCATCTCAGGCTTGTGGACATGTTAAGAATATATTCTACCACTGAACTACATAAGCAGCTCTCAGTTTTTAGAGATAGACTTTCGTTGAGCAACTCAGTATGGTGATTACTATTTATTGCTAACTCAACAGAATCTAGAATCAGCTTGTTGTCAGGCATTGTCTTGACAGCATCAAGTGATGTGGGAGGAGTCAGTTTGAATGTCTACAGGCTCGGGCCGAATGAACACTGAGGGAGCTGAGTGCAGGTACGCCTGGGTGCATGCATGAGTGTTTCTCTCTCTGTCCTCTGCTTCATGACTTTGGATGTGATGACGTTAGCTTCCTCAAGCTTCAGTGGTCATGACTTCCCTGCCACGATGGACTGCAGCCTGTGACTGTTGTCCAGAAGCTAAGACACCCAGGACACCCATGCTCACACTTGAGATCTCTCTCAAATCTTCCAGTCTTATTTTGTCTTCTTCATACTTGCAATTTGTGCACCTGAATCTTTCCTACTTATGGAAGTATTTAGTTGAGGCTTTTATTAATAAGCTTGAATGGAGATCTTTATACTTTTTTAATATTTACAAAGAGCTCCTGGGATTGCTGTTCTGTTATAGGATCAATCTTTCTGTGCACTCCCCAGCCCCCAACTCAGAAGCTGAAATAGTGCCTTCCCTGGGAATTTGCATAGAGTCCATTTATGCTGATTCTGTTTTTTGGCATGTCGTATTTAATTTTATTTTACCTTCATTTTTATTTTTAAGACAAGGTCATGTTATGAACCTAGGTTGGCCTCAATCCTTTGAAGGTCTCTTGCCTCTGCCTCATGACTGTTGTAGTCCTAGGCATGCAGCCACATGTGGAAAGTTAGTTGTGTTCACCAAAAGGCACCACACAGCAATCACAGACACACTAAAGCTCCCGTTACTATTCTCAGCCTGCAGAAAAGCCAAGTTTTTAGAGAGCTGTATCACTGTGTGCTCATGGGGCTCACTGTATGTTCCGTCAGATTTTACACACTGATGCCTATGTGCTTGATCTTCGTTTCCTTCTGCTTCTGACTTTCCGTTTAACAAGATTTCTTTCCTTTGAAAGTATAATCTTTGGAATTTTTTCCATGATTTAAAATCACATACACATATATATACACACATACACACACTCACACACACTCACACACCACAAGCATACACACTCACACACACATTCACTCAACACATGCACACACACTCACACTCACACACACACACACACACACACACACACACGAGAGTTCACTATGTAACCCAGTCTGGCCTTGAACTTACGCTACTCCTGTTTCGGCTTCCCTGGTGTTAGGATTAGATGTGTGAAGCACCACTATATCTGGGTTCCTACATTCAATTTTGGAAGATATTTCTGAGTGATATGTCATTCTGCTTCAGCAGCTGCTTTCTCTAGCAGATGACAGTGAAGTTTCTCTGGCCCCTGCTAATCTCAGAAGTCTCTGGATGGTGATATCTCTTACGTGGACTCCCTTCATAACTTCCTCATGGCTTCCCAAACTCCACTGTAGTTCAAGTGTGGGGCTTTGATCTTCTTGGTTTTATTAATTAGGTGACTATTTTGGAACATATTTCTCGGGGATCAGTTTCTTTTCTTGGAACATTAGACTTCCTTCTTTCCTTTGTTTCTTTTTGTGGTTTTTCCAGACAGTTTTTCCATGCAGCCTTGGCTGTCCTGGAACTCACTTTGTAGACCAGGCTGACCTTGAACTCAGAGATCCACCTGTGTCTGCCCCCCAAATGCTGGAATTAAAGGTGTGAGCCAACACTACCTGGTTTAGACATAATTTCTTATTTTTAATATCCTATTTAGGCTAGTATTCAAATACCATGACTATGCCTCATTTTACCTTTGTGAAAAAAAAACCTTAAATACATCTCAGAATAAATGAGTCTAACATTTTACAATTTCAGTAACTATCACTGATAGGGTGGTTGGTGTTGTTCATTTTTAAAATCAGTTGGTCATTAAAAACCTTCTTTCTGTTTCATGACAGGTGTAAAAACTGTAACTCCTCCTAGCTTTCATGGGATTTCTTCCAGAACACAGTGAATAGGGTAACCTTGCTATGTGCCCCTTTTCCTCCTCTACATACGTGTCTGCAATAAAGTTTAATTTAAAAATTAGACACAATAAGAGATTAAATCTTCAGTTTCCCATAGGTTTTTACCAGCCTCAATCTTTGGCTTAATTAGGATGAAGGATTTCACATTTCCCTAAAGAGGTGCTCCATGGCTTCTTCTTGGCATGTCCAAGCAGCCATCAACCTGCACCTGTGTTATCCCCACCAGAAAGGGAAATGTGGATCACTTAGACACAACATTGTAACACTGACACGTTTTCACCATGGTACTCAGAACAGTGAACATTTTAAAATTTATGAATTGCCTAGTTCTGTAATTTTTCATTTATCTTCTTCAACCTTTGGTAGGTGGTAGCTAACTCAACCTGAAAAATAAAATGACGAGTAAGGAGGGCTGAGCCCAATATGAATCTGGGATTATTTTAGGATTTGTGCTATTGGTTTGCCAAAGGAAGAAGGGGTTTTGGCTGACATCACCAGCAGCAGCAGCAACATAAGAATATATTGTATGAAAGAAAACTCTAGTTTAATAAAATAAAATAAACTTTAAAAAGAAGAATAGAGAAGGACGATGGTTACTGTGGAAGGACAGAATCATAGGTCTTCACAGTTGGAATTACTGAACACAGAGAAAACTTAGTGTTGACACTGAATTTGATCAATGAATTGAGATCAGGAAGTGAAGGGGATAATTCTGAAAACTGAGTGCAAGTGGCCAGCGTCATCCATGGGTGAAACACTCAAACCAAGCAATCTTCTAGAGTCTCATATTTTACCTCCTTCTGTCTCCTCAAATACCACCTTCCGTTATCTTCTCTCTGGAATCGTCTATTCAGTGTTTTTCCCTTTGCTTTCACCATAGAAACACACCCAGCCTTTACTAACTTAAAGATATGCAAGCAAACAAGCAAAAATTATGTCAGTTGACCTCAAATTCCCTTCCATTTCCCACTAGATCTTCTCTCCTATTTCCAACAAATTGTTTTAAAATACCTTGTCTTCGGTCTTCCTTTTATTTTCATGTTTCTCCACAGCAGACAGCTCCCAACTCTAGGTCTGCACCTCAGTCTTCTCCTAGCATGGTCACAGATGATGTCTGCATTACAGTAAACACAGCATCTTCATAACATCTTCATTACAGTAAACACAACATCCTGTCTTTTTCTTGCTATCCAGGCCTCTTGGTTAGCACCTAGGAGAAGATGCAGTTTTTTCCTAAATCCTTACATTAACTCCCTGCTTACACTAATTTTATACTATGGCAGTTTTACCCAAGGACCATTATATACGTGTGTGTGTGTGTGTGTGTGTGTGTGTGAGTGTGTGTAAGCGCACATGTATGTGTGCACTTGCATAGCCAGGATGTGTGTGGAGGCCAGCTCAATGTGTAGGAGTTTTTTTCCTTCTCTCTATCATGTTGGCTCCCAAATCTTCAAGCACCTTGCCCACTGTGCAATCTCACTGGCCATCAAAAACCATTTCTAATGTTGGTCAGATCAATTGCTTGTTACCTCAAATGTAAATGAAATACCTAGTATGGCTTCTTAACAGGAGTTGAGAGACTGCATTATCAATTTAAAACATAGAGTGAGAGCATTTTTTTAACAGTCTCAAGTAACAACAAAAGCCAGTAGCCCTATCCCATCCTTAGCAATACAACTGCTCTCAGAGGTAACCCCATTCACTTTCAGTTGCATTGCATTTAATTACATAGTCAGCAGCACATTCTAGTTCCATAGAGTAAGACATTTTAATAATTCCATAGTTCAAACAACAACTACTTTATTTTTCTATATCAGACATGACTTTGAATTTATGTTATAACAAGTGATGGCTTACTCTCTACCCTTTTCCTTCATGAAAACATCAAATTAGTGTTTACTGTTTACAGTTTAATGTCTAAATATTTTTCACTATAAGGTCAAAGACACACTCTAATTTTATTTTCCTGTCTAAGGCTTATTTTCCTTAAGTAACTAATTGTGTCATGTTCATGTTCTTGCTTCATAATTATCAGTAATTCTTTTTCAAGTTGTTAATAGAAATGTACACAACTGCTCTTAATAATTTTTCCTAGGGTCAAGTGAATCAGATAATTTTTTTAGCTGCTTTCAATTTTAAAATTCTTATTCTTAAACACACACACACACACAGAGAGAGAGAGAGAGAGAGAGAGAGAGAGAGAGAGAGAGAGAGAGACTCCTCCTCTCTGGAGTAACCCATCATCTTTCTCAACACAAGCATGTTTGCCTTTAAGGCCATCCCACTATCATCTTGGAATTCCTGGTCATCCTCACCCAACCTCAGCAACTCCCTTGGTGGTCTTTGCTCTACTTAGCTGACTGACATGGAGTCATCATCAAGATGAACTTGGCAAAGGAGAAGGCAAAGGGCAGTGCTTGGTGACTGGATGGATGCTGCCTGATCAGTGGTCATCTTGAGCTTAAACATCACATGAGTGGGAAATGACTTTTTATTATATGAAGCCACCAAGAATCTGGATCACTGTCTTCAAGACACCAACTTCCCTGGCTCTACCCTACTCCTGTTTTCTTAACCTTCCTAGTAAAGTAAAGCATTTACTCAAGCCAGAAAGAAGTCCATGAAACGTCTCCTGCTTTCCTTTCCCTCTTTGTTCCCTTGTAGACGAGTAACCGGCTGTGCTGAACGCCACATGGAAAGTAGGGGAATGTATCAAAAGGCCACAGAATGCTTATTCCATAAGCAATGGATAATAACAACAATAACAGTAATGCCATTAATGGCAATAATAATCAACATTAATCTTTCTTCAGCAGGCCTTGAATGGCATTCAGTGGCCCAAGGGCCATTATGACTCGGGCATGACTAGGCCCTGCTGAGGGCCTTTTCTAAGGCAAAGAGTCGGGGGTTGGGGGACACAGACCTCTGATCTGGGTACACAATAGACCATAACCTCCTTCTCTCTGTTGCTTTTCATAAGGAGCAGTGGAGATCTGTCAGTGCAAAAGCTTTCTGCAGAGCCTCCCAGAATGAGAACGCCTAGTGCCCAACGCTTTTACTGGAGAGCACCAGGCAAGCATAATGAAGTCAGTAATTTCTCCTGCCTGCAAGCCTTGAATTAGGCCACATGGTAGAGCTTTTTAGGCTGACTGGGGTGGGGGAGAGAGAAATCCGCAGAACCTTAGAAAAATGGTAACGCCTTATTAAATTATTTGAAATCTCTAGAGTTGCATGTCTTCTGGCTCCAAATTGGCATGCCTGTTAACTTAGAGTGTTCAAATTTCTCTAAAATATTATTGTATTTAAGACAGAGTGCCATCCCAAGCTGCACATGAATTACAGAGCGTCAGGAAAAGAGAGAGACTTGCCATTTCCCAGCTTAAAAACCTTTACCACAATTAGTAGTTAGTAGCTTTCAAAAACATTTGCTGGATAAGTAACCATGGTCAAATCGCATAATTTTGCCCCACCACCTCCCCCTTTCTTTCCTTTGATTCCAGGGTTTTGAGTGCTGGTCTGAGAGCTATAATTTCATCTTTAGGCATATTTCTTTAGGCGTTCTTAATGAGACATTTGAGTTGTCCAGTCCTGCCTTCTTGAATTCAACCTTTTAGGGATCTGGGGTTGGGAGATTGTGGGAAAGAAGGGAGGTGAGTGAGTGCCCAGTGCTGTGGGGGAAATGAGATCTCAGGGCTCGAGGGTCGAGAGGCACGTCTCTTGTGCTCTGTGCACCACTATCTGAAAGTATCTAGACACAGAATTTTCCATTCTCAAATATTTATCGCACGCCTAGTGGGCGCCATACATATTCTAGGAATGGGAAATGCAAAAATGAATTGATTATGTTTTCAGAGAACTAGCTCTCAGGTCTGTGTCTGAACTCAGCCTAAGTGAACTGCATGGCCCATTTTTATTATTTGGCAAACTTGGATGTGAAAATAAGAGAGAAAATAAGTAGTCTTCAATGACCTAAAATTTGGCTCTATTGTCTTGGTTCTGGATACCTTTGCAATGTCCCCAGCAAGTGAAGTCATGGGCAATACAACTCTTTAGGTAATTCTCTAGCAATTGAAGAAGAGACATGCGGACATAAATGAAAGATGGCCCGCAAATGGCAGTGCTCCTACAGTGGGGGCAGGAAGCGCTTTTACTTCTGGCACGTGTAGGGCCAGCGTCTGAGTCGGTTTGCCAGAGTTTCTACTCAGAATGAACGAAGAACTCACTATCAGAGGAACGACCTGTGGGCAGGGGTGGGCTTTTACACCACAAAAGCCAGGAATACAGTGTTTCCAAAGCCCATGTCCAGGTTTGGAGGCATAAATGAATGATTTTAGTGAGTGATAATGTATATGACTGGATTTATATCCCACTTGACTCCCTAGCCACCTCTAGTTTTCTCTTCAGCACTGGGAATTGAACATTGGTCCCAGCTCACTCCAGGCCAGTGCTCCTCCATCAAGCTAAGCTGTCCTTTCTGCTTCAGCCTCCAATAGCTGTAATTACAGACTTGAAACCACTTGGCCTAGCTTACTTGGCTGTTACTTGAACAATACATTTTGATATAGGCAGGCTATGGGATCGTGGATGTAGGTAGACTCAGGTCAAGTAGAGAGATGACTTTTCAGGTCTGTCCTTTGGTATTTGCCTCAGAGAGGTAAGAATTATCGGTAATAGTATGAAGCATTAAAATGTATTTTGTTTTCTTCTTGTTCATTCTGTCTTACTGAGGTCTACAAGATATTTCAAAGATGCTTGCTGCCAAGACTAACCATCAGAGTTTAATCCCTGGAACCAACATGGAAGTACAGAACAGAGCAGAACAACACCTTCAGGTCATTTTATGACCACGAGACATACACATGTGCTCAGCTTCCATATCCAGTGTGTGTGTGTGTGTGTGTGTGTGTGTGTGTGTGTGTGTGTGTGTGTGTGTGTGTGTACATACATGAAATAAATGCAAAAATAATCATTCCACTATATGGATCAAAATACTCATTCACTCCCCAATACTATTTTGAGTTTACCAATGAAAGAAAGGGAAAATGAAATGAACAATTGATCTTTCTGAAGCAAATAGAACAATCCTGGAGTTAAGATACTAAGATGCAAGAAAGGTAAAGTAAGGGTTGAAAGTCCTGAGTGGCCACTTAATTCTATTAAGGGAATTAGAACGTCAGGCACTGGTGGGTTAGAGAGAACCCACTGTGAGTGGCTGGCGGATGCAGGGACATCCGCAGAGCTGTCATCAAACCCCATTTTAGAAGTGAGAAGGCAACCAGATGTCACTCACCTGTCTCTTACTTGGTTCAGTGGGAAAGCAAGAAAGGCATGTTTGTGTAGACAGGGCACACCAGCTTTCTTCACTCAGACTTAAAAGAATGTGTTGGGAGCCTTCAGCACGCAAAGCAGATAGAGATGATCTTGTCCAAAGCACGTTTGGTGCGTTACAGGAACATAAGGGTTGCTTAACTTTGGAGGAAACAAAATTTCCTAGAAGCAGGAGGCCGGGGTGATGGGTAGGCCTTTTGTCTTGTGCATAGGAAATTGTGCCTGAGTCCGGGATCTCTAAGGAGAGTCTGTGGGTCCTGGGCTTTAACAGGAGTATTGGTGGTCCTGCAGCCTGTGATAGGGTTTCTAGGTGTATGTTCTGCAAGAGTGTGTGCTGCAAAGATTCAATGTGCCTCCCTTCATGAGGTTGGAATAGATTCCAGCAAAGGTCATGCCAGCTGTGACCCCATAAGCTGAAAGCTAAGGGCTGGCTTGGTATCTTTGGGCTGTAGATTTCTTGGAAGATTTCAAGTGAAGGGAAAAGCCACTCTCCAGAATGGCCAAGCTACCTCTAATATATCAGTATTATGCTACATTTAACATAAATTAGAAACTCAAAAAAAAAACAAATAAATTCCACTTTTGGCTATTCTGAATGCTTGTGTTTGTAACTTTCCTCCATGCACAGTACGCCTCGAAAGACAGAGACTGTTGAGCGTTTTCGCATTCTGTATAAATGGCATCGTACGGTTAGAGGGAGGGCTGAGCCAGTAGAGCTGTGTGTTGTGACACTTTCAAGAAGATCTGAAGCAAACATAGTCAAATGGTAACATTTGTTACATCTGGATGGCAGTGTACAGGTGTCCTGTGAATTTTTATTCCTGTGCTTTTATGTGTGTTTGAACATTTGGCAATAAAAACACAGTAGACGTGTGGGGATGGACTGGTGAGGACAAAGATAAAAGCCAGCAAAGTGTTGCTGGACCCCGAGAGTCACAGGAGTGCTTAATAGTGACTTTGTTTGTCTTCCAAGTAGGTTTGTGGAGATTCTTGAGGTCCCTTACCATTTTCATTGAAGCCTTTGTGGCTTCCTGGGCCTGCTAACAGAAGGGAATCCTCAGCCTTAGATTACCAGCCGGCTTCCATGTTCCACTGGAGTTGCAACTGATACTCATTTAATTATTTGGTTCAGGAATCTCTGTTCACCCCCAAGGCACTAAATTCAAGCCATTGATTGTATCACCAAATGTATGCATCAGACATGTGTTTATCCCTACCACTGCTGTGACCACTAGTAGCCACCCTGCCCCCTGCCTGCACTTCCCAAGGCTACTTTTTTCCGGAGTAACAAAAATTATTTCATAAAAACAACAACCAAAAAAGCGCAAAACAAAAAGCCCCAAAGTTAAACCCCTGATACACCTGCTCCAAACTTGCAATGGTTTCCCGTTACACTTGGAATAATATACAAACCTCTGACCACAGCCTGTGAGTCTGTCCCTATCTGCACATTTCTCCTGTGTCCCTCTGGAATGCTCCAGGTGCCTTTAGTTGTGGTGGCCTCCGTTCTCCTTCCCACTGAGAGATGAAGAGACCTCGGGCTGTGTTCTTCCCTCTACTGTGGCCACCTTTGAGGACCTGGCTTCTTTCCTTGTTTAAGGCCACAGTTCATGTGCGACCCTTTCACCAGCGGTTCTCAACCTGTGGGGCGCTACAGGTTTGGGGCTCAAATGACCCTTTCACGGGGGTCGTATATGAGAAACCCTGCATGCCAGATATTAGAATTACTATTCACCATAGTAGGATAATTACAGTTATGAAGCGGCAACAGAATAATTTTATAGCTAGGGGTCACCACGTCTTGAGGAACTGTATTAAAGAGTCCCCGCATCAGGAAGGTTGAGAAGTTCTGCCCTAAACTGTAATTTAAAGTGGTTTCATTCTTGTGTTCTTTGTCAACTCCTATTTTGCTTTTTTCCCAGAACTCCCTGCAACTTACAGGCATTTTGCTGTACAAATGGATCACTTGTCTTTCATATCTTAGTGGTTTCCAGCTTCCAGCATCTAAGGTCCTATGTGTTTGGGGAAGTGAAGCCCACGCTCACAAAAGCCTTCAAATTGGTCAACTCTTTGTTAAAGTTCCCTGTTTTGTGGACACATGACTTAGACTGGGTCAACCGTATTATGTGTCCCACCCCTCAATTTAGCCATTCAGGTGTTGGCCTAGTATAGAGAAAGTGGCAGTGGCTACAGATAAGTGACTAAATCAACTTCCCAGGAACTCCAGGCCCACAGCTCTAGAAGAACTAATTTATCATGCCCAGGGCCAGTGCAAGTTCAGATTTCGTCTCTAAAGAGGAAGCTGGGACTGGAATGTTGTCCTTTGGGTCCTGTGACATGATTACAGTCTTATTCTTCATTGCCTAATCTCCAAGCTTGTTCCTTCAGTAGTCTGAGATGCTGGGAGTAACTCAATAGAATGCCTTTAAAAACTACCTTTTGTCTAAATTAGCTTTAGTTTGTTTTTGTTTGACTGTCAATTTGGGTACAAGCACGAGGCCTGTGAGGGATATAGGTGACAGCATTTTAAGGATGTTCTGGCCAGGAAAGGCTTGTCTTGCACTAGCATGGCCTTGGAACCACATGAAGCCTGAAATTTTGTACCTGAGAGGCCTTATTTGCTTTACTTTAGACTCCATGACAAAAAAGATAGAAAATAGCTTTATTAAGACCTGAGGTTTCAGCCGGGCGTTGGTGGCTCACGCCTTTAATCCCAGCACTCGGGAGGCAGAGGCAGGCGGATCTCTGTGAGTTCAAGGCCAGCCTGGTCTACAAAGTGAGTTCCAGGACAGCCTCCAAAACCACAGAGAAACCCTGTTTCGAAAAACCAAAAAAAAAAAAAAAAAAAAACTTGAGGTTTCTGTATTTAGGTGATGAGTGACCCATGCCATAGTATTAAACAGTGGAACATTTTACAGGACTGTCTAAAAGAGACAAATTTGTTCATCACTGCCTTCTGATATGAACCAAAAGAAAACAATAGGCTGGGAGTTAGAGCTGTGAGGGAAACATTCAAGATATTCAATTTGTCTGTAGAGGCAGGGCATCAGACTGGGGCTTTCACTCAAGCCTGACAGAAACTCCGTGGTTGGCTCCTTGCTATCAGTGGTGGAGTAGTCTATGATCCATTAAACATGACCAGAACTTCCTAAATCTGGCAGGACAACTGGTATTTCGACAACCAAGACAGTTGTATTTTTAAAGCGAGAGTAGTCTCCAGATTGTGTTCTGTAGTCCAAGCTAGGACACGGAGTACTGGAAGTATGGAAGGTGGAGAAGGCCATAAAGACCGCGTGGAGGGTGTTGACTCTGCCAAGGGAAATGCAGATGTGCAATTATCAGCAGTAGGTCCCAGAAACCCCACAAAGGTGACCTAGGAGTGAGTGCATCAACATGTGGCATGTTTTATAACCACATGATATTTCTATGAGTTAAAGATCGCTGTAGTTCTATGAAAAAATTCTTTGCCTTAACTTCCCATCACTGAGTAGCAACTTCCCCTTCCTCTCTCCCCTGGGCCTGCACTTGGGGACTTGAACATCCAACAGCTCACTGTTCATACTACCACTCTGGGCCAAGCAGCCATTTCTCACCTATATTTCGGCAGTAGTTTTCTAACAGGTCTCCGCCCCCTGACCTTGCCCTTCCCGTCATCATCTGCAATGTGTCTTCTTCACAGCATACAAGAGAGCCTGACCAGTGCTGCACCAGATCCTGGCTCCCTGTCCTTCCGCTCTCCTTCCTGCGGCTGTGCATGCTGCAGGCTTCTCTTGCTGCGTTTCAACAATCTAGACCACGTCGGTCCATAGAGCTTTTGCTTTTCTGAATTTTGGATCTGGAAATTCTTTCTGTGTTTACCCCTGGGTGTCTCCCCATTTCTACTTACTTCTCACTTTCTTTGGGTGCCCTCACATAAGTTCTCCCTCCCCTCCATTTGAGAGTTACTGGGCCTGCTATCCTCTTTACTCTAGAAGGCATCACTATATTATGATGGGGAATGTTCTTCTGTGGATGTGTTTGTCTTATTGGTTGATGAATAAAGCACTGTTAACCAACAGGGAAGCAAGATAGGTGGTACTAGGAGTCGAGGAGGATTCTGGGAAATGTAGCAAAGAGAAGTCACTATGTGATCCGGGCAGGAAGTGATGTAGCAGGGCAGAATCAGTATATAAGTAAGGCCAAGCAGGAAATCTCTCTCTTCATTCCTCTTCTCTTCTCTGCAGACATGTTGAGCATTCAACATGCAGGACGCCAGAGGAGTAAGAGCTCTCTGGACCTTTCTCCAATAAGATAAGGCCACGTGGAGATACTTAGATCTACAGAAATGGGTTAATGATTAAGAATGAGAAAACTTAGCCAAAGGTCAACAGCTTTATACTAATATAGCTTAGCAGCCATGTGTTTCTTTGATGCACAGAAAGGCGGCGTGACCTAGTCGTGCTGAGAAACCCTCATGTTACAATATCACATGTTTATCAAGTAGAATTTAGGCTTGAGGAAGGTTTAAAAAAGTATCTATTTTATCCATTGCCCTATCTATAGCCATCTAGATCAATGTCTGATAGAATAAAGCTTTAATAACTCCTTGTTCCAAGGATGGGACAATAATGGGTGGGAATGGCAGCGTATCCAGACAAAGAAAAACCTAATCTTTCTTCTGTATTGTATAAATATATTCTAATGGTGTCTTTCAAATTCAGCGTATGACACGAGATGGCATGGGCTGAGATTTTAAAGTCAATGGAGCTTGGGTTCCTGGCATTAGACTATTAACTATACAGATGGGCTATTGTTACTTGATAACGGCCATAGAAGTCTTGAGAAACTCCAGCATGTCCGTTGGGAAGCAGAAGTGGAGAATGAAGAGGGGTTTGGTAATGCACGGGGTCTCTACTTTCTGAGTACAGAAAAGAGCTACGTGTCTGCTCCTTCTCATGGCATTTGGCATTGCCACCTGCCTTTCTTTGCCAATGAAATGTGGGTGGAAGAGAACGCCGTCACTGCCAGACAGCAGCTTGGAAGGCAAGTGCATAGTTAGCCACCTTCTCTTTCTATTGCTGTGATTATTGTGAAAACTTACATTGGGAAAAGGCCTTAGCTGGAATCTCTGCATGACTGTAAGAAAGAAATTCCAGAAGTCAGCTCACAATGGGCCTGCAGCAGGAGGCAGGAACAAACAAACCACTGTTTTGACAAGCTAGTGAGATTTCAGGAGGGGACTGGAGAGATTGCTTAGCGGTTGAGAGCACTTTGTCTTCCAGCACCCACCTATGTCACATGGTTGGCAACTATCTATCTGTAACTCCATCTCCTGGCAATCCAGTGCCTTGTCAACTCCACAGGCTCTTGAAACAGACAGACAGACACCTAAGCTCCCTGCCCCATGCTTGTGAAAAAAGATTTGGGGGAAGATGGATGGACTGGGTGTTTAGTAGACTACTGTGGTCATCCATGATGCTTGTAGGATATACTCAGCATCCTCACCTCTAGTTCTGTGATGGATCTGAATAGTCGGGTTCTTACTTGTCATGGTGAGATGGTCCACATATAGGACAAACAGCTTCCCACTGTCTGTTAATATTGACATATCCCAGATGGCACCTATATTTACCATAGTCATTTTTTAACTGTCTTGAGGATGAAGTAGGCAGAGAGGTGGACTAAGCCAGGAGAACCAGAGAGTGGTAGGTGCGGAGTGCATCCCAGCTCTGGGCTTCGTTATGAATTTTAGTACAACCTCACATTTCTGTCACTTGGATCTGAGTTGCAGATTCAACTTGCTATTGGCTGTAGATTCGAACATATTATTATTTTAAAACAGCTTTATTAGAATTTTTCTTTGATAATTTCTTAGGCACATATAATGCTCTCTGCTTGCTATTGTCCCACCTTCTGTGAAAGCCCCACCCCAATTCCTTTTACTGCCTACAAGTCCCTTTCTGTCATCTGTGTCTTTTTGTACTGTTTCATCAGGGCTAACTGTGGGGCCACAAGTGTGAGGCTGTCCTATCCTAACACACCTTTGTTCCTTTATTTCTTCCCTTTTGTTCCAAAAGCAGACCTGCAGCAAAACAGAAGGCAAAATAGTGAGGCAATGAAACCCTGTTGTCAGCAAACCCTACAAGAAGGAATCTTGTTATGAGCTCAAGGGTGAGGGTGTAGGCTTGGGAGACTAGCGTAAGGAAATGTAGGCAAAGGATCTGAAAGACAGAGGCCTTTGGAAGAAACAGAAAAGAGAGAAAAGGTACTGGGCAGAGCAGCCGGAGGCAGCAGATTGGGCCAGGCCCAGGTAAGTCGAACGATGCTGTCCTGTTCCCTTACTCAGTGTTCCTATTCCTCAGTGGACTGAGGGTTATCACTTTAAAAAGATGGTGAGGGCATTCATGCTTTCCCACTTGGTTATACTTCCCAAATCACTGAAATAAAGATAGTTTCAGTACTTAATATGGCCAAGGTCTTTTTTCAAGACATTTTGTCATGTTAGAGAAGATGGTCTGTTGAATAATGTGCTTAGATGGATGATCAGAGAAGAAAACCTAATGAATAACTTGGCCTAATGACTACTTGATAATAGTTATCCAATATAGTATAGTGAATAATCATATTTCATAGTCTTTTAATCCCAGAAGCTGCTAAAAGTTTTAAAAATCAATACATGTACTGGGTGTCTGTGGGATTCCTCACATTGAGGTTGACACAATGACTATGAGATCATAGGGAACTCGCAGCACAGTTGGGGAGGTAGCTGCTTCATATAATGACCTCTAAGTACCCAAAAGAAGATAGTTTTGAAAAATCTAATGAAATATATTCTTAAAACATGATTTATGAGTCGTTTTGAATGACTTTCTTTTCAATGAAGTGAATCAGTACATGTTTGAGATAGACAGGAACACACATATCTGGAGTGGGTTTTAAACA
Source organism: Mesocricetus auratus (assembly GCF_017639785.1). Lineage (NCBI taxonomy): Eukaryota > Metazoa > Chordata > Mammalia > Rodentia > Cricetidae > Mesocricetus > Mesocricetus auratus. Next base: position 1,878,954 of record NW_024429202.1, on the reverse strand, counting down.
ATGGGGATTTCTCAAAAGACAGAATACTACTGGCCACTATGAGACCACTTATGGAACAAGAAATTTACTAGGAAGAGAGTCAAGATAGTCAGACTCATGTCCCCTTCCTCCTTCCTTATAGGATGCCATGTAGGCAGACAAGAAGCAGTACCTCTGTTGGGCCAGACAGCCCCAGGTCAGAGGGAACACCCACTGCGTGGATGAATGAGGAACCAGCTGCGAGGTGGCTTGCACAGATTCACTGACACCCTCTCACACTGGGGACACTCTAGAGGCCGCCTAAAGCCGCTGTTCTCACTCAAGGGAGCTGGACTGGGAGTTAAAACAGGCAGCAGTGTGTGGGATGTGTGCTCAGGGATGGGATGGAAGAGAGACCTGACTTGGAGACCTCCTGATTTGAAGACACACTGGAAAGGCTAACAGTTTCTTTTTTTTTTTTTTTTTTTTGGTTTTATGAGACAGGGTTTCTCTGTATTGTTTTGGAGGCTGTCGGTCCAGCCTGGCCTGGAACTCACAGAGATGCACTTGCCTCTGCCTCCCGAGTGCTGGAATTAAAGGCGTGCTCCACCACCGCCCGGCAGGCTAACAGTTTCTTAGAAGTGTCTGTCGAGTGAAGAGAAGGACAACATTCGGATGCCACTGAGACAGCATCAAGTGGTTTCAGGAGCTGTGTGAGCTTAGTCCTTGTAAATAGTACATGGGTAGGAATGAGATAGACCGGGAAGCTTGTGACTCCCCATTTCTCTCTCTGAATTGAGTGGGAACAGTACAATATGGAGAGTCACACAATGATTTTCAAAGTACCCATTGATCCCTCACTTACATAAACAGACTTCTTTCTCAGTACTCAACACCAGAAGTGGAGAAGAAAAAGCTACAGCATCATTCCAAATCTAGAGCTGCAGGACACGCATGCAGAAGAAATCTATTTGTGTGATGTGGAGGTCAGCAAGGAGGCGCCAAGTTCTAAAAATGTCCCCGTCAGAAGAGATTAGATTGGTATCTGAGCACAGGTTTATATGATTGAACCAACCTCCCCCTTTACGGATAAAAGCCCATGCAATCAGTGTTCACTCCTCAGAGAGGAGAGCTTGTGAAAGGAGGTGAACAAGGAGAAACGCTGACCCCTAAAGACACTTACTTGGATGTCAAACAAATATGGCCTCTTTGCCCTTGCCCAAATAAGACAACTTTGAACAACTAGGTCATAGAGTCAAAGGCTATCACAATGGGTTCAGTATGCTGGGACAAAACAAAACAAAACAAAAAAACCCACAGAGAAATGGATGGCATAGAAATAACAAAAGCTGATTTCTATGGTTCTGAAGGTTGGGGTGTTCAAGATCAGGGCCATTTCCTATCCTGTGAGTGTGTGCATTACGCTTCACAGATGGTACATTCTCCCCTGTCCTCACATGGTGGGAGGAGTGAGACAGTTTGCTGCAGTTTCTCTTCAAAGGACATGAACCCTGCTTGTGAGAGGTCTTCCCTCATGACCTAACCAGCTCCCAAAGCCCCTCAGACGATGCTACCAAATGGAAGCCGAGGCTCTACCCAATGACCTTGGGAATACCACATGTCTTCAGTCTGCAGCTCAGACAGTGTTGAGACTCGTAGCAATGACAATAGACAATACTGATGAAGAACTTGCCTTATCCCAGCCCTCTGCTTGTTCACACAATCTCTTATTTACTTCTCATAGAGCCTTTTGAAGTGAATAGTAATAATAGCACACTTTTGCAACTGAAAAGAAGGGTTTGCAAATTATCAAGTCACAGAATCTCAGATGCGCCGGAAGTCCAATGTACACAATTTGAATTAGACGTTCAAACTTGGGCTGGGGAGATAGCTCAGCAGGTAAAAGTGTCATCAAGCCTGGTGACCTGAGTTTGATCCTGAACCCACATGGTGGTGGAAGGAAAAGAGCAACCCTTAAAATTTCTCTTCTAACTTACACACTCACACACACACACGCACGCACACACACGCACACACGCACACATGCACACATGATACTAATAATATAAAATTTTAAAAGTTCAAGTTTTTAAATACTGTATTTTTTGACTAAGTGTTTGACTTCTTGGTTTCTTTTTTTAATTTAAGATCCTTGAATTTTGATGGTGTGCTACATTTTCATTAGGAATGTTTTTCTCTTTGTGGTGCATCAAATCAAAGTACATCTTACAATTCACTGTGTCTTAGGCTCTATGATATATTACAATGCTAGTTGACCTTTGCTGACTGCTCAGACAGCAGACACGTGTAATTAGGTGTGCTGAGGGGACCTGGCTGAGGAAAATGCTGCACATTAAGGAAAAGGCTTTCCAACTTTCTCATCGAGCATAGTGCATTATGCAAACAAAAGCTGACATAGAACTCCAATATGTAAAACAGAAAAAAATAGAATTGTATTAGTGTATAGTTCTTTGTGATAAAATACATGGAGGTTACATAGTTAATCAGTGGAGAGTTCTAGTGGCTTTAACTGCCACTCAGTTTCAATTAGTGTTTTCAAAATATTTAGAGACTTATCAAAGATCTTGTACATTTTTCAGATCAGCTACATGGGAATTTCAGGATACACTTTTGTGAACCATAGCTTAAAACCCCCTCTACAGGTTACCTTCTCACCATCAACAGGTCCCTTGATTTTTGTTGTTGTTTGTTTTGTTTTGTTTTGTTGGTGGGGGATTTATTTGGAATGACTTAACTACTACAGAAATAGTTTGGCTGGGTCAGAGACCATGAGGGAACTGGAAAAGATACCATACCTACTCGAAGTCTGTGGATTGCCAACGTCACTCTTACCATCAGCAGCTGATAACCAGGGCCAATCCCTGGTTTGATGCCCAGCTCCACAATATACCTACTCGACTATATGACCCTCCCCAGCTTTGAATTCTAATCAATAACTAGGAATCAAAACTCCTGTATTTGATAATATTGTCTTCAGGAATAAATTAAATAATATGAACAAAGTACCACCCATAATCATGATGTGTAGGCCACAGTAAGCAGTTAATGTGCTGTAGTATTGATGGTTACTATGGAGCCTCTTTAGAGGAGATGATGATTTGCAAAGGGCTGTGTACAGAGAGGTCTTTGAGTTGTTATTTCTGAGATCCTGAAGGCCTCTAGATAAGAGTTAAAATGTAAATATCAATGAAAGACGCACAAAGCCAGAGTTGCATGAAGGCCGAGACTTACTTAAGGACACATAATCGTCATAGAAAACATATGCAAGGCAGCTGTGCCAATTACTACATGGCATAGTGGCAAATTAACAAAACCTGTGCAAGCTCAAGCCAGCCCAAAGCCAGCACAGAGAGGAGGTGGGCATGAAGTCCCATCCCTAATAAGGAAGCAGCTGAAAGCTACTGGGACAGGGAGGATTGGTACTCATTACGAATGCTGCCTCTGGCAAGTTGACCATACTTCAATGTGAGGTCACACATCAAGAATATTTGTTTGTTTGTATAAAAAAGGCACAAAATTGGGAAGGAGGGTGCAGCAGAAAAAGTTAGGGGCATGAATATGAACAAAACACGTTGTACAAAATTCTACTGAAATAATAAAAATATTCTGGTTAAAAATAAAAGGAAAGAAAATGTGCTAACTTCTAACTTAGAGTCTGTAGGATATGTGTAAGTTGCTGGTCCTGAGTTTGCCACTTTGCTTGTTGTTTTAATCAAATACCTGACAAGTGAAACTTAAGGAAGAAGGGTTTCTTTTGGGTTACAGTTCGGGGGCCAATCAACCATGGAGGTCATGGATACAGGAGTGTAAGGCAGCCGGTCACATATGTAGAAGAATGTTAGTGCTCTGCTAACTTTCTCCTTTTTATGCAGTCCTGCACCCAGCCTATGGGATGGTGCTTCCCACATACATGGTAGGTCTTCCCAACCTCTGAACAAAAGCTCTCTCACAGACATGGCCAGAGCTTTGTCTCCCAGGAGACTCTAGAGAACATTAGCTCTTCCATCCAGGCCTGCTTTTCTTCTCTAACTAAGCAGTCTATACTGTATGGCCAAGTCTGTAGACTTGAAATTACTTATGACCAGTTAATGTCTCTCCTCTTTTAACAGAACCCTGAAACACTCTCTGATGGAGCCCAGGCCTCATCAATCTCAGTTAGTTCTCTAAGACTGGCTAGTTACCATCTGATTTTTACTGTCATGGGCTGCTATCTTTATAGTGGTGGTAGCTCTTCATACCCCTCCTTTTTGTGTGATATAAAGATTATTATTAGCCTTGGTTGGAGACACAGTTCTCATCTTCCCGATTTCCTTTACTCACTCTATCTGTCTTGTCTCCCATAAACTTATGGTTCTCTAGACTGAATGACATGTACACAAAGTGACACTTGAAGAATGATCCATTGAAAGAAAAACTGTAAGCAACTAAGAAACAAACACCAAGTGTTACAGGGAATAGAGGAGAGGCTTGGCTTCATCAGATAGTATCTCACAGGGAAGTGGTTTAGAAGCGGGCATGGGTCCTCAGGCTAGAAGGATCATGTTTGGACAGGTAGATGCCTAAACTGTTCAAAATAACAGCTGCCTAGAGACCCTTGGGGTGTTTCATTTGATTCCCAAATGTAATCACATCAACTTTAGCTTAAGAACTTCCAGTAGATTCCCATTGTCTTTGAGATAAGAGTCCAGGCCCTGGATGAAGTTCCATGTGGTATATGTGCTTAATACACTTGAACACCACCCTCATAATAACTCTGTAAACTGATGAAAGAAACTCTTTCTTTGTGATGTGGTCCCCAGCTATCTTCCCAGGCATGTTATGGGCCAGGCTGATTTCCTACATGAGCCATATTAGACATAGCCTTGCTTGGTGGCCTGCTATTCTTTTGAAATACTTATCAGTCTTCTGAACACATTATTTGTTCAGAGTTTCCCAAAGCCTTACTGTTCACTCCCTTCCTGGGAAATCTTTTTGGATAATATCTTCTTCCAAAGTAGAGTTTAGGCTCCTTCTCTAGTATGTAGCTCCAAACATCATGGTGAACAGCATCTTCATGGCCTTGAGTTATCAATCTCCTCTTTCATTTGTTCCCTCTTGACCAAGATAATCCCTAGTAGGAAAACATGGTGGTGTTTGCTATGAGGATAACCCAAAACCTTTCATGATCTAGGAGAGTGAGGAGCATATTATTTGTTGTCCAACTAAACTGACAAATAAGAGTTTCTCTCTCAGGCAAAGACAAGCCACCATGAACATCTCTGAAGTTCCAGGCATTTCTCAATATGCCTCCATGTTGCTGGTGGCTTCCTTCCTCACACATCTGTCCAGCAATACCCACCTAGCTCTGGTTTATTATTGCTTGCTTTCATCTAATATTGTATAAGAGGCACCTCTCAGTTGCCAGTTTTGGTCAAAGATTAAGAAATTAGCTTTATAATGGTCTACTTGTTTGGTTGAATATTGGCGTGGCAAACGGAGAGGTCACAACATGTAGAATGACATTCTGTGTACTTCTTGTTCTCTGTAACACTTGGCTTTTCTTAGGTATTTTCAGTGTGTTTCTTTAAGTAAAAATTGTTCCCTTACTTGGATTTAATAGGGTGCCAAACTATTAATACATAATGACATTTTATGTCATAAATATGTGCTGATTCTAAGTCTCTCTCTTTATATATTTCTATCCATCTGCCATCACTCTGCCCTGTGAATGATCCAAGCTGAGTTTATCTTCTAGAAGATTGAGTTTCAAATCTATCACAGAGTCTGATCATGTATAAGTAGCATGCCCTGCACCCTTTCTATCAGGCCTAGAGCTCTGAGGAGCACAATAGCAGATTTATGAGGTTTCTTTGCAGCGTGTTTATGTGCAAAGCTTTCTTCAAGGTGACTCTAAATTAATCATGTGAAATCTTGGTTTTCTGTTACCTTCAGGTGGATGAATGGTTTGAGAGACAAGCAAAATGGATTATTTATTTTACTTATTTAAGCAAAGTAGAAAATAGGCCACCACCTTTTCATTTAAGGTGATCAACTTATTTATGTCTCTATGGGAACAAAGCATTTACAGTGTTTCCTGTGGTTTGGGTACAACTTCCTGCCAGATGGGGGGAGACAGGAGTGGACGAAAGGAGAGGGGCTGTTCAGTTTGGGCATCAAAGTCATCAGTCCAGCTGCACTCTGTTGAGTGTCAATGATGTTACTCAATAGTACCCAGACTGGTCACGGTCCCTGTAAGAGAAAACCAAACTACAGGTATGTAATGGTCCCAGTTTTCTGCCAGGATCTCCAAGCTGGTAACACATTGATAATTACTGTCTGTGTGCAAAGCTCTCTGTAGAAAACAGACCCCATTCTTGTTCAAAATTCTAGGGACCTGAAAAATTGTGCAATTTCAAATCTCCATTTCTGATATAGAAAAACATCCTTCACTCAAGCCTCTTTTAGAATATCGAACTGCAGAGCATATTTATTTAAGCTTGGAAAGCTCTGCTGAGACAACAAAATGTGAGACAAAACTATCTGGGCTCCAGGGAGCAAGGCATCACAGAAAAGCATCTGATAATGAGGGATGGTGCATGTACGGGATAAGTGTCCCCAAACTGTGAGTTTTGTTACACATTCTTCTATATAACTTTTAAATGTTGTCAATTAAGAGACAGCCCCTTTATAGTTATATGTGTTTCTAGAAGACAGTTTCCTAAAACAGTAATAAAATAAAGTAATTTTGTTGTTTTGAGACAAGAACTTGCTACATAGTTCAGGCTGGTCAGAATCTTGGCGCTTCAGCATGCCCACTACTGGGATTCAGGCAAGCATCATCATTTCTGGCACACTTATCTTAAGAGTAATAGAAATAATCAACATTCCTTGAGATTTTGTTTTCTGTGTCTTAAGTTCTGTTGTAAACACTCTGCGTTTACTCATCTGACTCATATCGACTTCTGAGATAAAGCTGATCATCGTCCACATCTTTCATGGGAGGACCCTTGGGTTCTAAGGGAAATAGTTTGTCTAAAGTTGTGTCCTCAGTGAATGGGCGGGGACCCACCTCTAGCTCTCACACTCAGTCACCCAGTGGACTTTTGTGTAGCACAGTGTCATGTACTAGAAGAACTCTCCCACTTCTCTTCAGTTGTTGACTTGATGCAGCTGAGTTATCCCAGGGAACCTCAGTCATGAAAAACCTCAATCAGATTGGCCCGTGGGACATTTCTTGGTTGCTAATTGACATAGGAGGCCCCATCCCCACTGTGGACAGTACCATCCCCAGGCAGGAGGTCCTGGGCTGTGTAAGAAAAACAGCTGAGCAGCAGCGAGGGATCAAGCCAGTGAGCGGCAGACCTCCCCAGCTTTGGATTCAGTTCCTGCTTGAGCCCTTGTCTTGACTTCTCTTAGTGATGGAGTGCGACCTGGCACAGTTAAGCAAAACAAAGCCGTTTCTTTCTAGGTCCCCCTTGGTCATGGTGTTTATAACAGAAACAGAAAGCAAAGCAGGACAAGTGTATAGGCAGCACTGGTTGGTGTACTTTTAACAAAACTGAATTTTAAGTAGAAATGGTCAAAACGGTGACCAAAAGGTACAGCTTTGTGGATATGGTCTCAGCAGGAAGAGCGGTAGAGCTAAGTCCTCAACAGTCTCTAATGGCAGTGGAGACAGGCTCACCTTGGATTATTCATAGGATTGGTCAGTGGGGATTCCAAATTTGTTGGTTTTATGTATTCTTGGCTGGCCTGGCACTCACTTTGTAGACCATGTTGGCTGTGAACTCAGAGATCTGCCTTACTCGGCAACTGCAGTGCTGGGATTAAAGACAGCACCACCACACCCAGTAAGATTCCATGTTTTCACATTAATGTACATATTAGGAAAACATTGAGCTGAGAATGACTTTTGATGCTTACCTTTTCCTTTTTTCTGGGTGAACAGAAGTAAAAGCATCCAAGTGTTCAAAAGGTCAGGGGTTTCTTAAAGTTGGAACAGGTGAGTTAGCAGATGTACTAAATAGCTTCAAAAACTCCACCATAGCAAAGGCCATGATAGTTTGTCCCAGCAAAGGGACAAGGAGAGGGAGTATCTGAAAGTGCTGTGTGGGCTAAATGGCAGGTGGGTGGGGCTGGCTCTGGGAGAAGAGGTTGCAAGCATCGGGAGGACTAGGCCTTTTTCTGCACACAAAGACACACATCTGCTCAACAACAGCCGCCGTGGGTTGACACTGGCGGTGCGTGAAGTGTCGGAGCGTTAAGCAGTGAAGAATACAGTGGGGGGAACGTGGAGATGAGGCGCCGTGGTGTGTCCATGGCATAAAGCGCAGTCAGCTTGTCTTGGTTGCTAAGAAGGACCCTCAGAGAGGACCCAGAGTGTTTCCAGAAACACTAAGTGGGGTTAGGCGTGTTACAGGACCTGTGTTTGTCTGGAACTGGGAAGGTGGAGTGGCGAGTGGAGCCAGTGGCTTCTTTGTAGTCCCTACAATGTCCCAAGAAGCACAGAGTCAGCTCTGGATCTGGGTGGGAATGGTGCGGCACAAACTTACAAGGCACTGTGTCCAGAAGAGAAAAGGGAGCCTTCTAAAGCTGGCAACCAGTTTGCGTTGAAGCAGGCTGTGCACTGTATGCTGTTCACTGTTTAACTGTGTCTGTGTGTGTGTGTGCTCTACACACAGATGCAGAATCTCACTGATCGTAGTTTTTTTTTTCTAGTTCTCATCTATAGGAAATGAGATGGATGCTCACACAGTCTCCTGAGACAAGTTCTACCTTTACTGTCACAATACGGGTCACAAACCCTAATGCCCCAGTTTATATAGTTGCAAAACGGAGAGTGCAGGCTTCGCACCCAGACATGTCTTCTGAGCACATGCCTGTGACACATGGCTAAGACAGACTTAGAATTGCCTTTGTCTTCAAGTGTATTTTGTTCTGCGTTCTAACCATTCACACAATGAAAGGTTTGTCCTTATGCACAGCAGGGGAGGAAGTGGGAGTCTGGAGATGTGTCAGGGGCCCGGAGTACCAGTCTTGGACTCTGGGCTTCGCTGGCTGTCCAAGCTACCTGAAACTGAGCAACATCCTGTTTCTCTACATTCCTGCTCTTCACTTCCTCTTCTGTTTCTTCCTTCACCTTGACCCTTCACGCTTATGTTTCTCTATAAAACTAATAAAAACTTGAGTAGGAAAGATGAAATCGCCACGAAACCAAACCAAACCTGCAGCAAGACCTCTGAGGGCCCTGTGCAATCAGAGCTGTGTGAAACCATTTTCTGGGAACTGTAAACCTAATAGCTTGCTCTGTCTGAGGCACAGCACAGAGGCTCATGGGACAGATGTGCCCCTTGCTGGAAAACAGAAGGCCTTGTGAAATTATTTTTGCAAAAAAGTTTTTTTCTTTAATATCTTCCCAGATACCTCAGGCACCCCTCTGCCTCTGCCCTACTTTGCTAAATAACTGGAATCTGGAGGGAGAAATGGTGATAAAACAATGCTTTTTCTCTATTAGTTATTGAGTTATTGTTACCGATAGATGGTAAGTTATTCTTATAATGTCTTCTGTTCTTATAATGTCTTCTGTCACTTTGAAAGATCCCTTTTAAAATTAAGAGATTTTCTTCCTTCTGAAATTTTATTTGTGATGTTTGTGAGTGGGATAATTGTGTGGCTGTGTGATCTTAATTATGTCTCCTACTTTGGAGACACTGTGTGTGTTCTTACATCAAAGCTGCTTTTAATACTGCATTGTGCTGCTACCAGTTTTTACTTCCGAATTGGTTCTTTTTGTCCTTCTTGGAACCATGGAAGCAACAAGGCAAAACAAAAGAATACAAACAGCACCAACTGAGTGGTGAAGGAACCTGGCCAAACACGGGAGAAGCTAGAGATGAACATGTAAAATCACCTCTACCCATGGAGGCCTGGCGCTTATGGAACAGAGTATAAGAAATGGGGTGGTGTGTTCCTGTCTTTTCTGGGACTAGGTATAGAATTTTCAGGAATCTAAATGCCAGCGCTCTCCTCCATTTAGGTTTCATCCAGTTGTTGCTATGGCAATTGTCAGCTATGATGGTGTTGGGGGTGTGCCATATAGAATGCAGATGGTATTGTATTAGAGCTAGAAGTTGTCTTCCAGTCACTCTCCAGCTCCCATCGTGGATCCAACAGATTTTGGGTAGCCCATTTGAAGATAAGCTCTGACTTGAAGGTTTGTGAACAGGCTGAAGTCAGAACCCTGGACCCAAGGTGACCTCTAGAACCATTAAAGTATGAACTCTAGGTCTTCCAGTGACCACTTGGATCTTTAAATCAGAGTCCCATTCCCATGCTGACCTGTAGATCCATGAAGTCAGAAGCCCTGGCCCTGCATTGATCCCCGGGCCCACTGGGGACAGGCGTCTGTGGTGCTCTCTGGTGTCACCTCAGTCAGGAGTCAGCTGTGGTAGGTCATCACCTAGGCCATATTCATGGTAACAATGTCAGTGTCCACCCATCTCTGCATACTGACAAGGCTGCTCTGGACTCTTTTTGTCTACACAAACATCAATTCAACCTGTACTGCTGCGCAGTTCTCTGTATTTGGGATACTGGGATTGTTTTTAGTGTGTGTTCTTAAGCCTGTTGTCTTGGCAAGACTGGGTGCTCCATTTCTTCCCATGTTCCAAGTCACTTAAGTGCTAAAGCCCGTGGATCAGTCAGGGTCATATTACACCCAGGTGACTACTACAGATAGAAAATAGCTCTGAATGAGTCATTCAGTGTCTCCCATGCTCAATCTCAAATATTAAATAGATTTAGCACTGTATGACATTTTAATAAATATTTTCTACATGCTCAGTCTCACCATGTATGAATTCATTTAGCCCTCATCCAACTTCAAAACCCCACTTCATGGATGAAGAGAAGATAAAGCAAGATTCATGCCCAGGACACAGACATTGTAAGGGGAAAGTCAGCAATCATCTATGCATGTCATGATTCGGGAGCCTATCATTTACGTTATCTCATGGGTATGAGTATTTTGTATGCATGAGTCTGTACACCACATGCATGCCTGCTGGCTGCAGAGTTCAGAAGATTGTGCCAGATGTCCTGGAACTGGAGTCACAAAAAGTTGTGAGCCACTATGTGGGTGCTGGGAATTGAACCTGGGGCCCCTGCAAGGACAGTCAGTGCTCTTAACCATCTCTCCAGACCCCAGGAGTCAGCTCTTGAATACCTGTGAGGATGCCTTCCACAATACACGGGCACTGTGAAGAGTTTTGTTTTGTTTTGAAGATGCATACTACTGTCTGGGCTCTGGCTCTGAGATGCTATGTCCTTCTCCTTTCTGCACACTTAGGGCTTCTGCCTCTTGGTTCACACCAACATTAAGATTCATAGCATTATGTTTTCTACATGGAAAGCTTATTCCTTGCAGTTATATTATGTTAAATCCATAACCTTCAAAGTTCACATTGAATATCACATAAATAGGCAGTTATGTAAGAATATGTGTGAGTCTGGTCTAAGATGAGATCCAAAGCTGCCACAAGTATTTTATATTCAAAAGATGGAGCAGGGACAGACAGACATGGGTGGAAAGCATCCTAGACACAAGTGCTGGACCAGATTAGCATTCGTAGGGTCTCTTGCTTCCCAGCCGTCTCCAGTGACCCCAATCCTTTTGCTTCACCTCAGCATCCTCAGAGAAAGGTGGGAGATAAGAATTCGTAAAAAGTCCCACATGGAGGATTTTGGTCTTCAATATGCTATTCCATCTACCTTACTTACATGCAAATTAAATCTTTAGTGTTCAAAGCAATGGTTCTGAAACTGCCACTCCTGTTTTGAATGCTAAAGTAACATTGGATGGACATTAAGGGAAATCTATTTCCTTCTGGTCAAGAGAAAGGCATTTCTAATTTGGGCTAAGACATACCAGTTTTTAAATCTTAGATTATTTTTTATTTAATTTAGAAACAATCTTATTTTACATGTCAATCCCAGTCCCCTCTCTCTCCCATCCTCCCATGTCCTCCACCAACCCCTCCAACCCATCACCCTTCTGCTCGCCAGGTAGGGTGAGGCCTTCCATGGGGCATCTCAAAGTCTGTCACATCATTTGGGATGAGGTCTAGGCCCTCCTCCATGTATCCAGGCTGAGAGAAGGGGTTCCCAAAGTACATTTGTACACTATGGATAAATACTCATCACTTTTCCCTCTATACAACTGGATTCCAGGAGTTCTGCTTCCATCAACTACTGGATGAAGGCTCTCAGAAGGCATATAAGGTAGTCATCAATAACATTATAGGGAAAGGGCGTTTAAAGTAGCCTCTCCACTATTGTTTAGATTCTTAGTTGGGGTCATCCTTGTATATATCTGACCATCTCACTAGTGCCAGATTTCTCTTTAAACTTATAATGGCTCCTTCTATTAAGGTATCTCTTTTCTTACTCTCCTCTATTCTTCCCCGACTCAATCTTCGTGCTCCCTCATGTCTTCCTTCCCCTTCTCTTCTCCCCTTCTCTGTCTCCTAATTCCCTCTCGCCCCCCATCATGCTCCCAATTGGATCAGGAGATCTTGTCCCTTTCCACGTCTCTGGGGGACCATGTATCTATCTTTTAGGATCCTCTTTGTCTCCTAGCTTCTCTGGAGGTGTGGGTTGTAGGCTGGTAATCCTTTGCTCTATGTCTCATATCCATATATGAGTGAGTACATACCATGTTTGTCTTTTTGTGACATCCATTTGCCTGAATTTCAAGATTCCATTGTATTTTTCCACTGAGCAGTACTCCACTGTGTAAATGTACCACATTTTGTTTATCCACTCTTCAGTTGAGGGGTAGCTATGTTGCTTCCAGGTTCTGGCTTTTACAAATAATGCTGCTATGAACATGATTGAACAGACGTCCTTGTTGTATGAATGTGCATCTTTTTGGTATATGTCTAAGAGTGGAATTGCTGGATATTGAGGTAGACTGATAGCCATTTTCCTGAGGAACGACCATACTGATTTCCAAAGTGGTTGTACAAGTTTGCACTCCCACCAGCAGTGGAGGAGTGTTCCCCTTTCTCTACATCCTCTCCAGCATAAACTGTCATTGATGTTTTTGATTTTAGCCATTCTGACAGGATTAAGATGGTATCTCAGAGTTGTTTAGAGTTGCATTTCCCTGATGACCACCCCAAATGCCCATTCCTGATAATGAACTTGATGTCTATAACCATCCTGGAGCCTTCATCCAGTGACTGATGGAAGCAGATGCAAACACCCACAGTTAAACACTGAACTGAACCCAAGGCACCCAGTGACAGAGAGAGAGGAGCGAAGAGCAAATTGGCAAAGAATGGGCTGGCAAAACCAGCAGAGACAGCTGATCCAAACAGGGGAGAGCTCTTGGACCCCAGACTGACAGCTGGGAGGCCAGCATGGGACTGATCCAGACCCCCTGAATGTGAGAGTCAGGGAGGAGGCCTGTGCAACCTATGGGGTCCTGAGCAATGGACCAGTGTTTATCCCTCGAATACTAACAGACATCGTGTGTCCGTAACACAAAGAGGGATGCTCTCTCAGCCTGGACTCTTAGGGGAGTGCCTGGACCTTGCCCTGAGTGAAATGACTAAGGGTGTTAAGCACTTTCTTAAGTGTCTTTCAGCCATTTTAGATTCCTCTATTAAGAATTCTTTATTTAATTCTGTATCCCACTTTTTAATTGCATTATTTGGTGTTTTGGTGACTAGCTTCCTGAGTTCTTTGTATATTTTGGAAATCAGCTCTCTGTCAGATCCTGCTGACAGTGTCCTTTGCCTTACAGAAGCTTCTCAGTTTCAGGAGGTCCCATTTATTAATTGTTGATCTCAATGTTTATGCTATTGGTGTTATATTCAGGGAAACATCTAGGTTGCTTCCAGGTTCTGGCTATTACAAATAATGCTGCTATGAACATAGTGGAGCAGATGCTCTTGTTGTATGAATTTGCCTCTTTTGGATATATGCCTAAGAGTGGAATTGCTGGGTCTTGTGGTAGATTGATTCCCATTTTCCTGAGGAATCTCCATACTGATTTCCAAAGAGGCTGTACGAGTTGGCACTCCTACCAGCAGTGGAGGAGTGTTCCCCTCTCTCCACATCCTCTCCAGCATAAATTGTCTTCGATGTTTTTGATTTTAGCCATTCTGACAGGAGTAAGATGGTATCTCAAAGTTGTTTTGATTTGCATTTCCCTGATGGTTAAGGATGTTGAACACTTTCTTAAGTATCTCTTGGCCATTTTACCCTCCTCTATTGAGAATTCTCTGTTTAGTTCTGTACCCCACCTTTTAATTGGATCCTTTGGTGTTTTGGAGACTTGCTTCTTGAGTTCTTTGTATATTTTGGAGATCAGCCCTCTGTCAGATGTGGGGTTAGTGAATATCTTTTCCCATTCTGTGGACTGCCTTTTTGTCTTGTTGACTGTGTCCTTTGCCTTACGGAAGCTTTTTAGTTTCATGAGGTCCCATTTGTTAATTGTTGATCTCAGTATCTGTGCCACTGGTGTTATGTTCAGGAAGTGGTCTCCTGTACCAACTCGTTGAAGAGTATCTCCCACTTTCTCTTCTAAAAGTTTCAGTGTGCTGGATTTATGTTGAGATCTTTGATCCATTTGGACTTAAGTTTTGTAAAAGGCGATAAACATGGATCTATCTGCTGTCTTCTGCATACCAGTACCCAGTTATGCCAGCACCATTTGTTGAAGATGCTTTCTTTTTTTCCATTGTATAGTTTTAGCTTCTTTGTCAAAAATCAGGTGTTCATAGGTGTGTGGGTTAAAATCAGGGTTTTCAATTCGGTTCCATTGGTCTACCTGCCTATTTTTGTGCCAATACCAAGCTGTTTTCAGGACTATAGCTCTATAATAGAGTTTGAAGTCAGGTATGGTGATGCCTCCTGAAGTTCCTTTATTGTATAGGGATGTTTTGGCTATCCTGGGCCTTTTGTTTTTCCATATAAAGTTGATTAATGTTCTTTCCAGGTCTGTGAAGAATTGTGCCAGAATTTTGATAGGGATTGCATTGAATCTGCAGACTGCTTTTGGCAAGATTGCCATTTTTATTATTTGATCCTACCAATCCAAGAGCATGGGAGATCTTTCCATTTTCTGGTATCCTCTTTGGTTTCTTTCTTCAAAGACTCAAAGTTCTTGATATGCAGGTCTTTCACTTCCTTGGTTAGCATTATCCCCAGATATTTGATGCTGTTTATGGCTATTGTAAAGGGTGAGGTTTCTCTGATTTCTTTCTCAGTCACTTCATCATCTGTATATAATAGGGCCACTGATTTTTTTGAGTTTACCTTGTATCCTGCCACTTTACTGAAGGTGTTTATCAGCTCTAGGAGATCCCTTGAAGAGTTTTTTTTGGGTCACTTATATAAACTATCATATCATCTGCAAATAGTGAAAGCTTCTTTTCCTATTTGTATTCCCTTGATCTCCTTTTGTTGTCTTATTGCTGTAGCTAGAACTTCAAGTACAATATTGAAGAGATATGGAGACAAGTCTTGTCTTGTTCCTGATTTTAGAGGAGTTGCGTTGAGTTTCTCTCCATTTAGTTTGATATTAGGTGTTGGTTTACTGTATATTGCTTTTATTATATTCAGGTATGTTCCTGTTATCCCTGATCTCTCTAGGACCTTTATCATGAAGGGGTGCTGGCTTTTGTCAAAGGCTTTTTCAGTATCTAGTGAGATGATCATGTGGTTTTTCTTTCGCAGTTTGTTTATATGGTGGATTACCTTGATAGATTTTCTAATGTTGAACCATCCCTGCATTCCTGGGATGAAGCCTACTTGATCACGGTGGATGATTTTTCTGATGTGTTCTTGAATCCGGTTTGCTAGTATTTTATTGAGTATTTTTGCTTTAGCTGCTCTTAATATTTTTCTCTTTATTCTGTAAGTTTGATGTTTGATTATTATATGGCGAGGTGACTTCTTTTTCTGGTCCAGCCTATTTGGTGTTCTGTAAGATTCTTGTATTTTCATAGGCATATCCTTCTTTAGGTTAGGGAAGTTTTCTTCTATGATTTTGTTGAATATGTTTTCTGTTCCTTTGAGCTGTATTTCTTCGCCTTCTTCTATACCTATTATTCTCAGGTTTGGCTTCTTTGCAGTGTTCCATATTTCCTGGATATTTTGTGTTAGGGATTTGTTGGTTTTGAGGTTTTCTTTGGTTGACGCCTGTATATCCTCTAATGAGTCTTCAACACCTGAGATTCTCTCTTCTATCTCTTGTATTCTATTGGTGATACTTGCATCTGTATTTCCTGATCGTTTACCCAGCTTTTCCATTTCCAGCATCCCCTCGTTCTGTGTTTTCTTTATTGTTTATATTTCAGCTTTCAATCCTTCAACTGTTTTAGTTGTTTCCTTCATTTGTTTTGTTGTTTTTTCTTGGTACTCTTTAGATTCTTTGAGATTTGTTTATTTCTTGAAAAATTTCCCCCATTTCATGGATTTTTTGTTTGTTTTTTTCCTCTATTTTTTAAAGGGATTTCCTCGTTTCTTCTTTGAGGGTCTCTATCATCTTCATAAAATGATTTTTAAGGTCTGTCTCCTCTGCTTCATCTATGCAGTGCTTTTCAGGTCTTGCTGGTGTTGGTTCCCTAGATTATGGTGGAGTCATGTTTGTCTTTTGATTGCTGAGTGAGCTCTTATTCTGTCTTCTTCCCATCTCTTCTTCCAGTGGGTGCTGGTGGGGTCTTTCTGTCTCCACTGGTCTCCTTCCTTCCTGAAGCTGAAGCTAGGATCGCCGGAGTTTGAGGCCTGGCTGGGGTTGCTGGAGTTTGGGGCCTGGAAGGGCTTATGTCTTTCCTGTGTAGGCGGGTCTTCTGGATTCCTGGAGTGGCCCTTGAAGATCGAGGGGATGGGTGTCGGGTGGAGGATGGGAAGTGTCTCCCCCCCCCCCCGAGACCCAACCTTACCTGGCTGGCTCGTATTCTTGGATTTAATTTGCCAGTATTTTATTATTTTTGCATTCATGTTCATTAGGGAGATTGATCTGTATTTCTCTTTCTTAGTTGTGTTTTTGTGTGGCTTAGGTACAAAGGTAACTGTAGTCTCATAAAAAGAGTTTTGCAAGGACCCCTCTGCTTCTATTGTGTGGAACAATTTGAGGAGTATTGGTATTAGCTGCTCTTTGAATTTCTGGTAGAATTGTGCACGGAAATGATCTGGCCCTAGACTTTTTTGGTTGGGAGTCTTTTGATGAGTGCTTCTATTTCATTATAGGTTATAGGCCTGGTTAAATTGCTTATCTGTTCTTGATTTAATTGTGCTAAGTGATATCTATCCAGAAAATTGTTCATTTCCTTTAATTTTTCGAATTTTGGAGTTTAGGTTTTTAAAGTATACCCTGATGATTCTCTGGATTTTCCCAGTGTCCATTGTTATATTCCCCCTTTCATTTCTGATTTTGTTAATTTGCATGCTCTCTTTCTTTGACCTTTGGTTAGTCTGGATAAAGGTTTGTCTGTTTTGTTGATTTTCTCGAGGAACCCACTCTTGCTTTCATTGTTTCTTTGTATTGTTTTCTTTGTTTCTACTTTATTGATTTCAGCCGCCAGTTTCATTATTTCCTGGTGTCTACTCCTCCTGGGTGAGTTTGCCTCTTTTTGTTCTAGAGCTTTCAGGTGTGCTGTGAATTCTCTAGTGTGACTATTCTCCAGTTTCCTTATGTGGGCACTTAGTGCTATGAAATTTCCTCTTAGCACTGCTTTCAAAGTGTCCCATAAGTTTGGGTATGTTGTGTCTTCATTCTCATTGGATTCTAGGAAGTCTTTAGTTTCTTTTTTTTATTTCTTCCTTGACCCAGGAATGGTGCAATTGGGCAGTGTTCAATTTCTTTGGGTTCATATGGTTTCTGAAGTTTGTGTTGTTGTTGTTTATTCTAACTTTAAACCATGGTGATTTGTTAAGATACAGAGGGTTATTCCAATTTTATTGTATCTGTTGAGGTTTGCTATGTTGCCTAGTATATGGTCGATTTTAGATAGGTTCCATGTGGTACTAGGTCCTCTGGCACTCTGGGCTGTGGGAAGGCCAGTGAAGCTGGTCACTTCCCAGGGCTGAGTGGAATGGGGAGTGTTAAAGAGCCAGACCCTCTCCGAGTTACCGGAGAGAACCACACTGAGTCGTGGAGATCTGTCAAAGCAGAGTCTTGCTTTATTTTAATAGGCATGCGCTTATATGGAGTTGAGAAAGTGAGTGGGGACCTCAGGATGGGGTAAGGTGTAAGGGCCAATAATATTCTGTCACTTTAGCAGTAGCTGGGCTAGGCAGTTTTGCTGAGTCACTCGTATGTGGAAGTGATAACTCAGAGACAGGTCTCCAAACTGTAGCCAGGCTCAGGAAATTCCACTAGGCCTTGTGTCAGGCCCTTTTGAGGCCCAACAATGTGGTGCTGAGAAGAAAGTATATTCTTTTGTGTTTGGATGGAATCTTCTATAGATGTGTGCTAAACATAACTGGGTCATAACTTCTGCTAGTTCCTTTATTTCTTTGTTAAGTTTCTGTCTGGTGGTCCTGTCTGGTTATGAGAATGGGGTGTTGAAGTCTTCCACTATAAGTGTGTGAGGTTTTATGTACAATTTGAGTGGATGCCTTTGTATTTGGTGCATAGATGTTCAGAACTGAGACTTCATCTTGATGGATTTTTCCTGTGATGAATATGAAATGACCTTCTTCATCTCTTTTGATTGATTTTAGTTTGAAATCTGATTTGTTTGATAATAGGATTGCTACACCAGCTTGTTTCTTGAATCCATTTGATTGGAAAATCTTTTCCCAACCTTTTCCTCTGTGGCAATATCTGTTTCTGAAGTTGAGGTGTGTTTCTTGTATGCAGCAGAAGGATGGATTCTGTCTTTGTATCCATTCTGTTAGCCTGTGACTTTTTGGAGGTCTGTTAAAACCATTGATATTGGTGGAAATTAATGATTATTGATTGTTAATTCTTTTTTGTTTGGATTTGTTAGTGGTGGTAGTATTGTGTGTGGATTTTTTTGCTTTTTATTTTGGCTGCTGTTAAAGTGGGATTATCTATTGCCTATGTTTTTGTGAGTGTAGTTAACTTCCTTTGGTTAGAGCTTTCCTTCGAGTACTTTCTGTAGGGCTGGATTAGTGGATATGTATTGTTTAAATCCGGTTTTGTCATGGAATATTTTGTTTTTGCCATCTATAGTGATTGAAAACTTTGCTGGGTATAGTAGTCTGGGCTAGCATCCATGGTCTCTTAGTGTTTGTAGAATATCTATCCAGGACCTTCTGGCTTTCAGAGTTTCCATGGAGAAGTCATTTGTAAGTCTGTTAGGTTTGCCTTTATATGTTACTTGGCCTTTTTCCCTTGCTGCTCTTAATATCCTTCTTTATTCTATGTGTTTGATGTTTTAATTATTATGTGGTGAGGGGATGTTTTCTTGTGGTCCACTTTATTTGGTGTTCTGTAAGCTTCTTGTATTTTCATTGGTATTCCTTTCTTTAGGTTGGGAAAGTTTTCTCCTATGATTTATGTTCTTTGAGCTGGGGTTCTTCACCTTCTTCTATACCTATTATTCTTAGGCTTGGCCTTTTCACTGTGTTCCATGTTTACTGGATATTTTGGATTTGTTGGACCTAAGATTTTCCTTGGCCATGAAACGATTTCTCCTAGTGTATCTTCAGCTCCTGAGATTCTCTCTTTCCTTTCTTGTATTTTGTTGGTTATGCTTGCATCTGTAGTTCCCGATCATTACCCAGCTTTTCTAGTTCCAGCATTCCTTCAGACTGTGTTCTTTTATTGTCTCCATTTCAGATTTCAAGCCTTGAACTGTTTGAATTGTTTCCTTTGCTTGTTTGTTTGTTTTTCTTGGCTTTCCTTGCTTTCTCTAAAAGATTTGTTTATTTCTTGCATTTTTTTGGTTTGTCATTTCCTCTATCAATTGAATTTTTTGTTTTTCCTTTCATTTCTTTAAGGGATTTTCTCATTTCCTCATTGAGGGTCTCTATCATCTTCATCAAAGTTGTTTTTAGGGTTGTTGTCTTCTTTGTCTGTGTGGGGATGTTCAGGTTTTGCTGATGTAGAGTCCCTAGACTCTGGTGGTGTCATATTGGTTTTCTGTTATTGAATGTGTCTTTGTATTGTCACCTTCCTATTCCTTCTCCCAGTTGGTTCATGTGGGATCTCTTTCTTTCCTTGTGGGTCAGGTTCAAGATTCTCTTCTGGTGAGTGAAGCAGATCTAATATTCTGATGGCTTTCTCAGTGGATGCAGGCAGATCTGAGACACTCCCTCTCTTGGTTAGTGGAGCAGGACTAGCACTGCTATGTCAGCAGACTCTGGATGGTTTGGTCTGCAGGGGCTAGTCAACCTGCCCACAGTCTCCAGGCCAGGAAATCCCAAAGAGGGCAAGATCTAACATTTTAAACTATTCAAAACCTGAGTTAATCCAGTTGGGCAGACCAATTGACTAGCTAGGGTGGATTTACCTAATGCAATGAAGAAAGGGGAGGAATAATTAATCCTTTAATAAGGTAATATACATTTCCTTCCCTTAAACCCAATCCTACTGCCATCACTTATCAGACCAAGTGGCTGTTCTAAGCCTGTCTTCATTACTGAGTACTTATTTCTATTTTAAAATGTAACTTTTCCTTTGCTTCTTTCTATTTCTTTCCTGATTGTACTTACATTTTGGGCTCCTTACTTTTTCTCTGAAGCCCAGACTCCCCTCCTTTTCCAACATAGCTGTATCCCTTAGGAATAAATGTAGATTCCAAGCCATGGTCCATCTAAGCAATGAGCTAACAGGCCCTCTGGGTGGCTAATTCACGCTGGCATCTGGTAGTTATGAATGAGTTAGCATACTCTGTGAACCAAATGCAGCTCACCATCATTTTACAGAGCTCTTAGTGAAACACTGTCACACCCACTGACATTCATCTTATTGTCTGAGCCTGTTGTGATACATTGAATTGCTGCAACAAAGATTTCAAGGCCAAAAAGCTAAACATATTTACTAGCACTCAACTCTTCATGAAAAATGTCTCAGCTCGGAGAATTCTGTGAACAGGGACTTAGAAGCTTTGAATCACATAAAATTTCTTCAGGTTTTTAGTTTTTTTCCCCTTCAATTGGAGAAAGAGGATTTTGATCCACTGTTTATATTATAATGATGAGTTAGTATGTTTAAAGCCACGAGTGAAATTTACATATATCCCAAAATGTAAAGGTTATCATTGAAAAGATATTATGTTAAATGTTAGTTTGTACTTGAGTAGTACACACTACCTGATTCATTAACTAAAGCCACTAGTTTTGTTACTGGGCTCTTACCCTGGCCTCCTGTCAGTTCCTTGTATGTTTGCTTAAATAATTCAGAAGAGACCCACAGAGCATAGTATCAAAATATAGTTGATTAAATAGTGAGGTGTCCTTAGGGATGAAAGTGGAAAGATGGTAAAAGGGACCATTGTGAAGGAGAGCACTCTACAATGTAGACTAGCCATGATCAGAGAGACCACTGTGTTGACCTACAAGTTTAGGCAGGCTATACATGTTCTAAAGACTCTGAAACAGACATTTCCCTGAGGAATTTTTCCTTCCCAGATGACTGACAGATCCATATGGATTAACTATTAAGGGAGGGGACTACAGTGTGTCTTTGTTCTTTGCCAGAAAGCCATGTTTCTACCCAAACCAGAGATAAAGCTTAGATTTTATTCTGTTCACCTGTTGACCAAAAATCATGTAAGAGTTATACTATAAAGGATTAAGTAAAATAAAATTAAATACATCTATAAAAATAAACTTTATTAAGAGGAAATACCCTTACTTTAGTAGGTTTCCATAAAGTCCCGCCACCTATACCTTCCTCTCTTTCACATAGTATTTTAAAGGATTTTTGGATTTATTTTTATTTATGTGTGAGTATAGCCATTGAGGTAGGAAGAGAGCCTGGTATGCCCTGGAACTATAGTTGTAAATGGTTGTGACCATCTAATGTGGGTGCTGGGAGTGGAATGTGAGTCTTGTAATATCAGCAAAATTTTCTTAACTTTGAGTCACCCCTAGCCCTTATCCCTCAATACTTCCAAATTTTTAAATTTACTTGAGGGTCTTATTTATTTTAACTACAAATATTTAGAAATACTTTTGGATAAAGATGTTAACAAACACCACTTATGCCAGGGAATTGGGACATTATAGTTTAGGGTCATTGTTAATAATAGAAATAATGACAAGAAAATGTCCTTATCACAGTGTCTACATGCATTCTATTACCTTTTGTGATATAGATTGTATACACATTGCATGCTTATTATATATGATCTGAAATAAGAAGCTAAACCCTTATGATTAATTTTAGTTTTCTATTATTTTAGAATTTAAAGAAGTACTTTGTTGTTACCATGGTTCTGCTGTTAGGAGGCAAGTCTGGGTGGTTTTCTATTTTGTATGATGTCTAAGATCACTAGTGTTATTGTATTTAGATGGGAGTTTTGGTGGAACCTAGGCTTTCCAAGGCAATCTCTCATCTTACCAGAATTTTCTTCCTCAACAGTCAGATTACATATGGTTTAACATAACTTGTTTCTAAGATTGAATGTTCCAGAGGGCAAGCAATGTGAGCAGTTTTCAAGCTTCTGTTTACCTCAGAATTACAGAGGAACTGTTGACCCAAACAAATTACATGTGCAAACCTGGAGTCACTGTGTAAGGAATGTTCACCTACAAGTCCAGGAGTCCTGAAGGTGTGCTTGTGGATGGCCTCCAAAGCCAGTCAACCATAACTTCTAATTATGGGAATGTTGTGACTCTAAAGACACACTGATGGACTGGATGGCTTCGACTGACTGGGCGTTGGAGAAAGGCTACTCACATTGACTTATCTTACTATGTGCTTGTGACTGGTCATAGAAAACAGTTTCTTGGTGTTTAAGAAACTAGGTTTTGAATAAGAAAGCACAGAAAGCATATCTCCTTTTTCCCATTATTCCACGTCCTGTTTTAGAACTCTGTGGATGCTTTGGATGAGTTTGCACAAGGTATCCGGATTGGGAAGTGCAGTCACATCATACATGCCCAAATTTTCTGAGATAAGATACCAGTCTAATAATGAGAAATCAAAGCAGAATTTTCCTGGTCTTACTGACACAGCTTTAAGAAATCAAAATGTTTTATATGCAAAACACCTACCAATAAATAGGATGACCACCAAATCCAATGCCACAGAGAGAGCAGAACCATGGGAAAGACCCTGATTCCTTAACACTTGCATTAAGTATTTTAAAAGTGTTTTGTTTTTCCTCAAATGATACTGAATCCTTTTAAGTTTTTTTTAATTTGAGTAATAAAACAATATGAAGCAAGAAAGTAAATAACATAGCATTATTTTTTCAAAAAAGCTAATGCATTTGAATGAGTTTGTTAAGAGAAGCTTTTCCTTTTGCTAGCCGCTTTGGTTTATCACCCGCCAGTCGCCTGGGCTCTGCAGCGTATCAGTCCCAAATAAACACACAGGAGGCTATATTAATTATGAAGCTGTTGGCCTTGCTTGTCTCTTACTGGCTAGCTCTGCCTTAAGTAATTACCCCATAATTGTTAATCTAAGTATGTCTCTTACCGGAGAATAGTTCCCGGTTTCCTACCCCTATGGCGTCACATGTTGACTCTCTTGTGTTTCCCCTTCCCAGAATCCTCCTCGACTCCTAGTCCCTCCTATCTAGGTTTTCTATTGGCCAGACAGTACTTTATTGACAAATGCACAGGCAAATAACAGGACTTCCCCAACATCTCCTCTTTTCTGTTTAAACAAAAGAAAGGTCTTAATTTTAACATAGTCAAATTGTATATGACAGAACAGTTATCAAGTAAGAACATAGTTACAATATTTTAGCAAGATTTAAAGAAAATATCATCCATCCCATCCTTGTGAGTCCAAAGTCCTATATGTAGCTTATCTTTTATCATAACTAAGGAAAACTATAATTATAACTATCTGTCTTCAACTCCATCAAAGACCACAGAAGGATAATATATAAACACTAGGATTGACAGAGACATCTTACTGCCTGGACAGTCACCTGAAGTTCCTCTGTAACGTTGGGGCATCCATCTTCAGCCCATAGGCCACAATGTGTCTGGAACACTTCTCAGCAAAGCAGGACATTTCAAACTGTCCATCTGCATTGGCAGTCTGTCAGTCATTTTTCTTTGTCCTGCAGAAAGTCTCGTAGACTCTTCATGAAGCAGGAACCCTGTAAGACTGAGTTCAGTAGTCACTTTCCTGTGGGTCCTGCATGTCCAGATGATACAACAACAGTCAAACAATCTACGCAAGAGCAGTTTCTTGCCCAAATGGCTAATCTTGCCATGTTGAAAGCAAACTTTATAACGAGTTTCTTCGATGCCCATCTTCCTCTCAGACGTAATTGGTGCTGCCAGGAGCAGACATTTCTCATTGTCAAGACAAACCCTAAACCATTTTAAATGCCATGTTCTGAAGGTCTTTGAGAGGTTTGAAGACTGTCTATCTCAAATATATTTCTGTATATCTAGAAAACCTAACTTACCTAACTATAAGTTCTGACTATTATAAGTAACTATCTATAATCTGTATTCAATTATGCATTACATTTTAAAAGATCAGTATAAGCACAATACTTAATCAAGAGGAGAACTATAAGCATCACAAAATTGACCTTGAATTTGTATCAATAAATGAAAAACAATACCCATACCATAATTCCCTTTTTTACCATTAAAAAAATATTGGCTGTGATCATTAGCCAATTATAAACAACCCCATTTAAATGAAAACAAAGATTTATAAACAAGATGGGAATTAGGACGTCGCTCATTCCAAACTGCTTCCTGCTGGAAGGGGGCGCTGTTCACACCATGGGGATCATGACAAAACTCAGAAACCTGTATAAGTCCGTATTTTCGGGGTCTGTAAGGCTGTATCATCTTAGCTGTCTCAGTCGTTGAAACACCTGGTCCACTGCTTCCGGGGGTCTTGGTTCGTGAAACCACAGAAGCCTGGAAGGAATTCTCAGCTTTTCATTTTCTGTAGAAACATAAATAAAAACTCCTTTTCTGAGTAACATATCCTTATGTTTAAATTTTGAAGTCAAGGTATTTTCAAAAGATATAAGTTGTATTAATTTAGCAGCATTTATAAGCAAGTGTACTTTAGTATCAGTTCCTTCCTGAGCAAGCAAAAAACTGAAAAACATAATAGCGTACAGTATCCAGACTCTCTGTGTATTTTCCATCTTTACGTGGCTTATTTATTTATTATTATTATTCTATTTCTTTTACTTTTATTTATTTTTCTCTGAGAAAGGGTTTCTCTTTGGAAATCCGCCTGCCTCTGCCTCTGGAGTAAATCCTACCGGTGTGCGCCACCACAACGCCGGCTTTTGTATTTATTTACCACTTTGCCGTTTCATTTTCTCTCTCAATCTCACGTATATTTTTAAACACACTGTAAACCTTTAGAGGTTTTGTTCATCCAAGTCTGACTTTACTGTAAAGCTTTACGTTTTTCTGGCCACGTGTCTTATCTGTAAAACCGCGGCTGTTTTAAACTGCCGTTTCAAGATGGCGGGCGTAAGCGTGATTCCAGCTTACCACCTCAGTCCATGCTGACATCCAGCAAAAGCTGCCACTTCCAGCTGTATGTACACACCTTTCAATCCTTAGCAGAGTCTCTTAAAAGAACCTTGTTGGGTTTTTTTTTTCTTTTTCTTTTTCTTTTTATGTCGAGTCAGGAAGACTCCGGTAAGCGAGCCGCGTGAATCTCGGCTTGTGGCTAGCAAAACAGAGCACACCTGAGAAAAATGCTGCTACCAAAAATCTGTGCTTCTCTCCATTCTTCTGTTTCTAAAATTCCTTTAAATCTTTTGTTATTTTGCGTGGAAATTCATGATCCCACTCCTGATCACCATTTTGTTAAGGGAAGCTTTTTCTTGCTAGCCGCTTTGGCTAGCCTGGGCTCTGCCACATTGTAGTCCCCAAATAACACACAAGACGCTGTATTAATTATGAAGCTGTTGGCCTTGCTTGTCCCTTACTGGCTAGCTCTGCCTTAAGTAATTACCCCATAATTGTTAATCTAAGTATGTCTCTTACCGGAGAATAGTTCCCGGCTTCCTACCCCTATGGCGTCACATGTCGACTCTCTTGTGTTTCCCCTTCCCAGAATCCTCCTCGACTCCTAGTCCCTCCTATCTAGGTTTTCTATTGGCCAGACAGTACTTTATTGACAAATGCACAGGCAAATAACAGGACTTCCCCAACAGAGTTGGTGCTTCATTTGGGTTATAGAGGGCATCTGCTCATAAATCCATGAGTCAGAAATTCAGGAATCTGCCCTCTTTAGATTAATACAGAAATTAGTGTATACGTACATGTCAGCCACAACAGCTGAAGATGTCAGAGTGATCACAGAGTGATTGACAGCCTTCTGTTTCTCCTTAACTTCTTTGCAACCTTGATCTATCTTTTCCAGAGTGTCATAGAATTTATAATACTTTACTATTTACTGATAACTCAAAAATAAATGCAGGTGGATTCTTAATAAATTTTTGATGAAGATGATGGCATGACTGAGTTTGTAAAGATGGGGCCTATTTAGATCATGTGAATGATTTAGTTCATGTCAAATTTGAGAAGTTTAGGTTATTGTATGCCTATTCCAGATATGATGAAGGCTTTTCCACTTCTTATAGAATAAATGGAGAGAGATTTCTAGACTGGGCATAGGAATCAAGGTGAGAAGAAAAAACTGTCTGTGAATCCCCTGGATTCTTAAATTTACAAAATATTATAATCTTATCCACAACTTTACCGGTTTCTCAAGAAAACCTAGCAACACCCAAAATGTTACACACAATAAAGCATCGGGGACAGAAATGATCACGACTCTACCCACAGGCTCATTTTTCTCCCCCAACCCTTTCATGATTCAAGGAGAAAAGTCAATGACTGCACAAAAATCACTCATCTGATATCTGGTACTCCACCTAAGTCACAGTGAGCCTCGGGTGGCTCTGCTAAAACATCATCCATGTGTCTCATTCATATGTGACCATCCTAAGACAGAACGGACCTGGAACTCCAGCTATGCAGAGCTTTTACCCTAATAGGCAGCCTGCTTTCCCCAATCTGCACCTCATCTTTCCCAGGCAAGAACAGAGGCTGTAGATGGACTTGTTCACCTTTCTAAAGGATGCGGAAATGGGGCAGAGTGACTTCTGTGACCTAACCTTGCAGGATATTTGGAATAAAACAGGACACTTCTTCACAGATCCAGAGGATGTAGTAGCTGAAGCACGAGACACCAGTGTCTTCCCATCCTTATTTTCTCTTTCGTAATATAGGACATTCAGTTTGTTGATTGAAAAATTATTCATAATTTTAACACACTTTGTAGACAGTGAACATGTTAAGTCAGACAATTAAGGTGGATGCTGAAGACCTCAAGAAAAACAGACAAGATGCCGGGAAGGAAAGTGCACTGTTACAGCACTATGAAGGTAGGATGGCATAAGTTGGGCTCAGCAAAATGTATTAAGGGTTACGGCTGAAATAACTGGACCCACTCACATAATTATAGGATGTATTTCATAGGAGAAGTGTTGCATATACAGGAATGCAGGGAAAGTCATATCTAAATTTATTAAGCCTTGGGTATGACTGAAACAAGGCACTCACTAGTTTTTGTGTGAGCTACACTTTGGAAGAGTTTGGGGGGTTTCTTGTGGCTGACCTGTGTGATTGATAGTGGAAGTCTTCCCAATGCAAGGAATTATACTCATTTTATAAGCGTAGATGATTCTTGAATACTATATATCATCTTGTGGAGGATTCATGTGGCCTAGATGACTTCTGCCTAGTGGTCGATGCAAACTGCAACAAACCCGTAGGAGAGTTTCACAGAGGTTCTTTTCATGTAGTTAATATTTTGAACTGGCTTAATTAATTTCTGTGGATTATCTAGATGACTTTCTCTTTGTTATATAGTATAGAAAACTGTGCTGAAACTATCACTTAACTACTTTTGAGAGCACAGAGACATCAGCATTTAGATGTCTCTTTCAGAACATCCAACACCATCAATGAGATGACTAGCACTGCCCAGTGCAGACTCATCAGTCTGAGACATATCAAGATAGACAGAGACTTGAGTTTCAGGCTCTGTTCATGACTGGAAGACCAAAGTCAGTTCAACCCCTTTCTCTAAGGTGGTTTTGTGTGTGTATGCGTGCACACATGTGTGTTCATCACGTAGAATGAAGGCTTTTGAAAATGTACATTTGTTAATTCTATGGGAGATCAGATTAAAAAGTGCATTGTATACACAAAATATTAAAGATGTCAGAATTGCTTGCTTTTACCTGCACCCATAGTAAGAATTAATAGACTCTTAGGAGACCCTCCACCTCCCTAGGGGGAAGCCAAGTACAAAACTAAATGTTCTACACCCACTACTCATAGAGAGTTGTCTGGGAAGATTCCCTCAGGAGAGTTTAATTAGTCCCATGGTAGAGAAGTGGCAGGAATTTTGGTTCCTATCGGTAGGGTAGTTGCTCTATATTATCATATTATGTTTGCCTGACATGTGGGAATGCCAAGATGAGAAATACAATAACCAAACTGAGGAATCCAACTTCATTTCCCCTAGAAGTAAAAAGCAGTCTTTCTAAAACACAAGTATTACTCTGTATCTATTGCTTAAAGTTCTCCAATGAATCTGATATGTACCACATCTTTCCTACCCCCAAACCCCCTAGATTTATTGATACAGAGTTCAAGTCACTCTCCCCTGTTACTCCGGTCTATTCTTCTAGCTTCATCTTAACTCTCTGCAATCTCTTTTCCTTAGCCAGACAGTGATGTTTCTGACCTCTCTGCCTACTTTCATAGCCCGCACTTGCCTATGCATATTTGCTGACCACTGTAGTCATCTTGGGCAGGCTTTGCTCAAGTTGTAAACATTTGCTCTCTCATCTCTACTTCCTTGCTCCTTCTTCATATGTCTTAGTGTAGGTTTATCTTCTTCATATGTCTTACTGTAGGCGTTGAGCTTTGTAGGATTCTGGCTTCCTTGTGGCTGTTTCAAGTAACTGGCCTAGTGCCTAATGCAGAGGGACTGCTTGGGAAGTAAAAGCCAGAATTTGGGTAGCTATAGTCAGTCCTTGGGTAGCGCTTCTTGCCTGTGAGATTATTTCAAATGTCTAACTCTTCTACTGAATGGGAGAAATGCAGGTCAGACCTCTTTTGTGTCGAGACACACGAAAGATCTCTTATATATCTTAAGTACAGTATTAGTGTTATTCTAATTCCATTGTGACAATGTTTTCATAAAAAAGAGGTCCATGACACAGTAGCCATCCAAAAACACATCACTGAATAGGGAATAAACTTACATGAATTCTCGTTTGCTTTGACTCATCCGATACTCAAGACTGGAATAGATTTTTTTGTGTTGAAAGATAACAGTGTCATGACTAGGATCTCAGCCTGGTTTTCCACCCAAAGCATGTGACCTTCAGCAAGTAGTATATCCTCAGTCTGCACCAATTTACCTCATTTGAAAAACCAAGTTGATGAATGCCCTTACCACTGACACTGAGAGACAAGAGGGGAATTTGTTAATATTTAAAGTTGAGATGATAACCTGTCCTAGTGCCCCAGAGAGTATTACAAAAGCAATTGCCAGAAGCCCTTTGAGGAACAGCACATTACACTTAAAGTCTGTGCTCTCCATCTCCTGGTAGTGTGCTCCTTGGTGGTTGTTCCTAAGAAGGTAGTCTGCCCTCTGAAAGCTGAAGCTAATTATCCTTCCCACCACTCTCCATCTACCAAGTGAGATGTGGGACTGAATGCATTCATTGCAGTACATTGTGTGCAAATTTTCTCTGTCTCTCTCATTATTCCTTAAGAGTGGTTCTAAGTAGATATTAGGGATAAATGTTTCCTTGATTAATGATGGAAATGCCTTTGCCATTAGCTCTTTAGTTCTACTCACAATTCCAAAAAATTACTTGGTTACTTCTTTTTCTTGTATCTTAACTGACATGAATTAAGCGTTTTTTGCTTTTTTAATTCCATTATAACAATAAATTCAGTAGGACTGACAGAGGGATGAAAGTAGGTGATAGAGGACTGAATAAGATTAAAATATTTTATTAACAGTGAGTGAAATTGTTAAAAGATAAGTAAAAATTATTCTAGCAAACTATCTTAGATGTTCTTCTCAGAGTTTTAGAACGGAAAGCTGTTATAAACTTTGTTTATCTTTATTGGTTCTTGGTTATAGGAGGTTTTGCCTTTTCAGCTTCCTTGGGAAACATCTGCTAATGTCTGGCAGATGTTAAAACTGACAGTATGCACTACTGGTATCTGAAGGGTAGAGAGCAGGAATTCTCCTAAGTGTAAAGTACCACTGTACCACAAGAACCATCCGTTCCCCAAGCCAACCGCAGTGGGGTTAAGAAACTGTTTTAGACTGAAGACAGAGCCAGAGAGGCTCAGTGTCTATGGCTGTAGACTCTCATGGCCTCATTTGTCATAAAGATGATGCTGTGGAGACTGATGTTGGCATTTTATGGTGCCACTCCACTGGCACCTACTTGATTTCAAGAGGCATGACATAGCTCTATGTTGACTCTCAGATTCCTCCTCATCAGTACTCTGGAAGAATACAGGGAAAAATCAGACTAGGTATTAGTATTTACAGGCTCATGAATTTCAGATTCCATAAGAATAAATTAGTGTTAATTGTGTGCTCACGACAAATTCCTCTATTGGAACGTTAGTGTATGCAATTCCTATTTTTCCTCACGCATCAGTTTTTAGCCCATCCTCACTGATTCACCCAAGCACACATATGTACCTGTGCATGCATGTGCACACATACACAATTTTTTTATGACTGCAAAAGTTGAACAGAGGGTTTCTACCTCACAAGCAAAGGCAAGAACTTTCTCTTGGAACAATTACTCCAAAGAAGGTAATTACACTACCACTGTTAAACAGAGGCCTATGTGAAGAGGCTTCCCTGTGCAGGGTTCTGTTGCTGCAAGGCTGGAGCTGGAGTGCTCGCATGTAAGAATTGTGTCTTTATACTTAGCAGGGTCCAGGGCCAATGGCAGAAATAGCGTGGCTGCAGGATGAAGAGTAAGAATAGCAGCGGGTGTGAGCAAAGCCACACAAATTCACAGGAAACAGGCTTCATCAGTTCTAGTATCTGTGGTTTTCTTGAATTCTCTTTAGATCTTATTCTGGGAAAAGAAAGTTATCAGGTCAATAGTGTTAATGGGCTTTGCTTTGTTTTGTTTTTGCTGTCTTACAACAGCAAACCGTGAGGGGACACGGTGCCGTGATGGACGGGAAATGAGGTAGAAATCGGTGCTGAGAAGGAATCTGGTGGGACACAGGAGGGGAGACTGATGGGCAGCAAGGTGGGAGGAGATGCAGAGGTTTCTGACACTGAAAAAGCAACTGAAAATAGTGTTCTCCTCTAAATATCATCAGTGAAACCACACAGTGATGTCACTTCTGATCACGCTGAGATGTGAGTTGCAGATCTGGAGATAACCGGCTTCCTTTTGCGCATTCACAACCTGTCTACAGTGGAAAAGACCTTCGAGTTGACTGGGAGTGGGTGCGACTCATCAAGAAAAATAACCTCACCACCACAACAACAAATGACGGCAGAGAACGATACTTCTCTGGGAGAGCATAAGGGAAAAAAGAAAAAGTGAAGTCTAAGTAGTATTAAATACATGAAAGCAGAGTCATTTATCTAATAGGAAGGAGCTCATTCACACACATGTAGACTTGTGGTCCCTCAGAAGTACGTAAACATGACCCATCAGTCCACCACAGACAGCATCAGAATTTCTTGGGAAATGCCTCATTAAAGAGTTCTTAAAGAATAGTATGACTATGTATTTGTCAAATAATTTCCAAAAGTCATTAAAGATGAACTTCTGCATTATGCATTTCCTTCCCTTTTATGGGCACCACATCTTGCCAAATTTAGTATAAGATTTGAATTGAGAGAAAACACATGAACTCCCTGAACTGGTTTGACTTCCTGTTTCTGCATGGCCTCTCATAGTCTTGGCCTTTCTGCGGCTCTTCCCGGGTGTATTTACTGGACACTTAAATCCTTCTCACATCAGAGTTGACAAGAAATGATTACTGAGAAGCATTTAGGGATTCATAAATGCCAGACTGTTAGTGACGATTATAAAATGCAATAACTTTGAACCCGCAGCTGGGTCCCACACCCATTTCTCTTCTGTTTGTAGCAGTGTACTGAGTTTGGGTTGAGGCTACACAAGGTTTTAGATGCCCAGGTGACATCCTGTGAGTTGCTGATTAGTACACCTGGCATCTTTACACAACCTGGAGTAAATGACCTGTTGAAGACAGTCTTCACACTGTCTTTAGGGTTAGTGGGATGACCGTCTTTAGGGTTAGTGGGATGACTGTCTTTAGGGTTAGTGGGATGACTGGAGAGGGATGTTCTGTTCCACGGTCACCCGTCTCACAGGCCTCCAGATGGGTTTGTTAACAACCGCAGACCCCAGCACTCTGGGGAGAGGGGCAGAGCAAGGTGGATCACTGTGCGTTCGAGGCCATCTAAACTAAAGAGTGAGTTTCAGGACATCCAGAGTTGTTACACAGAAAAAACCTGTCTCAAAAAAAATAGATAAACAATGTCCCCCCAAACCACCCAAAACAAAAACAATCACAGAATCCCCATATTCTGGTTCAGCAAAGACAGCTCTGTGGTTAAAGGAAGTTGCCAAAAAAACCTGCCAACCTGAACTTGATCCCTGAGATTCACATGGTGAAAACGGGAACTGATTGATCCATCATGGTTGACTTATGACCTCCATGTGTGTGCTGTGTTGTGAGTCCACACACACTAAATAAATGGAATTATTAGAATGGTTTTTAAAATGCATTTATTCTGTGCCCATTTTTAGAGTTTGGAAATCTAATCTCTTGCAAAGTGGAACACTGAAAACTATATACTAACCAGTTCCGGTGACTCTTGACTGTCTAGGCACAAGTGTAAGAGACTAAAAGAAAAAAATGCTCTTTGTAAAAATTAAATCACAGAGAAAAATTAGTAAGTTGGCATAGGCACGTATTTGAGATAATAGGAGCCTTTCAGAAGAAGAAAAAGTTGTACTGCAAAGGTGATCGTGCATGTACTTGTCCTCTCAACATTTTATTCTTTATCTACATTCCCATCACTTGGCTAATTTCTCCCTATTCCTAGACGCCTCTTACTGTTCCCATTTAGTGTGGTTGAAAGCCTCTGCCAGAGTAGAGACAGGGAAAGAAGGGTGCAAAGCACCAACCTGGAATATGCTCCTGGAAGTCACCGAGCACCCTGGGAGTGGGGAGAAGTAAATGCTGGCTCTGCAAGTGTGAGCATGGCAGTTGAGGTCCCCAGCACCTGTGTAAAGCCATGGGCGGAGGGAGGTCCTCTGTACTCCAGCTGGAACAGGGCGCCCAGACCACTGACCAGCCAGCCTGACTGAAACGGCAAGCTAGCTCCAGGTTCACCTAGAGACTCTGTCGAAAGAGTAAGTGGAAAGCGATGGAAGAAGGCAGCAGCCGAAGGCTCCCTAAGCATGCACACTGGTGGGAACAGCTCCTTACGTACTGTGTACGCCTGCACACACCCCAGATGTGCATGCAAAGGGGAAACAGAGAGACCTCCCAGAACGGAACATTTCGAGGGTCATTCATCTTGACCTTTTAAGGCTCCCAGGCACTATCCAGCTTGTGTTTTCTGTTTTATCATGTTAAAAAAATAGAAAAGCAAGTACAATTATTTTCCAGACCTCAGCTTACACTCTTTACTTGTTCAGTTATTTTTACTTGTTTTTTTTTCACTTTTTAAAGGAAATGCAATACAAATACGCAAATCGTGGCACTTGAACACGAGAGAAGAAACATCTAATGAAAATATTTACTGTAGACTTACTGCCCTTCCTAGATTTAAGAACATCTATTATTTTCTGTGCCACCATAAGGAAATACAGGATATTTTTATTAACATTTTAGTAGAATATTCTGCAAATTGCTTCTAATAAAATAAATAAAACTTTCGCTGTCCCCAAATTCCAGTAACAAGGCAATCTTGAATCTTCTCCCAATTTAATTTCTAACATGAAGGCGAAATAATGGTTTGGAGGCTGTTAGATAGACTGTGCGTCGATTCCCTTGACTTTCGGGCTCACGTTTAATTTCCAGCCTGTTAGGATTGAAACCTGAAATTATGTTGTTATTTTAGTTTAGAATTCTTAGTAGTCTCATAATCATCATTAGCAAGAATCTTGCTTTGTTCAGAGAGTTACTGTTACAATCAGCAGTAATGATAGCCATTATTATCAACAATGCTGGGCAGACACTACAGTTTGGACTGGATCTGTGGCCATGTGAATATCATCATGGTACGTGCGATTTTTCTGTACCTAAATCTGTGTGAGTGGCCAGTGGGCTTAGCACCATTCAGATCATCCCTACACCTTCAAGAGGAAATCTAGGCCCCATCACGACATGGAATTTTGAGGCGAAGGTGTTCTCGGGACTGTGCTTGCCGTATTTTGCAGGCTGGGCCCGTGTTCTGCCACTGTGTAATATCCCTAGACCTTTTTCGGTTTTTAAAGTTTGAGCTGGGGTCTCTTGCTAAGTTGCCCAGCGTGGCCTTCAGCTC
Organism: Mesocricetus auratus; assembly: GCF_017639785.1. Lineage (NCBI taxonomy): Eukaryota > Metazoa > Chordata > Mammalia > Rodentia > Cricetidae > Mesocricetus > Mesocricetus auratus. Next base: position 1,844,234 of record NW_024429202.1, on the reverse strand, counting down.
CCTCTGCAGCCCAGGCAGTTTCTGAACTTGCATCCTCTTGCCACAGTCTCCCAGTGCCAAGGGTATTGCTATCTGTGTCACCAGGCCCAGCAGAGCAGGAACTTGGACAGACACCTTGGGTGTGGACACACTCAATAGGAGGCAGAAGACCAGGGTAGACACAGACAGTCCTTGAAAGGTAATTACAGACAGGCCATTGGCAGGCTTAACCTAAGTTATGAGGATGAAGAATCTGTAAAGCAAGACAAACCGTTCTCCTGCAGTGGGCTGTGTGAGCCTCTGCTCAGAGCTCTCGCTATGGTCTTTCTGGAAGCAAACCTTACCCGCTGGTGCCTCTGCTTCCCATCTGTGCCTCACAATCCAGTCAAGGGCAGCAGATCCTATGTGTGGATCTCCCAGAGCTTGGAGGATGTGACAGGGCCAGGCTAGCTAGGACCCTGTGCAAAGTGAAGCGAAGCGGAACTGCTCTCAAGACCAGCAAAGTCTCTGGAGCCTGTGCTGGCCACCGACGGCCAGACAGGGCTCAGTGGGCTACCTGTCCTTCCAGCTCTTAAAACGACTTTTTTCTTTGGCCTTTGACAAAAAAATGGGGACACTTTCTGTCCTTCTGCTGCTGTTTAACCCAATGATAAAAACAATCCCAAAGTGCTCTATTTTATTTGAAAACTTTAGAAATGTCATCTATCCTTTTAGGTACCGAGTGTTGGCTCTTCTCCTTTTATGAACACACACACACACACACACACACACACACACACACACACACACACACAGAGGCTTGATATTTATTCCATCTTGTCTCACACGAGTCTTTGTTTCTTTTGCTGTGTTTTAGGATGGGGTTGGGGACTTGGAGTGAGGGGGTGAGGGCAGAGACTGGCATTGGAGCCCAGTTAGAAGAAGCTGATAGCGTTAAGGACTGTGGAAAGAATGGGTGAGAAAGAGACTTTGTAGTGTGTAACCAACACCCAGTGCCATGTTAACAGAGCATGAGCACCACTCTTTGAAACCCATAATGCATTTGTTTATTCTGATATGTGTGTGGTTATTCTGATTTGTGTGTGCTTATACATGTGGGCACGCATATGGAGATAGGAGGATTTGCTGCAGTTACCCACCCTCTCCTTCTATGTGACGGAATCTGGAGATAGAACTCAAGTCCTCAGGTGGGGCCGTAAGTGCTTTTACCCACTGGGCCACATTGGCACAAGTCACCCAAGACGAGGAACCTGAGCGCTCAGTATCAGGACACCAAGTCTGGCCTCACTGGCAGTAGCTGTCACTGTAGTTTTGCTAAGCTCACTTGGCAGACACTCTCCCTTGTAACACGATGGTCAGACTGTCCTCTTTTCCATGAAAGGGACGTGATGGCTCGTGTCTGTGAGGCTCAGAGAGTCTGGCAACCACAGAGGTGCCCTACCGAGCAGTGTTGTTTCTCCCCCTTGTCCCCTATGGCACACATCCGTTTACACGGGTCGTGTCAACGAGTCCAGAGCATTTTCTCCAAGAAAAACTAATGCTCTTGGCAATTTATTTTCAGGAACATGACATAATCAAAAGAAGAAGAAAAGAAAAGAAGTGTAAAAGAGACATAGAATAAAGGTTAAGATTCTGAACCGTTATAGAAAAGCAGACTTCATGCCTAGTTTCCCAAGGGTTATTATAAGGAGTAGTAGGTTACAATGACTACCAAAATGAGGAAAAATACATTGGCTTAGAAGCTTTTGAGCACATATTTTGCATGGGTGGCTTCTGAAGATGGGGTTTATAGGACTTTAGGGGACTGTTTTTCTAGGTGTTAAGTACTCAAAGAGGAAGAGTAGACAAAGCTGGAGAGGCATCTCAAAGGGTTCTGGAGGCAAATGGTCCATTATCAGAGGGAAAGACAGAGAGGGTGGAGTGATAGCTTCCTTTCTAGTTTTGAGGAGTTTAATGTCTTTATTTGTCAACTTATTTCCTTTTACGTATATCCAACCTTAAACAACTGTGTTTCCCCCTCCCCCACACCGCAATGCTTTCTGCACTTGTGGGCTTCTGGTACTGGGTGGTTTAAAAGGATAAGAAGCAGCCCAGTTCTGCTTTTCCAACTCCTGCGACACCGTCTGCCCCTCCCATACCCCACCTTGAGCCAGTTCCTCCTTTGGTCTTCCGTATTTTGGTTAACACAGCCGTCACTTGCATAGTCACTAGACTTGAAATCACAGCCTTGTCTGGCCTCACTCTTTTGTGACATCACTGAATATCTATCTGGGCAGATCCTGAACTGCGTAGGTCCTTTCTCAATAAGAAACGTGATATCCATCACTGAGAGCATACGTGACCTGTCAGGAAGGGGGTTGGCTTTCTGTTCCTGTAACCCCTCCTTTCTGTACCCTGATCCCCAGACCAGCAGGACTGGAGGGATGGATACTAAGCATATTACTTTGGAGTTAACTGTTTTTTAAAAAGTGAAATGAGAACTATTTCTAGGCTTCCCCCAAAACACTCAACACACACACACACACACACACACACCCAGAGAGAGAGAGAGAGAGACAGACAGACAGACAGACAGACAGAAGCTTTCCCTTTGACCACACTCAGCTCTAACAGCTGTTTGTATTTCATTCCTTTAATCAATCTTACACGCTTTGTTTTTATCATAATTTATTACCTCAGCCACTTCTGAAAGTCTGCTACAGGTGAGACACATGCAGAGGTTTGACAGCAACTTTCAAAAGTGATTTCTCCCTTTCCATGTTGGTGAAGAAGAATCTAAGAAAAATGAAGTTTAAATTTTGTACAAAATAGAGAAAATGTGGTACATTTACACAATGGAGTACTATTCAGCAGAAAAAAACAATGGAATCATGAGATTCGCAGGTAAATGGATGACACTAGAAGAAACCATCCTGAGTGAGGTAACCCAGTCACAAAAAGAGAAACATGGCATGTACTCTCTCATATATGGATTTTAGACATAGATCTGGGGAGTGCCAGCCAACAATCCTATGGCCAGAGAGTCTGGGAAACAGAAACTTCATTTAGTGGATGATCGAAGAAGAGGCATACTCCCTCGGTTAAGTACTGAGCTGAACTCAAGAAAGCCAGTAACAGAGAGGGAGGACTGATGATCAAAAGGATTAAGACTGGGCTGGTTTAACCCCCAGAAACAGCGGACCAGACAAAGGTTAACTCTTGAATCCCAGGCATCAGCCTGGGAATCCAGCATGGGACTGATCAAGACCCCCTGAATCTGGGTGTCAGTGGGGAGGCCTAGGTAATCTATTGAGCCTTGGGCAGTAGATCAGTACCCATCCCAAGTATACACACGGACTTTGGACTCCCATAGAACAATATGAGGTGCACTCTCACCATGAACTCTTGAGGAAGGGTCTAGGCCCTGCCCTATATGAGATGACAGACTATGGACACCCCCATGGAGGGCCTCACCCTCCCTGGGGGAATGAGGGGATAACGGGGGGGGCTGGGGGGAGGGCACGGGAGGAGGGGAGGGAAAGGGAGAGGGACCTGGAACTGACTTGTGAAGCAACCTTGTTTCTTATCTAAATTTAAACTGGAAAATAAAATTAAAAAATCATAAAAAAAGAAATAAAAAAAGAAAAAAATAAAATAATTTTAAAAATTTTGTACAAAAATGAATGGACTTAGAATGTATAATACTAAGGATGATCGTACGCTCTCAAAAAAATAAACTACATGTTTCTGTCATATGTGGATGGAATCTAGCCCATAGTTTATGCACATATGCAAACAAATGTGCTTGTAGTCCCAGGAGAACCTGGAGAAAAGTGAACACAGAAGACTAAATATGAGAAGATGAGGAAGGACTAAATACAGGTCATAGACATGGAATATGAAAGAGAAGATAAAAGTGGTTATCTAGCTCTAATTCTGTAACTAATTTTTTTGTCTTGTTTGTTGATAGTGGATAAATGCATAGAATATATTTGGTACTTGAAATGTAAAATTTAATGTGACTCACCACAGCTTCCATTTTGAATGCTAGTTCCAACTGTGTGGAAGTTCATTAAATTGTGTATGCTCTGGGTCTGATAAGTTTGGGTATGTTTTTATTTATTTATAATTTTTATAATAAAGTATAAAATAAGAGATAAATCTTTAAGAAATCATAAGAATATGATCATGCTTTAAGCAGACTTAAGCATGTGATGGGCTGGGCCACATTTTTAAGTCTTTTGGACTCCATGCTAGCACACCGTACTGCCTTTCATTCTTGCCTACGTAGTCTAGGCAGCCATTAACAGACACACAGGCAGGGCATGATCATAATGAATGCCTGAGAGAGTGCAATGGTGAGCGGGGAGAGCTCTGGATTTTCCAGGAAATTGTTTCTTCTGGAGCTTGTCCCAGTAACTCTTTGTGGTTGAGAGCTTGGCCTCCTGAGTCAGGCGACTGTTAGAAGAAACCTGTTAATGATCATAGCAAGCATTTCATTGAGTGTTACTGAGGCCCTGATCATTGTATGTGGATTATGGCTTTTAATACCCATAAAAATCTCAAGGGAGATACCATTAGGCTCCCCCTTTCATATGCAAAACTGAGCTATCAGGTTGGTAAAAAATAAAACAAAACAAAACCCAAAAAAATCAAAAACAAAAACAAACAGCATCCAGATCATGCGTTAGGAAAGGAGCAGAAGGCTGAAAGCTGCTTTGTTGACTTCACAGAATGTCAACCGCTGCTGGGTAATTGTGCTGTCATGTAGACAACTGCTTCATTCAGACCCTTGCTAGTGGCAAGGCATTTAGAGTTGTATTTATTGTGTCCCCATTTCTGCTTTCTTCTGAAGGGAAGATTGTCTATCACCTCCATCATGGCTAGGTGACTGGTGTTGAAGGGGAACAAACAAACTAAAACCAATGTCTGTCTTATTTGTATTATTATTATTTAGATTAGCAGTTCCCTGTTTCTGAGTCATGTTCTTATTTCACCAATTATAAAGATAATTAAATACTGGAATACATCAGAAAACCTTCTCCATTGATGAATGGTAGGTGTGTTTGGCATAAGTGTGCTGATATTAGCTCTGGTCATCCCTCAGTGAGCAGCGACACCTCTGCTGTTGATTGTGGCAACACTAATGACCAAAGGCTTTTAAAAAGCAAGAGAGTTAAATAGGCTGCTGGCATTGGGAGAAGACACTGACATCGCCAGGTTAAAGACTCATGAACACATTCCTGGCTCCCACCTCCTCTATTTTAAACAGTGAACTCTAATAAAGGCACTTTTAGTCACTGCCTTCATAATGACATTCTCAACAATAGATATAATTGCCAAAACAACTTCCCTGTGTTTGCACATAGCTGCTCATCCAAATGGCAAGGTGTGTTTCTTATATTCAGCACTAAGCTCTCTTTGTTCAGAAGGTTCGTTCATTCATTCACAGAGTGCAGATGGATCATCTCCGGGGCCTCAACTGACCATTCAAGAAGAGATGATGAAGTCAAGTATGTCTCACACAGGGAAGCAAAGACCCACAGTGCCTATTGTCTGACTCATATATCTGTGTCTAGAGCTTTTGTGAAGGGTTCACAAAACCAAGACCTACTTATTCAGGGTTTCTTCTTATAACTTAGGCTGGAGGCAGCTGGAAGACTTTCTAAGCAGAAAAGAGTCATGATCTGGCTCCCTTTTAGAACAGTGGTCTGGAGATAGGGTAAGAATTAAACCGTGAAAACTACTTTGTAGTGAAGAGGCAGTTTTGGTAGGGTTAGATGGTGACAGTGCAGAGATCAAGAGAACAAGATGAGAGATAGACCCTGCAGACAGAGTGCAAACAGCAGCAGTCCAGAATAAGTGTTAAACTTCAGTCGAGAAAGTGAATTGTATCTATTGCCTTTGAAACGGAAATATTTAATGTGTTAGCTGGTGGAGAGAAAACAAAAACTGAATACAAAGGAAGAAAATATCTTAAGAGCACAGTCATGTATGTATGTATGTATGTATGTGTAATATTACACACATATGTGGGAGGGAAGGTCTCTGAAAGAATATTCTGATCTCATTCTACAAGCAAAATGCTTCTGCATAAAATCAATGAAGGTTTTAGTATTTTGGGGTGACATCATCACAGAATAGCTCTGTTGAATGGCATATCAATTCTGACGCTGTCTTTACCCCATCAAGGAAGCATATACACTCCAGTTCAACAGCCATAGTCACAGAAGGTACAAGAAGGCAAGAACAGCTGACTCGTATGTGGATGTCTACAGTTTCTGTGAAGGGTTCACAAAACCAAGACCTACTTCTCCAGTGTGGCTTCTGATACCCAGACGTGTGCCTTCTAGGGTGCCCATGGTTAATTGAATCCCTGGGACCTATTTCAAAATCAAAACTCCCAATTGAACCAGCACAAGATCATGATGCCCCGAGAATCTGAGAGGGACTGGGGGACAGGGCAAGGTTTGATGAGGAAGCCCCAGACTTTCCTTCTGCCTCTAAATTGTGATAGCCCCAGAATTAGCATTTTCAATTTAAAACAGTCAAAGGAAAATGTGCATACTAAGAGTGGATAAGCCTGAGAAAGACCAAAGTGACTGAATGCCACATTTCCTGTGCCTGGGATTTATATTTAAGCTTATGACAATCAAATGGAATCTTTAATTTTTCTTAAGAAATAGAATTACTATTTTGTATTATTTTAAGCTATTTTTGTCAACAGCCAGGTTGGATACATTTTCTACTGTATATGAATCGTTACATGAAATGACCATTTTTCAAAAATCAGTGTGCTATATCTTTCTGAGACCTAAGAAAGGTTCATTTCTGTAGATAAATCTCTACTTTTTCTACCTAATGTAAGTGCTAGGGTTTAACTGGGAGCTAGATATACTGGGAAGACCATCAATAGTGAAGAGAACAGCAGAAACTGGTCTAGGGTACCCAAACACTTCTAGTTATAGTTGGGTACCCACCACACATCTGCTTTCAGTAAGAACAAAGGATGACAACACATGGCAAATGGCACCCTTGCATATACCTTGGTGTCTGGGAATGGCTTTCCATGGGAAACCCAGACTAATTCAATAATTAATTGTAGTTTTTAAAATTTATATTTTACATTACAATCCAAGTTACCCCTCCTTCCTTTTCCCCATCCCGCCTCCCATCTATTCTCCAATTAAGTCTGTCCCATCACCTCATTGAGTCAGGACCAAGGCACACCTCCACCCCATGTCTAGGCTGAGCAAGGCATCTGTCCATATAAAATGATCTCCACAAAGTTAGTTTATGCATTATAGTTAGATCTTAGTCCCACTGTCACTGGCCTCATATACTGTTCAAGTCATACCATTGTCACCTGTAGTGAGGAGTCCTAGTTCAGTACTATGCTGGTTCCGCATTTGAGAGTGAGGAGTCAATGGTTTCTTACTAGCTCTGGTCAGCTGATTCTATAGGCTTCTCCATCATGGTCTTGACACCTTTGTTCATGTTATTGCCCCTCCCTCACTTTGATTGCAGTCCAGAAACTTGGCTCAATGGTTAGTTGTGGATTTCTGCATCTGTTTCTATCTGTTTCCAGAAGAGGGGATATAGCTTCTCTGGGGTTGTGGATTGTAAGTTGGTTATACTTTGCTTCATGCCTGGTATTCACTCATGAGTAAGTACATACTATATTTGTCTTTCTGGATTTGGGTTATCTCACTAAGTACGGTTTTTTTCTAGCTCTATCCATTTGCTTGAAAATTTAAAGACATCATTGTTTCTTACTGCTGAGTACTACTCCATTGTGTAAATATACCACATTTTCTTTATCCATTCTTTGGTTGAGGAACATCTAGGTTGTTTCCAAGTTCTGGCTATTATGAATAATGCTGCAATGAACATAGTTGAGCAAATGTTCTTGAGGTGTGAGTGTGCCTCTTTGGGTATATGCCCCAAAGTGGTATTGCAGAGTCTTAAGGTAGATTGATTAGCACTTTTCTGAGAAATCACCATACTGATTTCCATAGTGACCGTACAAGTTTGCATTCCCACCAGCAATGGAGGAGTGTTCCTCTTACACCACATCTTCTCCAACATAAGGTGTCACCATAGTTTCTAATCTTAGCCATTCTGGTCAGTGTAAGATGGTATCTCAGATTTGTGATTTGCATTTCCCTCATGACTGAGGATGTTGAGCATTTCCTTAAGTGCCTTTCTGCCATTTGAGATTCTTCTGTTTAGAATTCTCTACTTAGATGTGTATCCCATTTTTTAAATTGGATTATTTGGTAGTTTGGTGTCTAGTTTCCTGAGTTCTTTGTATATTTTGAAGATCATCCTACTGTCAGATTTGGGGTTGGTGAAAACATGTCCCCTTCCGTAAGCTGCCGTATTGTCTTGTTGACCATGTTCTTTGTTTTACAGAAGTTTCTCAGTTTTGTTCTCAGTGCCTGTGCTATTCATGTTATATTTAGGAAGCAGTCTCCTATACCAATGTTTTTGGGGCTACTTCCTTCTTTCTCTTCTATTATGTTCAGTGTGGATGGATTTATGTTCAGGTCTTTGATCGATTTAGACTTTAGTTTTGTGCATGGCGGTAGATATGGATCTATTTACATCTCTACATGTCAACATCCAGTTAGACCAACTCTATTTGTTGGTCTAACAAATAGATGCTTTCTTTTTTCCATTTGTATTTCTAGCTTCTTTGTTAAAAATCAGGTGTTCATAGGCACGTGGATTAATATCAAGGTCTTTGATTAGATTTCATTGGTCCACCTGTCTGTTTTTATGCCAGTACCAAGCTGTTTTCGTTACTGTAGCTCTATAACAGAGTTTAAAGTCAGGATGGTAAATTCTCCAGATGTTCCTTTATTGTACAGGATTGTTTTGGCTATTCTGGTTTTTTTTTCCATATGAAGTTGAGTATTGTTCTTTCAAGGTCTGTGAAGAATTGTGCTGGGATTTTGATGAAGATTGCTTTGAATCTGTAGATTACCTTTAGTAGGATTTCCATTTTTCCTGTGTTAATCCTACCTATCCATGAACATGGGAGATCTTCCTATTTTCTAATATCTCTTCAATTTTGTTTCTTCAGGAACTTAAAGTTCTTGTCATACAGGTCTTTCACTTGTTTGGTTAGAGTTATCCCAAGAAATTTTGTCGTTTGTGGCTATTGTGAAGAGTACATTTCTGATTTCTTTCTTAGCCTGTTTGTCATCTGTCTATAGGAGAGCTACTAAGGTTTTTTTCTTTATTATTGTATCCTGCTACATTACTGAAAGTGTTTATCAGATGTAGAAGTTCCCTGATAGAATTTTGGGGGTCACATATATACTATCATACCATCAGCAAATGCTGAAACTTTGGATTCTTACTTTCCAATTTGATCTCCTTTTGTTGTCTTACTGCTCTATCTAGGACTTCAAGTACTATATTGAATAGATATGGAGAGAGTGAACAGTTCTGTCTTGTTCCTAATTTTAGTGGAATCATTTTGAGTTTCTCTCCATTTAGTTTGATGTTGTCTATTGGCTTGCTATATATTGCCTTTATATGTTTAAGAATGTTACTTGTATCCCTGGTCTCTCCAAGACCTTTATCCTGAGGGGATGTTGGATTTTGTCAAAGGCTTTTTCAGCATCTAATGAGAGGATCATGTGTTTTTTTCTTTTAATTTGGTATATTATAATGGATTACATTGACAGAGTTTCATATGTTTCATCCACCATCCCTGCATCTCTGGGATGAAGCCTACTTGATCATGGTGGATGGTGGATATTTCTGATGTGTTCTTGGAATTGGTTTGCAAATATTTTTTCCTTCTTTCGGTTTTTCGAGACAGGTTTTCTCTGTGGCTTTGGAGGCTGACCTGGAACTAGCTCTTGTAGACCAGGCTGTTCTCAAGCTCGCAGAAATTCGCCTGCATTTGCCTCCAAGTGCTGGGATTAAAGGCACGTGCCATCACCGCCCAGCAGTTCGCAATTTTTTTTTTTTTTTTGGTTTTTCGAGACAGGGTTTCTCTGTGGCTTTGGAGGCTGTCCTGGAACTCACTTTGTAGACCAGGCTGGCCTCGAACTCACAGAGATCCGCCTGCCTCTGCCTCCCGAGTGCTGGGATTAAAGGCGTGCGCCACCAACGCACGGCTAGTTCGCAAGTATTTTATTGACTATATTTGTATCAATGTTCATGAGGCAGACTGATCTGTAATTCTCTGTCTTAGTTGTGTCTTTGTGGTTTAGGTATCAGGGTAATTGCAGCCTCTTAAAAAGATTTTGGAAATGCTCCTTCTGTTTATATTGTGTGGAACAATTTGAGGAGTAAACTGCAATAGATCAGTTTTGAATTTCTGATAGAATTCTGCACTGAGGCCATCTGGCCCTGGGATTTTTTTGGCTGGAAGACTTTTAATGACTGCCTCTATTTCCTTAGGGGCTATAGGTCTATTTTAATTTGTTTATCTGTTCTTGATTTAATTTTGGTATGTGGTAGTTATCTGGAACATTGTCCATTTCCTTTAAATTTTCCAATTTTGTGGAGTACAGGTTTTTGAAGTGTGACCTGATGATTCTCTAGATTTCCTCAGAGTCCGTTGTTCTGTGCCCCTTTTTATTTCTGGTTTTGTTAATTTGCATGTTCTCTCTCTGCCTTTTGGTTAGTTTGGATAAAGGTTTGGCTATCTTGTTGATTATCTCAAAGAATCAACTCTTTGTCTCATTGATACTTTGTATTGTTTCCTTTGTTTCTATTTTGTTGATTTCAGGCTTTAACTAATCTGTTTACTACCCTGGATGAGTTTGCTTTTTTTGTTCTAGAGCTTTCAGTTGTTTTGTTAATTCCTTAGTGTGGGATTTCTCCAGTTCGTTTATGTGGGCATTTAGTGCTGTAAATTTCCTTCTTAGTCTTCTTTCATTGGGTCCCATAAGTTTGGGTATATGGTGCAGTTATTTTCTTTGAATTTTAGGAAGTCTTTAATTTCTTTTTTTCATTTCTTCATTGACCTAGTGGTATTCGGTTGAGCTTTGTTCAGTTTACATGTGTTTGAGGATTTTCTGAAACTAGTGTTGCTGTTGAATTCCAATTTTAAGCCGTGGTGATCTGATAAGATACATTGGGTTATTTCAATTTTTTGTTTCTGGTGAGGTTTGCATTGTTACCAAGTATGTGGTCAATTTTAGAGATTCCATGAAGTGCTGAGAAGAAGGCATATTCTTTTGTGTTTGGATGGAATGTTCTATAGATGTCTGTTAAGTCCACTTGAGTCATAACTTTGTTAATTCCCTTATTTCTCTGGTAAATTTTTGTCTGGCAGACCTGTCCAGGGCTGAGAATGGGGTGTTGAAATCTCCCACAATTACTATGTGGATTTTGATGTATGATTTAAGCTTTAGCAATGTTTCTTTTACAAATGTGAGAGCCCTTGTGTTTGGACCATAGATGTTCAGAATTGAGACTTCTTGATGGATTTTTCCTGTGATAAATATGAAATGGCCTTCTTTATCTTTTTTTGATTGATTTTAATTTGAAGTCTATTTTGTTAGATATTAGGTTAACCACACCAGCTTGCTTCTAGGGACCATTTGATTGGAGAATTTTTTCCAAACCCTTTACTCTGAGGTAATATCTGTCTTTGAGGTTAAGGTATGTTTCTTGTATGCAGCAGAAGAATGGATCCTGTTTTCATATCAAGTTTATTAGCCTGTATCTTTTTACAGGTGAATTGATTACATTTATATTAAGGGATATTAATGACCAATGATTGTTAGTTCCTGCTGTTTTTGTTGGTGGTGGTGGTAGCTTTGTATGCATTTCCCTTCTTTGGGGCTTGTTGCTATGAGATCATGCATTGCCTGTGTTTTTGTGAATGCAGTTGACTTCCTTTGTTTGTATTTTTCCTTTTAGTACTTTCTGTAGGACTGGGTTTGTTTATAGGTATTGTTTAAATCTGGTTTTGTCTTGAAATATCTTGCTTTTATGGTTATTGAAAGTTTTGCTGGGTATATTATATTATGTGTATTTTCTTAGTGTCTGCATAATTCCTGTCCAGGACCATCTGACTTTCCTTGTTTGTACTGAGAAGTCAGGAATTATTCTGGTGGGTCTGCCTTTATATGTTACTTGGCCCTTTTCCTTTGCAATTTTTAATATTCTTTCTTTATTCTGTATATTTTGTGTTTTGATTATTATGTGGTGAGGGAACTTTTTTGGGAGGGGGGCTCCAGTCTATTTGGTGTTCTGTGGGCTTCTTGTAACTTCATAGGCATTTTCTTCTTTAGGTTGGGAAAGTTTTCTTCTATAGTTTTGTTGAATATATTTTCTGTGCCTTTGAGTTGAACTGCTTCTCTTTTATCTCTGTTATTCTTAGGTTTGGTCTTTTCATAGTATCCCAGATTTTCTGAATAGTTTGTGTTGAGAATTTGTTGCATTTAACATTTTCTTTGACTGAAGAATCTATTTCCTCTGTCTTATCTTCAGTGCCAGAGAGTCTTTCTTCCATCTCTTGTATTCTGTTGTTTATGCTTGCATCTGTAGCTCTTGATTATTTACTCAATTTTTCCATTTCCAGAATTTCCTCATTTTGTGTTTTCCTTAGTGCCTCTGTTTCAATTTTCAAGTCTTGGACTTGATTGTTTTTTCTTGGTTTTCTTTAAGGGATTTATTCCATATCTTTTTTTGTCTTTTCCTCCATTTTAAAGGGAATTTTCATTTCCTCTTTAATGGTTTCAAACATCTTCATAAAGTTGTTTTTAAGGTGGTTTCCTTCTGGTTCAACTGCATTGGGATGTTCAGGTCTTGCTGTTGTAGCAGCACCACTAGTTTCTGGTGGTGCCGTGTCATTCTTGTTGAATATACTCTTACCTTTTGGTCCACCCATCTCTTCTTCCAGTCAGTGTATGGGAATCCTGTGCTTCAGGGGGCCCTTCTTCTTCTAATTGGTATAGTGGGGGGCTGTGGCTCTGGTGATAGCTCCTCCAGCTGTAGGCAGGACCACAGTTCTGGCAATTACTTCTCTAGGTAAATGTGGGGCTGAGGTTTTGGTGGTCACTGGTGTCTCTTACTGAAAAATACTAGTGGATGCTGGCTGGGGCACAGGTTCTCTTTCCCAAAGGACCTTCTTATGACAGCTTCTGGAAGTGACTGCTACGTGCCACTGCTATCATCTCTCCTGGAAGTCACCCACCACTCCTCTGGTGGCTTGGGCCTTTCTCTTATGCTCCAATATATTATTAATGACAGGTCTGAAATATGGCATAATGGTATCTCCACAGAGCCATCTCTCATCAGCCCTAGTGGGATTAAAGCTATGTATGTATATGCATACATACCTTGTCCTACGTCTTGGTTATCACTGGCCAAGAGTCAGGATGTGGTGGGTGTGAACTTGCACAGGGCTCCATTTGATCAAGGGTTAATGGAATGGAATTCCAGATGTGATACAGCAAGCTTCCTTCTCATCCTTTGTTGCTAGGGAACTTAAGACCTATAAGTAGGGCATGTCAGATACCTAGTAACACACACTTAGTCCTTCTCATCACATTAACTTACAATCAGTTATCTTGCCATTGATAGTAACAATGTCTTTATGCATCTACTGTATTAAATAGTGCTCTCCTCTCTAAAGAAAATAGTGAATCATATCCTTTGTGGCAAGCCTGCCTTTTGATGTTTAAACCATATTAAAATAATGTTTAAAAGACTATTTTGTATGAGGCAATTGTTATTTGGTCCTGGGCTAGTATATGTTGGTTGCATTGGAGCAATTATTATTACACTAAATCAAATTAAATACTCTGTAAACTTTGAAATATTAATGCAAAAAAGAAGTAGAATGATTTCTGTAAAAAAGGTATTTTGGAATGATTCAATGACATGGAATCACTGAAAATAAAGATGTGGAATTTTGCATGCGATGGACAAACAGAAATGCCTAGGGAAAGAGAGTTAGCTGCAAGGAGGCCATGCTCTGGGTGCTTTGGAAACCTAACTTCTCCCTTCATTTCAAGGCAACCTGTGGTTTACTTTGCAATGACTCTAGATCATGAGTGTGGTCACAGAGAGATTCTTATCAGATCCCAGTGTTAATAAATGAACATGACTACATGGCATATAGATTCAAGATAGATCATGATATACAGTTCCAGAGAGCTAAGCTTTGATACTGTTCTCAGGAACCTGCTGTGGGAATGAAAGAAATCCCACACACTGACATCATCTAGACACTGATTTCTGCACTTACTTCAAAGAACAGTCTTGTGATCTTGGACATATCATGTCAATTCTAGCTTTTTGGAAGCCCGGGTTTCCTCATTTGTAAAGATGAACCTGAATGCTCATCCATCATAGGATGGAGGAGTGGAAGTCAGAGAGCTCCATGCAAGTGTCTAGTGTGATACTGAGGCACCCAAGAAAAGATCACGTTTCTCTTTATTGCTTCTTCCAGATGGTAAAGTGAGCAGACAGACAAACACACAGGCTATCCCTTGCCTTGCTCTCCCCTTTGCTGTGCTATCGGTGCTTGCATTGTTTGGGCTATGCATATTCATATTCCATCGACGAAATGCCTTAGCTGCTGGCCTTTTGTAGTATAGCAATATTTAGAGATCCCAACTCTTTGGACTGCCACACGCATATATATTTTGATAATTGTCCCTCTAGATTCACTCAGGAAATCCTGTAGGAACTGAGCTTATCAAGCAGTTCATCAAAGAAATAGGGAAGGTTCTTTATGCTTTTGCTCTGTATGAATAAATTTGGCAAACTGAGGCAAAGGTATTCTTTAGGGTTTCTGATTAGCTCAAGTATTGGTATTGATGAACAAATATTCAACATCTTGTTATTAAAATTTTGATGAATTCATTTTGCCCATCCATTCTTTAAAATGAATCTGGAATCACTGTGTAAGTGGAAAACAATGTTTTGTGAGAGCCCATCGATAGGCGTCCCGGAACATGCTGTGTGGGGCTGCTCTGGTGAATGTAGGCCAGCATACTGCTCCCAGTAGTTGACAAATTCCACTGTTGCTTACTTATTTTTTCTGCCATGAAGTTTAAAATAAACAATTAACCTATTTCTTACACAGTGTTTGGTATTGATTTAATTTAGCATGTGTTATTCATCTGCATGCCTCACAACGGTTGCTTAATTGTCTAAATCTTCCTGTGTAGAGTGCTGTCTATGGAATCTCTTTCCACAGAATACTCTGAGCAGAGTGTGGCTTACTATTTCCATAACATCTGTCTTTCCTACTAAAGAGCAGATTAACAATTATGCTTCTTTTCAAGGTGTGTGTGTGTGTGTGTGTGTGTGTGCACATGCATGCATGTGCTTGCCTGTGTGCACTGAGGAGGGGTTAGGCAACAGAATAATTTACATTCTTACAACCTTATCACCAAGTCTGAGATTTGCTTGTACCCTTAATGTGGCTGGAAAGATCATCCTTTTCTTGCACCTTATTATGTTACAGAATGCCATTGTTTCTTGCAAACAATGATTGCTTGCAAGAGAGAAAACACATGGACCCCTTCCTTCTGCTTCCAACCCCCACCCTCATCTGGTGCAGGCACGCATGCGCACACACACATACACACACACATGCACGCACGCACATATGTACAAATGTATGCACACAAAGCTCCTTCCACTTGTGTTGATCAGTAAAGCAGACGGGTTTTAACTCAGTGTTTTGTTTTGGCAATGGTTGCTGATGTGTTCCTGTAATATGGTTTTAATCAAACCTCCAAAGCTGAAGGCCTTTCAGCGTATCTTAGACTGTACTGTGCAGGGCTTATTCCACTTGAAGTGGCCACCAGGGAGGTACAATTAGCTGTTCCCATGGAGAAGTTTGTTATAGTAATAAATAATAAGTAGCATAGGTAGCTATGGAATCAATTAAAGATATTTTTGACCATCTAATGGTTTATGGGAGTGCTAAATAATTGACAATGAGCTCTTTTTCCTATATTTCCTATCTGCATGTCTCCTTGTAACTAAACATTGGCCCTGCACACAGGACATTGTCTGAGGCCATTGTTATGTTTTGTAGAGCCACATTGTCAAGAGGCTTGTTTGAGAGACAGTCAGCCCTTATGCAATGGAGCTGAATTAAGAGCGTTAAAATTCTGCTGTAAATATTTGCTGCAGGCGGAAATCTAACATATGAAGCAAGAGAACAAATTGTGTTATCAGTTTCAAAAACAATCTGTTTTGCCATTCATTCATTTATTTTTTAACCAGTGTAAAACAGAACAATAGGAATTGACTGGCTAAGGGGGCTTTAGGCTTTGTCTCTGGGTTCCAACAGGTTTGATGTTAAAATGGAGATTTGGTGAATGGGGTGTTGGAAAAGGGCTCTAAATACGTTTGGCATCTTGACAAAAGAAAAATATCAAAATGGTCAAGCTACCTATGGTTAAAATTGGTGTGTGTGTGTTCAGGAATTACTTTCTAATGAGATTTCAAAAGGAGGCAGGATGAGTGGTTTATTGTGTTGTGACTCCTACTGCAAAGGGGTTAGCTGATAGCCACACACATTCCCAGCAGGCCAAGGGTCTATGTGCTCATAAGAGCTTCATGCAAAGGCATAGCTCTTTCTATAAAGTGGTTGGATAAGTGACATATTACCTCAGCGCCATTACAGGTGGTGGAGGTTAGGGAGGCTGACATTAGAACTAGAGCCAAAATTGTAGTTATCATTTGTCGCACCTGCCTGTGCAGCCTGCATCCGAATAGGTAGCGAGGTGGTCGGGATAGATGACACAGAGACCGGTCGGTTGCTTTAAGAAAACTTTATCTCCCCAAGTCGGCTTAGGAGAGAGCTTTCCCCAAGAAAAAACGCTCCCCTTTTTAAGGACTTCTGCCATCCATCTACATACTCCAACAACTCTCCCAGACTTCTCACCCTCCTGGCTGGTGGTTTAATCTCTGGCCCCAGAATCAGGGAGAAACAGCAGGGGGAACAGGAAGAAGCATCTAGCCATAGGAGGGATCAAAGTCATGGTGTTTCAGTGAGCGAGCCCTATCAAGAGCTTTATAGCACTGAATTGTTTTCAGTAAACATTATCTCACAGCTGCCTGCTCCCAGGCCGAAGGGGAAGTGGGTCTCTGCTCAAGGTCTGGTGTCCCCACAATCATTGTCTGATTGAGAAAGGTAGTTTTGTCTGATAATCTGTCCTATAAATATTGCTTCCAGTGAGAAACTCGCCTATGGGCTGATTTCCCTTAGCCCAGAAAGCATGCTTCATCCACAGCTGCCGAAAGTGCCTCTGTGGGTGCTGGACAAGGTTTCTGAGCACATGCTAGCTACACTGAGTTGAGCCCTTTATTGTACTAGTACCTTGTATTTTAGTTAAAGTCAGTAAACTATAATCCGAGAGTCAAAGCAGGCATGTAATTATTTGCAAAATTTTTATTGATTTTTTTTCAGAATAACAGCATTCATTCATCTATTCATTCATCCCCTATGGCTGGTTCATGCTATACATGCAGAATAGAGCAATTGCCAAAGAGATTTATGTCCGGTGAAGATGGACATGTGTACCATTAATGCTTTGTAGAAATAAGTTCCCACTCCTCAGCTTACAGAATCTCACCTGAAGATCTAAAATTTAATATTCATCAGTACCACATTCCTTTTTGTTTTCTCTCTCCCGGCTCTACTTTTCAAGTCTGAGGGCCATAGGATAGGAGTGTGAGCCAGACTTGATAAATGATTCGCTCTTTCTCTGACTGTAGGCATGGATCAGTTGTGCCAGGATTCACTCAACAAGGTCAGCAGAACAATACATGTGCACCACACTTGGAGGATGTTTTCCTTCATCAGTGGCTGGTCACAGTTTATCAGGACAGTGGGCTCTACAAACCATGGAGGATAAATGGAACAAACTGGAAATGAGACAGTAGCTTAGCTGTTGAATTCAGAAGGAGGGAGAAAATATGTAGGAACCAAATAAGAGGTCTTGCATGTAGGTCCAATCTGTACCCCATCTCAAATGTTCTAGGATAGCTGTGAATACAACACAACACAAAGCTGTTAACTCATTTACTACATCATGACCTGACTGTGTGTTTTTGGAGCATTAACTTTGCAGATGACAATGTGGTGTCACAATGTCAAAAGGTTGGACACCCTTCAAGGCATTGGTTAAATAAAGAGAGTTAGCCGGAACCAATTTTTCTCATTGCATAATGCCACCCTGATGGTCATCTAGATGAGGGTGGACAATATTGTATTTCTCCAATAGTTCTGTCTGAAAATGTGGGCTGCTTCCTGTCACATCTGGCACAGACAGCATGAGCTGTGGAGAGCTAGTAAGAATAGAAGATGACTTTTGCTCTGAGCCAGGGAAGCCTGTAACTCCTATCTGTGGGCATTATTAGTGTTTCCCTTGAAAGTAGGCATGTGGAGTCTAGGACAGTGGGCATTACAGAGTTGCCTTACGTGACAATTCTTATATCTCTTCAAATGAGGTAGGAACTACAGTGTGAGCTGGGGTTAGGATGCCGTCAAGGCAGAAAGAGAAACTACTATCTTCTTCTCTTCACACTCTGTTTCTCTCTTTTTTTTCTGCTGACAAAACTTGAGAACATTGGAAGAGCCGTATGCATCCTTTCTCCTGAGTTTGGCCCCAGAAGTTGCCGTCCTTGCTTTCCTTCCTGGAAACAGTGTGTCTGCATCTCATTCCGACCCTTCCCTGTCAAGGCCGTGAATCTTAAGCCGCTCGGAATACTTGCAAACTCATAATTAGGTTCTGTGCAAACATTTAGGGCTTTTATTTCCCTTTTTGAAAGTGCTGTAAATGAGATTTGGGTTGGCATTTTTGGCAGATCCAATCTTCATTTTTTTGCAAATCACTTATTAAGAAGCAACAGCCCACACTCATTTTATATGGCATCACTAACAATTTAGTTCTCCAAAAGTGTCATACCTACCAGATGCATTACAAAATTAAGAGATTAAATAATTGAAAACACATCACACATGAATAAATCACGTGGGTACTGACTGGCAAGTTCCCTCCCTCTCGGGAAGTACTGGCAGGTGCAATGCTGGCCACTAGGGAGAAAAACGTCGCCAACAGTGTCATCCAGCTGTGAACTCTGAGAAATATAATAATGACCAGTGCAGCAAGAGGTGCCCATGAGTGCAATAATGGTGTGAATGTCATGGGGGAACCAACCACTTGCAATTGGATTAAGGCCTGCTTCATAGGAGGAAGCAACTCCCTGATACTATAAAATAAGAACCCGTGGTTGGGAGCTCACAGGCTGTAGGGCAGACCCCACTACTATTGTTCTGTGAAGTGAACATAGTATCAAATTGCCTTCTAAACTCATATCTCTATATCCATAGATTACGTGAGATCTCATCAGAGAAGTCTCTGTAGACAGTGAACAATGGTTAATGCAGAAACTCACAACTGGTTCCAGTGCAGAGGAAAATGTCAGTAGGGTGCTCAGCCAGAAATGGGACATCTATATCATCTCCCTCCCCACAAGGCTTAAGAACCATCACAGAAGAGGAGAAAAAAGACTGTAGGAATCAGAGGTCAGGGATTACCAAAGCAAAACAGTATAGTCTTGAGATGAAATGACCACTGCAGTCGTAAAGTCACAGCAACTGTAGTTACCTACACAAGACCTATATAAGATCAAGCCCATCAGCCTTCTAGTATGGAGGAGGAAGCGGTTCCCGAGTCCCTATCTATAACAAGGAACTATGGACAACTGATGGTGCCCGAAGGTGGGAGAGTCAGTTTTCTTTAACAGTATAGCACCTAGCAGATCAACTGTGCTCCAGGGGATGACTCTGCTTCTAGTAGTGTATGAGTGCCACAAACTGGACTTGATGAGTTATTAAAAATAAAAGGAAGACATGAAATTGGGGGTGGGATAAGGAAGTAGGGAAGAATCCGAATGAGTTATGGATATGAGTAGGGAATGAATATGATCAAAATATATTGTATGATATTCTCAAAGAAATAATGAAATGTTTGTAATATTAAAAAATTATTAACTGGGGGAATGAAATGAGTAAAGGAAAATAGAGATTTGTTTGGAGTTATTTTGTCTTTGTAAATATGTGAACTTCTCACAGATTTCTTTCAAGAAACTCTTTTGGAGGTTTTACCATGACATACTATAAAATATTTAAGACTGAAGCCTGGAAAAGGAAATATTGTTGAGTAGGAAAAACTCATACTCTTCCATGAGTACATTGAAGACAACCTTCCTGAAAGAGGAGACCATATATTATGCCCATTGTGGTGCTGAGGTTTCAGATTTGTTCCTGTAGTCCTCAAGGTTTTCTAGGATATGCATCTCAGCAGGTGTGTCTAGTGAGGAGCCTGAAACGCCACCTGAGTTTGAAAGGTCATATGCTTGACTGCAGCTGAGTCCTCTTGATTTACTCTTGAGTCTGCTCCATTCCTCGTCTGATAGTCTCTAGTTCTATCCAATCCACCCACCCTTTACCTTTCTCACACAATTCCCTTTTGAATTCAAATGAAGGAGAATCACCCAGATATATTGTTCTCTGTGTGCTCTTGAGTCTCTTTCACAGTCTTTTCTCTCACGCTTTTCAGTTAGTCCTTAAAGGCACACCTCTCTACGAGTCTCCTTCGGATGGTGATGATTATTCCTCATCCAAGTAACCTCATCATGTCATTCATTTTTGTGGATTAGATTGTCCAATGACTATTGTTAAATACCCATTTGTCAGAATGTGTGGTGTCATGTGTCATGATGCTCCTTTGTCTCCATTCCTTAGCAGTTTGTGTGCGGTAGATGTCTTGGGCAGTTGTGAAACTGAATTGTTGAGTAGATGAAAATGTGGTTCTTAAGAGATCAAAGACAAAGCCTGGAATCTCTAGCCCCTGTGGGTACCACCAGAGACGGTTTAAAAACTCCATACACGGTGTGCCTAGGTCTATATAGAATTCTTTTTGTTATCTCCACAGTTGGGCTACAATTCATTACAAGTGAAGATTAGTAGATAGAGGAAAGTTCAATTTTTTTAATTGGCTGAGCTCCAATCATATCCATAGATGTTTTAGAACCTTATTCTATTTATTTGTGTGTATATGATACATGAATATGTATGACCACAAGTATCTGCTACAATTTAGTATTAGTCAAACCATCAAACACATACCAGTTCCTCCTTAAAAGGAGTCACTTGAATGAAAACTCAACTCTAACCAGGAAACCAAAAGCACTTGGAGGGCAGTACTTCCTTAGCCTGGACCAACTTGTTCTACTCATTAGGGACAAGGAAATGTCTGATGATGTCCCTATGAGCAGGGAGTTGTTGGGATAGGAAGAAGCATTCTGTGTCTCCCCCTGCTGGTTGATGGAATGACTAAAGGGAACAGGCCCTCAGGAGTCCTCATGGTGGTCAAGACCTTACAGCCTTGTGCCATCTGGTCACTGGCTTCTGTGAACTTTTAATGAGGAAAGTCGATGTCGAGTTCACATCAGGTTATTTTCTCTCATCCCTAGCTTTCTAACTCTGCTTAATTAGCATTCTGAATTTCTTAACAATTCCAACTTCACATCCCATTGAAATAAACCATTAGGAAATTCTCTCCTAGCATATTTTAATTCCAGACTATCACTACATTTTGATTAGATTAAAACTGTTTTTAAAAGCCCGTGTTTGAAAATAAGCTGCAGGGTTATCGAAAGGGATATTGTTTCCTCTAGTCTACCAGTCACCAGGAGACATGAAGAAAGAACGTCCAGTGCCAGGTAAAGTGAGTCTACAGAGTACTGGGGAAGAAAGAATGATCTACAACTTGTTTGTGTTATCTCATTACCTGCACTTAGTAATTATGTATTAAGAGATTTGAAAAAGCTTTTCATTGTGAGTATTCAAGTCTATAAAGAAGACTTTGTATAATAAATGGCTTCCGAATCAGAAAATGTTCTCAATAAATGGTGACAGTTAAGATAAGAAACCAAAGTCTTATCATTGCCAGATATGAAGTGGAGACCATAGAGGGGACAATAGGAAAATTGAGAAGGAGAGAAAGAAAGAAATGAAGAAAGAAAGGAAGGAAGGAAGAAAGAAGAGAAAGAAAGAAAAAAGAAAGGAAGAAATGAAGGAAGAAAGAAAGGAGGAAGGAAAGAAGGAAGGAAGAAAAGAAAGAAAGACAGACCTAGAAGTGAAGGTTGTCCTATCTAAGATCAGATGTGGGAACAAATGGGAAAGCAACAAGAAGTCAGTATGGAGAGAGAAGGGAAGAGAGGGGGAAAGATGGGATGCTTTAGGAGACTGCGTTTGCAAAGGAAGCTTCTGGGGAATGTGCAATTCTAGATGCTTTGCAGGTCTGTCTGATCCTGGTCATAGTCAAATAGTCCTTTGTATTTTGTTTACTATGTTGAAGAACAGTGTTAAACATTTTAAGTAGAGTTCAATCAAACACCATAGAATTTTTTTTATTGGTCCTCAAGTGTTTATTGAATGCTATTTTGTTTAGGGCATAACAAGTCCTTAAACAATTCTTACATATCAGTACAGTACCTTTATTCAGGGATTTGTTTCTTGTAGTCAGCCTTGCTGGTAATTTGGGGACAACGTTCTTTTTACCTTATGGTTGAATCTTTAACAAATAGGTTTATTGAGCAGGAAGAAAGAAAGGGATAATCCAGGAAAAAATTTTATTGACTAGCCTAGAAGTAGTTTACAGTTGTTCTGTCCACATTCCTCTGATTAGAAACCAGTCACATGACCATAATCTCACCACTGCCAACCTGTGTGGAAAATGGCTCCACCTCTACAGTTGACCAAGAAACAAAACACGGATACTACATTTGGAGATTAGTGGTAGCATTCTATGCTTGAGGATATGGAGATTCTAAAATGCATATCTAGTCCTGATAAAAATTCTGCCTTTAAAAAATAGACAGTGAGTGAAATAGACAAGTTAAAATGCATGGTATAGTAAATGGTGCGAAGGCCCTGAGGAGAAAACTAAGTTTCCTGGTGAGACGGCATTGTAGAAGTCAGCTTTGCTGACGAGAAGCAGCTGGGTCATTTAGGAAAATATCTGAAGGAGGTGAGGGTGTTAAGTGAATTTCAGGCAGAAGACATGGTAAGTCTAAGGGTCTGGAGCAAAGTCTAGTTGGGGTTACAAGGACAGCATGGAGCCTGGTGTGGCTGGGCCAAGATAGCTGGTGAGCAGTGGGTAGCATTACTAGGATATTAGATCTGCGATGTAATGGGGGAAAGCAGGATTTCCATTGAGTGCAGATGAGGAAGGGATGGAGGGAAGCACAGAGCAAAGGAGGAAGGGGAGACAGAGAGAGTGTGTGTGAGAGAGGCAGAGACAGAGAGGATCTCCATGAGCTAAATGTGCTGTGTAGTGAATGATGCACTCTTCCATCAGAGGCTTTAAAGAAGAAAGTTGACAGCACAGAGACATTCTGTACCATTCTAGTTGTTGGACTGGGAGACATTGCAGGAGACAAGCACAGATAAGAGTAGGTTAGGTGGGAGATGATCAAGGTGAGAGATAACTGAACTAAATTAGTAGCAGTAAAATTGCTAAAATGCGATTGCAGATATTTGAAAAGAGGGTGGCTCACTGATCACATGTGTGGCAGAAAGTAGAAGAACAAAGTTCATCTGTGGTATCTTAGCAAGCTTGAATAGAGACAAATGGGAGGGGCAGAATTTTAATTTAAATATAGTATTTCCATTACTTCTTTGAAAGTTTTAATAATGCACACGATGTATTTTGATCAGACCCACTCTGACTACTCTACCCTCTCTAACTTCATGTCCTCCAGTTACTGTTCAAACCTCTGAATCCTATTTGTGTTGCCCATTTTCTCATGGGTATGGGGCCATCCCCTGGATTGTGAATAACCTACCAATGGCAATATCCTTAAAGAAAACTCACTCTCTGCTCCCAGCATCCACCACTGTCAATAGCTTCACAGCTGAGACTGGGATTTATAATCCCCTTCTACTCCATGTTGCCTGGCTTGGTCCTGAGCAGGCATTTATGAGGCAACCACAGGTGCTGTGACCTCATCAGTGCAATGGTCCTGTCATGTCCAAAAGACACTGTTTTGGTCTAGCTCTACCCAACCGCTGGAACATACTTTCTCCCCTGTCTTTGAAAATGGCCCCTGAGCCTTAGGGGAGGAGTGTGAGATAGATGTCCACTTTGCAGCTGAGCATTGCACAGACACTTGGTCTTCACGGAGCAGTGGTGAGTTCCGGCTGACTGAGCTGTCCACTGCGCAAAAGTGGGAGACTCTGAAATCCGGAGATGACCTGACCAAGAGCTCCATGTTCCACCTCGAAGTGGAGATGGCTATCTGCCAGTCAAGTGAAGTGCTGCTAACTTCCCAGGGTGCTGTGCATCTGGTTAGAGGTGACGTGGTCTAAATGACTGAGACACTGTCACTCATCAGAGGAAACCTTAGGGAAACAAGAGTAGCAGAACCACACTTTGAGGCATGATGACTTTCCAAAGTTGGAGACGGAGAAGTGGAAGCGTAAGGAAAATCCATCAGAGGAGACCAAAAACATCTGGCCAATGGGGCAAAGAGAAGCAGGGAGAAGCTAAAGGATAAAGAGAGGTGGGCAGCCTGTGAGCATCTGTTCTCCAGGGGCTGAGGCAGGAAGGTATCAGGTTTAAGGTTAGTTAGCATTGGTGGCACAGCAAGATCAAATGTACAAAGACATTGCCAGCTGATTGGGTAGGCAAAGGAGGAAATGTAGGCATTGGGTTTAGGATGTGGGTGTCATTTGTAGCTTTGACAAGGACTTGTATCAAGTACTAGAATAAGCCCTGAGTAGAGGAAGTTCAAAGAACATGTGAGAAGAAGTGGTATTCAGGATGGAGAAGACTACCTAAGCTTAGGTTGTGAAGGGAAGGGGGAAAATAAGGTACTACCTGGCAAGGAGTGTTGGCTTAAAGTTCTTTCTCTTTAGAAATCTGTGCACTCATATGAGGAGGATTTGGAGGTAAGAGTTATCGCAGAAGAGAGAGGAGAAAATTCTAGGAACTTTCCAAGTGCAGGAAATTTCACTCAGTAAAAAGGAAGGTAAAGCCACGTGTAGGCGGAGGTGTGTTGGGGGCACTTCTAAAGCCTCTTGTCTGAATGGCTCTATTTTTTCAGGAAAATGTTTGAGACAAAGATGAAATTTCAGTATTTCAGCAGAGAGGAAGAGTTACAGCAGTCAGTCACCTCAGAAAGCAGCCAGTGAGTGGACTGGGGAGCCGCTGGGTGATTGTCTGGCCTCATGAAGGGCTCTCTTGTGGAGACTGACCAATCAGCAGTCCTGAGTTTATTTCCAGCTTCATTTAGTTTCACTGGTGCAGGCGAGGACAGGGAGAGGGTTGATGTAGCCAGAGCTGCTAAGTGAGTGGGCACAAGGGACTGAGAGGGTGGAGCCTAAGTGAAGAAGAGACTATGAGTGATCACAACACTGTGTTAAGACACACGGGCATGAAGATGTGAGGTGCTAGGGTGATGGGGCTAAGGATGCCAACACTGAACTCGGGTATGACGTGTGTCAGCTAGAAAGACTGCAGACGGTGAGAGGACAGGGCGAATTTATGTGGAGGTTTCAGTTGGAGGGATGCCAGAAATAGTGTGAAGAGTTTGGAGACACGAGAACACAGAGTTTTGAAATTCTTATCTGCCTGGACATTGAAATCACTTGTATAAAAAGACGGTGCAGGGAAAGGAATGTTTTAAAGAATTAGACAGCGATGGCCACAGATGCTTAGGAGAAGAAAGGAGAACGGCTGACACAATCTGAAGTCTAGGGGAGCAGAGGTGGGAAAGGGGACATGATTGTGGAGATATCTACTTGACACTCAGCCTGCTGGTTTACAAGGGGCAGGTAAGTAACAGTGGGAATGGTGCCCAAGGAGAAAGCCTGGTTTCAATTTCCAATAATAGTAAACGAGAACAGGTTGAATTACATTGGAAATATTGTTACCATCCAAGAGTGAGTGCCAAGGGCTGGAGCAGGAGACAGTCAGTCATCTGAGGAAGTGAGGCTTGCGTTCAGAGGGGCTCACACAGAGCCCTACACAGATTAGAGATCATTCAGATTCAGATAACCTACAGACACACCCATTGACCTAACACCCAGACCACCTCATCACTCCCTGTCCCTCATCCACCCCTGTCTCTCAACACCCACTAATTTGTTCATCTCTGTGTTTGTGTCATATTGAGAATGTTACAGGAATGGACTCATACAATATGGAAGCTTTCATCACACTCTTCACTAAACATAATGTCCTGAAGTGCGTCCTGTCTGGCTGTGTCAATCACTCATACTCCTGAATTGCTGTTTACGCCATCACATGAAAAGCCAGGGTTGATCCAACTGTTTGTTCATCAACAATTCTGAGTTGCTTTCCTTTCTCCCCTATTAACCCTACAATCTGTTATGAACATTTCACACACAGAACTGCGAGTCCTTTGAAACCAAGTGTTCAAAGCATTCTATTGTGCTCTTCTGTGTGCCTACAGTTGACTAAAGCTGTTTAAAATAATGAAGTTGTTAACATAGAGGAAGCAATGTTGAGGCCCCCCCTCCCCCATCTCTCCAATTTTGGTCTCTGTTGCTGTGATAAAACGTTCTCACCCAAAAAGCTATTTGGGGGAGGAAAGGGTTTATTAGGATTATAAGTTAAAGTCCTTCATCAAAGAAGCTGAGGGAGGGACTCACAGCTAGAACCCAGAAGCAGGAGCTCAATCAGAGACAACAGAGGAACACTGTCTGTTGACTTGTTGCACATGGTTTGCTCAGCCCACTTTCTTACACTACCCAGGACCATCTGCCCAGGTGTGTAGTGTACTGGACCCTCCCACACCAGTCGTTAATCAGGGAAATGCTCACAGGCTTGCCTGTAGGCCAGTCTTATGCACGCATGTTTTTGATTGAGGTTCTCTCTTCCCAGCTAACTCTAGCTTATGTCAAGTTGGCAAAAACTAACCAGTATGCCCTTCCTAAAATTCTTTTATTATTCTTTTAGCAATTACAGGCATCCAGACAATTTACATGGACCATAATCCCTGAATTATCCTCTCTTGTCCTTCTACCAAACCCATTTCTTTTTCTTTTTTTTCCAAACCCATTTCTTTGCAACAAATTTCCCTTCTACCTTCATGACTTTTATTTGCCTGTATAAATTCAGATTAGGAAACATAATTTACTTAAGCAAAGTCAATTTTTTAAATTTAGAAACAATCTTATTTTATATATCAATCTCAGTTCCCTCTTCCTTCCATCCTCCCATGCTCCCCACGACCCCCATCCCATCCATCTTTTCCTCCATAGGAAGGGTGAGATCTTCCATGGGGGATCATCAAAGTCTGTCACATCATTTGGGGCAGGGCCTAGGCTCTCCCCAGAGTGTCTAGGCCGAGAGAGTATCCCTCCATAGGAATGGGCTCCCAATGTTCATTTGTACACTAGGGATAAAAACTGTTCCACTACCAGAGGCCCAGGCCTTCTAACTGACACCCATGCTCATGGAGTCTAGTTCGGTCCTATGCTGGTTTCCGAGCCTTCAGTCTGGGGTCCATGAGCTGCCCCTTTTTCAGGTCAGCTGCTTCTGTGGGTTTCCCCAGCCTGGTCTTGAGCCCTTTGCTCATCACTTCTCCCTCTCTACAACTGGATTCCAGTAATTAAGCTCAGTGTTTAGCTGTGGGTGTCTGCTTCTGTTTCCATCAGCTATTGGATGAAGGCTCTAGGATGGGATATAAGGTAGTCATCAATCTCATTATAGGGGAAGGGCATTTAGGACAGACTCTTCACTATTGCTTAGAATCTTTGTTGGGTTCATCCTTGTATATCTCTGAACATTTCCCTAGTGCCAGATTTCTCTTTATACCTATAATGGATCCCTGCATTAAGGTATCTCTTTTCTTGCTCTCCTCTATTCTTCCCTGACTCAATCTTCCTGGTACCTCATGTCTTCTTCCCACCTCCTCTTCTCCCCTTCCTTTTCTCCGAACTCCCTCTCCCCTCCACCCATGCTTCAATTAGCTCAGGAGATCTTGTCCCTTTCCCCTTCCCCAGGGTACCACATATGTCTTATCTTAGGCTGCTCCTTGTCTCCTAGCTTCTTTGGAGGAGTGAGTTGTAGGCTGGTAATCCTTTGCTCTGCATCTAATATCCTTATGTGAGTGAGTACATACCATGTTTGTCTTTTTGTGACTGGGTTACCTCACTCAGGATGGTTTCTTCTAGTGCCATCCATTTGCCTGTACATTTCAAGATTCCATTTTTTTTCCCTGCTGAGCAGTACTCCACTGTGTAAATGTACCACATTTAGTTTATCCACTTTTCAGTTGAGGGGTAGCTATGTTGCTTCCAGGTTCTGGCTTTTACAAATAATGCTGCTATGAACATGATTGGACAGACATCCTTGTTGTATGAAAGTGCATCCTTTGGGTATATGCCTAAGAGTGGAATTGCTGGATCTCGAGGTAGACTGATTCCCCATTTTCCTGAGGAACCACTATACTGATTTTCAAAGTGGCTGCACAAGTTTACACTCCCACCAGCAGTGGAGGAGTGTTCACCTTTCTCCACATTCTCTCCAGATAAACTGTTGTTGGTGTTTTTGATTTTAGCCATTCTGACAGGTGCAAGATGGTATCTTAGAGTTGTTTTGATTTGCATTTCCCTGATGGCTAAGGATGTTAAGCACTTTCTTAAGTGTCTTTCAGCCATTTTAGATTCATTACTCTATTGAGAATTCTCTATTTCGTTCTGTACTCCACTTTTTAGTTGGATTGTTTGGAGTTTTGGTGACTAGCTTCCTGAGTTATTTGTATATTTTGGAAATCAGCCGTCTGTCAGATGTGGGGTTAGTGAATACCTTTTCCCATTCTGTGGGCTGCTGTTTTTGCTTGTTGGCTGTGTCCTTTGCCTTACAGAAGCTTCTCAGTTTCAGGAGGTCCCATTTATTAATTGTTGATCTCAGTGTCTGTGCTATTGGTGTGATGTTCAGGAAGCAATCTCCTGCACCAATTTGTTCAAGGGTACTTTTCCCACTTTCTTTTCTAAGAGGTTCAGTGTGGCTAGATTTAGGTTGAGGTCTTTGATCCATTTGAACTTAAGTTTTGTGCTTTGGGATACATATGGATCTGTCTGCTATCTTCTACACATTAGCATCCAGCTATGCCAGCACCATTTGTTGAAAATATTTTCCCCCCCATTGTATAGCTTTAGATTCTTTGTCAAAAATCAGGTTTTCATAGGTGTGTGGCTTAATATCAGGGTTTTCAATTGGATTCCATGTCTGTTTTTGTGTAAATACCAAGCTATAATAGAGCTTGAAGTCAGGGATGGTGATGCCCCTGGAAGCTCCTTAATTGGACAGGGTGGTTTTGGCCATCCCGGGTCTTTTGTTTTTCCATATAAAGTTGAATATTGTTCTTTCAAGGTCTGTGAAGAATAGTGCTGGTATTTTGATGAGGATTGCATTGAATCTGTATATTGCTTTTGGCAAAATTACAATTTTTATTATGTTGATCCTACCTATCCAAGGGCATGGGAGATCTTTCCATTTTCTGATATCTTCTTTAATTTCTGTGTTTAAAGACTCAAAGTTTTTGTTATACAGGTCTTGCACTTGTTTGGTTACCATTACCCCAAGATATTTTATGTTGTTTGTGGCTATTGTGTAGGGTAATGTTTCTCTGATTTCTTTTTCAGCCCATTTATCATCTATGTATAGTAGGGATACTGAGTTTTTAATTAATCTTGTATCCTGCCACTTTGCTGAAGGTGTTTATCAGCTGTAGGAGTTCTCTGGTAGAATTTTTCGCGTCACTCATGTAAACTATATCATCTACAAATAGTGACAGTTTGACTTCTTCCTTTCCAATTTGTGTCCCCTTGATC
Organism: Mesocricetus auratus; assembly: GCF_017639785.1. Taxonomy (NCBI): domain Eukaryota; kingdom Metazoa; phylum Chordata; class Mammalia; order Rodentia; family Cricetidae; genus Mesocricetus; species Mesocricetus auratus. The sequence goes on along the minus strand of NW_024429202.1, from coordinate 1,814,395 downwards.
TCCTTTTGTTGTCTTACAGCTCTAGCTAGAACTTCAAGTACAATATTGAAGAGATATGGAGAGAGTGGACAGCCTTGTCTTGTTACTGATTTTAGAGGAATTGCATTGAGTTTCTCTCCATTTAGTTTGATGTTGGCTGTTGGTTTGCTATATATTCCCTTTATTATGTTTAGGTATGTTCTTGTTTTCCCTGATCTCTCCAAGACCTTTATCATGAAGGGGTGTTGGATTTTGTCAAAGGCTTTTTCAGCATCTAGTGAGATGATCATGTGTATTTTCTTTTTCAGTTTGTTTATATGGTGGATTACAATGATAGATTTTCATATGTTGAACCATCCCTTCATGCCTGGGATGAAGCAAGCCTACTTGATCATGGTGGATGATTTTTCTGATGTATTCTTGGATTTAATTTGCCAGTATTTTATCGAGTATTTTTGCATCCATTTTCATGAGGGAGATTGATCTGTAGTTCTCCTTCTTATTTGTGTCTTTGTGTGGTTTGTGTACCAAGGTAATTGTAGTCTCCTAAAAAGAGTTTGGCAAGGACCATTCTGCTTCTATTGTGTGGAACAATTTGAGGAGTATTGGTATTAGCTGTTCTTTGAATTTCTTGTAGAATTCTGCACTGAAACCATCTGGCCCTGTACTTTTTTGGTTTGGAGACTTTTGATGAGTGCTTCTATTTCATTATGGGTTATAGGCCTGTTTAAATTGCTTATCTGTTCTTGGTTTTGTTTTGCTAAGTGATATCTAACCAGAAAAGATTGTTCATTTCTTTTAAATTTTCGAATTTTATAGAGTACAGGTTTTCAAAGTATGAGCTGATAATTCTGTGGATTTCCCCAATGTCTGTAGTTATGTCCCACTTTTCATTTCTGATTTTGTTAATTTGCATGTTCTCTCTCAAACTTTTGGTTAGTCTGAATAAAGGTTCATCTATCTTGTTGATTTTCTCAAAGAACCCACTCTTGCTTTCATTGATTCTTTATATTGTTTTCTTTTTTTCTAATTTGGTGATATCACTCCTCAATTACATTATTTCCTGGTGTCTAATCCTCCGGGGTGAGTTTGCCTCTTTTTGTTCTAGAGCTTTCAGCTGTGCTGTTAGTTCTCTAGTGTAACCATCCTCCAGTTTCTTCATGTGGGCACTTAGTGCTATGAACTTTCCTTTTAGCACTGCTTTCAAAGTGTCCCATAAATTTGGGTATGTTGTGTCTTCACTCTCATTGAATTCTAGGAAGTCTTTAATTTCTTTATTTCTTCCTTGACCCAGGAAGGGTGCAATTGCGCATTTTCAATTTCCATGAGTTTGTAGGCTTTCTGCAGTTTGTGTTGTTGTTGAATTCTAACTTTAAAGTGTGGTAATCCAATATGATACAGAGATTATTCCAATTTTTCGTATCTGTTGAGGTAAAGCAAAGGCAATTTAACAGTAGCTACACCACTAAGCAATATGATTCCCTCTCAGCAACTGTTAAGTGTATGTAAATCTTCTGGAAGAGGTCGGACCTTCTGAGCCCCTCCACCATCCATGACAGAATGTTGACATCCATATAGCACAAATTCTAATTGATCTTAGTAATAAAAACCCAGAGTCAGATATCACGGTAAATGCTGAAAGGTCAGAGAAGTAGAGGAGCCAACCACTAGAGAGACTTCTTACCTCTACTGAATCCTGAGACCAAAGAGGGCATCCTGTCCCTAGGAATCCTCAGACTGAATGTAGTGAGCTCCTGTCTCCTATCACCTTATATTCTGCCCTTTGCCCAACCATATCACTCCTGTCTCTACCTCCCTAGTGCTAGGATTAAAGGCTTGTAGTTTCCAAGTAGTGGAATTAAAGGTGTGAGCCAGCACCACCTGGCTCTGTTTCTCTTTTAGACTAGATCAATCTCGTGTAACCCAGGCTGGCCTTGAACTCACAGAGATCCCTCTGCCTCTACCTCCTGAGTGCTAGGATTAAAGTTATGTGCCTCCACTGCCTGGCATCTATGGCTAACTAGTGGTTAACTCCACACTCTGATCTTCAGGCAAGCTTTATTTGATACCTCCACAGTCCCTGTACAGTCTTGTAGAAAACTTATGCTAATACACCTTGCTTCTTTGAGTTAATGTGTATAATCATGGAGCCATAAATGAAACACACACACACACACACACACACACACACACACACACACACACACACACCTCAATATAGACAAATCGAGAAAACAGAATGCTGAGTGAATAATGCTAGCCTCTAAAGTGTTTGATTCTTTTCATTTGAAATAGAAACAGCAATGTGGGTCAATACCACCAGGAATGTAGCTATGAGTTCCTTCAGCAGAGGTGATGATGGATTCTGGGCTGCTGGTGATGTTCAGTTACTTGATCAGGCTGATGGTCATTCCCTTGTTAAGTTGATGAGCTGCCCACTTACACAGGTATGTTTTATGAATGTTTTTGTACTATAATACGGCATTTAAGCACAAGCTTTCTCATGTCTCAGGGGCTTCTCTAATGTGTCCCCTCATTTTGTTGCTCATGGCAGCTTGAAACCCACAATTCCATTTATGAGTCAGTCATCAATAATGTTTTATTTGTAATGCTTTCAGAGAGCAGGAAAGAGGGTCAGTTCAAGCTTGGTGGCTGAGCAAGTCTCCCTAACTTACTGATAGTGATAGCATTGATTTCATCGGCAACCCTCTTTCCTGCAATTCATCTCCCTGTCAACACCTAACCTGAGGACAATGGAACGGATGAGTGGAATTTTTATTTATTAAAAGGGCAACATCCTAGAAATGAAATTACAATTTAGTTGGGATAAATTGTCATAGAACTTCATTTTTTTTACATTAAGACTATAATTGAAGGGCATTATGCGCTGTTTATCATGGCAATGAAAATGTAGTCGGAATGAACTTCTCAGGGCTGTTTAACTGCCTCTTATTAGCATTGAAACTATACTCACAGCCCATTATCTTGGGCTATATTTTTGGTATAAGGGAATTGCTATCAAAGTGTACTTAATCTAACGGGAATTGGTTTATAATTGGAGTCTTTGTGAAAGGAGAATTAAAATTATTTGGTAATGTCACAAGGTAGCTCAGTGCTGTTGGAACATCATGGTATTGGCTGGGCACATCGGTGAGCACCATACTCTGCACTTTTATCCTTAATTAATGGAGGATGGGTGCACCTTTCAATCTTTGTTGGGTAGAAGATTTTCTACTAGTTGTTAGAGAGTTTTCATCACGTGTACGCTCCAGCCAAGGATTCACTTGATACTACTTTTTAAAATTTAGTTTTATACATATATTTGTGAGCTTTTATGAGTTTATATATACCCTGTCCATGATGAAACACACGAAGGCCAAAAGAAGGCATTGGATTCTCTAGAACTGAATTTCAGATGGTTATGAATTGCCTGCCATGTGAGCATTGGGAGCCCAGACATTAGTTGCTCAGTCATTTCTCCAGTTCCATCACTTGGTATTTCTTACAAGGAAGTTTTGATTAACCCAAACACAAAAAGTTGCCATACTTATACCATGGTAGGCACATGACAAAAGTCAGCTAAGTCCCACTGCCAGCAGATATGAGTAAAAGAAATTCCTTCAGAATATTCAGGATATTCCTTCAAATAGAGTATATCAACAGCCTCGAATTAGTGCATGTAGGACAGTTATTGCCAGTAATGTACTATGATATTCCAATTAAACTTTTGCCAGGAATGTATTGTCACACAATCCAGGTGAGAAGGTGGCAACGTCTCTGTAAAGCATCAAGGAATGACTGTTAGTTTGGCAGGTCACCCACTCTTTGTGACAGCTGCCCCTGGAGCATGAAGCCACCTGTAAAGACTCTCAAGTAAAGGGTTGTAAGCCCATGCCAGGGTCATTACAAAGGACAGACACTGGCTGCACTTAACCATGATCACGGATTGTAGACCACAACTGTGACAATACCTGTCACCGTTGGAACTGTATGCACCCGGGCAGTGCAATATCAGGCCCTTAGGGTTGTAAACTGGTTAGCCAGGCAGATTATGCACTCTTATTTGTTAATGATAATTATCATATCTTGTGGTTAAAACGAGGTAATTTTAATAGTATGACATGCTAATAACACTTATTGCTACCGTTAAAAATAAATATCACTTTATTCTTTTGTGTCTGGAGACCCTGAAATACATCATCTCCTGCTCTTTGAGTGGAAACAAAAGGCAAATCAATCTCGTTTCTGAACAAAGGAGGATTTTTCAGGACCATTTGAAAACATGCCCCTTCTCCTAACTTGAGCGACTGTGTGTATGTTTTTCTGTCTCTGTCTCTCTCTGGGTATGTATGCTTCATGCTTCTCTCTCTCTCTCTCTCTCTCTCTCTCTCTCTCTCTCACACACACACACACACATACACACACCACACACACACACACACACACACACACACACACACACGCTTGCGGATGGGTGTGCATGTGTAGTGTTGATGGAGATGCCTGGCTCCACCTGTGAGCATCCCTGACTGACTGCTACATGCTTCTTGACTCTCCCTGCTGCTTTAAAGTCAGGGCGTGGCTTGGCTCCTGTCTGCAGTCCTGGCAGGACCCTGCCTTGCTTTGAAACCCTGGACAAAACCAGAAGCAAACAGGTGACTTCTTCCACCATAGAGAAGCTTTGACACGTCATGGCTGCCTTGAGGGTCAGAGCTGAACGTCCACTTCTGCCACCAGCTGGAGAATAGGGCAAGAGCCCTGTGCCCAATAATTCGACTTGTTCAAGACCCAATTTCCTTGTTCACAGAACTGAAGTAATATTGTCACATTTAAGGTTGACATGAGAATTAAATGCCAAGGAACAAAATGCTTGATATGCTCAGCCAAGAACGCCTTCACTGCTCATATGCCCTCTCAGCCTCTCAGGCCCCTTGGAGGGTTTTTTTTTCCTCACGGCCCTGGCTGCATGCATTGCACACAGAGAGAAATAATCGCTGCCTTATCTTACTATCTCCCAATCTAAATTCCCCCCAGAAATCTGACAGACTGACACCAGAATGCCAGTTCTGAGCTCAGAAGCAGTGACGTCTTCATATCCTTCAACAGTACAGACAATCTAGGGCAGAATTGTAGCACAACTCCAATACTTTACATCTCCAGTATTTTCTGACATTTACCACCATCAGAACATACAGCAGAATCCAAGCACAATTTCTTTGAGGTAAAAGTGTAAGTGCGTTTTCATATCTGAGTGTGTTGAATAACCTTTAGATGCAAAGTTAGCACAGCAAACATTGACATGATGCAGGCAGTTCAGAGCAGAGTGCCTAAAAATAAATACAAGGAGTTCATATGCTGCAAAAGTTAAGAATTCAAATGAAAAAATGAGCTTTGAGGCACAGAAATTAACAAGACCTCATTATTGTCTCCAATTTCATGGGTGCAACTGATTAGAAGGTGCTAAATATAGTTGTAATAAATACATATATATATTATATATCATATGGATACATATTATATATGCATGTGACTTTGATAAATTACTTTGAAACCTATTACTCATAAATTTTCTAGCTGCTATGAAGTTTTGTTTTTCCAACTATGGTTATATTCGCTGAACTGTTAGGCTGTATAATTTGGAATTGGAAGTTCTGGGCCTGAGTCCTAAGTGTTTTCAGTTTGCAATCACTGTAAATGGCATTTTGGCCCTTTGTTATTTTGTATGGCTGCTGGAACATCTTTTAAATGTGCTCTAAAGGTAATGTTCTTGCAAGGGGACAACCCCACACTTCACCCTCTCCTGATATAGTCCTTGGACCACTTGTTTTTTCTCCTGAGGATGAACTCGTGTTCTAAGATGCTTCTTTGTTTTCCGGACAACATTCTTAGCCAGAATGAATCCATTCCCTTCGTTGACAAATAATAGTATGTCCAGGGTCTATGGAAAATCTTTTCTGTGTCCCTTTTCAGCCTGATAATGAGATCAACCTTAATTTCTGTTTCACTGGTGAGCCCACATTGAAATAAGGCCATACATCCCATATCTCCACCACAGAGAAAGACAAATATCTTAGGCGTGCCTCTTTCTGATACAGTTTGAGCTCTGTGTCCTTTCCCTGAGCCACCAGGGCATATGGAGGCCTTCAGCTTGGATGCTTGTGGATGAAGAGAACCTATTTCTTGCTGGACGTGAAGTCAGAAAACCCTTCAGGACCCATAGCAATCATTGCTTGAGTAGCTCTGAGTACAGCAAAGCTCTTGGTGACATTTCAGGGCCTTGGTCCAAGTAAATAAAATTCATTCCATAATTGAAGCCTACATGACTAGTACCTCTCTCAGCCCCCCAGATCCTGAAAGGAAGTGTAGAGGTTCCCCTACCATGTACCATCCATGTCTCAGTATGAGTGTCACCATGGAATGAAGTCCAGGAAGACAACAGGTGCATGATGAAGCTCAGTGTCACATAGACTGCCATTAAGGGGTCAGTCCTCCTCCTTCCCTTCTGTCGAGCTTCTGAGATTTCTTTTCCTTCTCTTTCAGGTGTTTACTCCCCCCACAAAAAAACCCTATTCATTCTTAAAAAAAAACCTTATTCATTTTTATCAGCTATTTCAGTTTCGTTTCTGTTGCTGTGATAAAATGACCTGAACAAAAGCAACACAGGAAGAGAGGGTTGACTTTAGCTCACAATTCCAAGTTCCAGTCCATCACTGAAGGGAGGTCAAGGCCACAGAGACTGGAAGCATCTCGTCAAGAGCAGAGAGAGGATGTATGCATCACGCTTATGCTCCGCTTGGTTTCTCCTTCCACACTCTTAGGGCCCAGCCCGTGAAATGGTGCCACTCATATTCAGTCTCAGTGAACCCAATTAAGAAAGTCACTTACAGGTCAGCCTAGGAAGATAAGGAGAATCCTTCATCTAGACTCTCTTCCTAGCGATTCTACATTGCAACAACCTGACAGTGAAAACCAATCATCACACCAACTCCCCTGATGTTAATAATAGGACTATCGTTTACTTAGCCCCTATTAAATTCAATGCTGTGCTGTTTGATTTATAAGGGTTCATAACCTATAATAACTTTGTCATTAATTATTTGTCATTATTATTATTACTATTATCAAGACTAAGTGACCTTGTGCTAAGTTGTCCACTAATAATCCATTGCAAGTGGGTCATCCAGTGCCAAATACAGAATTAAATCTTCACAGTTAGATGACAATGGGAAATAAACATCCAGGTATCTTGATTAGAACAGTTCTTCAGAAAAGTCACTTTGTAAAATGGATTAAAGGGGGTAAAACAGGGGCTTGGGAGGCTAAGTAGTAGCATAGTGAAAGGTCGGGTAGCAAAAGCTGTGGGTGTGAAGAGAGGGGAGAGAGAGAAGAGAGAGAAGAGAGGGAAGAAAAGAGAGAGAGAGAAGAGAGGGAAGAGAGGGGAGAGAGAGAAGAGAGAGAAGAGAGGGAAGAAAAGAGAGAGAGAAGAGAGGGAAGAGAGGGGAGAGAGAGAAGAGAGAGAAGAGAGAGAAGAAAAGAGAGAGAGAAGAGAGGGAAGAGAGGGGAGAGAGAGAAGAGAGAGAAGAGAGAGAAGAGAGGGAAGAGAGAGAAGAGAGAGAAGAGAGAGAAGAGAGAGAAGAGGTTGATGAGCAGAATGGGCTGACTTGGTGGGAAATGTGTCCTATCATCCAGACATAAAGCCCAGCATTCTTCATTATACAAACCTACTAGACAACCTCTAAACCGATCAACAAATAACAACTCAATAGTGCTTAAAGGCTCAAGTGAATATTAGGGGCACACTGTAGATGGGCATATCATGGGCACAGCAGTAGTGGAGTTGGAGTGGTCATTTTCTTTGAATTTTAAGCAAATCAACAACAAACGTTAAGAAGCTCCTACTGGATAAATCCATTGATGAATCCAAATAATAAAAGAAAAATAATAGATTTTTTTTAAAAAAGTTAATTCCAGTTAGACAGCAAGAAATAAAATAAAAATCCCCCACCAGCCAAAATTTTCATACAGTTTTCCTTATTTTATCCCCAGTCGGCCTGTTAACTTTCCATCCTCTTAAGCACCTTAGGTCTTACATGGGGATGACAGAAGCAAACCCATATTCATGCTATGGACCAGTGAGTGGCATTGCCTGAGCTCTGGAGTGATAGAAAGACACCTCCTTCCTTGATTTTCTGATCTCTTTTTTTTTTATTTAAATTAGAAACATGTCAATCCCAGGTCCCTCTCCCTTTCCCTCACCTCCTCCCACGCCTTCCCACCAACTTCCCCATTATCCCCGCATTTCCCCAGGGAGGGTGAGGCCCTCCATGGGGGTGTCCATAGTCTGTCATTTCATCCAGGGCAGGGCCTAGACCTTCCCCCAAGAGTCCAGGGTGAGAGTGCATCTCTCGTTGTGGGATGGGCACCCAAAGTCCATTTGTATGCCAGGGATAATTACTGTTCTGATCTCTTTTCAACATGTTCTTTGCAGGTCTCTAATTAATTACTAAATGCATCACAGACCATGACAGGCATGGCCCACTGTCTATGTAAGTTTGATATCTGTAGCAAAGTGCTTTAGACTGAGTAATTTGCCCACAGAATACAATTATTGCTTGAAATACAGGAGACTGGGGATTCCCTGGGTAAGGCACCTGCAGCTGTGTCTGGTAAGGACTCTGCCTATGCTTCAAAGATGTGCTTGTCTCACAGGAGAAAAGAAACAAAATGAACCCCCTTAGACATTTTATAAGAATATTAATTCCATCCATGAAGACAGAGACCTACAATCTAATTTCTAAAAGCCCTGATCCTTGATACCATCACCCTGAAAGTTAGGTCTCAACATAAGATCCTTGAGAGAGACATACATCGTTCTTTCCACTGAGTCCAGGAGAAATGTTAGAATATTTTTCAACATAAGTGACCTAGCAGGTTACTGACATTTTCTAGTACAGTGTTTGAGTCATAATCACCAGTTCAATTCCCTCCCCTTTGTCAAATAAATTTGTGTTGTCATGTATTTCCATCTGCCTTGACTTCAGGATTGGCAGTGTAATCTTCCTGGCCAATATGATGCTAGTGAGCTGTGGAAACCACAGTAGCAGTAAAAGCAAGAAGAGAGTGGAGTTATAGAGAAAAAAGTTTAGCTGTAGGGAGAATTAAGAACTGAAGTTGAGAATAATGTCTGTGGTGACTTTAATCAGTGCTTTGGTGTATTGCTAAGAATTAAATAGTGGGCTGAGATAGAGTATAACAGAATTTGTGTACATTTGGACTGGAGGTAGCTGGATTCAATAAGTTGGTCAAAGAGGGCTTCTCTGAGGAGTAAGCACTGAAAGCCAAAAGCTACCATTTTGATTAAGGCAAGACACTTAAGGCCTGAGAGCCTCTGCCAGCATGTGCAAAACCTCTACATAAATTATGAGAAGACAGTTTCTTAAGAGTTGAAGTTTAGCAGGTGATTTCCATGGGCTATGTGGTATGACCACTAAGGTTAGGTCTCTATTTCTATCCTTATAGATTGAGTGGTCCTGGATGAGGACATAGTCAGGGACATCCCCTGTTGTAAGAATTGTCAGAGGGTGCCACAGCGAGCATGATCAACTAGGAGATATTATTCATACTATAGTGTCATTCATTACAAAGCGAAGATCAATTAAAGGACACTACGTGCTTGTAGGTTTGCTAGACTAGTATGGGACCTGACTGAATGGAAGACAGCTAAAGTTAAAGAGGCAAGAATCACTGTCTAGTCATCAGTCAACAATAAAGTCAAAGGGCATTACGCTTTAACATTTATAGTCATTATTTTAAATATGCATCTATAAGATCAGATAAATCCTAAGTCGAGTACAGATAGGACAAACAACTGTTTTGTGAATCCGGTATTTGAGAAAGAAAATTGAAGTGGGAAGAAAATGAGCTTCATAATAGGGGGTGAGATGCTGAGAGACATTTCTTCATCATGAAGTAGAACCAATGACTAGAAATGGAGTGTGAGGTGGGCTCACAGTTCATCATCCTCCTGTGAAGAAGGCTCACTTCCCCTGGGCAGAAGCTGTTGTGTCTCCTCACTATTGTGCACATGCTCCTTGTCATGTATGCTATAGGCAGAAGAGAGGGAAAGCAAGAAGTCTCCAGTCTTTGCTGGAAGAGCCTCAAATCTTGAATTATGGGTTTACAGTAGCTGCTGAGACAGTATTAGCTTTGCAACACTGGCAGAGGTGGGAGAATAGAAAACAAGCAGGGGAAGGACAAGGGAAGCAGGATTGACTTTCTGCAGCGACTAGGCAAGCAGCTGGTGTGTGGCTGGACAGCTTGAATTCTCTGCGGGTAGATGGGTATTTGGATGGAAGGGCAAGCCTTGCTTGGCTCAGGCCTTCATTGCGAGCAGCAGGTGTTAGAATGGGCAGCATGGTTCTTTTTTTCTAGGTTGGGGAGGCAACCAGGCTTTTTCTATTGCTACCAAAACATTTTTTCGCCATTGTTGCTCATACATCTATTATGGATCTCATCTGATAGGATTGGATGGCATTAAAGCATTTAACAAAATTGGAATTTTAGGAGGGTCATGTGTGCACATTTGAGCACTTGGATTCTAGTTTATCTTATGGCCAGAGGCTTTGAAGTTTTAATGTATAAAAACATTCCTTTTAAAAATACCATCATGTGAAAAGGGTTTTCCCCCTGATTTTACTTTCAGAGAGAGAGCGAGAGCAAGAGAGAGAGAGAGAGAGAGAGAGAGAGAGAGAGAGAGAGAGAGAGAGAGAGAGAGAGAGAGAGAGAGAGAGAGAGAGAGAATCTGCGAGGGCGTGTGTTGTTATCCTCTTGCCTTTGGTGGATTTCGAAGCAGACTCCATTGCTACCACGGAGAATATGCTACTGGGAGCAGGTGTTGCTTCATTGTATTTATCTGCTATTTTTCATGGAAGGTTTCTTATGATACATACACATTTATGGCGCCTCTAATCTGCATCTAGCAGTTTCAAGGTGAAATGCAAAGACAGGAAAGATGGAACTTCTTTTCCAGGCTTCCCTTCCCTAAGTGACCTCGAGTGGGCACACTTCAGAGCCCAGCTCTATTTGAAGGGCTGTACAGTGGGGTCCCTGCATATTAAACACCTCTTCTCTTCAAGTGGTAGTTTGCTTCCCTGACATTGCTCTCTGAGGTCAAGAGGGAAAGGCTTTCCCAATGGGCCTGCTCCTTGTTGAACAGCATTCCCTGTGTGGTGGCCCAGCCAGTCTGAGCCAGGCCAACCAGCAGGACAGAATGTCTCACCGGTCGGTGACAATCTGGGAACAGGCAGTGACTTATGTTGATCATGGTCTCCCTTACCCACACTGATGTCTGGGAAGCAGGCCCCTTGGCCTGCACAGAGAGCAGAGTGTTCCCATTCTGGCTGGTTTGCAGGGTGGGAAGCACTGCTAAACTGAGCATAGCGAGCCTGTTCATCTGAGTTATCTAAGAAGAGGCAATTTCCTGGCTCTTCCTCAGCACACGGATGGAGCTGCGTCGACTGCCACCAGAGAGGTCTAATCAGACAAAGGCTTCAGAACAGCTCACTAGTGCACACTCAGGCGTTGCTGGGCTGGGAGATGCCACTCTGAGTTCCAGATGGATGTGGAAAAAGAGATGCATGAAGGCTGGTGGGCTGACTTAAAACCCTGTAAAGTCATTCTTCAGCACTAGTGGGAAAGATTGCTAAAGCACGTATCACTAAGCCCTTGGTGAAAATTCTGAAGGAGCATGTTGGGATTAGCCTTGGAGTCCCTACCACCCACACTCCCAGGGGATGCTGGTGTGGTCCTTGACCACAGACCCATTCTTTAGAGGCTGCAGTACGTATGTGTGTATGTGTGTGTGCACATGTATAAGTATGTATGTGTGTGTATGTGTGCACATGTATAAGTATGTGTGTGTGTGTGTGTGTGTGTGTGTGTGTGTGTGTGTGTGTGTGTGTGTGTGTTGACCATGGAGATGTACTTAGGTTTCTACTGTGGCCAGGCTGTGGGGAACTCTTGACTGATACAATATTAATGAACCCTATGGTGCATTTTTGGGAACGATTGTGAACTGCCAGTTCCACACTCTGTTCCTTTTCTCCAGTTACCTTCCTTCTTCATTTTATGTAAATTGTTTACAAAAGAAACATTGTACTTGTAGCCCAAATTGCATATTAATGACTGGCAGCATATATGTAACTACAAGGTAGGTTAAAAGGAAAAGTCTGTAGCCAAGTCAGCTGTCCCAATATATGTCATTAAAATCATTAAATTAATAAATGTGATTTTAATAGAGAAATGAGAAAATAAGTAAGATTCTTGTCTCCTCTAAATGATGTATGTGCATTTTTTAATCTCAGAAATATGCCTAAGAGGCTTGACCACTGTTTTTTTTTTTATGAGTGACAAATGGCTCCCTCCCAACTCCAGTACTCACCCCCTTTCCAACACTGATCAGCTCTGTTTCTTATAGTCACCCACAGAACAGGTGGATCAGAACCTATGGATCTGTCCTGTTTTTCATTATTCGAAAGGCAGGGGAACACAAAGTACATAGTGTTGTGCAATCAAGAAAGTCAGCTGGCCCCACATTGACATGTGCCACTTCTGGCCATAATCAGTACACCCTCCAAATGACCTTTTCCATCTTCAGACTCAGTGAAGAGCAACTGAGCATGGTGAGCAATGGGAAGATCTGCCTTGGATAGAAGCTGCTAAACATTTTGAATATGGAAGAAGAGAGGCAGGAATTATTTATTAGCTTATAAATTACAAATACATGTCAACTTGTGGCATGCATCCAGGTCTAACTAGAACCATCTTAGAGAAGGTCAGATCTCATTTTGGAAAATGTGTAATTAAGAGTTAGATCAATCACTTTAAGGTAAAAATCTTAGACCACCAGGTCAACCCTCTGTGCTATTAGTCTATAAGGGAGAATAACATTTCATGGAAATGATATCACGATTCTATCTATCTCCTTCTCTGCAGCTTCAGACGCAATGCTTCCCTACCTCTGCAGACACAGGCGCTAGATGGAAAGAGCCCTTAGCTTCCTCTCAATTCAAAGATGCTGTGGTTCTGTGAATCATAATCTTCACTTGGATTTTATTAATATTGACCAGAATATGGGGTGGTAGAAAAAAAGATACTGGAAATATTCAGGGTTATAGTGCTGATCTTAAAATAGAGCACACATAAGTTATGTAATACATTCTCTTTTAAAAAGTGTAGTATTTTTTTTGAGATTATAATATAGTTGCATTATTTCTCCCTTGCCTTTCCTCTCTCTCTATACATTCCCTTTTATACCTCTCTGTGAAGCCAGACTTGAGTGATCACATCCAAACCACGTAAAATGCCAAGATTATAGCGTGGGTAGAAGTCCCACATGTGGCATGGAGAGGAGGTAGGACAGTGATGATCAATTCTGAAGGATTGAGACACTGACTTTTCACCTGCCTCATCTCTGTAGCTTCCAGGGTCCTGTCTATTTGAATCAATGGTTTGCTAATTACAAACTGTCTTTGGAAGGCTCCAGCACACTCCTGGGTGATTCATGCTTTTGCATTGATTTTCACATAAGCTAAGATACAGTTGCACCATTTAAGCACTTTGAAATTGGTCATCAATGAACTATTTTGAACTTAATAGATTTGATAATACTTGGAGACTCTTACATTTTGATTTTTTCATTATGCTGCCTATATAGTGGGAGCTGATAATTATGGGCTATTCATCTGCATTTATAAAAAACAACAAAAACAAAATAAAATGAAAATCCTGGTCTTATATGGACAGTCTCTGATTTGTAAGTGGGCCTCTATACAGCTGCCTGGGGTGGGACTGAGCCTAAAAATCACTTCTCTTGGCCCCAATGAATACTTTTCCCACTTAAACTTAAAATTTTTCCTGCTAGTGAGACAAATTTCATTTTAAGTGAGGAGCAGTTTTCTTTGTATGGCTACTGGACCTCACTCACCAAGTGTAGGTTGAGAACCATACAAGTCCTTTGCATTATGAGTACCAAATTTAAGAGAAATTTGAGATAAGAAGTTGTCTGGCAGAGCCCTGGGTAAGTGACATAAGCAACAGTTCGCACAACTTTGAGGAATAGAAAATAATGAGCATTATCAATGTGCAGCCCAATTTGAATGTGCATAGGTTCTTGGCCTAGCATTCCAAACCCACACCCCTCTCGGTAGGACAACTCCTTGACCTGCCAAGGCACTAACTGTTAATATTCAGGCATTTATACTGGCCTGTCCTTGGACTTCTGACAGGATTTGCCATGAGTTGCAGCCACTAAGAGCACCACCTGTGCATATTCACTATGTTTCTTTTTAATATGGTCCTGGCCACCTCCCATCCTTCTCTCCCTCTCTCCCCTCTCCCCCTCTTTCTTCTCTCCTGCTGCTCCTGCCTCTGGAAGCTGGTCTCCCCCTTCCCTTTCCCCTTTTTGTGATTCCTTTCCCTAATAAAAACCCCTCTTCCTGAACCCTGTGGCATGGTGTCTTTCTCTCACTCGCCACTTTTCTTTAATTACAACACTAGTGACATTGGTGAGTGCCTTTTCAATGGAGATGACTTTGTAGATTGTGAACTGCCCCTTGTCAAGAGTATGGAGTCTGGAAGTGCCACCCCAAGACTTCTGTCTACGCCAGGGTAGTCATTTTGGGGCTTGCATTATATTTATCTCCTCCAGCCCTACTTCCTTATGTGTAAGTCAAGATTCCTGATTTATAGAGCCATCCTAAGGAGAAAATGAAGAAAGTCATGAGTAAGCTGTGTTGGCAGACAGTCAGCACAGTTAGCTGTCCTCCTTCTTCCTCTTCTCTTCCTGTCAATCATGCCTTGATTATACCTTCATAGTCTGATGAATTCATAGGAAAGTTGAATCTGGTTCTTATCATTTGTCAATTTTTAGTCAACTCAACACAGACTACAGTCATCTGAGAGTCAGTTGTGGAATTCCCAATTCAGAGTGGCATGTGGGCCTGTCTGTGGGATCATCTTGATGGCTGATTGATGTGGGAAGGCCCAGCCCACTGTGAGCAGCATCACTCCCTGGGCAGACAGCACTGGACTGTTATGAAGCTAGCTAACCATGAGCCTGAATTCACGCTAGCACGTATTGTTTCTCCACAGTTTTTGCTTCATGTTCTTACTTGAGTGCCTACCTTGACTTCCCCAACAATGGCCTCTGACCTGGGAGCTGGAATAAATCTTTTCCTCCTCCTAGGTGTTTATGGTCAGTGTTTTACCAAAAACAGTAACAAAGATGAAATTAGGACACCATTTAAATTTAAGAATTAATTCACATGCAAAATAAGATAATTAGTACAAGATAATCAAACTTAACAGATGGGAGGAACATCATTCCTTTCATGAAGCTCACATCTATGTAACTTGATGTCGCCTCCCTGGGTATTCCCTAATCTTTCAGTATTGTTGGGTCACTCTTTCTTGGATGCCTAAAAAGAAATAAAAATGGTTTGCCTTTCCATTAATATTCATGCCCCTTGAGACTCTCAGGTTCTAATCGCTTCTCCTAAATAGTACTTACTTTATTTCCTGCTTTTACTGAGTCCTCCTAGGTTTTCACACATTCACTCTTGTGGAAGGTCTCCTCCAGCTACATAAATGTAAACTAAGTATTCTCTTGTGGCTTTCCCTAAAGTGCCACTGTGCAAATGACTCTGCGTAAGTACAACCCCAAATTAACTTAATACTGTATGAAACACTTTAGGTCACTTGATGGTTACTTTTTAGGTGTCAACTTGGCAGGTCTAAAGTATCCACAAATTCAGTAGTAGGTACTAGCATGAATGTTTATAGAAGTTAGCATCTGCAACCGTGTGGACTTTAGTTATAGGAGACTTCTCTCTTGAATGTGGGTAGGTCTCACGCACTCCACTCAGCACTGTTCAGAGCAAAATTGAGGTTTTCTTAAAGAAGAATTTCTATCTCAAATTTGTAGCATCAATCCTTGATTTCACATTTTAGTAGTCTTATCCTGCCTCTCAATTGTGTATGCTAATTATTTGATTCTCTCATCTATCTATCTATCATCTACACAATCACTTATCTTCTATCTATATATCTTTATCCATCTATCTACCTTTCTATCATCTATTTTTCCCACTGATTTTTTTAGAGCGCCTTTACTACTGATACATTTTATCTCAAGTCTGGGATTAATTTCAGTTGCTGTGATAAAATATCCTGACCAAAAACAACTTAGAGGAGAAAGAGTTTGTCTTTAGCTCACATTTCTAGGTTATAGCTCATTTTTGTAGGGCAATCACAGCAGCAGGGTGTGAAGCAGCTGGTTCCATCAATTAAGAACAGAAAAAAACTCAGAATGTTTGTGAGTGCTCAGTTTGCCTTCTTCTCTTATACAGATCAAAATCTCTTACCTAGAGAATAGTGTTGGCCTTCATGGGCCAAAGTCTTCCCACATAAATTAATGTGATCAAAATAATCTCCATGGGACAGTTTGATCTAGAGGAGACTTTTTTCCTTAGTGATTATGTCAAGTTGACAGAACTATCACATAGATACTAGAAATTTACCATCCATGTTAATCTTGCTTATGAAGATTTGATAGGGGAAGCTAATGGCAATTATTTGTTACAGTCATTATTTAGTTGGTGCTAGTATGTGACAGACTAGCATCATTCCTCTACTGTGGTGTCTGCCTCTTCACTGACTATATTAAGGATCTGCTTATTTTAGCCAGGTGGTATAATTCCATCAGGACTCTGTCAGAAACCCCCTTTACCTATATTTCCCAATGAGTGTTCCTTCACCAGAATCTACTCATTTGAACAGGAAATTTCTGTTGTAGAGAATCCTTTGAAAGAAATAGCAGGAGGGCAGTACTCACTCACTGCTCAGTAAACCAACACTGTACCCACGCTTCCCTGACATCCAGGAAAGCAGCAAAGGCTACACTTCCAATAGTTTAGTTGTGAGAATTCTCCCCAGGGGTATAGACCTGGATACAATCCCTCAGGATTGGGGGAGCAACTGGGCACCTGCCGGAAGCAGAGGAATGAAGGGTGGAAGAAAAGTGGGTGTCTGCCAAAGGAAGCATCAACTGCACTCTTGAACGAGCTCCAACCACACCTGCTCCCTTTCGGGGAAGCCTTTCCATCAAACAACAATTGTGATGACTTGGCAGGCATACCGAGTTTGGATGCAGGTAAATTATTAAAAAGGATTTTCCCCTAATAACTGTATTCTTTCTTGCACTTCAAACTGTGTTTTCCTCCAAACCCTGTTTTCTATGGGCTCAGAAGAGCAAAGTAACTTCCATTGTATCTTCAACACTTAACAGTTGTTCCTTAAACCTCACTGCTTTCTTTCTGTATTAACTAACTTCTCCCATAATCTTTTCTCTATCCCCTTCTCTTCTACCTTTTTATTTTGTGTACCTAGGTTCTCTTCACTTATTTTATTAAAAAGAGCATCTACACTTTCTGTCCTCCCTTAGCTCAAATCGCCATGGCTCCTATGTCCACTTTTGCCAGAACTCTGCGGGAATCAGTTGAAGTGGTACAGAGCTGAGTTCTGTTTTCCAGGCTTTTTCTAATACCTGGTCTACTGATTATGGAATGTCCACCATTACTTCCCACTTCAGCTTCTTGGGAACTGATTTCTTCATCTTTTCTCTTTTTGATTCTGTTTGCATGTCCCCTTGATTTGGTCAAAGGTTTATTGGGTAGATAAGCCTCTGATTACTGGCTTATTCTACATGCCATTTCCATGCAAATCTGGTGGCTACCTCCACTTGGAAGTTTTGCTGTTATTATTGTTTTGTTTGATTGTAATGTCATCTCACTCTTAAAAGTATCAGCAATGAAGGGCTAACCACATTCACAAAGTGCCAACTCCATCCAGAGCATCTCCTCCATCCAGAGCATCTTCTCCATCCAGAGAATCACTTCCATCCAGAGCATCTTCTCCATCCAGAGCATCCCCTCCATCCAGAGCATCTCCTCCATCCAGAGCATCCTCTTCATCCAGAGAATCACCTCCATCCAGAGCATCACCTCCATCCAGAGAATCACCTCCATCCAGAGCCTCCCCTCCATCCAGAGCATCTCCTCCATC
Organism: Mesocricetus auratus; assembly: GCF_017639785.1. Taxonomy (NCBI): domain Eukaryota; kingdom Metazoa; phylum Chordata; class Mammalia; order Rodentia; family Cricetidae; genus Mesocricetus; species Mesocricetus auratus. The sequence goes on along the minus strand of NW_024429202.1, from coordinate 1,796,296 downwards.
CAGAGCATCCCCTCCATCCAGAGAATCACCTCCATCCAGAGCCTCCCTGTTTGCCTCCTACTCAGTGCAGTCACTGACCTTTGGGTCCCTCTAAGCCCATTAAGTCCTCATATGTTGCAAGTGAATGAGGTCCTGAGTGTATTGTTTGAGATGGGAAGGGCTGTGTCAAAGACCAATGACCCAGAACTATGAGAGCCACAAAGTCTTCCCCAGGCAAGGCAAGGCTTAGAGAGATAGCAAAGGCTTCCTCTGCTTTGAGTTGACAACTTGCACAGAAAATGTGCACCAGAGTTTATTTTCCCTAGATGTGTATGGCTAAAGACTGCTCCCCATACAGTCTTCTCTCCTACAGACCACTCTTATTGAGATTAGCTTAACCTGCCTTCTTCTTCGGCTGTGTATAATAACCCTTCCTCCTTATTTAGCCATGTGCAATAACCCTACCTCTCTGCTCTGCCCAGTCCCAGCTTTGCTTGTGTATTTTCTATTTCTCCCATCCATTATCATCACAGTTATCAATCCCTGGAGCCTTGTAAGTATGTGGCACTCTTGGTGGTTTTTTCAACATATTCTTTTTTCCTGTGTACTTTATCACTACTATGGAACTAGACTGCGGTCCTCTCCCAAATGGCCTCTCTTATCAAACAGGGCCAGAAAATGACATGCTAGAAGCATTTTTTATAGTCATTGTGTACAGTCATCTACAAGCAGTAGAGAAAGAGTTCAGTTTCCTTCCTTGATATTCAGGACCCTCTGCTATTCAGACATAAGCTTAACCTCTTAAACATTTAAGGTACATGTATCCATAATCTTGTGTGTCATCATTATTTTACATTCTGTATCCCAAGCATGCACTCTCTCCCTTTCTCTCTTTCACACACACTCTCTTTCTCTCTCTCTCTCTCCCTCCCCCCTCTCTCATACACACACACATACTTGCAATGTTTTTCTTCAGTTTCAGTACACACACACACACACACACACACACACTGCTTTCCTTCTATTCTAGAACATTCTTTCACTGCTGGTGCTTCCTTGTCTCTACAGGTTTGCAGTACCTCCTGCTGTCTTTGAATTTATGTGATGTCCCAGCACAAGAACATCTTCATATGTAATTACACATCAATGTCCTCCGGTGTCACTGAGGAAACCTTGAAGTCTCTGAAGTCAAGGACAAGTTCTCTGGCCTGTTTGTTGCTGTCACCTGCCTTGGTGCTGATTCTTCACTGGTTTCATTTCTATAGCACAAAGGAATCTGTATTTCATAGTGTTTATCAATGTCAGACTGTACTTCAATTCTGCCATGTGCTAGTGGGGGGCTCTTAGTCACAGTGTTTCATCTTACTAACTCATACATAAAAAACATAGATAATAATAACAATGCATGCCTCAGATGACTGTAGGAATGGAAGCATGCCTGTCAAATGTGGAGTGTATACTTGGCACACGTTAAGAAGACAAGAAGTGTTAGCTGTTAGTGGTCACTCAGTCTGTATAAGATGAAGGACTTGAAATGGTGCCATGCTGCCGAATTAGAAAATTATACCCCTTATGATTTAGCATAATTTTCAAGTCCTAGTTCTATACTAGTTTGTCAGAACTTGAATGGCTGAAATGAATTAAGTGGATATTATTACAGAATTACTCTTTACCGGACTGGGACTGGAAAAAGTCAGTGATATTTATTAAGTGACTGCTGCATACCCAATGCTGTAGGCAGCTTGCAATGCTTCTGGGTAAAGCTTAGACTGATTTTATATTTCAATAGAAAAGGCAGACTAGAAAAATTTCAACCTTGACTCCATTAATAATTAACTCTCTGGTTTAGAGTGGGTGGCTTTACTTCTGAGGTTTTTTTTATTTCTGAAATGTAGTGAGAATTATATAAATATTTTACATATTCAAATATTACATTCTCTAAACAAAATGCTACATGCATCATTCCCTTACTTGAATATTTCACTTTAAAAATGTCTGTCTCATAACTTTTAATAGGCTTTAAATTGCTTTTGTTATTTGAAAAATATGTTTCATTCTGAATTTTGTTTATTGAATCTGTATTTTAGCCTACAAAATATTAATTACTGATTCACTGTGTGTCTGCTGCTGAGGTATGCACACAAACACACACATAAGTAATATAACAGCTAATGAAGTACTCTAAGGTACTAGGTGAACATAGAAGAAAGAGTGATTAGCTATTCTCTTAGAAGGTGGTAGCAAAGTTATGAATAAAGATTTAAGCATTTCCTGGGTCTTGGAGTAGAAGTTTTCCATGTGTAGTCATGGACTGGGATTCCTGGCTGGAGAAAGAACACTGGCAAAGGCAGGGAGGCTTGCAAGCAGTATTCTCATGTGAAATCATAGACTGTTGTAGCCACGTCATCTATGCATATGTCTATGTGGGTTAGAGAGCTGCCACTTGATGACAGCTCCCACCAGGTCTTCCAGTGGGGCCAAAGCTGTTTGCAAACCTCTCCTCATCTTTGCGTTCCCCGGTATCTCACAGATCAACTCAAATTGGGCAATGTGGGAAAAGTTACACTCAGAAACACTGCAACGCCAATAACTCAGGGCTTTGTAGGTGGCAGGAATTCTTCTTCCTTCCTTCCTTCCTTCCTTCCTTCCTTCCTTCCTTTCTTTCTTTCTTTCTTTCTTTCTTTCTTTCTGGGGAATGATTGTTAAACATTCATCAGTGTGCCTCTTGTAAGAAATGGCAGTTTTGACAAGGTTAGTCTCAAAAGTTAAATAAGGTGAGTTCGTGAGTGGCTTAGTAAGATGAGCTAGGGGCTTTGCATTTAAAATAAATTCCATGTATGATTTATACTGACATGTGACACTTTGTGGGCAAAATTTCTGTAGAAAAATGAAGCACTGTGAAGGGGTAACACACATTGAAACAGAAACTTGATTGTGAAGGCAAATGGTTATAAATTGTGTTCGGAGAACTGCACTGGCAATGCTCAGGGTAAGAATGATCACATTTGGAAAAGACTTGGTGGTCCTGTCAGCAAAAATAAAATGTTCTCTGCTTCATAAGAGTTCTGAGAGTCACTTCTATGATGTGAACATTTGTTGGTAATGTTAACATTTTCCCCTGGCAACCCTTCATTTCTCAGGTAATAACAGCTGAATGTTGAGTCTATTCAATTATTTTTTTAAATCCTTTCTTTTTATGTTCCTTTTAGAAAGCAAATGACCTGCAAAGTCCTTAACATAATAAGGAAATAATACGAAAGGGAAGAAGTAGCAAATTGGTAACTTCCTTTACATAGATGATCAATGGTGTTAGATGGGACTTGATTGTTCTTAAGCAATAATCAATGAGAGAAAGCTAGTCACTAAACTTAGCATTTCAACCACGTGATGCAAGTAATAAGGAGAAATTACAGAAAGCCTTAGAATTCCATGGAGCGAAGCAGTCAGTACATGTGCATAGGATTTGTTAGCAGAGAATGTCCTTGGTGAAGGGGACTGCCATGCCTTTTGCATGACTCTTCTTTGCCTGTCCTACAGGCTTCATGAGTGCCCCTTGGTTTGAGGTACTCAACAAGTACATAACTCAGATCATTCTTAAGTGCACTGGTTGGCAGATGTAGAAGTAGCAGCACAATATCAACAGACTGGTAAGTGGCAGAAGCAGGACCCAAATCCTAGTGACCATCATCATCATCATCATCATCATCATCGTCATCGTCCTCATTGCCATTGTCATCAGTAACAGAAGCTGTAGTAATATCAGTAGTTAGCAATGCAGATACTCAGGCACCATGCCCCCATCTAAGTCTGTTGAATCAGATAATCTGTGTTGGACCCACAAGCTGAATTCTAATAAGTATACTAGGTGATTCAGATATAAACTAAAGTTTGAAAGCCACTGGCTTGTGCTATACTGTCTTTTCTTGTCCAACATTTCTAAAAGTTCTTATCAAGACCATTATTATCATTTGGTGCCAGGTATTAAGCTCAGGCTTCACACATGCTCAGGGTGCTCTCTACTGACAAGTGATACTTACAGCCCCCACCGTACCTATTATTTCAATGAAAATGACCTGTCATACTTAACATGTAGATGTATGCTGCATGCAACAAAGAGAGGGATTGGGAAAGCTTTCTCTGTGTTGGGAAAACAAATTCATCCCAAATTTCTCCTTAATGTTCAACTATTTAAGGAACATGTCCAATACAATAAAGACTTCATTCTTTACCACAAGCCAAGGCTTCGTAAGATGATTTTGTTGGCTGGGTTTAATAGTACAGGATTGCAACCCTAGCTACAGAAAGTTTGGGCAGGAGTATCACAAGTGTAATGACAGTCTCAGCTACAGAGTGAGTTCAAAGCCAGCCTGGGCAATTGAGTCTTTCTCAAAATAAAATGTAAAACGATGTCTAGGAAGTTTCAGAGAGCTGGATTAAGACATTGTCTTCTGGACATGACAGAGCCACTGTATTCAAGACAGCTGTTGTGCTTGCATAAAGCCTGCTCAGATCAAGCCACTCAACATTCCAGCGTAAAGGGCAGAGGAGCTCCTGAGCCCCACCCCTGACTGAGGTGCTATTGATAATTGATGGCTTTTTGGCAAACTGAGGACTGTTTTCTTTAGGCGTGGTCACTGACTATTCATGAAGCTCCAGCTGATGGCCCCATACCCATATGCATGTGGACATCTCAGATTGGGCTTGGTAAGTTAAAGCAGAAGTCAGGACGTTGGGAGGGAGAGGGGAATGGAGATGGATCTGGAGGAGGTAGGTGGAAGAGTGTGGAGTGAATATGACCACAATACACTGCACGAAAGTCTCAAAGGATTATAAAACCACTATATTTTATTGGAGGGAGGAGGTAGTACTCAAGGATACAACCGCTTTTTTTGCCAAACTCTCAAGTAAAAATAGGTCATGGTGAAGGGTTTGGTCAAACCCGTCTGCTTAGCACATGTTGCAGAGGACCCAACGTCCTGGTCCCACATGTGTTTTAAGGAGATGGCAAGTTGCTCAGATGTCTGCATACTCAGGAACTAATTTGGTTGGTACTTCCGTTCTCACCTATATAAATATTCTAATTATCATTGATAATTGAAATCTAAATTTAATCAGCAAATATTCATTGATCCCTTCCCTGATACCAAGCCATCAGATACCAAAACTGTTGCTAAGTCATGATCACCTTATTCAGTCTGATTGCCACACCAGTGGAGAAGTGTGTGCCTTCTGCTGAGTAACTGAGAGGCCTTCCTTGGTTATGTCCTGTTGGTTTGTCTGTCCCAGGAGAAACAGAACAAGAGCCCTGCAGAACTAACCACAAGCCCAGTAATATCAGATGTTTCACAAAGCCCAACTCACAGTTGAAAATACACTTTAGCTAGTCACAGTGGTGTGCCCAATATCTATGACCCTCAGGAGGCTGAGACAGGAGAATTGTATCTGTCCAGTCTGAGTTACATACCAAACGGGGGGGAGGAAGGAAGGAGGAAAGAAAGGAAAAGAAAAGGAAACCCCCAAAGTGGCCAACCTAAGCCAAATAATTGAAGGGTAAGCCATTTAATGCAAAATTCTTCAAGGGTACATAATTTAACACAAGGCTTCTCTAGCCTCTCAGGAGCAAGTTCTTGCCTCCTCACACTGTAAGAGAGAGGGAGGCACAGGAATCTCAGTTTGGGGAGCAATTTGAGCAATCCTGATTCTAAACCTATCTGTCTTCTGCATCATAAGACAGCTGTATCTCACGTTTGTCTTTCTCAGAAGACAGAGACAACACAACACTGGGGAAAGTGCAGGCTTCGAATATGAAAAGCAAGAATAATTCCAGCAATGCTCTTTCACACACATATCTTGTAACAATTTGTACTCTAAGAAATGGGGCCATGCATGATGTTGTCCATAATAGAAAACCTTTTGGATATTATCAAGTTGAGATCAACTTCTGATGGGGAAATAAAATACCGCTTCCAGTGATATTTATATATTTACAGAGTGTATTGAAAAGTAGCTAGAATGCACATAAATAAGAGTATCCTTCTGTGCCAGAAGTGACTGTCCACTCAAGCCCAGGCTTCCTTACACACTGCCTTTGCCTTTGTAGCTGTGAAATGTTTCCACAGAGAAATATAACATAGCCCTTTATCTGGGAGCCTTATCATCAGACTGCTCTACCCAGTAGAATGGAAAATAAGTCACAAGTCACTTCTAGGCCAAGAGTCTTTACCCTTGGCAGCAGCTGGAGACAAGCTTTAGGGAGAGGCACAAGCACCCTGTGGATGTGCCTTCAGTCTGGAGCACGCCTGTTGGACTGTTATAAATCAGAACAGCTATTCTGTCATGTGAGTTCTACACAGCAACCTAGGTGTCAACACGTCTTCCGTATCTCTCTAAATGATACATCTTTGAAGAAAGCTAACAAAGACATTCCAGAAAACAACAGGTTGAGCTGCAGAAAGTTTTGAAGGAAAGTGGGAGCAGAAGGCCTCTCTGGGATGACATGTCACTGACCGCTGTGCCAAGTCGGCTGTGGTAAGATTTCAGGGCAGACTTTTCAAGTGGTGTGGACATGAAGTGCACACTTCCTGAAGCAGGACACCAGAGGACAACAGCAACCCCACGCAACTGGAAAACTAGCAAGGTGAGAACGGAGAGGGGTCACGGAGACCCTGTGGTGAGCAGGTGGGATGTCATACCACTATGGTGGGCAGCCAGCAGTATTTTACGACAGAGGCAGGGAATGGAATCCCTGGTTAAGAAAGAACACTGTTGTGTGGTAAATGGCTTACCCTGAGGCAGAGCTGGAATGGACTTTACTCTTAGAACAAAACACAATCTTTTCATGCCTCTATTTTCCTGGGCCCACTGCTGAGCCCACTGCTCAGGCTCGTTCCTCGCTAGTCTTGGTCAATTCTCCCCCTCCTCTTTTTATTTTTTCTCTCAGAACTCACTTTTATTTTAGTTTGTCTGGAATGCTTTCCCATCACAGGCTTGTTCCTACTTTCTCCTCTTCCCTCCTTCTTCTTTCTTTCTCTCCCCTTCTCTCCCCCACTTTCCCCCGTTCTTCTTACCCCCCCCCACAGTACCTCTTATTCCTAGCCTTTGCACATAGTATTTACTCCATCTTGGTCTCGTGTCATCTCACCCGCCACTCCGGTTTCAGCCTAGCCAGCAATTCACGTGAAAAGCTTCCATCTCCTTCTTAAGAATGATGAGTAGGGCATTCTACTCAGTGCATCCAGAGGCTACAGAGCTCTGAGGTTTATGTTCTCTTATGCTTTTCCATCTATTGGGCTATAAACTACACAATAGTGGTTTCTTTCTCTAGTGTCTAACGCATATCCAGACATTTAACAAATAGCAGCTGGGCCGGGTGGTGGTGGCGCACGCCTTTAATCCCAGCACTCGGGAGGCAGAGGCAGGCGGATCTCTGTGAGTTCGAGGCCAGGCTGGACCGACAGCCTCCAAAACAATACAGAGAAAACCTGTCTCGTAAAAAAACAAAAACAAAAACAAAAACAAAAAAACCAAAAAAACAAATAGCAGCTGGGGGAGTACAGACCAATACCAAATTGAAAGGACTTTCTTAAAGTTACAAACTAGAAAAGGACCTGTCACCTGGTGTGCAGGTGGAAATGTAGCTGAATTGGGATAAGGCCAGTGATGAATGGAGCCTATTGCTAAAATGGTCTCATGCTGTGTGGTCCCACCTCACTGGTTGTTGGTGGAAAAGTACATCTAGCTTATTTCAAGGTGAAGTCAGGCTCACCATTGCTTCAAAGAGGAGTGTTCTTCATGAACTGGCGAGAAGTACATAAATATTACATGATCTTTTAATCATCTAGAGACAAAGCATTACTATTATTATAGACACTTGTGATTGACTCATTTTTCTGTCTGATGGGGAAAACAGCTTGGGAATTTTCTTAAACATGCAGACATTCTTGTCTGGCAAATGTTTGGTGATAAAGGTCACTGTGAACTTATCGAGGAGCTCTGTGGGACAGAAGCAGCATTTATTTATGTGTATTTATGTGCTTATTCACTGATGGCTTTGCTGAGGAAAGCTATATTGTCAAGTGTTCTAATTAAGAAATAATAATGTAATTGATTTTTTATGGATTATCTACAATTGAGTCCCTTCCCAACAGCCACTCTCATTGACTACTCGGGATAATTGATGGCTTCTTAGCACAATGCCCCTGGCTGATTGCAAAGCAGTTGACACAATGTATGACAACAGTCATGAGTGAGCTCAGTGCTCACAGTGGTGACTCCTAGAACGGCAGAAAGCTGAAGTGGGGAGGATGCTATCAATTCATGAAGTGAACAGGTTGAGTTCCTTGCATTTTTGCAAAAAAGAGAAGGTTGAAATAAATCAAGGGTTTCGGAAATAAAGACAAAAATCTAACAGAACCACTTCATCTCACACACACACACACACACACACACACACACATGTGTGATGAGACACGTGTTTAAAACAGTCGTAGCTGTAGTTAAGGTGAGTTTTGAAAGTGCAAACTTGGATTCAGATCTTCACCACTGACCTCAGAGTAGCTCAAGGAGCCTTCATAGTGCACTCCAAGGTGCACCATCAGGTCCCAGACTCTAGAACTATGTCATATATTGACAAGGATCTTCAATCTCAGCTTAGAGTAATGTGTGTCAAAGTGTATCCCAGCATGGTCAAATCTGGGCATCAAACTTGGCTTAAATTTGGGACAGCTTCTGTCTCTGTATTTGCTTATTGCAGTGTGTATGTATGTGTGTGTGTATGTGTGTGTGTGTGTTTCTCTGTGTGTTTATACATGTTCAAATACATGAATGAGTTGACTCACAATCTCACAGAACTCATGAGTTTCCTTGATCTAGCAAACTTTGTGAAGTTTTCAGTGCCTGATTTATCCAGGAGGGTGGTTGACAGCAGTCAATACTAGGTTGGACACTCACATTAATTCATGTGGGAATTAAAGTTACAAATATCAACCAAGATCTCACAGCATGTCTTCATGATGTCAGCACTTATACTTTTAACCTCATAGTTGATTTATCCTCATGTTCAAAATATAAAGACCCAATATTGCTTATGGAGGGAGGTGATATATACAGTCACTGAGAAAAACTTGAGTCAAACAACTCTTTGAGGATTAAGGAATGGAATAAGGGAATCAAGCTGTGTTTTTACAAGAGAATTTTTACATAGTCTTTGTCCAGAACAGTAGTTCCCAAGGGTGGTTTTGTCCCTACAACAATCATGCATCTAAAAAAAAGTCTGGGAACATTTTTTTCTTGCCATAGTTAGTGATGTGAGGTATGTGGTTATTGGTTAATGGTGGTTAGATGAAACTATTAATCAACCTACAATCCATAGAAACGCCTCTACAACAAAGAAGTGTGTTCTCTAAGATGCCAGCTGAGGCAAGAACGACAAACGTTGAAATAGAGGTATGCAGAACGTGCAAATAGACATTTGTTTTAGTGTGTTTCCTGTTCCTGTGATGAAGTAACCTGACGAAAACAAATGAGAGAAGAGACAATTCCAGGTTACAATCCATCATGAGGGAAAGTCCAGACCCAGTGAACTCAAAAGAGCTGCTCACACCCATAGGCTAGAGTGGAGAGAGAACGCATGCATGCTTACTTCTGACTTCTTTTATTCCTCCTGACACAGTCTTAGATCTCAGCCAGAAGATGGCTTCACCCGCAGTGGGAGGCCCTTCCCAAATATATGCCTTCACTAAGACTCCAATCCTAGGTAACTCCAGTTGTGTCAAGTTGATAGCTAAAATGAATCATCAGACCATTAAAAAGTAAAACTGTTGGAAATGCCAGTGTGGAAACCTAGATATAATTTTTAACCTATTTGATTTCTGAGACTATTATTGCAACTCTGCTCCAAAGTTTCTCAGCCAGCTAATGGTGCCCTGATTAATAACTCTATTGGGAATGAATACCAATCCCTGTTTAAAAACAGTGTCATATACAAGACACATTTCCCTGGTTCATCTGGAGCAGAGGTTACTATTATTAGAGCTCCAGAAACACCGTTTTTCAACTGGTGTTTGATCTTGTTCATAAAATCTTCCAGACTTCATAGGCCAAGGTGATGCTTTTTACCTATCAAGTACCCCGGGATCAAATGTTCTCTCACAGACGTCCCTTCTATGAAGATACAGAAAAAAATGTAGGCATGCACTTATGTCAGGCTGGTTAAATAAAGCTTGGTATCTGGAGAAGGCCTTTCTTCCTTAGAGGGGCTCGTGTTCTCAGCTTGACAGCCTGTGGCAAAAGTGACAGCAATAAGATGAAGAGAAAGACATTGAGGTAGGGTGGGAACCAAAGTGACCTCAAGAGCCTCGAAGAGACAGCAGAAGGAGAATAAGGAGAGTAGAGTGAAATTTGTCTCACTGCTGACAGAGAAAAGAGGCTATAAGCCAAGAAATCCAGGTAGAAGCTGGACGAGCCTTCCCATAGTCCAAAGAATGAAATACAGCCCTCATACAGCATTGATTTTAGCTTGGAGAGACCCTATGTCAGCCTTCAAATGTAAAGAGCTATAAACTAATAAATTAGTTTTGCTAAGCCATTGCATGCGGCAGGGCTCTCTAGCGGAACAGAACTGAAAGACTGTGCATATAATATAAAAAGGAATTTATTAGATTGACTTGCAACAGTAGGGGCTGGCAGCCCAGCAAGGACTGTCAACATGCTGGAGAGACTGAGGATCTGGTAGCTGCTTAGTCCATGAAGCTGGACACTTCTGCAGTTCCAAACTGGTGCTGAGGGTCTAGGGCTCACTGGAGAGCTTCCAGTGTTCAATTCTTACTGCAAGGCTCAGGAGGATAGAGTCACTGGAAGGTGTGGCGGCAACAGGGATGGGTGAGCAAGAAGGCAGCCAGGGGCCACGGCTTCTTCCTCTAGAGCAGTGAGCAGTGGTTCTCAGGGGGCCACATGTTAGATAGTTACAATTCATAACAGAAAGGAAATTGCAGGTAAGTTTATGGCTGGGGGTCACCACAACAAGAGGAACTGTATTAGAGGGCTGCAGCATTCGGGTGGTTGAGAACCAGTGCTCTAGAGGGAAGTATCCCCACCATGTCCAGTGGTTCTGAAAAATGATCTACTTAAGGCTACGCGGACACTACAGGCATTAGTACTAGGAAGGGACCCACCTGCATGGGTATTTTAATTTCTTATATTCACAAGAAATGAGATTCATGATTGCATTTGGGCATGGTAGAGTGGACATTGGATGAAGTGACTGGAGCAAAGCTGGGAATAAGGAAATATCTGGAACACATTCAGCCCACCTCTCCTAGCTTCTTGACGCTCTAGAGCAGCAGTGCCTAGAAAACTATTAAAGCAAACCGCACATGAAACCTTACCTTGTAAAAACTCATTCCATGTGTATACATGTTTTGTCTGTATTCATGTCCGTGTTCCACACGAGTGTGTGAGCACTCTTGTACGTGTGCTTGCGTGCATGCACACCTGGTACTTGGAGAAGCAAGAGTTAGAGCCTCTCGAATAGGAGATACAGGGGGTTGGGAGTCATTATGTGAGTACTGGGAATTGAACCAACGTCTCTGTAAGAGCAGCCAGTGCTCTTAACTGCTAAGCCATCCCTCCAGCCCCACACATGGAATTTTGAATGTTTGGCAGGTAATATAAAAAAATCAAGGAAGAGGCAAGCTTCACTTTAATGATTCACTTGCTTTAATGTATCTAAGACATTATGATTTGAACAGTCAAGATAAAATGTCTGCAGTATGTCGTGTTAGGTTTCATACCGAATCTTTGAAATATGGTGAGCATCTGGCACCCAAGGCACACCTCAGTTTGAACTAAACACGTCCACCCTTTATTAACCCTGAGTGGCTGCTATGGTAGACAGCATGGCACTAAAGTAGAGCTGAGGAAGGTCCAATGGAGTAGGAAGAGGGTATTTTGAGGGGGAAAGTTGGGAAGTTTGCAGCTTTTGAAGTCTTGCTCCAGGAGCCAGGTGGCAAAGGCACTGCAAGTGGGACGGAGACAAGGGGTAGAGACACGGGATGGAGACAAGGGGTGGAGACAAGGGGTGGAGACACGGGGTGGAGACATGGGGTGGAGACAAGAGGTGGAGACAAGGGGTGGAGACAAGGGGTGGAGACAAGGGGTGGAGACACAGGATGGAGACACAGGATGGAGACAATGTCTTCCAGGTTCATTTTGACTTCAGATGCAGGGCAGGGTCGGGCAAGGCTGGTGGAGAAGATGGTTTTGAGAAATCGCCATAGTCGCTGCATGCCCAATGTCCACCCTTGGGTGGACAAATGCAGCATGCTTCACTGGTGGGCCAAGGTAAGAGCGTGAACTGAAGAACTTTCTGTCTTTCACTCTCACTTCCATCCACTTCTCGAACATCATCTCCTGAAGGAACTAACCTAAATAGACTGAGATACATACACAGACTAAGAATTTAATCGTTTTCTCATCATAAAAAGTAGCAGATAGTCAGTCAAAGGGATGTTTATATTTTCACCCTTATCCAGTGTGTGTATACCACAGATCACATTTGAAAGTTAGAGGAGGACAACATTTTGGAGTTATCTCTCTCCTTCCAACATGTATGTTTTGGGAGTTGAACCCATCTCCTCGGGCTTGGCATGAAGTGCAAACCTATCTCTTAATTCCACAGAGGAATGTTTTCAGAATTTTGCATTACTTTACTTTATAGCTCAGTACCTGGCACATAGTGGTGGCTTTTTTGTCTGTGAAATGACACATGCAATTTTATTAAAAAAGTATCAGTGGCAATACCAGCTGTGCAGCTTTCAGAGTATCTGACTGATGGGATGTGAACATGGCTGTCAACCGACATGGGGGAAACACACCAAAGAGGCAAGATAAACCCCATTGACTCTGCCGTGGCTTTTCTATTCATAGCCCCAGTGATGATGACCAACGTTTAGCATTTACCACAGCCCAAATCAAAGCCCTCAAATGGTGTGACCACAAAGGCTGTGAACTCTCAAGCCAGTAAGCTAATGGACAAGATATATTTTTAATTACTGTTGGCATTTTGCTTGTGCTTAATCCATTACGTAGGAGCCAGGACCATGTCTCTTCCTCCAAGTTTCTGACTTCATCTGCTGCTGGAACTCAGCTTGGTCAGCAGGGTTAGGGGTAAGGCTAACCACTAAGGGGGTGAGTGATTGACCTGGACGACTTATCTGTACCACAAAATAAACCAAAGGAGTCAAAGAAGCATGCAGGCAATGTCCTCAGATGTTTTTTTGCTAATGTTTTCTGCCTATGAGGGTTCTTAGGCAAGATGCTATATTGAATCCAGGCTAAGATCAAGGCTTCACCTTCACAGTGGATGAAAAGCCCTGTTGTCCCAAGACGACTTAGACTCAAATCTTTGCATTGGGTAATATTTGAGCTATTTATCCTTTCAAAGTTCTCATTGCATTGATGTATGGACTAGTGATTTAAAAGCACTATCCTGTTTTCTATAATTTCATACTGTGGGCTGACTGACAAGAACTCCTACAGAAGAACAGGATAGTTGCCACAGCATAATTCAAATGTTCAGGTGACTCTTATGAATAACATTGAACATAACGGTAACAGGTAGCAACTATAAAAGGGGACAACGTCTCTTTGTCCATGATGATTTTATGTGTAATTCTCTTTAAACACTTTTAAATTATATTTTTTATTTATGTGTGTGTGGGGGCACATGTGCATCATGGTACTCTCTTGGAAGTCAGAGGAAAACTTGCAGAAATCAATCCTTCCACCATCCAGGCCCTGAGGATCAAACTTAGGTCATCAGTCTTGGTTGGCAAGCCTCTACTTGCTGAGCTGTCTTGCAGACCCCTGGCTTCTCCTTTTAAACTGACTTACCATCTCCTGACACTGCTCTGCTAAACATACTTCCCCTGTTAACTGTATATGTCCCTTTCCTTCCCCTCTGCTTACTTACTTTTATAACAGAGTGACAATTTTCCTATTATTTATGTTCCATATTCACCCTTTGCCTATTTCCGAATAGCCTATATCACTGATTTTTAATAGAAATGTAATCCCTTATTTTAAAACTTCTTGTTTTGTGTAACTTCTCTTTAAGTCACAAGTGTGTGTGTATTATAGATATCAAACACATGGTCTGGGAACATTGTCTAGTGACATGTTATAAATCATCTCATGATACAGTGGCTTCAAATGAAGACACTTTACAACTGTCACCCCTCTGTAGGTTAGGACCACAGCAGGGCTCTATGCCCAACATCTCTGCTGCAGGATGTCAGCGAGGGTCACTCATTTAGCCATATATGGTTGTCAAGAGAGATGAGGCAGGTGATCTAAGATAGTTTTCCATATGTTAAAGGAATCATAACAAAGCCTCATGTGGCTTTTGTCTCCCCAAGTGACTTGGACTTCCTTGCAATGTAATAACAGCATGTAGGACCTTCTGCACTGTGGATGCCTTCCAGAGTATTTCCAGATATAAAAGTAAAGTCTTAGGATTGTAAACTCTTACTTACTCCATGGTAAACAGAGGGGTCCATCAGCCACCAGAAAGCCATATTTGAGATTTCCTACATTTCCTACATTTCCTTTCCAGGAAGCTTCTCCGTTCAGGACTGTTTGGGGCTACGTCTTCAGGGTTAGGGGTGGAAACTGGAGTCACTTCTCCCACTGTACAGAGGATGCACCAAGTCAGAAAGTTGGTCTAGAAAGAAAGGATCTGTCTCTTAGTGGGATCAGTGTCTAAGAACCTCAAGTTGTCATTAACTGATGGCAATATCTGTTTCATTTTCTACACGTTTTAAAAAGCATACATACTGGTAAACTGGCCACAGAAAGATGTGCACTGTACACTATCGACAATCTGATTCCACTCCTCAAAACATCACCAAGATTCTGAGGAATATTAAGGTTAAAAAGCAGTGCTTTGAAAAAGAAAAGTTGTTTCAACTCTTAAAAATAAGCTCTTTGTTATAAGAGTACAGGATTCTTTTTTCAACTTATATTTTTACAACATATTGTTTGTTAATTAAAAAAATCTCCCGAAAGGCTTCTTAATTCCCAAGATACATCTTTGCTGCCCATCTGTGCACAGGCCAGTTTCTTCATGTGTGTTTTGGCATGTACACCAAAGCTCCTCTCCTATTCTCTGGATTCATCTAATTCCCATCCAACCTGTGACATAACCTGTAGCCATCACCAGCTTCTTTGTGGAAGTTTACGATCTATGTGATATATGCCTACTGAACCATACGCCTGTGGGCTTATGGTAAAATTAATAAAACTGAAATTAAAACTGACAGCTCCAAAATGATTGCTGCCCTTAGCATATGGAATAACTACCACGAACACTTAAGGGGTTTGTTGCAAGATTATAGACAGTTACCCAATGGGGGAATAACATCTGAACCACATTGCTAAATCTCGCTTGACAGGTTTTGGATTTGGCATAATTTCTCTATAGTACTTTTGTGTTGGGAGAGCAATGCATCAGCCATGAGTCAGATGGTTTTTTATTTCTAAGTCTTTTGGCCTTTCCTCTCCAAGCTCTCCGCTTCTCTGTCACACCCTCTTTTTTCCCTTCCATTCCTCTGTCTATATGCACTCAATCTTATCTAAATATTTTAGCAGTTAGGTCATAGCTAGGGAATTCTTTGTGAAATATGATTATAAGACAATCTTTTTGTCTGGCTGCACATCTCAGCACACACATTTGAGAGTCTGAGGACACACATAAGCTTTACCTCTGCCTATCTGTTCATTTATTATGCTTCTCTTTCTCACACCCAAATGTTTACACTCATTTTTCCCATGATGGAAGAAATGCAAATTGCAAGAATTTAGTCTTATTTAGACCTACACTATGTTCACTGATTCAATCTTAAAAAATAAAATCTCTCTTGGCTTAGATTCATGCATTCAGACATGCACACACACCCATGCATGCACACTGCTATTATTTACTGTGTTTTCATAGTTTTATTTATCTCGGTTTTCTGGTGGGTGAAGGTCTGCCAGACAGAAGTTGACTTTACAAAGAACAGTGACATCCCTACAAAAGAGAGACTTTTGCAGTTTGGGCAAAAAGTAATTAATTGGTTGCTACAACAACAAAACAAGACTTGTGTAGGATAATTACGGAAATACATCAGGACTCTGGAGTCTAGAAATGAGGTAAGACTGTTGAAAAGATGAAAATAGCCAGGAAATTAAGTTGGAATGAACCTGAGGTGACTTTTTTTAGAGACAGTCACAATGCACCCCAGGCTGACCTTGAACATGTGACCCTCTAGCATCATCCTCCCAGTCACTGGGATCATAGGTGTGCACCACTGCGAATATCTTGGGTAAAATGCATTCTCTGGTCTTTCCTCAAGAACACAGGAACTTGGTAGACATTCTCCAGGAATGATAAATGAAAACTAAACACCCACTGTCAAATTCAGTGCATTGGAAGACGGGTATGATTATTATGCAAAGTTATGGGACCCACATGGTTGAAAAGAAGTTACTCTGGGAAGGAGCTCTTTATGGGCCAAGGAGTCCTTTCTTTGGTTATAAGTATTTAGACATTTTATTTTATAAACCACAATCCCTATAGGAAAAGAGCACAAACTGAATTCTCACAAAATGAACACTACTTTTAATATCTCTGTCTAATTTAAGAAAATATTGCCATCCCATGAAAGGCTCCCAAAGATAACACTGACCTGTTAGTAACCCTCTCCTTGACTTTATTTGTAGTTCTACTGCTTAAGCATAAAATACCAACCACCAATTTTAAATTTTATATAAAAACCATGCAATTAGTTGTTAGTGATATAGATATCATATGATCAGCCTATGTAGCCCTTGTAGGCAGGAAATTCTCCCCGAGTGCCGGAATTAAAGGTGTGTACTACCATGACTGGCATTTGAGATTTTTTAATTCAAATTATGCATGTATGTTTGTGGGTGTGATTTATATATACAACATGTAGATGTAATTATGTAATTTCTATTACTTTAAAATAGTCCATTATATAAAAAGCACAATAATTTATTTAGTCACATTATTGTTGAAAGGAATTTGTTCTTAGTTTTAGCACAAACCCTGATAGACGTCTTTTACAAGGGCAGGCAGATTCAGAAAGGAATCTCCCCATCCCCGACACACACACTCTATTCCTGCCAAATCCATATTGAACTCTGAACATAGAGTTAATCATAGCCTGTTCTAGAGACGTTTTCTATTTGGCCATAAAGGATTGGCTAAAGAATCTCTGAATGCCCTCACGAGAATTTTAAATTGGGATAAAAAAGATATAAGTCCTTGGCCTCCTAGAAAACAGTTTATGAACAGAATCTCCTTGGCATCCATTTTGTGTATTGGGGAAAAAATGAAACACAAACACAGAAGAAAAAGAATGCAGCAGATACTAGAGGGGCATCATTCTAAGACAAAGCACATTCTAGTTGCTAAAGTCCCTACTTTCCTGAGCTGGCACCCACGCTAGGGTGCCCTTGGCAATGCTGCTGTCTTTGAGTCATTTCTGTGGTAGAATATTATTTAAGGTGTGTTTACATCTGTGACGCTGTGATTCTTTGCCTGCCTAAGACACCTGATGGTCTAATAAAGAGTTGAACAACCAATAGTGAGTCAGGAGTAAGGATAGTCGAGGCTGGCAGG
The DNA here is from genome assembly GCF_017639785.1 of Mesocricetus auratus. Classification (NCBI taxonomy): domain Eukaryota; kingdom Metazoa; phylum Chordata; class Mammalia; order Rodentia; family Cricetidae; genus Mesocricetus; species Mesocricetus auratus. The sequence goes on along the minus strand of NW_024429202.1, from coordinate 1,778,634 downwards.
CAGCGAGTCTAAATAGGCGAAGTGAGGAGGAAGGAACCAGGAGAGAACAAGGAGAGGACAAGGAGAGGAGGACTTCAGGGGCCAGCCACTCAGCCATGGAGGAGGAAGGAGATAAGATATACAGAAGTAAGAAAGATAAAAGCCCCGAGGGAAAAGACCGATGGGATGAATTAAGAAACGTTGTTGAGAAACAAGCCATGCTAAGGCCGGGAATTCATAAATAATAATAACACTCCGTGTGTCATTTTTCTGGAGCTGTGTGAGAGGCCCCTCAAAAAGTCAAGAGTGGAGCATCTCATTACACACATTTCTGTAAGTAACGCCAGTAAATGCACCCGTGCACCTGTGCGCTGGACTTTGGTACTATCCTTATTTAGACTGGTCACATATCAGCACCTACTGCTTCAACACAGCATTGCTGTAAAGCACTTAGTGTTGATGGTATAATTTAGATTGTACAGTGTAGCAATTTTACATTAGGGATTTAAGTATTGGGTAAATGATTCTAACTTCATGGATGAACTTAAATGGAAAAAAAAACAGCCTCTCTGTGACTCAGTTTCCTTTCCAGTAGCACACATGAGCTTGAACAAAAATGTCTCTGTAGGTAGCACAGAATTATTCTATCAAGATAGTGATACTAAAACTTATAGCTAACTATTTGAACTTGGCCTCTGGGGTGACATTAGAAATCCTAGAAACATTTATTCTAAAATATTTTAAAAACAAAATTGAGGACTCTTGTACATAGTAAATGATGTGTTCTTCATTAGCATGCTTCGTGGTATACAGCAAGCACTCACTAAATATTTACCAAATGGAAGGATCAATAACAGCTATAATATAGAGTATTTTTATTACCTGTTCTAAAGTGTTATGCATACATTTTAATGTCAGTTTTCATTTGATGCTTCAAAGAAATTCCTGGTCTCCACAAAAGCCAAATGCAACCTTAAAACACCAGCTTTCCAGCTTCCGTTTCTGGATTCTTCAGAGTGGAAGGGGTTAATGGAGTCAGATGCCGCCAATAGGATTTCCGCAAAGCACAAAAGTACAGTGCCAACACAAATCCCCCAAAGAGTAAACAAAACTCGGAACTGTTGCAGACAATAAATTGTCAATACCTTATAGAAGAAATGGATAATGAAAACTTATCATGCCTATAGTTAGTATCCTCTTTAAAAGAATTTACAGAGCCTATGAAATTAAATTCTGTGCACAGTTCTCTTAATTTGTCCTTAATTAAACAATACTCCATAAATGGTGCATTCAGTGACCAAATGTTCAGAGACAGCAAAATGGTGGGTCCCAAGCCATTAGGAATGAAATAAAGGCAGTCCCTGGAGAGTCTGCAAGAATCTGGTCTCTCTAAGTGACAACTGATGGTTTAGGAAAGATAATTAACTTTGCAATTACAAACTGCAGCTTTCACCAGTGCTGTTTTCCCCCAGCATAATCTTTTAAATGTTGGATTATTTACTATAACATGAAATAGTTTGCTTGGAAAGGGAAAAAAACACAAAAAGTACCCCACCTTAGGTTGCTGAGTTCATCAGGAATTAAGTCTTTATTGATTAATTTAATGGGTATTGTTTTTTATTTCTAATGTTAGATCAATATCCATTTAATGTGCAATGACCCTGCAGATTCTCAACACTAAAATTTCAGCCATAAATTTGTACAAATATAAAACAATACACTTTCTTCCACAAAACCAGAAAAATAAATATTTCATTTCTTAATCGCTAAGTCAACGTGAAATGCTTGTCCAATAAATTAAGAACTACAACTTTTAAGGAACTCTTATTTTTCTGTAGATGTAGTAACTTATGCCATTTTTTTCTGCTTAAGTGATTCTCTGAAAATCACATTACTTTATTTATTATGGATTTTTAAATTACCTCAGTACCGGAATAATCTGGTTTTGCTTTTCCTCCCCCAAAGAATTCAGTCTACCCAAGTCTACCTGATCAACTTTTCTTAATATCAACTGACACTGCATTAGGCAAATGCTAATGGCAAAGAAGAATTGCTTTTAAAAGATCTGACTGTGGGATGAATCTTCATTGCATCTTCAAAGACAAAAGCGTGAGCTATAAAAATGCCCTGGATTTTTTTAGACTCAAATTCCTATCTTCTTCTCAATACTTACAGCTCATCAGATAGCCACGCCCTTCTCTACTTTGCCTCATATTTTGATTATTTCTGCTTCCAAATAGATATGCATGTATGTACGTGTTCACATGAGTCTTCCTTCACAGCAAATGCAGAAAAGTTGACTCAGTCATGCAAATTCCAATTTTCGTTTATATACACTATGCAGTTAAGATGGAGAGCCAGAAGACATCAGAAGGATACCCTGCTTTGATTTAGTGTTTCTGCATGTCATGGAGGATTTGTCAGATTGTGTGCTGTGTCTTGAGACTTTCATATAATGCATTTAGGGTTTTACCTGAGACCCTTTGCTGTTAAGTAATTTTTGTTTATTTTCTGAAAGTGGACAGAGCCAACGTTCCCATCTTCCTTCTTTTAGTCACTCATCAAATATTTATTGAACTCTTACTACACGCTGTCCTCATTTTTTTTTCTGTCGCTGTAGTAATACTATCTGACAGAAAGCAACTTTGAAGAGAAAAGGCTTTGTTTTGCTCATAATTCTAGATTACAGTAAAGAAATCCCAGTGACAAGAACTTGTGATAGTGGCAGGAGCTGGTCACATTATATTCATAGCTAAGAGCAGAGAGAGGGTGATGTGTTTCAGGAAGAATGAAGCTGTGATACTTGATCGTGAACATGGTTTTCTTCCTCCAGAGCCTTTTGAGAAGCTGCTGTTGCTAAGCCAGGAACATATTTAGTGAAATGCTGCTTAAGAAAATGCCGGAAACATAGACTGTAAGTACAAGCTGACAAGTACCTTCCTAGCTCAGCTGATGTGGCTTCTCAAATTTTCTAGTAGCTAATTTCAAACCCTTGGCAAAATGGTCATTTCTTATTGCACCACACACAGTCTATGCCTTGCTCAATATCTGCCGTCACCCCACACTGTAGTTTCTTCAGTTAGCATTTTGAGTATTAAATGGGTAATGTGACAAACTTTTTCTGGGGAGACACAATGCACATCTACTCACCACAGAAAAGGAGCTCATGATAGACCAAAGTAACAATTGCACTGATGTCAAAGGAGTATGCTTTACTGGGGTTACCACGGGAGTTTGGGTGAAGGGTTACTTGATGACTCCCTGAATGCTGCAACCCTGGAGCTCTCTACGAAGCTTGCAGGCAGCTTCCAGTCTGAACACTTTTCCCCTTCTGATCAGAGTTGGCCCCTGTAGCATCCGTCTCCCCCTTTCCCTTCAGAAACGGCTTTAACATTGTTGATAGGGGCCCTAAAGAACCTTCCAAGCTTCTGTTCTTCATGGACATGTGTTCTCCCCTGCTTACCACCTGAGGCTTGCCAGTCTCTCTCTCTCTCTCTCTTTCCTGGGGCAATTGCCTCAGTTTGGAGGGAATGTTACAATTTGGAGGAATATGCCATACAACTAATAGGTATTGTCACTTTATTTTTATTTTTCTAAGTCTTTGACAGTTTTGCATATATATATATATATATATATATATATTTAGCAAGTTTTCATTTTCACCCACTGTTCTCCTCTCTCATCCTCCTTCCCTCTCTGCTAAGCTCCTTTTCTTTCCAACAAGTCCCCCTGGGACTTTTGTATCTACTTTTTGTGGATGACTCATGGAGCTTAATTAGAGTTACTTTCATAAATGTAGATAGGAGGATTTTTATTAATGCACAGACAAGTTATTAGTGGCTACACCACTGAAGAAAATTACACCCCCCAAACCATTAACTGTCAATCGTCACCCAAGGAGGGGTGGAGCCTCAAGGACCCTCTCCAACCTGTGATGAAATGTCGATAAGCCCAACTCACTGTTACCCATAGTTTAAGAGCCACAAGTAACGTCTTCTTATCCACAGTCCTTGATTTAGTACTTAATAATGCAATATCCTTGGATTCTCAAATTCCACAAATTGCTATGGCATGTATCACAATCTGTTCAAAATTGTGGCTAACAGTGTTCACATTTTCTTAACTATTTTACTGAAGAATTTGAGGCCATTGGGAATTCTATCCAGTGCTTTGTACAAACCATTACATATTTTACCACTGAATTATACTCCCAGTTTATACATTTTTATAAGGATGCTATTGTGTGTTGAGTCCTTACTATTAACTAGCTGATTATTCCATGGGTTTTCTTTCTTTATTTACTCAGGTAGTTATCCCTGTTGCGACAGCTTTGACTATTCAAGCTTGATGGCTGCAATTGGTCATTCATTACATTTAACGAGCATCAAAGCATGTTCTAGGGCTAAGAATCGGTGATGCATCAGTACAAATGATAGACAAAACATATTTCTTCATATGATTTACAAGCCAGTTGAGGAAAACAAAGGAATACATACAATTTGTAGAGTGATAAATAATGTGGAGAAAGTAGAAAAGAGAATACAGAGATCAACAAAAAGATGGAGTGGTTACACAATGTTGGAGCAACCTTGGAGTTTTTCTGTGCTACCAAACTGAAGGTTTCAAGTTCCACTTGAAGCAACGTAGAGTTCTATAGTTATATCAAGAGCATGTAGCCTATAAGGGTTAGACTGAGCAATGTACATGAATGCACAGTGGTGCACTGAAAGAACCCAGCAGCAGTATGTGTATTGCTATGTGGGTATGACTGTCTCAGTTTTTATAAAGCAATAGAAGTACTCAGAGTGATTTGGAATAAACAACATAGAATAGAGATTTGTCTTAAATAGTTGCAAAAGTTCATTGATGGCTCAGTGGAAAGTCTGGCTATTTGAGGTTGGATGGACATTACTATACCTGATACAAAGCTACCAAGAAAAGATCATCTAAAGTGCAAAAGAGCAAAGCAGACCAGAAACCCAATAATAAAACTGACTTCACAAGGACAAATCGGAACCAAGATCTATATATAACTGCCTTCAATCCAAAGGAAGTGAGCAATGTGTACTGCTGCATTTTACTACATTTGAGAACACCTGGGAGAGCCAGTGGGTACTTGAGTAGCTGGAGCTGTCTGCTTGCCTGTGTCTGAAAGCTGAACCACAAGATCAGTAAATATGCAAAAGCTGCCACAGCCCATGTTGTATGTAATTGATGCTGCTTCCAGATGAGTGACCAGCGCTATTGAAATCTCGACAACATAACAGCAGTTTACGTGAAAAACACCATGGCCCTAGGGCATACAGTAGCCTCAAATGACCATCTATGGTATCTCTGGCACACAGCTGAGCTTTAGAACTTTTGGAGCCATGTGCTTTTGACAACACAGAGTTGTCTCTTTCTTGGAGGTCTTGTCTCAAGTTTGTAGATTGTACAATATTTACCACAGAGAGCAAAGGGTCTACTAAATATTTACTGAATAAATCTTTGACATTATTGAATATTCTTGACCTGTATCTAATACAATTCTTAAATTCTCACAAGTGACTACCTTGCATCAATGTATACAAGAGGAATAGGTACTCTTCTGAGAATAAATAAATAGAGCAAATTATTTGTTATTGAAAACTTTGCCTTTAGGAGAGAATGGGCACACCCCTGCCCACCTCTGGTTTCATTTGACCTGTACTTGGACACAGAAGAACAACCATCACTTGGGAATTGTTAGAAGGGGCACCCTTAAACTCTGCTGAATCAGAGGTCTGTGGGATGGGGTTCAGAACTGTATATTTGAATAACCCCTCCAGATAACTGAAACTGAAGTTAACTTATCACTCATTGAGTTGTTGGATTCTTGAACATGGAAATGAAGAGGAGGTGATGTGGGTATCAATTGGCAAATCTGTGTGTTCGCCTGGGAAAAACAATATAACAAACTCCAGAGTTACTTTGGCCACTTCAGGGTAGGGGGGCACAGGAGGAACTGGCAACATGTAGGGAGAAGGGGGAAGTCTTCTTAGAAGCAGGCACATTGTAAGGTTGCAATAACAAAGAGTTACCAAGCAGCATTGCAGGCGTTTTCTGCAGTAGTACACAGAAGCTCACATGCTCACAGTAAGGTGCGTATGTGTGTGTCATTTTCCTCGTTAGCCACATCCTTGTCGGGTGAGAGTCAGTTTCTCCCTCTAGGATCTACTGTTGAAAAGACTGAGAAAAAACATATTATCTTGTTAGAGCCAATGCTCTCAGCTGCTTTTCTTCCTTCTATCTGCCCTTAGCTACTTCTTAACTCAGCCCTGCTTGCATGAGCTTCTGTCTTGTGGTTTGTTTCTTCTCCACAGATACCTACTCGTCACATGTGTGATATCACAGAAATGCCGGCCATTCAGGAAGGTTTGCTTCACGTTCATTCCTCTGCCCACAGATTCAAAGCTGAAGTTCTATTTCTCCGGATTTCAGCAGATAGTGCAAGCAGCTGAAGGAGAACAGAGCTGTTGACAAGATTTCTGATAAGGAAACACACACACACACACACACACACACACACACACACACACACACACTCACTCACTCACATGGAGGTGGGTAGAGATTAAAAGGGAATACCAAGGAAACACTGGGGTAGCATTTTCATCTGTCCTGGATGAAGAAGGGGGAAAGGCTTGTATATATTGAACCTATGGAAGTAAGTAGAGCCTCATAGAAGAACCCAATCTGTCTGTAATAGAAGTAGAAGCTTCTGTGATGGGAGAGGTCTCAGAAGGAACACAGAGGACAAAGAACAATTGCATACACTTGATTGAAAGGCAAGCGATTGTGTAGAGCTATAGAAGAAGCATAAGATACAGCCAAGGACTGGGCTTGTAGCTCAATGGTAGAGTGTTTACACCACTTACAGTGTCTTCAATTGAATCCCAAAATACACACACATACACAAAGAGAGAGAAAGAGAGACAGAGAGAGACAGAGAGGGAGAGGGAGAGGGAGGGGGAGGGAGGGAGAAGGAGAGAAAACTGGTTAATTTAAAAAAATCTAACAAATGACTTAAAGAAAGGAGTAGATTCTCTTGTAGGTCTAACTTTATGGACTGAAGTTAATACTCCCTAGACTGTACTGATTCCTTACTAAATAATATCTCTAAGTCATTTGATTTTGATAAATATTGTACAGTATAAAAAGATTCATTATTCTTAAATTAGCTTAAGCATTGCTTGATTGGATGCTTTTAGAGTCCAATTGCCAGAAACAGAGGAAAAGAGAAAGAAGAGAAGCAAATTCAATCAGATCCAAATTTGGAAGGGCTGGCGATCCCAGAGTCCAACTTGATGGCCTGCCTCCTGTTGGCCTAGTAGGAGAGTCAGACTGGTAAATACCATTACGTAGGCATAATGTAATAAGTCTATGAGGTTTGATATAAAGTTCAATGCACTGGAAGCCTAGAGGAAGGAGTGATTAAATTTGGGATTGGGGGAAATTATGAGTCAGGGTCCTATACAAACAGATGGAACAGTTAGAATGGTTCAGAGAGGAACTTTGTTTTCCAGATGTGTGGACAGAAGAAACACAGTCCTGATACAGGTGTGGGATAACAACGGCTGCTCTGAGCTCTTTCTGGAAGAGCTCAGAGTAGAGAGATGAGGAAGGCTCTGTAGAGACAGGGGGATTAATTGATTAGAGACAAAGGCCAAAAAAAGTGATGTCCAAGCACCACAAAGGCTCTATAGGTGTTTGCCAGGGACACAACAGAAAGAATTAACTTGAATTCATTTTTATTTTAAAAATAATATTCTTTATTCTTTTAGAGTTTTATACCTGTATACAGTGTATGTTGATCATACCCATTTACCTTTCTCCAGTTTCCCACAAATGTCCTCAACCATTTTCTTCCATGCTTCATTTCCTCTTTTTATTTTCTTTGTTATCAAAACCTGAGTCCAATTAGTGTTGCCCATTTGTACATGTCCATGTGGTCATCCACCAGGGCAGGAGCAACTTACCAACATCCACATGCGTAAAGGAGAGTGACTCTCCCTCCTTCACCAACTACCCACTGCCATTAGCTCCTCTGGTAAGGCCTTAGGGACCCCTTCCCCAGCCATGCTGAAATTTTGCATGGTTTGACACTGAGCATGTCTTGTGCAAGTATAACTGCAACATCTCTCACTTCAAGCATGCAGCAGCCATATTATATCCAGAAATTCACAGATCTTCTGTGTTTCTGCTGACTTGCACATTTTTTGTCCCCTCTTCTTTGATGGTGGGAAGTTGATGTGGGAATTTAATGTCATTCAGCGATAAGTCATTTGTTGATGAGTCAGATGAAACAAAATGTCTATGAGTGTCTTAATATAAATGACTAATGTCCTTTTAAAAAGTATAAGGAATAATTTCTGTCTAGAAATTGGTACATATGTACAGGAAGGATATCAGATGAAGCTAAAAGCAGATGCTGGGCTGTTGCATTTAAAATCAATGCCAAGCCAAAGACCTGGCTTTCATATTGTGAGATCAGAACTTCCTACATATAATCTGCCCAGTGTCAGGTATTTCCTTACAGTAGTGCCAGAAAACTACTTGTCTATCACCAGCATATCCTCTTATCTGCCACCAATCTTTTTCTCCGATACAAAATATATATCTCACTGATAAGTCTTACTGATCTTTACTTGAATATAAACAAATGATATATATATACATAATACACACACATATATATGTATACATACATATATATATATATATACTATCATATACTGTATTCAATAAGGTTACATTTTCAACAAAGGCCAATTTTCCATGGAACAAAAAGTTTTTTTCTGAGATTTATAAATTATATTGGCTATTCATACAGTACCTTATTTTCTACTTGTAAGTTATGTTTGTCTAAATGAAGAGTCCCCACCTGCTTTATTCAGGATTTGGACTCCACAAAGACTTGGCAATACCCTTTGACCTAACTTTTATTATAATCTCCAATCTAAGACAGCAATTCAAAATTTCTTTCTAACATACTTTCAAATTCATTGTTCTTATAAGCAACAATCATAAAAAATACCTCAAAGCAAGGGCTAACAGACAAAAAGAGCAACTCAGAATGCAGAATGTTTTAGGCCCAGTGGGATTCCAAAATGAGGACAAGAAGATGCTTCTAGTAGGCACCAAGTGGTGGTTTTAATTTCTGTTTATTCACTTATTCTTTGCCTGCAGATTTCTGCTTCAGGTGAATTACTCCAGGGAGAAAGCCCATTTGTGGTACTCCTAGGCTTGCACCATTTTTACAGGTTGTAAAATGCAATTGCTTTCGAGAGAAGAAGGATTAAAATTAAAACCATATTCATTAGTATATCTAAATGGAAGCAACCTGTCTTATTGTCTGCACTCATTAGGAGCAAACATCAACAGTGATCCAGAATCTGCCTCATCAATTAGGCAATAGAGTCATGCACATCCCAGTCTTCCAGTGCAGAAGGGACACCATGGCATCTACCCTGACCTTGCAGTAGCTCTGGGGATTTTCTGCATCTGAAATTGATATGCTTCTCTACAAGATGGGCCTTTTCTCACTTGTCATTGCAGTACACCATCTTCAGGTTTCACAAGTATGTATTTAAACTTAAATCTCTATGAAGAAGAGCAGAGATTGCAAATAACTCTGCATGGACTTGAAGACAGTTGATATACCATTGTAGAAAATGAGATCTTGTGTATTTATTTTTTCCTTCTTTGTCCTGACTAGCAATATCCTTAGATTTCCCAAGCCCCAATAAAGAACAGGAAGTGTGCCATGTGCATACCTCTTAATGGTTTGTTTGGTTGAACATGGCCTGGTGCTGTGTAGCATAATATGCTTACAAGAAGCACTAGCTTGGGGCCTCCTGAACTGCTTTACTCATTCATACCAAGACTGGAGAGATTCCTAGGACAGGAAGTTCAGAAGAAAGAATCAGGAATTATACCCACTCTTTAATCTGATTATCAATAGATAGCAACTACTCTGTTCACCCTTTGCCATGCAGTCAGTATCTGCGCCATGAAGATTCTTATTTTCAGCTTTATCTGTGACTGGGTATCTGTTTTGGGTCTTCTCACCAACTAAGTTGTCACAATTCTACCTTTTCTCTTATTTGCTTTTCCTGTCTCCCTTCATAGATGGAATTAATTTTTCTACCCTTAGATCTATATCTGCACTCTCAATTACATCAGTTAAGGGCAATGGTGATCATGTTATACAAGTCACAGGTATAGTTCTTGAAAGGCCTAGAAGATTCCATTTTCTTCTTCTTGGAATCTAGTTGCCATGCTGGATTTAAGTTCATACTGTTTCAGAGAGAGAGAGAGAGAGAGAGAGAGAGAGAGAGAGAGAGAGAGAGTGAGAGAGAGAGAGGAGTACTTCAAGGAGTAAGGGCCATATGGAGGGTAGTCAGAGTACCCACAGATGGGACCATGGCTACAGACATGTTGCATGGTCATCTAGTTCAGTTCACATGTCACATGAACATGGATAATTGGTGAAGTAAAACAATGCCTGTTGTCTAACAGATACACAGAACCATTAGAACTGTATGGGCAACCCACAGGACCATCAAAACTCTTGTGATAAACGCACAGAGTTATAAGAACTGTCCAGCTAATCCACAAAACTGTTAGAAATGTGTGGTCAACTTAAAGAAGCACCATAACTGGCAGTCAGCCTACCTCTAGAACTCAATTATCTACCAACAGGATCATCAGAACTATCCAGCTGATTCATAGAACCGTTAGAACTGTGTAATGAACCAACATAACTACCAGAACTATAAACCTATAAAACCTTGATAACCATTGGTCAACCCAAAGAACTATCAAAACTATCCAGCTGACCCACAGAAGAACTGTCCACCCAACCTACACCTCTATTAGAACTTTGTGGCAGGCCCATGGAGTCACCAAAACTATATGGGTGAGCTATGGTGACACTGGGACTGTCCAGTCAACCCACAAAACCAACAGGAGTCATACAGCTTTATTTTGATACTCTAGGTCTGGGGGTTTGTTACATAGAAATACTTCTTTTACTTGTCATGGCTGATAATTTTAGAGGTAAAGACATAGCAAGTCTACTTGGACACCTACTCAAATTGCATTCTCCAGACACCTTCATTAGCAATAATGATAGTACCTGATTTTATGCTTGCATAAATCACCACACTCCCAGGTTCAGTTATCCACTGAATCAAAGCACTTGAAAATGAAATGATATTCACAATATGCATGTGTGACTACAGATCTCAACTGGAAAATATTTTAAATGCATGCATACATGGGTATGTATGATATATCTGCCTGTAAAGGTGAGAGAAAAACCTCATGTGCTATTTTTAGGAAGACCATGCATGTCTTCTGAGACAGGGCCTGCCATTGGTCTGGAATTTAACTGTTATGACAGACAGTCCCAGGGATCCTCCTGCCTTGCCTCTGTCTTCATAGTGCTGGGATTAAAAGCCTCACTATGTCCTGAAGTAAATGAACAAATAAACAAAAATAGATAATGCTAACATGAATAGGGGAAAGCCCACAAGGCCTGCAACCTATACAAAGAGCTGCAGAAAAGTAAGGCTGCTGAGAGTAGGAGAAATAGTCTTCTCCAGAGAAGAGCACACCAATTAGTTATCCACTATCGAATGGTCCCTGAAAACATACATACAAGTAACATTTTATAAACTGAGCATGTCCTATTTGTGTATTTAGGAATCTATATATATATATGTAGCAAATAATGAAAAAAGAGGCCATTTATTTGAAAGAGAGCAAGGATGGGTGTATGGGATGATTTGGAGGGAGTAAAGGGAAGGAGAAAATATAACCTCAGAAAACAGTAATAATATAGTATTTGTGTTAATTCTTAGAGAACTTCACACATGTGCCTTGAGCATCTTTACCTCCCTTCATGTAATTTTAAGAGGAGACTATCTTGTAGCAGGTGTGCGGGTACTCTGGCTCTTACAGTGTTTCTCATGTGCAGGGGTTGTGTTGTGAATGTGTTAACTGGGGACAGAGACCCCACAGATAGTTGCATGTCCTTCTTTTTAATATCTCACTGAGTCTAATTTGTACTACCAATATAGGCATAGGAGTGGGGCCATCCACTAGGGGACAGTCAACCTATCAATATCAAGAGCTCACCCATAAGGAAAGCTTATCCTTCTGTATCTAGAAGCCATGAACTGTCAATAACTACTCAGTGAGGGTAGGGGTTCATGATCCCCTTTTCCTTCTGTGCTGGCATGTTCGTTGGACTTCTCTTGTGTAGGTCTTGTGTTGACAGTCACAGCTTCTCTGAATTCAAGGGTGTGCTAATCGTGTCATGTCCAGATGATACTGTTTGACCTTGTCTTTCTTGACTCACAGCTCTTATAATGTTCCTAGAGTATTAGAAGAAGCAGGTTTGATATGGATGTGCCACTTATGACTGAGCATTCCACAAGCAAAAATCTGCATGATCATATTCTTTTGTTTAACATAATATTTAGGTTCATCATGTTGTGCCATATTTTTTGTAGTGCCAAAGATCAAACCCACTATTTTATGTGTGGTAGGCAGCACATGTTCTCATTTACTGAAGTATGCTCCCAATTCTAATCCTTTCTACTGCTGCAATATCAGTTTGCATCTGTACCACATTTTGTCCTCTGTTTACTCATTAATGTACGTTTGGGTGGAGTCTATATTTGTTTGTTATGAATAATCCTATAAACAGTCACATTCTCTTAGATAAGTATCTAGGTGTTCAAATGAGACACACGGATGTTTCAGTCCCTTCATCTCACTGTCAACATTTGTGTTACTCATCCCGGTGGCTGCAAAGGAACATGCTATTGGGTTTTGATTTGTATTTCCTAGATTTTCTTTGAGAAATTTATGTTGATAACTATTATTCCTTTTTAAAAATTGAGTTTATATGGTGTCTCACACCCATAATCCCAGCTTCCAGGAAGCTGAGGCAGGAGGACTTCAAGTTTAAAATGAAGGGTTGTTTCTCTGTTCAACAAGGCAACGTCCGGAGGCATCACCATCCCTGACCTCAAGCTCTATTATAGAGCTATAGTCCTGAAAACAGCTTGGTATTGGCACAAAAATAGACAGGTAGACCAATGGAATCGAATTGAAAACCCGGGTATTAACCCATACACGTACGAACATCTGATCTTTGACAAAGAAGCTAAAAATATACAATGGAATAAAGAAAGCATCTTCAACAAATGGTGCTGGCATAACTGGAGACTGGCATGTAGAAGAATGCGGATCGATCCATGTTTATCGCCATGCACAAAACTTAAGTCCAAATGGATCAAAGACCTCAACATAAATCCAGCCACACTGAACCTCTTAGAAGAGAAAGTGGGTGGTACCCTTGAACGAATTGGTACAGGAGACAGCTTCCTGAACCTAACACCAGTAGCACAGACAGTGAGATCAACAATTAATAAATGGGACCTACTGAAACTGAGAAGCTTCTGTAAGGCAAAGGACACAGTCAGCAAGACAAAAAGGCAGCCCACAGAATGGGAAAAAATATTCACTAATCCCACATCTGACAGAGGGTTGATCTCCAAAATTTACAAAGAACTCAAGAAGCAAGTCTCCAAAACATCAAAGGACCCAATTAAAAAGTGGGCTGCAGAACTAAATAGAGAGTTTTCAATAGAGGAGTCTAAAATGGCTGAGAGGCACTTGAGAAAGTGCTCAACATCCTTAGCCATCAGGGAAATGCAAATCAAAACAACTCTGAGATACCATCTCACTCCTGTCAGAATGGCTAAAATCAAAAACACCAATGACAATTTATGCTGGAGAGGATGTGGTGAAAGGGGGACACTCCTCCATTGCTGGTGGGAGTGCCAACTGGTTCAGCCACTTTGGAAATCAGTATGGAGATTCCTCAGAAAAATGAGAATAAACCTACCACAAGACCCAGCAACTCCACTCTTAGGCATATATCCAAAAGATGCCCATTCATACAACAAAGATGTCTGTTCCACTATGTTCATAGCAGCTTTATTTGTAATAGCCAGAACTTGGAAGCAACCTAGATGTCCCTCAACCGAAGAGTGGATAGAGAAAATGTGGTACATTTACACAATGGAGTACTATTCAGCAGAAAAAAACAATGGAATCATGAGATTCGCAGGCAAATGGATGACACTAGAAGAAACCATCCTGAGTGAGGTAACCCAGTCACAAAAAGAGAAACATGGCATGTACTCTCTCATATATGGATTTTAGACATAGATCTGGGGAGTGCCAGCCTACAATCCTATGGCCAGAGAGTCTGGGAAACAGAAACTTCATTTAGTGGCTGATCGAAGAAGAGGCAGACTCCCTCGTTTAAGTACTGAGCTGAACTCAAGAAAGCCAGTAACAGAGAGGGAGGACTGATGATCAAAGGGATTAAGACTGGGCTGGTTTAACCCCCAGAAACAGCTGACCAGACAAAGGTTAACTCTTGAATCCCAGGCATCAGCCTGGGAATCCAGCATGGGACTGATCAAGACCCCCCTGAATCTGGGTGTCAGTGAGGAGGCCTAGGTAATCTATTGAGCCTTGGGCAGCAGATCAGTACCCATCCCAAGTATACACACGGACTTTGGACTCCCATAGAACAATGTGAGGTGCACTTTCACCATGAACTCTTGGGGAAGGTTCTAGGCCCTGCCCTATATGAAATGACAGACTATGGACACCCCCATGGAGGGCCTCACCCTCCCTGGGGGAATGAGGGGATAACGGGGGGGGGGGTTTGGGGGAGGGCACGGGAGGAGGGGAAGGAAAGGGAGAGGGACCTGGAACTGACTTGTTTCTTATCTAAATTTAAACTGGAAAATAAAATTTAAAAAAAAGGTTCTCTTTTTCCAAATGACTGAAGCTTGTATCAAATGTATGAAAACTAGCATAGACTCTTACTGACCTGAAGCTTATTGGTAGACTGTCCTGACCCATCTGTAAGGACAGGCATAATTTAAAACACAGATGTTTGGGACAGATGTTTTGTCAGTCTAGATTTCCTGCCATTTCCCATCCTGTCTAACACGGGTGGGCACTAAAACCATGAGTGACAGGGTGACAGTGATCCATCTAGCTATTCTCCAGCCCAGAAGAGCTTATTTAAAGAAAGTTGTGAGCTGAGCAGCAGAGGCAGATGGATCTCTGTGAGTTCAAGGCCAGCCTGGTCTACAGAGAGAGTTTCAGGACAGCCAGGGCTATACAGAGAAACCTTGTCTCAAAAAAAAGCAAATAAGTAATAAAATAAAGGAAGCTGGGGGGCTGGAGAGATGATTCAGTGGTCAAGATCACATGCTGCTCTTACAGAGGACTGGAGTTCAGTCCCCAGAACTCATATCAGGAGACTCATACTGCCTATTAACTCCAGCTCCAAGGGGCCTGCTGCCCTCTTCTGGACTTTACCAGTATTCAACTCACATGATCATACATATATGCACTTGCAAACACACACACACACACACACACACACACACACACACACACACACACACACACACATAAATTAAAATGAGTCTTAAGGAAAATACAGATAAAGACAAAGTATGTATCGGGGATCTCAATTTTTCCAGAGGACAGCCCTGGAGAGTACAACAGAGCCCAATGGATAGCACGACCGCCTTTCTGCTTTAGTACAATGAGCAGCTCACTGAGAGATTGGAGAGCTCAGACCATAACCCCACCATAGATAGCAAATGGAGAGCCCATGTGAAAAGGCCGGACGTGGTGGAATGTGGTTATAAATCCAGAGTTGGAGAGGTTGTGCTTAGCCACTTTTGTTATTAATAGTATGTCAAAGAAGCCTTCACCTAACATGAGCATCACTAAAATTTGTTCCTGCAATCATTTTATTTGTATGTATGTTTTAAGTGTGTATACATGTATTCACAAGTTATGTGTTTGTTGGAGGGGGGCATGCCTGATTGTGCATATGCATATGGAGGCCAGAGGTCAACCTCAGGCATCTTTCTTCAGATTTGGCTGTACTTTTGTCTTTTAAGACTTGGTCTCTCACTAGCCGGAAGTCTGTCAGTTTGCTGGCAAGGCAGCTCCAAGTAGCCACCTGTTTCTGTTTCCCCAGTACTGATATTACTAGCATTGAATTACTATGACTAGCTTACACACTCATGCATGCACACACAGGTTATGTTTCAAACTCAGATCTTCGTGCTTACAAAGCAAGAACTTAAACAATGATATCTCCCTGATGGGGGAAGTTCTGTGCATATGTCAATAAAGCACTGTTGGCCAATAGGGAAGCAAGATAGGTGGGACTAGGAGTCTAGGAGGATTCTGGGAAATGTAGTGAAGGGAGTGGTTGCCATGTGATCTCCTGGGAGGAACGGATGCGGCAGGAGTGTGCCTTTGTAAAGATAAGTCCTTATAAAATATATATTAGTAACTATGGGCTAATAATCAAGTCAGAGCTAGCCGATAAGAAACTGAGAAAATGACCAACAGCTTCGTAATAAATATAGTGTCTTGTGTGTTATTTGGGGGCTGGAAGAAGCAACAGGAACCAAGTGGCAGGCAGCAAGACTAAACATTACATCTCCCCTTCCCCTTTCTTTTGTTTTCTTGAGCTGTATGGCTTTAGCTCTCATAATGGGCCTGACTTGACTTAGAGTCCAGGAGTCTCAGCACTCATGGCTGTAAATATTTTACTTTCACTATTGAGATGTCAGCATTCCACCAGGCACCCATGGCCTTGCTTAGAAGGGTTACACAGAGGATTTTTTGATCCACTTTCTTCCTCACTGGACTGTCAGCATTCCATCAGAAACCGATGGGCTTGCAGAGGAGAGTCACACAGAGTTGTTGTATTCTGTCAGTCCTGAGGAGATGTGAACAACATCTACTCACGCCAGATAGGGAACTGACAACAGACCAAAGTATGGACACCAACCACATCCAGCTTGGTGAACCAGTGAGTCTTAATGGTGTCACTTACAGAGTTGTGTGGTGTCCACCAGCCATGACAAGCTTGGTGAACCAATGAATCTTAATGGTGTTACTTATAGAGTTGTGAGATATCCATCAGCCATGACCACTTGAACACAGGGTCAAGCCAACAGAAGGTCTTTATTAGCCATCTGGCAACTACCAGACTGAGCCCCAAACCTTTCTCAGTGGGAGCTTTTTAAGCACAGAAACCACACCCTGAGTTGAAACACCCCAGTTAGCAAGAAAAGTTCAAAGGCAAGGTTCATACATTTGGAAACTTTCCCAGAACTATGGATTTTGATGCATTATATCTGTGGTCTCCTTTGGACAGGTGTTGCTCTCTGCATGCTGGGTTCCAAGGCCTGAACAGCACTTCCATCATGGCGCCAGTTGAGTTAACCTGGGGATCTGTGACAACAGATATATAGGTGAATGATTAGTAAAAGAAGTGGATCAGTATTGCAGGAAGTGTACCCTGCATGAGTGACAATCCATGAAGACAGCTGGGGATGTGCGGGAATGTGTCCTTGACAGTGGCTGAGTTGGTCTGAGTCTTCCAAGCAGGTCTTCTGGTCTTTGCATGCTCTAGGCAGTTCTGTTGGTCTCTGCTGTCTTGAGTCTTTTCTAGGTAACTCATCTTGTCCTGGAGTGTCTCCTGGCAGTCTTAACATGTTTACATACTGTTGGGGAGGGAAAGGCCTAGTTAGTGTGGTCATCTTCAAGGACTTCTTGAAGGTATTTTGAGTTGTTTACTTCCTGAAAGGGACTCATCTGAAGGTTGGAATGCTTCACTTCCCCATCAGGTTTTGCATTGCTGCAACCATCCTGCTTTAAAATATATCTTGTTATTTCAGTGGCCTTTCCTCTGAGAAGAGAATATGTTAGCCTTGGAGGAAACTACTACACAGAAGGTTGCAAAGTAAGAATCCTTAGGAAGATGACCTACAGCAGTACATAGGAGGGTTGTGTGAGGGTTGATTTCAAAGGAGGATTGCCTCCAAGAATTGCAAAGGACAGTTGCCTAGGAGGCTTGCCTGCAAGGATTACAAGGAGGGTTGCCTAGGACAGTTGCATAGGAGGTCTATATAGGAGGGTTTCCTAGGAGGGTTATGTAGGAAGGTTACAATAGTAGGATTATATAAGAGGGTTGCTTAGGAGAGTTATGTAGGAGGGTTGCATGAGAGGTTACATAGGAAAGTTGCACAGGAGGGTTTGTTTCTGGATTTTAGTTCTGTTTCATTGGTTGGGTCTATTTAGATTTCTACCTCCATGGTTTCAGTGAAATGTGGAAACATTATCCTTGTACAGATTTATTTCCTTTCTCTTCCTCTGTGCTCATTGTTGTGCACACTGTGTCATCACACATTGCAAGCCAATGCGTTTCGTAATTATGCTTTTTAAAAAGCTTAGAAGAGAAAGGAGATCAAGTCTATATCTGAAGAATGTTACATAAAGCTTCTCATTTAGCTCTCCTTGTCTGTTCACTTTTCCTGCAACAGCAGCTATCATCTGGTGCCATTTTCTTCCTCCAACAGACCCGTCTTCTAGTACAATTATATACACTCTGACTGAAGGTATGCTGTCCTCCCTACTGCCACTCTTTGTTTTGAAATGTGTATGAATTAGTACTTGAGGTCACTTGTCTTCATCTTATACAGCTTTCTTTTGTGTTTCTCTTTCCTTACTTTAATATTGTTTCATTTGTTTGGTGTGCAGTGTGTGTGTTCGTGTGTGTGTGTGTGTGTGTGTGTGTGTGTGTGTGTGTGTGCTGACCTGCATGCCTATGGGCATACACTCTTTAGTATTTAATGTAAAAAATGGGCTTGATAGAAATTGTTTCTATGATGTTTGTTCATCCATGTTCATTGTTGCTTTTGAAAGTCCATTTTGCTGTGTTGGTTTTTATTGTCAAAAGAGCTAAATAGAGAATTCTCAATAGAGGAGTCTAGAATGGCTGACAGACATGAGAAAGTGCTCAACATCCTTAGCCATCAGGGAAATGCAAATCAAAACAACTCTGAGATACCATCTCACTCCCATCAGGATGGCTAAAATAAAAAAAACGCTAATGACAGTTTATGCTGGGGAGGATGTGGAGAAAGGGGAATACACATCCACTGCTAGTGGGAATGCCAACTTGTGCAACCACTTTGGAGATTGGTATGGAGATTACTCAGGAAAATGGAAATCAGTCTACCACAAGATCTAGCAATTCCACTCTTAGGCATATATCCAAAAGATGTACACTCATACAATAAGGACATCTGTTCAACTATGTTCATAGCAGCATTATTTGTAATAGCCAGAACTGGAAGCAACCTAGATGCCCCTCAACTGAAGAGTGGATGGAGAAAATGTGGTATATCTATCTACACAATGGAGTACTACTCAGTGGGAAAAAATGAATCTTGAAATTTGTAGGCAAATGGATGGCACTAGAAGAATCCATTCTGAGTGAGGTAACCCAGTCACAAAAAGACAAACATAGTATGTACTCACTCATGTATGGATTTTAGACATGGAGCAGGGGATTGCCAGCTTACAATCCCACCACCAGAGAGTCTGGGAAGCAGGGAGGATCCTAAGAGAGATATGCATGGTAACCGGGGAAGGGGAATGGGACAAGATCTTCTAATTGAATTGGGAGCAGGGGGAGGGGAGGGGAGAGGAAGATGGTGAGAGGAGGACACAGGGGAGCAGGAAGGTAGAGTCAGGATAAGAATAGAGGAGAGAACGATGAGACATACCATAATAGAGGAAGCCATTATAGGTTGGAGGAAAGATCTGACACTAATGATATCTTCACAGATCTACAAGAATGACACCAACAGGCATTAAGGCTACCTTAAATGCCCTCCCCTGATAATGAGATTGATGACTACCTTATATGCCATCCTAGAACCCTCATCCAGTGGCTGATGGAAGCAGAGGCAGACACCCACAGCTAAAAACCGAACTGAACTCCTGGAACCCAGTTGCAAAGAGGAGTGATGAGCAAAGGAATCAAGACCCGGCTGCTGGTGAAACCCACAGAGGCATCTGACCTAAACAAGGTGGAATGCATGGGCTCCACACTGATGACTGAGAGGCCAGCATGGGACTGATCCAGACCCCCTCAACCTGGGTGTCAGAGAAGAGACCTTGGCGATCTATGGGACCTTGGAGAGTAGATCAGTATTTATTCCTGGCATACAAATGGACTCTGGGAGCCCATTCCACATGGAGGGATGCTCTCTCAGCCTGGACATGTGGGGGAGGACCCAGGCCCTGCCCAGGATGATATGACAGACTCTGAAAATCCCTCATGGAAGCCCTTACACTCCCTGGGGAACAGAGAGGGGATGGAGTGGGGGATTGGGGATTAGGGGGCTGGGGGAGGAAGGTAGGAAGAGGGAACTGGGAGTAACATGTGTAAAAAGTTAAATAAAAAATTATTATTAAAAAAAGTTTCAATTGCCTTTTCACATCCATTGATTCTCATGCGAAGTCAGCATCTATCTTTGGGTTTCAATTTTACCCATCATTTTTCTCCAGCTATGCTCAAGAGACTTTTCTTGTCTTTGTCTTTACCGTTTTAAATATGGCTTATAGATGTGAAGTGTGTGTGTGTGTGTGTGTGTGTGTGTGTGTGTGTGTGTGTGTGTGTCTATTTGGGATTTCTTTAACATTGTGGATGTGCTAATTAACTCTTTAAATGGAATTTGGGAAATTTCAGTCTTTATGTCTCAGCTTCATTCCTGTTCTGTCCTTGAAATACCTGCTGTGCTAGAGCATTTAGTAGTGGCCACACTTCCCTTAGGAGAGACCCAATTTCCTCAGATTGAGTAATTCTGTTGGTTTGGCTTAAGAATCTCTAATACCTTCTTTGACCAGCTCCAATATACAATTGAGCCACTGCGTGACTTATGATTTTGATTGTTTTTAACTATTATTTTAACTATTGCAATTTCATTCTACCATATATGGGAAATGCTTTCTCTCTCTTTGTTCGTTGACATTTATTTGTTGTCATTTCATTAAGGTATAGTCAGACATAACTATCTTTTGTTATTTTTACGTGGTTTCCTTTAGTTCTTTGAATATAATTATCATGCCTAACTTGATAGTTTGTCTCTTAAATATAACACAAAAGCCATTTTTCTTGACTCCATGTATATATGCATATATGATTTCTAGTTCTATCTTTGCATGCCTGTTTTCAATTTAAAGTACATATTGCAGATAACATAGATATCCTGACTTCTGACTGCCCTGATCTAGACATTATTATTGTATTTGCCTGGCCTTTAGGTCCCTTGTTAAGTAACAGAGGAACTTATGAAGTCTATACTAGCCACAGAACATGTCATAAGAATTGCTTCTCACAAGGTCACCCCGATTCTCCCCTTCATTTGGATACCTGCAGGGTATCTCCTTAAGAATCATCTTTTCATGGTGTCTCTGCTAAGCTTCTGATTTGTCTTCTTGTATGTGTACCACAACTACCTGCTAGTGCCTACTGATTTCTAGCTTTGGGGGCTGTTGTTTTCAATAAGGTCCTTGGGCATGTCTTATCCCTGTGTCTTGTTTTGAGACTCTTTCAAAAATTATTTTCTGTGGCTTGTCTTTGAGATTGTTCAGACCCTTTTGGAATACCCACCATGGTGCTGTCTGTTAACTTCTCTGTAGTTTACTGTTTTATTTTCTGTTAGCATGAAGCTACTAGACTGTGTGTATTGTCCTATTATGAAATCTCCAGCGTTTTTGAGAACATCCTCAGATTTGAACTTCCTTGTGTTCAAAATGAGCCCAGTTACCTGTGGAGAGCTGTGGTGTTCCTGGCTCCAGATGTCAGATTCTTGCCCTGCATGAAGAAGTGTACCATTGCTCATGAACACAGGCATGGGGAGTGGGTAGTTTCTTGCACAGTGGTTGCTTCTGCTCTGCTTGTGTGTACTGTGCTCAGGATGGATCTCTGTGAGTGAGATGCAGAAAGAGAAGTTCAGGTCCAGTGTCAATCCTGAGTTGCTGTTTGGAGGTTAAAACTTGCGAGTAGAAGACGGTATCCTGTATACCTTTGGGCCATAACTGACATGTATAGAACTTTCAGCTTAATCCTGGGGGTAGGAGGCCAACCACTTAGAACAAGTGCTAAAGATGCAGATCCCATGGTTTTATTTAGTTCTTACCAAAGTGAGCTATGGTCAGTGTAGAGCAGAGTGAAGACTTCAATAGCATTTCTGTAAAAATTTTTTGTTATTTCCTGAATGCTTTTAGAAAAAGGCAATATTTCCATTTTTTCTTCTTAAAATGACTTTCAAGTGTTGGGTATGTGGTTCAGATGTAGACTACTTGTTTAGCATATTCCAGATACAATTCTATTTTTAGCATTGTAAAGCAATAAAAAAGAAAACAACAGAAAAACAAAATGAGATAACGTTCATCCCTGATGGTTGTTTCACTGAAGCTAACTGTAGCCATTCCAATTCAGCAAAAGATTCTTAGTCAGCTCCCTCTGAACTCAGTAACTTCAGAGACTCAGGTTCAGAGCAGAATTTTGGGTGTCTTTTAATTCTTTGTTGTTGTTAAGATTTTTTTATTTAAATTAGAAACAAGCGTGCTTCACATGTCAATCCCAGCTCCCTCTCCCTCCCCTCCTGTCCCCAACCATCTCCCCTGACCCCCTGCCCAATCCCCACTCCATTCCCCAGGGAGGGTGAGGCCCTCCTTGGGGGATCTTCAGAGTCTGCCATTTCATTCAGAGCAGGGCCTAGGTCGTCCCCCAAGAGTCTAGGCCAAGAGAGCATCCCTCGTTGTGGGATGGGCACCCAAAGTCCATTTGTATAGCAGGGATAAATACTTATCTACTACCCAAGGTCCCAGAGATTGACTAGACCTCCTCCCTGACACCCACATTCAGAGAGTTCAGATCAGTTCCATGTTGGTCTCCCAGACATCAGTCTGGGGTCCAAGAGCTCCCCCTTGTTCAGGTTAAACCATCCCAGTCTTGACCCCTTTGCTCATCGGTCCTCCCTCTATGTTACTGGGTTTCAGGAGTTCAGTTCAGTGTTTAAATGCGGGTGATTGCCTCTGCTTCCATCAGCCACTGGATGAAGGTTCTAGGATGGCATATAAGGAAGTTGTCAAACTCCTTATCAGGGATGGTAGTCCATTATCATTTAAGGTAGTCTCTCCACTATTGCTTAGTTTGCCAGTTGGTGTCATCCTTGTAGATCTCTGGAACAGAACAGAGCAGGATGAGAGATACCATAATAAAGGGAGTCATTATAGGTTTAAGGAGAGATCTTTTAATTCTTAATGTAAACTTACCTATTCCTTTCTTTTTTACCTGTACATAATCAGAGTCAAGGATATAAAGTAGTCAAGAACAAAAAAACGAGATTGACCAGTGAGAAAAATAGGCAATATTCAGAGATGGTGGGACAGTATCACTGTCCCCACAGAAGTGTGGAAGTAATTGGTATTAATAAAGTAAACATCACCAACCTGAATCAATCTCCAGTTCAGTTGAAACCTAAGATGTATGCCTGTAAACTTCAATGCAATTAACTCTTTTTATAGGGCTTATTGTCATATTTCCAAGTGCTTGTGTCATGATAGCCCCTTCATCTTTGTAAATTGTGTCTGTAATCTATCTTCCTTCATGGTTTCTACAAGCTCATTGAATTCCTCTGTCTGCACCACAGCCACATGTACAGCGAGTTTTCTCCTATACCCCTCTCTCCATCTGTCTCTAACTCTCTTTTCAATCATCCTCATGATTGTCAGTGACTCTCAAATCTTTCTGTGATTCTAAAACAAGGCTTGGGAGTCAAGGTTGAGGACATGTCTTTCTCTTTCATAGTATATGGGGAGAAAGTATTTTTCAATACACAGAAAATCTCTTTTGTTTCTTATTCACTAGAAAAAAAAAAGAGGGTCAATTCTGGAAACCCTTTGGAGTATTCAAAATTCCAATCATGGAAGAAGAGGCTGGCGTTCCACATGTAATGTCATCCAAATTCACGATCCTTGTTTTTATCATTTTTACCTAATTATCATCTGATATTTTGAAGATTATTTTATTTTTAATTATGTGTGTATGTGTGTGTGTATGTTGTGTGTGTATGTGTGTGTGGTGTGTGTATATGTATATGTATGATATGTGTATGTATGTGTGTCTCTGCATGTTTATGTGTGTAGTGTTTGTATGTGTATGTTTATGGTATATGTGTATGTGTGTGTATATATGTATGTGTATATGTATGTGTGTATGTGTGTGTGCATGTGTGTATGTGTGTGCATGTGTGTATGTGTGTGATGTATGTGTATGTGTGTGTGTGTGGTGTGTGCATGTATGTGTGTGGGAGGTGTTCAGACTCTGGAACAGAGCATCAGATCCTCTGTATCTGGAATTACAAGTGCCATGCAGCGCCCAGTGTGCATTTGAGAACCAAACTCCATCTTCTACAAGAGCAGTGTGCACTCTTATCTGCTGAGCCATCTCTTCAGCTCCATCCTTTGCTGTTTTGAAAAATGTAAGTATCTTAGCAGACACTTCAAAGATACCTGATTCATGAAAATTAAATTGGGTAATTAATGGCAATTACTTCTTTAGTGGATACTCAATAAATGTTTTATTTCCTCCTATTTTCCCTCTACTTCTGAGCCACAGACCCATGTGACCAACATCAAGAACACATCACCCTCCTGTGAGCTGCTCTGCATTCCTTTGTTTTTTTTTCCTGAACACAGAACCCACGCTTGGAATGCTGGCATTGATGTTCAGGGATGTAGCAGTTGTAGAAGGGCCTTCTGACGGTGCACAGGTTACTCACTGACATCTTCCCTGTACAGATGCATACTGATAGATTCACAGTGAGAGCTAGAGCAGCACTCTACATTTGCATAATTAACACAACACTGGCAAGTGGCCCTGTGGATAATTTAAAAAATGTTAATTCACTATTGTTTACATTGACCCCAGAAAATATAAAATGGAAATATTTTCTTATAAAATCATTTTTCTTCTGCTTTATGAACATTCTGTTTTGTTATTGACTGTTTCTTCCTGCTTTCTGCCTCATAAAGATACAAATTACATAAAAATGGCAAATAGATGAATATACAGATAAACTTACTTTGAAGTCCTGAAGAACTGAGTTCATTGAAAATGCTGGAGTAGAGAAAGAAGCATTTTTTTAATTCAAAATTTCTCTTCCTCAAATGTACATAAAGTAACATCTACCAAGAAGCTGGAAAACCCTAGCAGGCTCCAGCACCCTTGAAATGTCCCACTCCCTGTGGCTCTGGGATGCTGAACCAGTGTGACTCATTGCTGACACATGTGTGGTGATATGATGCTTGTACAGATAAAGTCTGCCTGAAGGTCAGAGAACAAGCAAGCCACAGCCACACCTCACCTCCTAGCAACTCAGCAAACAAGAGAGAGAGTTCCTGTTTCTCCCTGTTTATATCCTCTCTCTGCCCAGCCATCTCACTTCATGTTTCCACCCAGTCATTTCATTTCCTGTCTGTCTGTACAGACCTCCAGCCTCTATGGTTAGCTAGTGGCAAGCTCCATTCTCTGACCTTCAGACAGGCTTCATTTGTACAAGCAAGAGATCATCACCACAGACATAACCATGAGTCTATGTTTCCCATCTGAGAAGAAGGAAGTCCTTTTGAAAAACACATATTTGTCTCCACATCAGCTAGACATCAAGAAGATTATCTGTTTGAATCTGATCAATGGAAGCATTCAGTACATATCCCTGAAAGGCTGTGCTTGTACTTATCTTTGAGGTCTGACACATCCCCACTTCAGCATTCCATATCATGGATTTTTTTCATATATTTTTACTAGGATACAGGGAATGAGATTCCTTTTGTATAAAATCAATTATTCTGTGTAGCTAGAATGAGGTTGGAAGAAAAAAATGGTGAGTTTTGGGTAAGAGGGATACATAGAATTGAGAGTCTGCAGCAAAAGTTAGATATGGACAAGAAAGAGCCATAGGAACAGAGAGGAAGTGCACAGAACAGGGTGGCCTGCCAACAACAATATCTTCTACTTAGAAAAGCATCACCTTCATTAGCCACATGGGCCCTAAAACGGCAAGACAACATTAAGGTGATGATGTGGGATAATGCTCTTGCTCACTGTAAATATTTGTTACTTGTATTAGTTTAATAAAACACTGGTTGGCCAGTAGCCAGGCAGGAAGTATACATAGGGCTATCAGGCTAGGAGAATTCTGGGAAGAGGAAAGGCTGAGACACAGATGCTAGTCAGACACAGATGAAGCAAGATGAGAATGCCTTACTGGGAAAAGGTACCAAACCATGATTGGGAATGCTCTTCTGTTATATGTGTTTCTCTTATTGGTTAATGAGTAAAGCATTGATTGGTAGATTGTCCAGACAGGAAGTGATGTAACTGTGCAGAATCAGGATATAAGCAGGGACAAACAGAAAATTGCTCTCTTCTCTGCAGAGACACTCAGCAATCGTCATGTGATCCCAGGAGGAGAGGACACACATCAAGAATTCTCTGGTAAGATAAGACCATGTAGAAATACATAGATTAATAGAAATGGGTTAAGAATTATGACAGAGCTAGCCAATAAGAAGCCCTAGTCATTGGCCAACAGTATTATAATTAATATAAGTCTCTGAGTGTTCATTTGGGGCTGGAAGCAGTGGTAGGACTTGGCTTGTGGGAAAGAGTGCTACTAACAAAGCCACATGGGTAAACATGGGTTAATTTAAGTTGTAAGAACTTGTTAGTAATAAGACTGAGCAATAGACCAGACAGCTTATAATTAATATAAGCCTTTGTGTGTTTATTTGGGACTGAACAGCTGCAGGATGGGCAGGACAGAACTGTATGTGTTTGTGTGTGTGTGTGTGTGTGTGTGTGTGTGTGTGTGTGTGTGTGTGTGTGTGTGTGTATTGGGGGGTCAAGATTATATCTAGGCAGCACAAATGCTGCTAGCTACAAGTAGTTTCTTCAGTAAAGAAATGAAATCATTCAGTAAGTCAACAAAACACCAAACAACTGTAATTCTCTGTGGATCTTATGGTTGCTTAATGTCAAAAAAGGGAATAGGAAGCAGCAGTGTACCAGGTAGTCTTCAACCTGGAAGCTGCTCCACAGACCCTCACAGAGGTAGCAGAGCCATCAAAGTGTTAAGGTCTGAACATGGGGACATGCTCATAGATGCTGTGTTCTAGTGTTTTCATTTTTCTGGTAATTTGATTTCTTGAGAATTTTACATGTAAGTATTGTATTCACATCATTTCCACTTCTCCCCCCATCAACTCCTCCAGTGTCCCCTCATTTGTCTCTGAAAATCATGACCTTTTTTTTAGTTGATTCTTTAATGGAATCCTATCAAGTCCACTTGGTGTTGGTTATTTGTATATGTGTGTTTAGAGATTTAGGGCTGACCACTTGATATTAAGCAAGCTATTGAGGGGATCTTTTTTTATAATATCATACCATATATGAAATAGGGACAATTTGACTTACTTTCTATGCCTTTAATTTCCTTTTCTTGTGTTACTGATCTAGACAGTGCTTCAAGAACTTTACAGAAAGTCCTGTCTTGTTCCTGACTTTCATGGCATTTCTTTGAGATTTTTCTCCATTTAGGATGATGTTGGCTGTAAGGTCATCATATATATATTCTTGATTATGTTGAGGCAAGTTTCTTCCAAAAGTCTTCTAATGTGTCTACCATGAAGAAATAGTAGATTTTGTTAAAGGCCTTTTCTGTGTCGATTGAGATGATCATATGCATGCATGATTTATTACATATATAGCCTTACAAATGCTAAAACATTTCTGCTACTCGAGCATAAAAACAACTTAATTATGGTAGATAATCTTTTTAGTGCACGTCTATGTGTAATTTACAAGTAATTTATTGAGGATTTTTGCATCAATATATGTTCACCAGAGATAATGGCCTAAAGTTTTCTTGTAGTTGTGTCATTCCCTGGGTTAGTATCATAGTAACACTGGCTTCACAGATGGAATTTAGAAATGCTATTTGGGTTTCTTTGTGTTTATTTCTTCTT
Organism: Mesocricetus auratus; assembly: GCF_017639785.1. NCBI lineage: Eukaryota > Metazoa > Chordata > Mammalia > Rodentia > Cricetidae > Mesocricetus > Mesocricetus auratus. The sequence continues at coordinate 1,750,611 of NW_024429202.1, read as the reverse complement.
TTGAATAGGAAGTATTACGTATAGATTCCTTTTGAAAGTCTGGTAAGATTATCCTGTGCGTCCAACTGGGCCTGGGCTTTTAGCCAGAATATTCCTTATTACTATTACTATCTCCTTATTTGTTGTAGGTATGTTTTGGTTGTTGATCTCTTCTTGGTTTAACTTGGGTGGTTTGGGATGCATCCATTTCTTTTAGATTGCCTAACTTAATGGTGTAAGTTTTTAAAGTAGCTCCTTATTATAATTTCATTTTGTTTTTGTTTGTTTGCTTATGTTGACTCTCGTAATGTTTCCCTATTCATTTTTGATTCTGTTAATTTTTATCTTCTTTTTCTGTTGGTTAGCTGTTCCCAAGAATCTGCCAATCTTGTTTACCTTTTCAAGGAACCAGTTTGTTGAGTGGTGACTTTTTTCATTATTTTCTTTGCTTCTATTTCATTGTTTTCTGATATGACTTTTATTATTTGCTCTTGGTGACTGGTTAGAGGTTTGTGTAGCTGGAGTTTCTGTTCAGCCTAATCCCTCAGCTGATTAGTCCTCCCAAAAGCACAGAGACATATTAATTATTAAACTGTTGACCAATGGCTCAGGCTTCTTACTGGCTCTCTCTTAATTATTAGCCCATTTCTATTAAACTATGTATAGCCACAAGGTTGTGGCTTGCCCATAATCCGGCCTGTTACTACTCAGGCAGCTACATGGCTTCTCTCCTGGTGGCTTCTCTCTTTCCTCTCCCCACATTCTCCTAGTCTGGTAGCCCCTCCTATACATCCTGCCTGGCTACTGGCCAGTCAGTGTTTTATTCATCAACTAATAAGAGAGACATGTATACAGAAGACCATCCCCCACTAAGCTTGGTTCGTTCTTGTTTTCCTAAATTCTTAAATAGTACCATTAAATCATTTATTTGTGCTTTTTTTATTTTTCAGTGTAGATGCTTCGAGTTAAAAATTTCCCTCTTGGAACTGGTCTTAATATGTCCGAGAGGTTATAATGTATTGTGTTTTTCATATTAATTCAATTCCAAGAATGTTCTGACTTATTTCCACCAACACATAAGGTCAAACCTCTAACCCTTCCCAAACAGTTCCACCAAAGCACTAAAGATACTTTTTCTGAATTTGGTGAAATTTCCTTTGTGTCCCAGTTTTTTTAATCTATTTTAGAGATGCTCCCATGGTCTGGTGAATGGAATTGCACATGGCTTTTTGATAGGGGATGTTCTTTTGCATATATATTTCTCTTGTTGGTTTATGAATAAAACACTGATTGTCCAGTAGCCAGGCAAGTAGTATAGATGGGGCTACCAGATGAGGAGACTTCTGGGGAGAGGATGTGAAGAGTGGGTCGCCAGAAAAATATCATGTAGTTGCTGAAGAAGAAAGGGGACTGGGCATCACTGGTAAGCTCATGACCATGTAGAAATACATAGATTGATAAATATGGATTAAAAATTAAGAGAAAGCTTGCCAATAAGAAACCTGAGTCATCGGCCAAGCAGTTTGTAATCAATATAAGCCTCTGTGTATTTATTTGAGACTAAATGGCTGCAGAACCAGATGGGACAGAAACTCCGTCTACAGCATTTGAGTGAAACAGTCTATAGATATCTGTTAGGTCCATTTGTATATTATGCCATTTAATTTCGATGTTTCTCCATTTATTTTTTGCCTAGATGATTTGTCTATTGGAGGAAGTAGATTATTGAAATAATCTACTTTCATTGGGTTGATATTAATATGTCTTTAATTTCAGTAATAAGCTTTTAATGAAATTGGGTGCACCAGACTTTGGTATGTATGATACAGATGATAGATAGATAGATAGATAGATAGATAGATAGATAGATAGATGAATTTCTGATTCTAGGATATTGATACCAGATTGCTTCATGGTCCCAATTGCTTAAAATACATTTTCCATACTTTTATTCTAAGGTAGGTTTGAGCCCATGTTTTATGGTCATATGAGTTTCTTATAGATAGCGTAATGATGGATTTTGTTTTTTAATCAATTCAGCTGACCTGTATCCTTTGATTTGGGAATTGAATCCATTAAGATTTAGAAGTTAGTATTGAAAAGTGTATGCTGATTGCCATTTCTTAAATTGCTGTTTGCATTCTTCATCTTATTTTATGTTTAGTATTATAGCTTCATTTGATTTCTTTCTGTAAATTCTTGGCTATGAGAATTTTTTTCTTTAGTTTAAAATATGGCTTCTAATGTTCTCTGAAGGGCTAATTTTGTGGGCCTTAATTTTTAGCCTTTTATATCATGGAAGGGTTTTATTTCTCCTTCAACTATGGCAGGTAGTTTTGCTGGGTACAGTAGTCTATGGTGGTATCAGTGGTCTTTATTACTTAAAGTACCTTTCTCCAGGCTCTTCTGGCTTTCAAAATTTCCACTGAGAAGATAAAATATATGAAGCAGAAGAATCCCAGGTGAATAGAATTTATCATTCAATAGGATAATGGAAGATAACTTCCCCAAATAAGGAAAGACACATCCATACAAATACATGAAGCACATGGAACACCAAATGGGAAGAACCAGAAAATAAACTCCCCATAGCATAATATAACTAAAATACTAAACATTCAGAACGAAGAAAGGGAAGAGAAAAGTCATAAATCACAAGCAAAGGCAAGCCCATTAGAGTAGCACCTGACTTCTCAGAACAGCATGGGCTGAACTTTTCCTGCATGGAGTCCTGGTGACTAAACCCTCTTAACAGGAACCCGTTCCTTCATTCTTCTTCACTCCCTCTATCACTGCAGCCTTCCTTCTTTTCTACCTTCCCTGTGTTACTTTTCTATCTCCTTCACACTGCTTCCTGAAATCACCTCTCATATATACTACTTGCATTCTAGTCTTTGTTTCAGGTGCTTTTGGATGCACCACAAATTCAGGTGTCACTCCATTCTTGAGCATGCTTTCAGTGGTCCTATTTCCAAATGAGGTCACATGCCGAGACACAGTGATTAGGAGATCAGCTGGGATCCTGAATAACTCATAATCAGAGGCTCTCTGCACACATGTGATCAATATACGGGGTGAATTGCAAATATTTAAAAGTGTCTGGAGTGTTCCTGTAGAATAGCTTGGCCTATCCTGACTAATGCAAACTTGCCACACTACACTGTAGAACAGGTACTTAATTAAGTCAACAAACTTTTTATTTTGAGTGCCTGCTTTGGTTAAGAAGCTACTTGGCACTGGTGATATGAAGATGAGTAGCTAATATTTCTGTCTCCCAAGGACTTATGCAAGGGGAGAGGAAGAAAAAGGAGATATACACAAATGTACTCCAGTGTAGTCTACACTGTGATAAAGAAAAACAAACCGTAGAAGTGTGACATAAGTCAGGAGTTGTAATATATTGACGACAGATAACACAGAAGTCATGGGTAGCCATTTACCACTTCAGGTGCCAGTTAAAGGTGAATCAGCTATGTGGGATGAACACCACAAGGAGTTAAAATTGTCTGAGGAAAGGAGGAGGAACAGGGTGTGAAGAGGAGAGAGATCGCAGATGACACTCTGGCCAGAGCATGCATGGCTGTGTGATTCACTCTTACCACAAAGCCGGGGGAAATTTCACAAAGGTTCTTAGTTGAACAGGGTCATAATGAAGTCTGTTTAAATAGATCATACTGGTAACCCATTTGTTTGGGTGCTCTGCTCCACACTGCCTCTGCCTGCTCGGGCTTAGTGTGGTGATTCCGCCCATTCCCGTCAGTGTGAGACCTCAGCTATACATAACAGTATTTCTTCACCTTCCTGCCCCTAATCTCTTCTGCTAACAAAGCCATGGAAGATATAGCTAGGGTTTACAAGGTATTACCACAGCTAGGTACCCCTCAACCTGTAAGAAGATAGGACTTGGCGGAGAAACAACCTGTCCTTATGTCTTCCGTGTGAGCAGTTATACGGTGTATATTCTCTAATAGCTCTTTGGAGAAGTCTCAGAGCAACTGAGCTTCAGTGCTCGGGGTAAGCAGTTCTGAACGTAAGCACTAGTGGTTTCCTTTCATCTTCCAGCATCATTAATACACACCTCTAGGGCCTCCTGCTGCTTTAGTTCAGAACCATAATGTCTCTTGAAAGCTGGTGTGGAAGATGTGTGGCCGACAGCATGATGTTGTTGGCGGTGATGGAACTTCAAGAGGTGGGATTTAATGGGAGGTTTTAGGTCGTTGGGGCCAGTTCCTTCCTTTCTCTTCTTCCTTCCTGTCCACCGTGGAGTGAGCAGCTTCTACCACATGAATTTGTCAAGATGACCCATCTCATGTGGGCCCAAGCAATGGGGCTAACCCAACATGGGCCAAACCCTGTGAAATTCTGAAGAGAATACTCCCTTTCCTTTTATAAATATATTATTTCAGGGATTTGTCATAGCAATGGAAAGCTCTCTTGCATCCACTCAATGAATATTCACAACCAAATTTGCACTTTAGTCTCGGCTTTCAGGGAAATCCAAATTAAGATCAATCACGATGTCATGAATAGACGCATTGAAGATTTTTAAGATAGAATCACGACTCTCATAGAGATACAAACACACTTTTGTGAACACATGTCAAAGATTTTATTTAATTTATTAATTAATGAGCTAGTCTGTAAGTGGTTCAAAGAAAATTCAAAGCAATACACGAAAACAACTGTCATGAATACCAAAATAAATTTACAATTGATATAAAACTGACTCACACACACACAGGGAGAAAAGGGTGATAAATTCTTCCTTTCACATGCAGATTGTGTGGGATGGATTCATTTGTATTGCTACTAGTGACCTATAATTTATGTTGTTGTCAGTCGGTCAAAAATAGTTGGGAAGCAGAAACAACCTTGGAAGCCACTAAACAGGCTTCCAGCATGACTTACTTGTGCCTCGGTATTTTTAAAACCTTTTATAGTGTGTCACAGATGAAGTGGAGAAAATGGATAGAGGAAGGTAATATGAACAAGTGCAGCCCCTTTATAGCAAACGCTAAGCCCTAACCCACGAGGGAGGAGGGCCGCAGACAACTAGTGGGATGTGGGAATGTGATGTGTAGGACTGAAGGAGGGTACTGCATTTGAAAGGAGCTGTACCCCCACTGAGTGGACCACATCAGTGAAAAGAAATGTGAGGAGAAACTCTGAAATCACTTGCCCTGGGATGGGGAGAGACGACAAACACGATAATACTTTTATGTAAGAGCAGACATTAGGAAGCGGGAGGCTGTGTGACATAATAGTTATAAACACTGGCTTTAACTAGTATTGAGTTGTGACTTACAACTTCCTGGCTATTTGATGTTGAGAAGCAGTGCAGTTGTTTTGAAGGAAAATACTTCTACGAAGCTGATGTAGGAACTATCAGGTGTGCTGTCTGTGAGCATCTTATTGTGTGGGTGATCGCGTAGTTGTCTCTCAGTACACAGGAGCTGCTCCCATGCAATCAGATGTATTTTGGGTTCTGCCTCCAGGCATGGAAGAGCTGGAATCATGCAGCTGTAGGAATAATGACAGCAAGCCCATTTCTTGGGAGGATTCCTCTACCCATTAAGCAGGCCACCTTACACCTGCACTTCCTTACCTTTGAGTGTGTTTTCCTTCTCATTAGTTAAATGGGATTTATATGAAGTTAGCATTTGCCTGAAAATAAGAGAAAGAGCTATCAGTGAGATGCCTCTTTAATGTGTGTTTGCTGCTACCAGTTCTAACTTTCTGAAAGTCAGCAAAGAGCTGACATGTGTCGCCAGTGTTCAGAGGCATCCTTTTTTCCTCCATGTAGCAAGGCAATTTATGGCTTGCATTGGGAAACCAGCTTAAGAACTGCATAAAGAGAAGAGACTTCTTGGTCTGGGTGGAAATGAATGATTTGGGGGTTTAGAGGTTTGCGTTGTGCTGTCTTGAATGCTCTCTTGTCTTCACAGTGATAACAGATGCTTCAAAGCTACTGCAAATCTGACTAATCTTCATTTTCTTGTATGAATCCCACAGCATTGTTACCTTGGAAGAACTCCTGACGTTGATGACACAGGAGGTGATGATGGTGACAGTGATGCCATTACTGCTGCTGACATCAATTAATGGTAGAGTAATTTTACAATGTGTATATGCACGCATGCTTCGTTGGCCTGCTCTTCTTCTTCCTATAAAGGGATATACATGTTCTTTTGGCATCTTGCTAAGTCCTCAGTGTTCTGAGATTCGACAATAGGATAGCCCAAAACTTGAAGGCAGAAAAGAGGGAGAGAGAGAGAGGCTAGAGGGTGAAAGGGAAAAGAAAGGAGAATGGGGAACAAAAAGGAGGGGCAAACCAGAGAAGGGAAGTGTAGATAGGGGAGAGGAAGGAGGGGGAGAGAGAATAGGCGAGACGTTTTCTAGCGGGGTAAGAAGTCCGCGGCTAGCAAGACCAAGAGCAGTATAACCAGTGTCCCAAACAGCAGACATTGTGGTCCCAGAGCACACGACCGTGCCAGAATAGATAGGCTGCAGTACAGGGTTTCTCATTCCTACAAAAGTCTCAAAACCTGTGTATGACCCAGATATAGAACTCTCAGAAAAAAAAACTGCCAAAAAAGCTGATACAACCAGTAATCATTGACCAGCAATAACAGAGGACATTCCCCAGTGCTTTAGCATAGGAGAGGCCCAGGGCCTCCATGGAAATTGTGTGTGTGTGTGTGTGTGTGTGTGTGTGTGTGTGTGTGTGTAGTGAGAGTTTGAGTATGAGTGTGTGGTGTGAGTGTGAGTGTGTGATGTGTATAGATGTGTGTGGTGTACCAGAGTGTGTATGTGATATGATTGTGGTGTGTAGGTTTTGAAGCAATAATAATAGCTAAAATAGAGTATAAGTTTATTTAAGTCAAATGAAGAAGTGTGACAGTACTTAGAGTCTTGAGGTTTAAATTGAGTTGAATGACAAGATGGTGTTGGTGTTTGTAGGTGATTGTAGTGGTCATGGTGTAATAATCGTTATTAAGAGGTGTGATTTGTTTCAGCAGCTGCTTATTCCAAAAAACATCACATCTTTACTACAGCATCAAGATAATTACCACTCACTAGAGAGGTTAGTATATGGTGTAAGACAGAGAAGTCAAGGAATTATGCAGCCAGGGCAAAAGCCTGAGTCTATTTGTAAAAAGTTCATCTTTGATGAGTGTGACCGGGATGAGTGTAGCTGGCTTAATGCAAACCAGGAGCCAGTATGGATGCAGGAGATAACCTTGATGGAAAGTACTTCCCTCTAATAATTCTGCCTCTATGCAATAAAGACATCCCGATAAAGATTGGCAGCATGGAAAACTTTACTTTTTTTCATGAGTCACATGCTGTTGGCTCACCAGGGAAAATGATTGGCTTTTTCTGAATGAACCGGAAGAACGGACTGTAGCAAGCAGTGAGTCTTTATTAATTACTCTTTCATTACTGTGACCACAGTGCCTGGCAGAAATAAGGGGGTGATTTATTCTCAGCTTATAATTTCAGAGGGTTTCATTTCATTGTGGTCAGGGAGACAGTGGGAAACAGCTCAGGTCATGGTGGCAGGTGTTTGGGGCAAGGCTGTTCACTTCCTGGTAGAGCAGGAAACAGATGACCATAGGAAGCAGGGCCAGGAATAACCGTTTAAGTCCATCCTTCAAGTGACCTTCTTCCCGTGGCTAAGCACCACTTAATATTCTCACAGTTCCCTGAATGATACACCTAGCTGGGGAAAGCATTTCTAAAACAAGAGTCTGTGGGAGACATTTCAATTCAGATCATAACAGAGCCCAATTAAATGTAACCCTCTTGATGTGCTTCTGCCAGACCTAAAGTTTGAAAAAAATGATGTGCTGGGACTTCACCTTGCACACTGGTATGCCATGTTTTTCTAGAAGATGGAGCCTTTCTAAGGAATCAAGTGTTGGGAACCCGGCATGCAGAGTGCACTCCCACTCTTCCATTTTTCCATTCTTGGCTTTCTTTGACCTGAAGGTACACATGGTACTGGAAGTCAACAGTTTTAAAGAAACATCCAGAAAGAATGTAATGCTCAAAAGACAAAGTAGTCAATGGAAGGCAGGGACTACAGAAGGCACTGTCGTCTCAGCAGCTACTGAAAGGGTGGGTGTCCTCCCCACCACAATCTTTAGACGCTGATGCCCCCCTTCCTATGAACGACTGGAGGCATCAGTGCTCGCCTCACCGCCAAGCCAATGTGTTTCTTTACATGTTACAAGGTTGATTTCTATGTACATAGGAATCTCATGAGACCTTTGGAATGACATGCTAGGTGGATGTTACTAATTCTACGGAAATAGTAATTTGTTTAGTGTCTTTTAGGTGCTAGGATCTTGAGAGAAATTTGCTATAACATTCATTATGAACTCACAACCAAATGAAGAGCAGATTTTATTCCCATTACTTGGTGGATAATCTGGAGCTCACATTAATTGATGAGCTGATGATTACAGAAGAAGCTGGTTCAGGGACCAGGACTTAAACATCATCAAACCCCAGGTCAGGGTCCTCACTCTGTTTCCTTTTGGTCTTCATAGAGAACACATTTTTTGTGTGTTTCTGGCTTATTTTCACTAATTTTCAATAAATAGTGTGCTGAGATTCTGAAAGTCAGTCCATACTTAAAGTCACGCAGCCATCTATCCACAGCACAGTACCCACACCGGTGGACATATGTCTAGAACTTGGAAGAGGGTTAGTTCCTGAACTCGCCTCGCTATTGAAGCCTGTACACAGTTCTGCATACCTAGGAAAGCACAATTCTGTCTGTCCTCAGATGGTCAGTGAATGGAGCCTGGCAGAGGGCCAAGGACAGGGTTGGGAAGCAGAGAGAGAGGACATTGCCTCTGGAAACACTGTGGTTCTGAGCTTCAAGCTTACTCCACAGGGTGCAGAGCAAGATGAGAAACTGACCCTATATGTTCAGTGGGAAAATCAAAAAGTAGGCCAAGTGCACATTAGTTAATATTAAAGTGAGAGTCTCTGGAAGGGTTTCTGCAAATCCCTCCCTCACTGGTCTAATTAGGGAAAACGGAGGATCCCAACATCTCGGTAATTTCACACCAGTGCCAAGCGGTAGAGTTACATAAATGTTTACCAATCCAGACACTGGGTTACGCCTGTTTCTGGGCAGCCAGTGAAAGGGGAGGGGACATGAGGGGCTGCCCAAGGCAGGAGAATTTGTTCCCCAAATAAGCAAATAAAATCTGGCTACTGCTCACTGGCCACACACAGTGCAAAGTCATGTGATTCTCACATATTTTCTGTTTTCTGGTGGGGACGGCTCTCCCACCAGAGAAAGCTGTCTCTCCAGCATGGAGCTCACTGTCGCTCTGAGGGGGGCCTGGGACACAGAGCAATGGTCATCTGTCACTTCTGGTTACACAGCTCCAGGTGGAAGAAATGAACTGTCCTTTCTGTCAGGGTTTCTTCTTGTCTGTATTGAGTTGCCATAAAATGTCATGGAGACATAGTCATGAATGACAGCACTCACCATCCCCTTTCACTCCAGCTTTCTCTAATAGTAATATGTGTCTGCATGGCTCCTTGTAGTTCATCTTCCTCATTGACCAACCACTCATAAATTACGTTTTCATGTGAACATTGCTACAATGACCAAGACTTTATAGCTGGAAATAAAGACATCAATTTTCTGACAAATCCAGTAACTCTCCTGTGTTCACACTGCTGACGGGTTATGTAGCTTAGTCTGGAAGCCCAGGTCTTCCGACTGGGAACTCAGTCGCTTCTCACAGCCATTTCCTTCATCAGTCTGGCATCTTGGGTTGTCAGCCTTCCTGTCAGTCATGGCCGTCTTCTTGAGTCTCCCTCTTCCATCCCATAATAATGAAGCTTTCTTCAGTCCCCACTAAGTAATTTTCCAATAATTTAAAGATATTCATCATGAAACATTTCCACAAGGTTATTAAGTCCCTCACAAGCCTGCTAGAGGGCCACTTTACCAGCAGCCAAAAAAATGCATTAATATATTCTTATGTGTGAAGTAGGTTAAAAATAATATACACACTGAAGATAAAGGAAGCATGTTGACATTATTAAGGTTATAACACACTTGAAGTTACCTAATTGTAATATTGAGCAAATTAAATATTATCAAGTACAGTGTCCCTGAACATCTCAGAGCAGCGTCTTTCCCCATTTGACTAATTGCTGCGACACTTGAGAACTCAGTGTGATGTTCAGCTTCACACAAGTGTGTAAGCGGAGGCCCCCCCGCACCTCCTTAAATAAACGGGCAGATGTGCTTAAATAATAAATTAATTTACCAGAAGTCAGGTTGCAGCTTTGGTCCTTGGGCTCTGCCACAAATGTCTGTCCTGGAAGGGAGGCAGCTGCTGTGGATGAAAGGGATTGGTGGCTCTCGGTTTCACCTGTGAGTGAGCCCGGGGGAGCAGGCTGCCTCATGCCTCTAGAAAGGAGTGCAGGGCAGGGCTGAGACTTTCTGAGAGTAAAGCTTTCAGGCTGTGAGGGCCTCTGTTGCAATTCCTCTGCTCTGCTGAGAAGAGAGGGAGCAGGCCAAGGAGACTGCGGCGCTGCCGTCAGATGCTGTGTCTCAGGCCTGGATTTGGCACAGGGAGGCTGCCGTTGCCTGCTACTGCGGCTGACTTGTGGTCTGGAAAGAGGCATTCAGTCCTGCCGGGTGACCTCAGGCAATCCATGTGTGCTGCCTAAGCTTCCCCTGCCTGGAATGGGACGTCTAGTTCTCACAGGTGGAGGCTGTGACTCTGCAGGAGCAGTTACAATCCAGAAGTCAGTTGAAACCTAGAAAGGACGGCAGCTGACAAAGCCAGAGAAGGTGATGGCAAGGCCCTGAGGTCAGTCGTGATGGAGACGGAGTGGAAATACCCATACCTCCCTAAGGTGGCACAGAACCAATGCACGCACCCACAGCACACCTCTGCTATCTCCCCGGTTGGTGGAGAAGGTGGTAGTGCTGCCCTTTCTGCTGGGTTGGTCCACTCAGGTGCTGTTTGAGGTGCACTGTGAAAATAAAGCTTCAGAGAGAAAGTACTAGGAGGCCACTAGAACTATCTCCAGCAACCAGTTTCATACTAGAAACCAGAACCGGAGAAAACAGGCATGTCAAAGAACCAAAAGAAGTCCAGCAACGAATGAGCAAAGGAACCAAGGGAATAGTTCTTAAAAGAACAAATGGCTAATAAGTACACACAGAACAGGTCAACTGTCACAGCCATCATGGAAATGCAAACAGAAACTACACTGAGATGAAATCTTACTGCAGTTAGATTGGCTGTCATCAAGAGGTTTAAAAAAAAACAATGCACACACACACACACACGCATGCACGCACGCATGCACACATGCACCAATTCTGGAGAGGATGCAGGGAAATGGAAACACTGCTGGTGTAAATAACACAGCTGCAAGGGAAATCAGTGTGGATGTACCTCAAAAGCTAACCCTGGAACCACCATGTGGCCCAGTTATACTACCTCGGGCTTATACAGAAAGGATCAAAGTTATCACTTGATGGAGATAAACACACACCAGCTCTACCTGTGGGATTATAACTATAGCCAGGTTCCAGATACATCTCAGGCACCCACTGAAAGATGAATGGACAAAGACAAATGTGATATTTAACGGAGTATTATTTATCCATAAAGAAAATGAAAATGTGCAGCTTGCAAGAAAGTAGATGGGACTGGTGCTCATCAAGTTACTTAATAAAATCATCTAGACCCAGGATATTTTCTCTTATATGCAAATTTGTTATAAATGTCAAAGTAGAAGAGTGACTGTTTGAAAAGAGGGAGGGACGAGTGGGAAGGGCAGAGGAACCAGAAATAGCAATGGGGAAAATTATGATCAAAATACACTTTTCTCATGCATTAAAATGTCCTAACGAAACCAAGTATATTTTGGGGGAGATTCAAGACAGGGTTTCTCTGTGTAGCTTTTCCTGGAACTAGCTCTTGTAGACTAGGCTGGTCTCAAGCACACAGAGATCTGTCCACCTCTGCCTCCCAAGTTCTGGAATTAAAAACATGCACCACTGTTGCGGGATTCTGCCTGGTCCTGTCACCACTTTAGCCCCCAAAATAACACATGGAGACTCTATTTGTTACAATGCTGTCAGCCAATGTCCAGGGCTTCTCATTGGCTCGTTTTGTCTTAAGTATTAACCCATGACTACTAACATATGTTTCTATAAGGACTTGTCTTTCTGAGGACAGCATCCTGATGCATCCTCTCTTCCCCAGGATCACATGGAGACTCCCCACTCTTGACTACATTTCCCAGAATCCTCCTTGACTCCTAGTCCCACCTGTCTTGAATCCCTATTGGCCAACAGTGCTTCATTTATGTGTATAAGACAAACATATACACAAAAGGACTTCCCACATCACACCACCACCACCTGGCTTGAAGCCCAATGTTTTATAATTAATATTCACCAATAGAAAGGAAATATAAGAGTTATTGGAGTTTGTCAACATCAAAGGTGTATGTCTAACTTAAGGGGATGCTGAATTTGGAGAGGATGCCAGCAGAGGTTCCGATGTTTCAGAACCAGCCTGAAATGTTATTTATTTATTTATTTATTTTTATTTTTTGTTCATAAGGGTGAGGGTGAGGGTGATGTGGATGTATGCTGGGGCCAGTCATGTAGCGGTCAGAAGACAAATTGCAGTAGTTTTCTCCTTCCAAAATGTGGATCCTAGGGGTCAAATTTAGGTCATCAGTCTTGGCGGTGGCAAGCCTCTTGCTTGCTAAACCATCTTGATGACCCTAACTTTCTCACTTGTACATTTCAGCATCTAACTAAAATTTTAGGGCATAGTGCTGGCTGAAGAAATGAAAGATGTCAAAGTCAGCAAGACCATCAAGAACAAGTGGCTGTCTCCCATCAGCGTTAAAGCACAAGACCAGGCCTCCGAAGGGAATGAGTGGGAGGCATGGGTGCACCACTGCTCAGCCACTCCTTTGCCTGTGCTATACCCACAAACCTTCTTGTTCCATATTCAGCTGGGTTGGTAGTCCTCACTCTCTTCCAAAGCCAGAAGAGAACCCTGAAAATTAATTGTCTTATGATCTACTTAATGCTAAGTATTGAAATTTTTTTGTTATCTCCATTAAAAATTTTTCTGCTACCTTAATTGAAAACCATGCCCCACTCCTAACTTGCAGCATTATGGCTGTCATTGCTGGTAGTTACGGGGAGCAGGTAGACCTGCTGCTGCTGTTTTTGACCAACCTATGTTTCAACCTGCAAGGTAGTGACTGTTCAGCACCCGCCCGATCACGCAGTTTCCCAGTTTAAAGAGCAAGGGAGGCATCTAGCTTCTAGTCATTATTATGCGTGTTCTGTTAAGGCCTGTAGTGTGCATTGTCCCGTTTCCCTCCGCCACTGTAGAGTACTATTCCATCTCCCCACCCCATTTTTCTGACAAGGTCTTCTTGTGTAATCCAGGCAGGCTTCACATTTGAGATTCCTGTGTCTCCTCATGGTCTTTTGCCTACTGATCTCCAATGTGGCCCTGAAATCATCCTCCACAGTCACACGTGCACACACTTAGTCCATGTCTTAGGAGACTGGGGGACTTCTTTATTCTAGGGAAGAGGAAGATGAGTCTGCCACATGGGATCTTAAATATAAATATTTTAATATATCACACATGTATATATACATATATCCTCATAGGTAGAAAATATAACGCCCCAAGCCAAGTTCTAAATCACTGTAAACTTTTCCTGATGTAGACACAGGCCAAACATCTTGTCCATATTCCTCTCTGTCTCTGCACCCTCCAATTTAGGCCACCTTTGTCTCTGCACCCTCCAATTTAGGCCACCTTAGCAATCTAGTAATAATCACAGTGAAAAATGCCCATGACCCTTTCTCTTTAAGCCTCTTCTAGGGGCAGAGGTGGTTATTCTCGAAGCTTGGAGGGCCTTGTATTACAGTGCACTTACACCCGACAATTAGCCCTGTAACAGTCCCCAGATGATCCAGGTGCTCAGACACGGAGGCACCATGTCTATCTCTGGAATCTGTGCCCATGCTTCCCCATGCCTAGCATCTACACAGCAAATTAAGCATTATAGTTACATAAATAGGGCATAATAGATATGGACAGAGACGGATCGACTTACCCAACAATTTTTTAATCATAAAGGAAGCTGCTCAAAGGAGATGAAAATGCTACCAGATATTCTGATGCCAATGTTAAGTTCTCGTAAGGTTGTCACAGAATTTGATCCATGGTAAAGATCTGAACCGGGGAGCCCAAACTTTACACTAAAATGCTGAGTCATCTTTGGAGCATCTGTAGCCCTGGAAGTGTGTAAAATGTGAGAATGAATGAAGAAGGTGCCAAACTTGAAAAGCGAGTGGCTAGAGAGAAGCTGAGAGAGGCCTGCAGCCCTTCCCCTCATCACAGGGTCCAGGGGTCACCTCATTCCCCTTGGGTATGGGTTTCCTTAGAAGATCAGAAGCTATACGTCTCTTCTGACACCCCCTCATCCATGGGCTGGTTTTCAAGCTTCCTTAGCCTGCTGTCTGAAAAGTAAGCACCTTTAAATTGTGTACTGAGTATTATGGTAAAGTGTCAGGCCATCCCACTCCATCCCACTCAAGGTATGCCTGCTGTTACCCTCTGTTTATGTTGTCTGATCACCAACCATTGAGATTCTCTGCTTTTAAACCCTTTGTGGAGGGTCTGCTGTGCAGTGTTGAACTCTTTTACTGTAGTTAATAAGTACAGTAAGACCCCAAAGGGCAAAAATAGAGTCCTGGGAATTCAAATATGCAAAAGCGAAAGTGTAAAATTGAAAGTGATTTTTGGGTACAGAGAGAGAAAGAGATCATGCTCACACAACTTTTTCTATCGCAGATTGTTATAGCTGCTCTGTTTTGTTAATTATGGCAGTTGCTAATATATGTTGTACCTAATTTATAAATTAGACTCTGTCATAGGAGTATAAATATAAATGTGTGTGTATATATATATATGAAAAATAATTGTATGTACTTTTATAAATAGAGAGGGAATCATGCCAGTTATCTATTGGATTGAATCTCAGAATGTGTTCCCTGAGGAATTCTTGACCAACATTCTATATCCCAAACTCCACATGAGTCATTATTTATTATTAATATTTTTCAATTCCTGGAAAATGTCTTGCCTTGAAACACAGGCTGGGTTCAAACCCATGATCTTCCTGATGCTGTCTCCTGATTGTTGTGATTACAGGATCTACTACCATGATTAGATCACACAAATCACATTATACCTATGTCTGGTGTTGTTTCTCAGAAGGCTTCTCTGATGTTTCTTTGTTTCGATTCATCCCTTGAGCTTCATGGAGCACACAACACCTCCATGCCAACCTCATATTACATCTGTCTCTCCACTCATTGTTGAACCGTTTCAGAGGAAGGACCTGACCATTATCTAGTTGTGGTTTTAGTCTCAAAAAGTAGCTTGACCTATGGTAAGAGTCTGGAGGTTAAATAAAAGAAAGCGTGAAATGAAAATTTAGGAGTATACCTGCCAGACAACCTGGGGAAAGGGACTCAAGTTGAGAAAGTATGGGAAAGAGCATCATATGAGAAACATTCTGAAATGTTTACTTTGTGGTAAAAGTACTATGGAGAAAACACGAAAGCTGTTGGGTTTCTGTGCTTTGGCTTTATGGGTCGAGATGGCTCAATTGTACAGAGGTTCATCATTTCTCTAAAAATCTAAACTCAGGCCTGAATCCCCTTTGGTTTATATTTATCAACAATTTGACCCACCCAAAATGTTAGGCAACTACTGTGAGCCAGACTTTATGTTAATCAATGGAAATTTAAAGAAAAGTGATTGCTTAATACTTCAGTTTCATTACGTTTTTAATAGAAAAGTTCTCTTTTGTTGCATTAACTTTTCCTGGTTAATCTAGATACTCCATGTAAGGCACCAGTGACTGAAGAAACCATGCCGCTCAACTGTAGATCACTAAAATACTGAGTTTAATTGGGGTTAGTTAGAGGAACATGACTGAGAAGCTACCTGGAGAATCACAGGGAAGACTGCTCCCACACTGCTGTGTACCTCCAGTAGGGGAGGGGCTCACTCCTGAGTCTTTCCTCATGCACTGTCTTGAGTGTTTAGCACAGGCTTCCTCTTCTTTATGCCCCAACCTTGGCTGCTCTGATTCCAAGACAGCAATGGTTACATCAGACCTAGATGGCAAGGTACACAAATAAGCTTATATTTGTTCTGTATTAGCTACCTTCTTATAACTGAACCAAAATATCTGACAATAATGACTTGAATGAGGAACCTTTACTTAAGCTAGTTTCCCTCCAGAAGTTTCCAGCCATAGTTACTTTGGTAGAGCATCCTGCCTGGCAGCTGACATGTGTGGTAGCCTTTGTTCACATTGTGGTGAACTAGGAAGCACAGAGAGCGGGGAACCAGTACCTGTGTCCCACCCCTACTAACCTACTTCCACCAACAAGGTCCCACCCCTGGAGATCCCTCTGCCTCCTGATGTGGTAGGATGAGCATTCAAAGTGCGCATTTCAGATTCAAACCATAGCTAGTTCCAGCCTTTGAAGGTTGGGCTCCGAATCTGAAACTTACATTATTCCTTTCTCGATAATTTCAACCTTCCCCTAGATGTGGGAATATATCTGCTCAATAAAAGTTCTCGGGAACGTAGTTTGGCTGTCTGGTAGTACTTAGAACAGCAGACCCAAACTTGTCTAAACGTTTTGTTTTTGACCATGCTGCCCAAGAAGCACACTCATGAATTATTAGCTTCGAGGAGCCAAGCTGTGCTGCAGAGGTACCAGTGGGAGGGGTTTGTTTCCTTTGGTGCCTCCAGCATGAGAGGAAGATGCAGATAGGATCTATGACCATGATGCTCTTCAGCTAGCATGGGAAGAATGTTAACAATTTTGTCAATGTCAGTTGATTAATGGACCAACCCCTTTTGGTTGAAATACTTAAAAATGTGCAGGTGTTACAGTGTGGGAATGTGTTTTGTTTTGGTTCAGGAGAGAAGCGGCTCAGAGGAGTAATTTTTTCTAACAGTGTACCTGAAGGTACATGCAAAACAGTAGCAACAAAAACACGTTCCTTTTCCATAACAGAGAGGCCTCGGATGATGAAGCTGGGGCAGCAGTCAGAGTGCCCAGTGGACTGACCACAGTCTGAATGTCCCACTCTACAATGAGCTGAGTTTTATCAGAGGGTGGCCATGCCCAGGTTGGTAGGGCTGGGGACACTAAGGCCAGAACCACAGTTGAACACCTTTTAACAATGGGAGGAGAATTGTCACTGCAGTATGTAGTCTGCATGTGTGTTCACTTGTGTGCAAGTGTGTGTGCATTTGCACGTGTGCATGTGTGAATACTTGGGTGTGTGCTGGGTGCCTGTACATGCATGTGTATGTGAGTGTATGTTGCCTAAAATCATACAGACTTTTTTTTTCTCTTAGGGGGAAGCTACCCATCAACAGCTCATTTTTAGAATGATGTTGGCATTTTATTTTATCTTCTCCAAAAATTTGAGGTTTTTGTCCTGACATACTTGGCAGGATTGGCAACTCTGCATGCCAATAATTCCATCAAGCTTCTCAAGGTCATATGGCTCGTGAGTGCAAAGCCAAAGACACCAACTAAGATCTGCCTTTCTCAGAATAGTCACTCCTAATACCCCTGCTATGCTGACCATGGGCTGAACAGTGACCCTTATAGTACAGCAAGTATACACTCACACATGGGTACCCACATGTTTTCCTCTGCAAACCACCAAAGAGTTATTCCTGGGGACATCTCCAAACCTATGCTGTCCCATAAGTAACTTTATGCCTCATGCATTTATGTATACTAATTCATCAAATTTAAGTAGTATTGAAATTCAAGTGTCCAGTGGCTACACTGCTGAGTGGTCACTGTATTAGGCAGCCCAGATAGAGAACATTTTCACTTTTGCAAAGTTCTGTGGGGATGTGCAATGCTTCAACTTTAGCTGATATTCTATGCAAGGACAACTGATGATGAAAGCTCATGCAGAATGCTCGAGTCGGATTTCAGTATTTAAATATAGCGCCCTCATCGTTAAGGTGTACCTGCTTTAGCTGAAATATGGCTGGAACTAATTTCCATGTTCTATTATTTGTTTGGCATTTTGCAGAATCATCAAGCTACTAAACTTATGACCTTTCTTATGAGTAGCTCAGAGACAAAAGCTAGACAGACAGGAAGATGTAATAACACAAGCCATGGCTGTAAGAGAGGATTTCTCAGAAACATTGGTCAGTGCCACTAGATTGGCACTATCTTGTCTCACCAGGGTTAGTCCTCTACTTGGAATAAACTGATTGGACCAACATGCAACAAATCACTGGAGGGAGTTGTATAACTGTTCCTCTGACAGCTAGCAATTTAGTTGCTGTCCTTGGACTTAACTATTCCCTTTTCCCCATTCCTACGTTACAGTGTAAGATATCTTCTTATAATTACTCCTAGAGACATGGGAAGCCAAACCCAAACAGACATAGGTTGGATGAGCCTCCCACTTGTCCCCAATAAATCACTTGAAATTAAGAGCACTTCCATTTGGAGTGGAGCACCATGGGAATGCTGGAGGGCAAATGCCAGGCTACATGGGAGAATGGAAGCTCTGGCCCACAGGCAAGGTTGGAGTGTCACACCAATCAGCATTGAGATGCCACTTTTGTTAGAAGGAGATTAAGCAATCTTTAGCCAGAATCTATGTGTGTTGGCTTGTGGCTTTAAATAAATAATTTCTAGCTCAACATTTTCAGTCTCTCTTGTCTAGTTAGAGTTGCAAAGGGGAAACTCAAATGGCAGTGTTGTACCATCGAATTACCCCAAGGAATGATCTTAATATTTGACTTGCAAACTCTGATTAATACTGCAGAGGTAATGCTTTTTATAGAAGGCGGGGGTAGTGATCCACATGTTGTTTGGGAAAAGTGGAAGACAATTACACAGACTAGGAATCTGGAGTTCATCCTAGGGAATCAAAGAGTTGCACAGCGGATACATGAGCACTCTCAAAGCCTTCCCTTGCGGGGAGGGAGCCACCAGCAGCATGGAGAAGAAGAATGATGCCATTGTTTGGGGAAGGCTGTCAGGTGGGACTGTTTCCTCCACCTCATGATGGAGTCTGCTTAGACTCAGCCACTGACTCTGAGGTTCATTTGCATATAAAGCATCTGGAATAAGCAAAACTAATTTGAATCTTCTTTTATAAAATGTTAGCTGGATTAAAGGATCAGGTAGCTGGTTCCTTTACAAGATTCACTGGAGGGAAGTCAGATAGAGAATGAGATAAAATCATTAGGCTGGTCCCACACTGGAAACAGTTCCTATGTAAATCCAGTCTCTGAAAAGTGTGGGTGTGTGTGGGGATGCAGCCCTGCTTCCTCTCCTCTAACTCTGTGAGGTCCACAGCCCCGCACCCTTTAACTGCAGGCACACCTGCAACACTCTTATCTTACCCAGATTTCTTTGTTCCTCTGCTCTTTGGCATTACCACAAGATGTGGGAAGTACTATAGAATGCCCTACTTTAAACACCTGTTTCTGCCTTTGTCACAGTTTCTGTTGGGGACCTGGAGGTAGCTTTTTCTTCATCTGTAGCATGATGGCGAAAACAATGTCTGGCTGTAACAGCCATGGCATTGTTCATGTATGTAAGATACAAATCATTTTCAAGTTCATCTTCAAAAATTCATAACAAAATACAAATTCACAGCTGGAAGAAATCTTAAGACCCTATAATGAATTCTGATTTCTTTATTTAAGGACATTGAAAATGGAGGAAGTGGAGACTTCTGCAGACATGAAATTCAAGACTGAGGCTGGCTTAGAACACAAACTTCTTTTCTAGCTCATACTCTGCCCTTTAGAATGGCATCTTGGTAAACTTCATTTGGTAAGTTGTCACTGAAGAGCAGCCATGAGAATCTCTACATCCAAGCTCCCAGGGAAGACAAAGATGATGAGTCTACAGTTCTGTTTCTAAGGAGTTTATAGCCAAAGAAAATAAACAACATGTATAAAAGTCAGAAAAAATAACAACAGAAAGAGATAAAAAATGGTAAGGCTTCGGAGATGGCCCAGAAGTGCCCCGAACTCATGTTGGACTCTGTACGCCCAGCTCCAAGGGATTTTTTTTGACCTTTATGGAACCTGCTCTCCCAAGTGCATATTCCCTCACACAAGTGCACCACACATAATGAAAAGCAAATCTTAAAAAAAAAAGAGTTGGGTGCCAGAAGCAGAAGTGGATCAAATTCTGGGGCTGTAGAAATTTTTTATGGTGTTAAGTGATTTTTAAATACTGTTTGTGTCCTTCAGCCCAAGACTTTCACATTAAATGAATGCACTGGGCTTTGGTGATGGAAGAGGGAGAGTTTTATCACAGGGCTTTGCTCTGTCTCTTTGTACTGTTGAAGGATGATGTGTACAGGCTTGGTGAGCTTTCTGCTTGCCATGACTCCGTGGTTATGTTTCCCAGATCTTCATGACCATTTTACTAACACCACCCAAGAAAGTGAGTGTCAGGGATAAGATTCAATCAATGATGTTTGCTGAGCAATTTTTCCCTGAGTGGATGTTGGAGTTGTTTGAGGCAATCTGGCCAAATGGTTTTCATTTATTTGTTTTATTAATCTGATGAATTATGTTGATGGATTCTTGAGTGTTAACCCAACAACTCTTTCCCTCACCATTTTCTTCTTCTCACCTCCTTTCTTTCCTTTTTCTTCCTTCATTCCTTCTTCTCATCTTCCTCCTACGTACACTCAGGCTCTCCTTCCTGTTGTATGGCTTCTTGCTTACATGGGTGGCATCTCTCTGGAATATTTCTTTTTCTTTCATATATTTGGGTGAGTTTTCTTTGCTATATCATTTTATCTGAGATTTGTTTCCCTCCCTTGTTCTTTTCTTTTCTCCTTCCCTCCTTTTTTCTTTCCCCCATTCCCTTCCTTCTTTCCTTTCTTCCTTCTGTCTTGAACTTGTAATACTCTTGCCTCAGTCTCTGGAATACTAGTATTATAGCCATGTGCTACCATACCTAGCTCAGAAGTCTGGTTCTTTTGCCCTCTATGTTTAAGTATTGCACATTGAGTGGTTTTTGTAGAAAAAAAAGTATGTGTGTACATATATGTATATACATACGTGTGTGTGTGTTTATATGGGTGTGCATGCATGTGTATACTTTACGATTGGGGGCAACAATGGTTCACCTGGGTGTTGCCCATATCAACACTGCTCTCTGTCCTTCTTGGTGTCAAACATCTGCTTCTAGGATTCAGTTTGCTATTTGCAAATAGAGATCCTGTTTGACTTTTCTCTCAGGTCAGCTGGAAAGCTTTGAGAGTGGTGAACATAGACTTCTTCTGATATTAGCCTGGCAATCAGAACTTCTGTTTGAAAGAGTTTTTTCCTCATAGCCTCCTGGGATCACTATGGACTCATTTGCGATATTGGTTTTAAGTGTGTGAAACTGTATTAGGAGGGGGAAACATTAGAGGAAATGTTTAGAGTTTCTTAAAGATTTACCCCCTTCTCTAACGTGTATGGGACTTGTGAGCATGAGGGTTAGGAGGCAGATCAGGAGAGCTCATTAAAGCACATCAATCAACAGCCCCTTGTCCTTGACTAATCCTTACTCACATACTGGAGGTGCTGGGGACTGAGCCCAGGGTCTCATACATGATAAGCACATGCTGACCACTGAGCTTTGCCATCACCGTCTCATCTATTTGATCGATAGTCAAGGCCGTGGTTTTGACTCTCTTTTCTTTGATGTATTTGGTGACCTTTTGCTTGTTTTCAACTTCCAATGGCTCAATGCTGGCTCTTTCCAAGCCATACACAATATGTTATATCATATTTGAAGAGATAAATGTGAACACTCAAGCAGGTCCTCCTCCTTCAACAGTCAATGCTGTGAACATGTGTAAGCAATAATCACAAGAGGTGCTATAGGGAAATGGGTGTTCTTTCAGACCACTGTCTAGTCACTATAGCTTTGCTGAAGTCAGTCTCCGCGTTTACATATAGATTTCTTTCCTAACGCCAAATCACCATTTGCTGCTGCTGGTGCTCTCATTTGCTAAATTTGGATATCTCTAGACTCTCCACTGTACACAAGCTATACAGAGAATGCTCCTAAAGTCAGCCTCTGGCATCCCTAGGGATGATTCTTAGAAAGAGATCTGTGTTGGTGTGTTCTCAGGAGTATTGCACACTGTGTGGGTGCCAGACGAGAAGATGGGGGAGAGCCTTGGCAGTTGTCCTTAATTAGAGCAAGAGCACTTGAACACCTGTTCTGACCTGGGCTGGCTCTACACTGCCTTTGAAGATGAGTCCTAATCCAGAGTGAAGCTGTTCCACTTAACAGATGGAATTTCTCTGAGAGGACTGGTTTATGAGTCACCAACAGACAGCTTGCTCTCTCTCCTGCTTCCTGGGATAAGGAGCACTCCACTCCTGGCGTGGTCGGCCCACAACAGCAGTTGCTGAATTTGCTAGAAGGGCCACATTTAGATACTTTGTTTACTTACACCTATTTGGACATTCCTGTACTTTCTGACTGGCTTCATTTTTCCTGATGACACAAGGACAATACGTGCTCAATTCATCACAGTGGCATGCAGTGTGGCCTTACATGAGGAAGGGAGTTTGCCACTATTGAAAAACTATTCCTCATGAAATGACAACTCTGGCCTTGAATACAATCTTATCCATTTTTATGATAAAGAAAGACCACTCGTGGTTCTGTTTGAGAGCTAATATGATTAGCTCCAAACTGATTTCCTGTTGATAAGATCTCAATACAAGGGAAACATACTCAGTTCATGCTGCTGCTCATGGTTCGTTTCTTCAATTGTTGAAATGCAGATTTGGACATTACACTTTTTTATGGAAGGTAGTTATCCCCAACACACAAAGAACACAAGAGCCACCATGATGGTGAAGTAGGGGTATGGCTAACTTATCACCAGTTCCACTTTTTCTGTGTTTTTAAAACCCAGGAACCACCTTGATTGTAATATTAGCAAAATGGCTAGCTCCAAGAAGTCCTTTTTATACATTTAATAGCCTGAAACTGTTTCCTGACATAATTTGTGTCTTTTCAGCTTTTGAAAACATTGTCTACTTGTTTGTTTATATGCTTCCACAGTGGTCCTCGAAGAGTAAGAGAAGCACAGGAGAAGACACACAGACTGTGTGACAGTCCTCATTAGCCATATGTCTTTTTGCAGGAAGATACCCAACAGTTTACACATCTGGTGACCTCCATTTTCTGTTGTTTTCTTCTCTTTTTTTTTCTTGACTTATGGGAAACTTCTTTTCTCCCTTCTGTACCTTGTAATCCTCTGCTTATTACTGTATGATTATTGGGGTTATTCTAATTGGTCATTCATATATTTTGAAGGATAACGATTGAGTGAGAAGGTTTAATTTTTTTACTATTACTACTCTGTTCAATAAGTGAAATGAAATATGAAAATATTTTTATCAACTTCCAGTGAATGTTGAAACTATTTATCCGGGAGACTAAGGCTATTACAGAGATCCAGAACTGGGGAAAACTCGACAAATGAGTGACAGTGGGGTTTCCAGCCCCATGTATAGTAGAGAGATTTCACAGCCTGAGGACCAGGATGCCTGCTCTGAGATGGTGTCTTTTAGACATGCTAAGGATGCTACCAACAATGTGGTTGTCTGAACAAGACCTGCATGATGATCACACCAATTGCTATACCAACATGGATGGAGAAAAGTTTCAAAAGGTCCCATAAGGAACTACAGGTAACCCATAGCTGCTGAGGGAAGGGGAACCGATTTTCTCCAAGGGTTAGCTCCCAGTCATCAGTGGACAGCCCTAAACAAACACATATATGAGCAACACTATTGACTGAAATAGGTTGTGTGTTTACATATGGTTATATATACTACTGAATGTAATAGGTTATGAATTTCTATAAACATGTATATATGCATGTATATGTATAACAACAATAATTAGAAAAGCAGAGTGTATGAATTTAAAGGAACATGGGAGGGCACAGGAGAAGTTGAACAGGGAAGAGAGAAGGGTGGAAATGATGCAAATACAGTTTACTCCTGCAGGAACTTCTCAATAAATTAAAATGAAGGGAATCACCTGAATTTTCCCCTATAGTAACCAGCGACTACTCCTCTTGAGGCCCTGAACAATATTCACAGCCCTGAGAATGTTTATTCCTGGGGCTCACTGCTAACCTTGATAGTACCTCCTCCAGCCTGCACTTAGGTTTTCTCTAAATAGTTGTCTTGTGCTTTTGAAAATACATTATTTGTTTGTCACACGATTAGGTTTGTAACATTTTCACTGTATTATTCTATGTCCAAGTAGTAACAAAGACTTTGGTACTGGATTCTGAATGTGATTATGTCCCCCCACATATGATTAGTTGACATATTCTAGACAGAAAAGAATTATGGTATATATCCAAAAGAATGAAAATCAGATTTCAGGTAAAGAATCCAGAGTAGACAACCCCCATCCATGTGTATCTACAGATGAGCGCCCAGAGTATGGTGTGCATACTCGACATGGCTTTATTCATCCATGAAGAACACAATTTTGCTGTTTTTGCAGGAAATACTGGGAATGGGAGTTGATGAAGTTAAATCATCAGTTGTCCTGTATTTTCCTTTGTCTGAGGAAACCATGGAGAAACTGAACAGGGGACAAATAGGTACAGATAAGGGGAGGGAAAAATGGGAGATTAGATAAAAGAGTAATAAAGTGTGTGGCTATGATCAAAGTCCATCATGAGGATGTATGGAAACATCTCAGTGAAGCCCACGATATATAATACATGCTAATAAAATTGTTAGAAAACAATGAACTATAGAGAACATGCTGGTTTCTAACTCTGGATCTGGGCATCCCTTTGGAGCATGATGGCCTTTTATGTGAATCTATATGTCTTTAATTCATTGAAGTTTAATAATATTTTAATTGCATATAATTTTGTTCATGGTAGCAGGTTTCAGAAGAATACTTTCATACAGATATGGTTGCATAACCATCCCCCACATATCAATACCTTGACTGGCTTCCAGCTGCCACAAGGTGGCAAAATATGTAATTGACATAGGTCACAAGCTGGTGAGATTGGGCTAAGGTAGACAAAGACCCAATACATAGAGAATGCAACTTGGGACCTTTTACTTTAAGAAGTTTCATTTTCATGGGGCTCTTCTGCAGAAAATCAACGGGATATAGAGTTAAAAACCTATCATTCTTGCTGGGCGGTGGTGGCGCACGCCTTTAATCCCAGCACTCGGGAGGCAGAGGCAGGCGGATCTCTGTGAGTTCGAGGCCGGGCTGGACCGACAGCCTCCAAAACAATACAGAGAAACCCTGTCTCGTAAAAACCAAAAAAAAAAAAAAAAACCAAAAAAAAACAAAAAAAAAACTATCATTCTTAACTAAGTATTGCAGTCACGAATCATGAAACAACATACCTGTAGACTAGCCGTGCTGTGTGAGCCAGACAAAAAAGGCCTCCACAGGGTTAGCAGAAACCTGCTAAGAGTTCATTCAGCCTAGGTAGTCATTTAGGGTTGTGAAGTTTCTCTGAGGCTGCTAGCTAGTTTAATTGACTTGACCACAAGGGTAAAAAAATACTCAGTTGTTTGACAATAAAATTAAAAAATGTAAGAACTTCCTCCAGACAGTTTTCCGAGGAGATTTTGATGATTTGAGAAGAAATCAATGGAAGCTTTTTGAAGTTTAAGTCAAAGGACTGCACCCTAACAGTGTTTTCTGGAAAAAGTGAATTGGTCCAAGCATTAACTGCTTTTCTTATTTAACTGAGAAAAGGGAGCACAAATTGACCCACTGAACTGTCTTCCATCCTGTAATGATGATGCATGAAATTCACACACTCACAACTCAAGCTTTATGGAGTTCATATCACTTTACAAAATAACTCACTATAGGATATTATTAAATAACTATACTCTGTGAGTACATTTATGTTAATTCAAGATAATATTTAAATTCAACTTTTCAGGAATACAAATATTACATAAATTAAATATGCATAATTAAACAGTAATTGTCCTCAGAACTAGCTACATACGGATATACATATGTACAGAAATGTGGAAATGACAATATTTATGCTATTATTCATCAATAAAGTAGTCTTTGAAGTCCTTAACTTACGTGATGAATGTAATATATATTACTTATTGCTGTAGAACAAATAACTGCTATTTTTCTTTCTAAAAACTTAAAAATATTTTCATTTACAAGTGTCACTTGAGTTGATATAAAAAACTTAATAGTAAAAATAAATAGAGTAATTTGTCACTCTTAATCTTTGATCTTCTCCATTCCCTAAGGACAAAATGCGTTTAAAAAAATTTTTGGTGCTGTTCATTAAATCTGTTAGGTGTAGATATTTCATCTTTGCACTTACATTGGCTGTATATAGTAAGTAGCAAAAAATGTTTTATTTTGTACAAGTTCTTTATCTTTCTTTCATGTGTACATGTATGTGGTGTGCATATATGTTTGTGTGCATGTATATAGGAGTGTGGGAATATGTGTGTTCACGAACATAATGTACATGTATGTGCAGAAGTCTCCTTTCGCCACTCTTCACTTTATTTCCTGAGTTGGGGTCTTTCAATGAACCCCGATTTGGCAGGAGCACCTTTACCTGCTGAGTCATCTGATTTTAATAGTACTATACTGATACGGTTAGGTTTTCTCTTACTAGGATAAACATGAGGACAAGACACACCGTGGGGAGGAAATGGCCTATTTCATCTTTAAACTCCCAGGTCACCCTCCATCAGTAAGGGAAGTCAGGGCAGGAACTCAAGGCAGGCCCCTGGAATCGCGGATTAAAGCAGACACGGGCTGTGGAGAAACAGTTACTGGCTCAACCGCTTGCTTCTCTTCCTCAGCCCTGGCCGGCCTGCCTCAGGGTGGAGCTACCATAGTGGGAAGGATCTTCCGACATCAATTACTAAGTGAGAAAATACCCCGCAGGACAATCTGATGGAAGCTGTTCTTAACTTCAGGCTCCCTTTCCCTTGTGTTTTTGAGAACCAACTTGACAAAAACTGCCTAGCGTGAGTACCGCACATCCTCCCCATAAGCTGACTTTTGTGGTCCAACGCTGTGTTCTGATAGTTCTTTCATGCCAATTACACAAATAGATCCCATCTGAGTCTATCACATGTTCTGTTTTCCAGTGCGGAACGAAGTAGTCTCCTGGTCATGACAAGATCACATCTCTGCACACACATCTACGCCCCACCCTGATTTCAATGGAAACAGCTACACTTCACAAGCCAAAGAGAAAACCTTTGCTTTAGGTTAGCAAGACTATAAAATACCTTGTTTGTCAAAGCAGGTATGAGAACCAATTTTTCTTTGCTTTGCTTTTTTTCTTTGTTTTTGTGTTTGCTTGCTTTCATTTTATTGTTTTTTGTTTTGTTTTGTTGTTTTGTTTTTTGAAACGGTGTGTCTCTGTGTAACAGCGATGGCTGTCCTGGAACTCTCTCTGTAGACCAGGCTGGCCGCCGGCTCACAGAGATCTGTCCACCCCTGCTCCTGAAAGCTGGGTTTAAAAGCGTTTGCCACCACTGCCCAGAAAAGAACCAATTTTTCACCAACGATTTTAAAACCAAAAAAAAAAAAGTCTGTCTGTCCACTTGAGAGCCTCTTTTGCATGAGCTTTTATTTTAATTCCTTTAAGACATAAATAACATAAATAATAAAGATATGCCCCAGTTACAACTTTCTGTGTAATTTGGTTTTAGTTGGGTAATTTTTTAAATATTGTTTGTTTTGTTAACATTTTCTTTCACCAAAAAGTATTTTTTATGTAGTATTTTCTATTTGTGTCATTAGTAAGGAGATCTATCTTATTCCAGAATTCCAAAAACACTTTCCCTAAGTACCCTGAATAAACATATAATTTTCAAAGAAGTTTTAGAGCTTAATTCTATCTGGGATTTTGTTTTATTTGCATAAATATTAAGAGGTAGATGTTTCAATTTTTCTTTCCTAAGAGAGAGTCAGTGGGGATGGAAAGATGGCTCAGCACCTCAGAACACATGCTGTTCTAGCAGAGGAGCCCCTTCTGGCAACTCACAGTTAACCCCAACTCCAGGGGATCCGATGCCCCCTGCTGGCCTCCATGGCATCTGTACTCACATGCACATTCACAGACAAACTCGTACAGGTGGACATGACCTAAAAATTAATAAACAACAAAAAAAAACAAATCAGCTGTCATAGCAGCATCTTTCATAGTACACATGAAGCACAGCATTTCTGTGCTCATTGACCCATGTGTCTGAGATCTCCACCACTCTCCACAGATGAATGTTATAATGCATTCATATTCATTGCTGAATTGCCACTGTATATACAGTATTAGGATAGATATGGAACATTATTATTTCCTGTTTTCCAAGACATAATCTTGGTTATATTTGTCAACATTCTCTTTCATTTAAACTTAGAATTAGATTTGTAATACATGTGAAAGACTATAATGGAATTTTGATTGAGAGGAGATTAAATTTATTATTCTGTTGAGGATAACTGACATTTTTCAGTGTTGATTCTTCACAATAACCCTGTTTCTCTTCCCCACTAGAAGCAGTGCTATCACAGTGTCTAGGTATACTTGGAGGATGTGTGTGCTTAAAGCATTCAGATTTTCTTCATTTTCTTGAGTGAACTTATATTTTCCTATTATATCATCAGCTTCAGTTGAATGTTCAAATATTTTAGTTTTGTGTGTATGTATCCATGGTGATGACCCTCACGTTGTGGCCTGTATAGTCACTATTTCTTTTGAATCAAACAATTCAAAACTATGTTTATTTTATTCAGAGAAGATGTTCACATTGATTCACAATGTATAGTTTAGTTCCTACTTTCCTACTTTTCTAATTGCTGCATTTACCTTATCCTCACATGTCCCTTTTGAAACAATTGTTAATATCTTCTAGTTGATTTCATTGTTATTAAACTCATTTATAGGAATTCTTTTTTATCTTAGATGCATGCCCCTAGAATACCAAATAAATCTCCTTAGACCCTTCCCTACTATTGACATAAAGAAACATTGTTTCTTGCTTCTTTTTCCTCTATCTTACTTTTTATATTAATCAAAATTTTCAGACAAATTACAGTAAAATACAACTGACTGATGCAAAGATATTAGCTAGACTGAACCACATAATAGGTATCACTCCAATTACCCAACTATTTTCTGCTCCAATATGAAAGCCAAGATCACTTTATTCATTTTGTCTTTTTTATAAAATTTTATTTATTAGTTTATTGTGGAAGGGTAGTGTGCATATGCCATAGCACGTGTGTCAGGTGTAGTGGTCGGAGGACAAATGCAAGAGTTGACTTTCTTCTACAATGTGTCTTCAGGGGATAGAACTCAGGTCATCAGTTTTGATGAAAAGTGCCTCTACCTAACTGGAGCCACCCTGCTGGCCCTAATTTTTTCTTTTTTATGGAATTTACTTCTTTGTCTTTTATGATTTTGATAATTTTGAAGGGAAAGACTTGAACAAATTTGAACTTAGTCAGCAGAGAGATACAATAGATCTAAAACTGCGTCTAAACCTTGAGGCGAATAGTTACTGAGTATCAGAAAACTCCACTACTTTTTGACAATATGTGACAGGAAGGAGGTCATAAGTACAGAAAAGCAGAAGACAAGAATGGATACCATCTCTGATAGGACCTGAGTGCAATGACTGCTCCAGAGTCACTATGTACCTAAGCTTCATATTTACAAAGGATGCTTCATGAAAAGGGTCCAGGGGTCCTGGGAGAATATCAACTTCCAGGGCTGTGTGGAGTAGAAAATGCATATAATGAGTCTACATTACCTCTAGCTAGAATTTAATACCCTATAAATGACTGTCCATAGCAAAATGACAGGGGGCAGCTTGAAGGGGTACTTGCTGGTCATATTGGAGCAAATATAAGGACAAAGCAAAGAATATTTGTAACAGATTACATTCTATTGGAAAACAGAATTTAGCAAGATGTATAGATACTGAAAGAGATAATGATGGCTGGCTGGCTGGAGAGGTGGGGCCCTTCCTGTAGATGCATTTGTCGCTAATTTGCATATAATCAACATGTGTTGTTTTCTTTAAGAGTTCTTAGGACTTGTGACTTTAAAACTCTCGTTGAGCATATCTGTATGCTGAGGTGTGACGGTTGGAGAATTTGTGCGTATTGTGTTTAAACTTTGATTTTATTAAATGAGATTTTTGACTATATTGATATCCTCTTTGTGGAAAATACATAATCATTTTTTGAATATTCCATGTATGTTAAATACAGTACTCTCATTCAAATATATATTTTTATGAAGTATAAAATTATATGCCGCCACACATTTCTTTCTCTTTTTACATGCACACCTAAAAGTAAAATGACACTTGTTTTCTAACATAAGAATTCTAGGACAAGTGCTCCATTTATGCTATAATTTAACAGCTTTATTAAAGTCTGAGGCTTTGCCTATCATTCTGTTTTTCCTCATGATCACCTCTTGTCCATATGAGATGTTCCATCTGGTTTCAGCAGAGCATCTGTGTCTGCTTGCCAAACTCTGTTGTGATCGAATTTGCTGACTATTGACCTTCCCTCATGGAAGAAGGGGACAGGGAGCTCACTGGACCCTCACCTGAGTAGCCAGATGCTCCTCTCAGCCATTTTATGTGATTCTGCCTCAATTACAGGTGCTAGAGTATATTGACTAGTTGGGGTTAATTGAGAGGAGGTTCCATTTATACGGTTACAGAGAAACTATCATCCGTGTTTCCCATGCTCGATGAAGACTTTCCAGTGTGGCTGCTTTATGGTTACTGACATGCCTACCGATAGTTCTCCTCTCTTGCCTATGCTTTGTAAGATCAAGAAATGCAGTGGCTCCTCAGAAGGAACTTCGGAGAATTCATAATTTGGATCACCATTGGAATGTTAGGAGAAGGGAATAGACATTGTTTACACAGGAATTGTCACAACAATCCTGTCTGAAAGTCTAAGTACATTAAGAACTACCAGCAGTCACCTGTGCATGTGTCCCAAGCCAATATCATGGTAAGTGACTATGCATGCGTATGGGTGTGGAGGACAGGAGAGTGATGACGTGTAGAGAAATTTTTTGGGCAGATAGCAGCACACAGATGTTGCTTGCAGCTTTGTGGTGGATGGAGTAAGATGGGACATCTTAAGAATTGTGCAGAACACATTCACTTGGGTTGAGGGCCCTCATCTGTTGTAAGGAGAAGGAGCCTCCAGAAGGAATGAGAGAATTAACAGCCAGGGAGAGAGATGAAAAAGAACAAGGTTCTGGGAGTCAGAGGATGGATCAGGATTCAAAAATGTCAAGAATTTCAAAATGATAAAAATGAAATCCTCAATGGCTTTAATTTTTCCTCTTTTTCCCCCATGGTGAAAAATTTTGATACAAAGAGCCTCTTACATAGACTCCTCTAACCTACTCTGCCGTGATGGGTCCTCAGTTAAACTATCTTTGTCAGCTCTCAGTCTGTTCTTTCATAATTCCCAGGAGACATGAGAACATGCCATAAATGTTTTCAGAGAAACCGAAGTTCACTTTCCAGAATGACATCAGTGACACTTTTACCAGAATGACTATGTCAACTAGACAGGTATAAACCCCATTGCTTTGGGTCTAGGCAGCGGGCATAATTATTTTTGCTACATCCTGTTTCTTTATATCACATCCAGTTCAACAAAACAACAGAAAAAATAAGAAAAAAAAAGAGAACGGGTTGGGGGGGGCCTTATCTGCACAGTTGCAATGAATAGACTTGATTGGGTTCTCACACAGCAGGCAGGTGATGGCCGTTGATGGTCTATTTCGGGATGAAACTTTCGACTGGCCACAGGTGTTTTTCCTTTTTTGGCTCTGCGGCCCTGCCATCATTAAGTTTGCCTGAGGCAGCAGACAGCTTCGGGAGACCAAAAGCTGGGGGGAGGCAGGGTGGGGAGACAATCCAGCTGACATTTTAAGCAGGAAACGCAACCATCTGAATGTAAAGGAGATAAGCCCCATCTTTACACAGACTCTTCACGCTGGGGAAATTGAGGTAAAGCAGGACAGGATTTGGAGCAGGGAAATGAATTCTGGAGCATGAATCTTTGGTATCACCCAGCTCTTGCTGCGCCTTGTCACTGGTGACCCCTTCTAATTATCTAGAAATGGTGAAGATGAGAGTTGAGGTTTGAAGTTATGACTGGAAAGCTGTGATTTTCATGGGGGATGCTTTATCAAATTTAACACTTATTTTAAAATAAGTATTTGCCAAACAACAAAAATAGAAAAGAAGCAAAGTAGCCAATGACCTTGTAAGATTCCATCTTACTATCCACTAATAAATAACATTTCTAGGATATTGCAGAGAAGAAAATGCTCTCTTCCAGATGTGAGCTCCCAGGAGTTTTTGCTCTAAATTTCTTTCATGAGGGGGCAAAGCTTAAAAGAAAAATTTAAGCTTGATATACAATGTTTCCAGGAAAGTGAACATATGATCTTAATTTTACCTTAAAATTTAGATGAAAAACAAGATCATGTTTTTCACACAAAGCTTTCACTGGGGCTGGAGAGGAGTGAATGGACATCAGTGTGCATGATGGCATCCTTGAGACATCAGTGAACATATCAGCTCTACCCTGTGTTAAGTAACTCAAGCTGGATGCAGATTTTATTTCTGCATATGAAGGATCATAACTAGAGGCGAATTATGTAAAATAAAATGAATAGCATTTGGTTATGTAATTTCTAAACATAGCTTAAAAGTACAGATTTCATAGATTTTTTTAAAATGAGGATCTTGCAAAAAAATAATCATTTTGTTTGTCTTTCTTTTTCTTTTAGAATACAGTACATGGACAGTTTCCCAGTTATTAAAAACTGATTTGTAGGGCATAGGGGAGAGTGGGAACAATTCTAAAGGATCACAAAATCATATTATTGAAAATGATCTTAAAACCTCAGGAGAGCCCAGACATTTATTTTGTCATCAAAGTGTATTTTTAAGAGAATCAGAAAAACATTATGCACTGTGACAAATCCATAGTTTTAGGGAGGAAAATGATGTCTTATAATAGAACAAGTCTTTTCAAAGAACAGCCCAGCAAACAGAGCATTGCCAAAGTTAGAGCAGAGAGACTTGTCTTCCAGATCCCGTTCTCATCTGCTAGAAGGTCTTGTCTCTCAGTTATCACACAGAACTGTCCATGTAGCTGTATAGACAGAATAATACATTTTTTCATCAAGTGAGCCACAGACATTCTGAAAGCAATTTAAAAATGATCACTGTATTTTTTTTTGCCTTCAACCTCCATCCCAGCCCCAATGGTGAAGCCATTTCCAAACACACCTCCTGCTCTAAGAGAAGAAGAGGTGGCAGTTACATACTGCATATTTATGTGTGTTGGGGAGATCTTCCCAGTGGTCCTAATGCAGTTAGGCATTTGTGCTGGCCTGCCTTTGGGGTTCTGACAGGGTACATCCTCAGCTGCTATCACTAAGAGCACCACCTGTGCCTATTCACTATGTTTCCCTTTAAAAGGGCCCTGCTCACCTCCTATCCTCCCTCTTCTTTCTTTCTCTCCCTCTGTCTTTCTCTCTCTCTGTCTCTGCTTCTCTCTGCCTCTTTCCTCCCTCCTGCTGCTCCTATCCCCAGAGGCCAGTATTCCCCCTCCTCTTTCCCTTTTTACAATCCTTCTTCCTTAATACAAAAAACAACAACAACAACAAAAAAAAAAACCTCTGCTTGAACTCTATAGCATGGCGTCTTTCTCTCTCCAGCCGCCTTTTTTTTTTAATTACAACACTTAGAAATATAATTGTGTATTGTTTGCTAAGACAATTTCATACGACTTGCTCACTTGGATTCTGGGATAGGTTACTTCAAGCTAGAGTTCTGAAGGCTGCTTGAAGGGAATTCGTGCTGCCCATGTTGGAGGTGTTGTGAACAGGCCTAGACCTGCATGCCAGTCACTACTCAGGGGACTGAAGGATGATTGCCATCCACTTTGGGTTTCACCCCAGAACGCGTGCTGGGCAACTGGACAGTGGAGAAGCTCAGACTGCTCAAGAAACTTCTGAGTGGGCATCTGAACAGACTTAGCCTATTGGGAAATGGGGCCTTCTCTATGGTTCTGTCAAGGATAGAACAAAACAGGCACTTTTGTTTCTAATTCCAAAATTCAGACGTATAATCCAGTCCTTTCGAGCAGGTTAAGACTGGAATTATTCATGGTTAGAAGTCAATTCTCTTTTGTTGTTACTAACACAGTACCAGGCATTCCAAAGATGTATTTCTATTCCTCATTGGTAGCTTGGCAGAAGGACAGTCTTTGAAACAGTGAGTTGCCATGACTAAGAGAATAAAGCCTGCCTATAATGGACACAACTGCTATGTCCATTCAATAAACCCTACTGAAGCCTGTGCTGTTCAAAGAAGAGAGTGATCCTCTAAGGAAGACAAAGAAGGAGAGAAGCAAAGATGCTGCCTGAGAGTTTACCAGGGAACAGAGGGGGCACGATGCTGGATAATGTCAGCATTCTCTCTGGAGAAGGGGGGTCGGACTCAGGAGGTAGAAAGAAGCAGGGGCTATCAATGCCATCAGCAGTTGGAGGATGCTTCTTAGAAGAGGTGAGTAAGATCTGAGCCTTCAATAATGGGGGACTGTGAAGAAGCAGAGATTTGAGAGTCCCAAGAATGATAAAAGCTTTGAGGGCCGGATGGGAAGATGAACACGTGTTGGGAAAAGAGAAGTTTATTTTGATTGGCATTTTTTATTCAGTTTATAGTTTGTTGAGGAAATGTATCTGGTTTCAGGGATCCTTTTCAGTACTTGACATGCAAGATTAATTAGTGCCACAGCAGGAGAGTTATGGAAAAGCCTATACAATGGTGCTGCAGTCAGTTCAACCACAAAATCCCATTATCTTGCAAAGGAGACTTGGTGTTTGCTTGGGAGGGGCGTCTCAAAGAAACTCCTTTTAGAAGTGAGTTTGTTGTGGGGTATAATGCTGCCTTTTTTGTTTTGCTTTGTTTTGTTTTTTGTTTTGTATTGTTTTATGAAATTCTCTTGGCTTTGGATTGCATCACCGACTTACATTCCAGGAAATCTTGGTTTTCTCTCTTTTATGTCTAATGATTTTTAAGAATAGCTTGTCAGACATCATAGACTGTTTCCTAAAAATTGTATTTATTTATTTACCCTGTTGGGGAAGGCACTCATGCCACAGCACGAGTTCGGAAGTCAGAGGACAACTTGTGACAGTAGGTTCCCTCCCTCTGTCCTGTGTCTCCCAGGGATCTAACTCAGACCACCAGGCTTGAAGACAAGTGCTTTCACCTTGCTGGCCCATAGCAAAGTGGCTTTTATTCCTGTGTGCTCCATCTTCCTCATCCCACCCCTGCCCAAAAGGGTGCTCCCAAGTCAGTGTTGACGGGAGAGAAAGTAGGAACTAATAAACAATTACAGACAGATAGTTGTAAATTGCTGTTCTGCTGGGAACCATACAGTCCCTACCCTCTGCTTCATAAGGAACTGGGTACCTGAGTGCTTAGCGGTGACTGGAAGGGGACAGACAGATAGTGCCCTGGAAGTGCCACTAGAGCAGCTGTGTATCCACTGGGCTTCCTAACCACACCTGAGGTCACCACAGACAAGTCTCATCTCTTTCACTTCAGACTTCACTTCTCCTCACTTCTCCACATTTTGTGCCTATGGCCTCTGATTCTTGGTGCTGTCTTAAACTCTAATAATGCTGACAGCCTACATTTTCTTCTTTCATTTTTTTCAGTATCATTTTTATAGTAGCCTATAAACTACCTCATTAATCAGATAGTGTAAAATCCAATTAGAGACATTAGAATCCAGAAATACAAGTGTTAAGGAATGTATTTCTTGATTGACAAGGAAGCCAAATAGACCCATCTATTTAGAATCTTAGCAACAATTAGCTGCCTTAGTTTCATTTATTGTGACATAAAAAATCTGGTTTATTGAGAGCTCTATTGAAGAAGATTTCTATGATATGCACCATGAGAAAATATCTTCAAACTAAAATGATTGTTTCGCTGTAATAAATTGAACCATATGTACACTGTGTTATTCAATCTTTTTTCTTCAAGGCATAAATTGATATTAAAGAACGTTTAAGTCATAACACATGGTTATCCAGGCATGAACGAGGCAATAACCCATATAAGTTGCCAAGGTGAAGCCAAAGCATTTATTAGAGGTTTGTGTTGTTTTTGAAAAGTGCATGGTTGGATAAACACGGATTAGTGCTATTATGCTGCTACGATGACTCAAGTGTGTTTTCACAGTGTCAGTAATTTTTATGTTTAAAAATCACTGGTGCAGTATATTAGCTATAATTTATGTTTATCATCTTGTGTACTCTAATAGGTTTCAACAAACCATTTAACACTTCAGCTTGTGCATATACATTACTTAATAGGTATTTATCTTAAAAAAAGAGATACTTAACGGGACTTTCAAAGCTTTCAACTGCATGCTAAGAGAGAATACTGCAGTGTGTCACATTAACTTTCTTTTTCCTGTTTGCAGTTAACTTTGAACAGTATGGCTATCTGTGTCTTTGTTTGATGCACCTCTGAATGGCACAAGAAGAGTAGAGTCTGCTAATGTCCTTGCCAGCAGCACTGAGTGTCCGCCCGTCACACTTCCTAAGTAGTGTGGGTCCAGCACACAGCCAGCACAGCTGAAAATGTGACAGAGGTTTCCGTGATCAGTTGCCACATTGGGGTGCCCTTTCAGAAAGGACTGGCTTGCCTCCTGGTGTAGCTGTGTCTATGAGACTCTTCATGGCTGCTATGAGCTGCATTCTGCCTTGGGAGAGCATGGGAGATTACCCTGGGGGTGGAGGCGTGGAGGGGAGTCACGTGGGAATCCTGCCACACGAGGTTTGCAGCAGCCCTACCAGAGGGGGACTTCATTTATCATGACACTATTGATTCTTCCAGATAGTGCTATGCTTATTGTTTTTGCTGCAATGATGACCTATTTCTCTTCTGATATCTTAGGTAGATGAATTACCAGAGTTTAGTGTCCCATAAAAGAGATTGATCCATATTTAAAATGTACCAAGAGTTGGCAATGTGATAAAGTTCTGTCTTTTCCTTCTCCCAGTCGTCTATGTTTTGGCTTGCTGACAGACATAATGGAGACAGAGTTGGAGCAGAAATACTTGTGAATCTGTAGTTCCTCCTCAAACAAATGGTAACACTTTATTCACTCCTAAGGAGGTTAGGTGAGAGTTTGTTTGGGATCCTGAAATTATTAATATACCTGTCTCCTCAGTGGTAAAATTTTATAAAGTGACTATGAATTCTCTAGAGTCAAACAAGCACACCAATTGGCTGAGTTAGCACAGAAAGGCCAGAGACAAATTGACAAGGATGGGTTGTATAGTGCTAGGCGCTATCTTTTCTCTGATTAAATATTTGTCCTTATACCCATAGATAAATGTAATCTCTACCCCTTCATCAAGTAAACTTCCCTTTGCAACATACAACTGCAGAAAGCCAGAACCAATGAAAAACTGAGTTATGGAGCCCAGTTCCAATGGGTGCATCTACAAAATATGCCTGGACCCAAGACTGGGGGAATAGTACAGAAGATGGTTCAGAAAAATTGTAAGAGCCAGAGGATTGAGGAGTTTGCTGTGAAATTGTGTCTCCTAGGAATGTCAGAAGCTACATCTCCAATGTCTCACCAATGTGACTATCTAAACATGAACAGAATAAGAACGACACCAGTGCACATCAGAAAGTGGATGGAGAAAAGCCCATGAGGTCTCAACTCTACACAAAGAACTATAGGCCACTGAGGAGGTGGCCCTCCCTAGGAGAGAACACACCAGTTGGTTCTTCAGTGCCAAACTGTCAGCGGTTCTGAAAACATATCCACAGACAATAACATACAACTGAATGGGTTACAGTATAAGAACATATATGCACATGCATATATGCATACAATAGCAATTAGTGAAAAAAAGGCCACAAATTTGAAGCAAGCAAAGCAGGGAGGTGTATACAGAAGGGTCTGGAAGGAAGAAAGGGAAGGAAGAAATGTTGTGATTCAATTACAGTCTCAAAGAGAGTAGTGATATCTCTTTGACACCTTACCAGACGTTGCCAATGTATTTGTAAGGTCTTTTTTGGTATTGGCAACCTCTGTCAACTGACCAAAAAAATGTTTATTAAACATTTCAAATTCTTCTACTTTTGTGATACTCTTTAAACTGTGTGTAAAAATATCATGGCTGATTCATATGAAAATGAATATGATTGTGTTCTCTGTGAAAAGAATTAGAAGGAAAAGCTCATTAGCATTATGCACAAACATCACAGCTTCAGAAGAATCAAGAAGGATAACCCTTTATGCTCATGCTTCCAGGGGAACTTTCTAAGATAATGAAGAAGTGTCCAGAAGGAGAAACCTTTATATCTGAGCTGTCTTATAGAGTAATATCCATATTCACTAATCAGTAGTTCAGTATTTGGTTAGTGAAACTGAAGAATTATTTTATTTTCTTGTTTTTTAGCTTTTTTCCGAGACAGGATCTCAGGCTGGTCTTAAATTTCCATTGTGCCCAAGGATGGCCTTGATTTCTGTTCTTCTTGCCTTCACCTTCTAAATTCTGGGATTATGGGTGTGCATCATGACTTACAAATCAGAACCTTAACATATTTGATTTTAATATTCATAACTACATGTGGCTAGTGGTTACCACAGTGGATACTGAAGAACTGTTTACCTGTGGGAGCAGAAGAGCAGAGCTGGGTGCAGCAGGGCAGTGCTCTTGTTCAGAAGTCACTTAAGGAGACATCAGAAAACACAAGAATAAAGAGGGCAAGTCATGGAGACTCTGAAATCTGAAGGGTAAGAGTTCTCTGAAAATATAAAGTTATCTACAAATGAAAATCACAGCAACATAAACAGTAGTTATGGGACTACATTATATATAACAAAAACTACATTTAAAGAATGGAGAATATAGCTACTAATGAGGTATTAAAGGGTTTAGATATTATCAGTGCTATTCTTTTAAAGATTTTAATTTTTATTATTTTATGTATATGTGTATCCATGTCTAGAGGTGTGTGTGTGTGTGTGTGCGTGTGTGTGTGTTCAAGAAAGCCAGAAGAGGACATCACATTCCCCTGGAGCTAAGTTACAGGTGGTTCTGAGTTTCCCAACCCAGTTCCTAAGAACTAAAACTGGGTCCTCTGAACAGTAAATGCTTTTAATCTCTGATTCACCTATAACACCAAGGTTATTACTATTCTTCTTCTGCTTTTTTCTTTAAGGTATATTTAAAAATATATACAGATTTGTTTATATGAAAACAATTACGTGGAGGAATACTAATGGGATATCTATACTGCCCCCACCTTAGGAATTGGTAACCCATACCCGTTTGTGCGAGCATGGAAGAGTACTAATGGGATGTCTACACTGCTCTCACCCTAGGAGTTGGTACCCATCCTTGTTTATACAGATAAGAGCCATGCTTCCTGCTCTTTCATCACAAGTGTGCTCCATCCTTCATGTCTTTAGAGAGACATGATTTCTTCTCATCTCCTCAGCCACAGCCTCGACCAGACCCAGATGAGTGACCTGGTGTTCCACAGTACACAATGCTACCTTCTTTCTCCCTGAGGTCAACCCCAGGCACAGTGCCTAGGTCATGTTGCTCACCACTTGAAGAACACATTCTTCTTGTTCTGTGGAATGAATATTTATGATAATCTACAGTATTATTTTGAAATCCTAACCACCAAGATGAAGGGTTTGGAGATGAAGCCCCTGGGAACCAAACTGATGACAAAAATGAAGTCCCCCCAAATTGGATTCGTGCCTTTGAAAGTATACAAGAAAGCTGCATCTCCTCTCTCTGGTCTCTCTTCTCCTTTAGGTGCCAAGATATGAGAGGACATCTATCTACACAGTGGGTAAGGAGGATCCTCAGCAGATACTGGGTCTGTCAGAGTGTTGGCCTTGAACTTTCCAGCTCCTAGATGTCTAAAGAAGGGGCATTGTGTTTTATCGACCCTATGTATCAGACTTTATTCTAGCAGAGAAATATGGTTAAGACAAAGGGCTTCCTGTCATCAATGGTGCTCAAGGTCTTCAGGATGTCACCCCTGCCTCTTTTCCTGCATTGGTTCTTATCTGTCAGTCTCAAAAGACATTATCTTCCATCTTCTCTTTTAGCCCTTTGGAAGCTGTGGCATAGTCTTTGCTGCCTCTTTGTCTTTGTGCAGATTGCTCTGACGATTTTCTCCCCATTTCACTCATCCTTCAAGATGCACCTTAAAGTCACTTCCTCTGCAAACCTTTCCCCACCATAGCCCCCTGAAAAAGAAGCAGAGATTCTTCTGATCTACCTTTAGTTACCATGACTCTGAATTCTTCCATTTACTCTCTTCAAAGCATAAGGAAGTTCCCTTATTATTCCTTGAATCCCCACTACTCCACATTGACTGGCACCCAGGAAAGACATCCTTCAAGTCTGTCAATGACTGAGTACATGTACACTCAATTCTCACTTGTGGGTATGACTGAGGTAGTTTAAGTGGCCAGTGTTCTGCTTTGACCTGTCAATACAAGTGAGAAATGTTCAATACTGATATCTTCAGTCTTGGAGAAATTAATACCTAAAATTTAATTAAGTAAATTTTAGCTTATTATTAGAGAGGATTTTTCATTACTAACTCAATAATCTCAAATTCATACAGGATTTAGAAATATTAATATAAACAAATATTGTTGCTATTTAGTATTTTGAATGTTTGCTCTACTTTTCATCATTTTAAAATTTTGTATACTATCTTCTAATTATATATTTATTTAATTTTGTATACATGACTTTACACAAAATTCTTTTTCTTATTAAGTATGTTCAAACTTGTGTTAGCTTCAAGTATCAAGAAGGAATGTAAGATATTAACTTGGTCTAAATGCAAAATGTAGAATAAGGATCAATATTTTATGGAGATAACTTTAACATTAGTATATACTTGGTCACTATAGCATACCTCTTTTACATCCCCATCTTTGAGCCAAAGTGAAAAAAATAGAATTATGCTATTTTGAGGCCTTTTTAGGTTTATATTCCATGACTTCCTTATGTGTGACAGCAATGTAAGCCTGTATAAGTAGGTAACTTTTCATACCTATGCATTCCTGGGTTTTCACTGGTGTTCTGCCACAGCAGCGTTAGGAGAACATCCAGCATCCTTCCAATCACCCTGTGAGGCACCAAAACAGGCACATGAGAAGGCAGGGTGTTTGACGACTGGTGGAGGGGGTATCGATGATTCTGTTGTAAGGGTTTTACATTGGAATGTGTGTTAGTCAAGGTTTAAATCGACTCCTTTATTATTTCATTACACACCATTTATTTATTCCCTTGTATAGCTTAGTATAAAAGAACACAGCAATTAATAAAACCCAGTGTCTGCCCTCCCCTGCTACTAGTGACAAACAGCAGTGATGGTGGTAGATGAGAAAGCCCAGAAGAGCTCATCTGAAAGGCTGACGGGAAAGAGTGGGCACTGAGGGTGTGATGACTCCAGGAAATGGAGGACCTTGCAGAGCTTGGTGGTAGTATGGTGGAGAGGGTAGCTTTAGACGCAAAGTCTTAGCAAAGACTTAGGCATGTTACAGAGTATGTGGTTCATCAGATTCTAAGAGAAAACATGAGTATGATGTTTTATTTTATTATTCCTGTAAGTCGGGCAAACTAGACCTAAGCGTCAAGTTAGCCAGCTTTGTGGGTAATCACAGATTCCAAAGGCTGACTGTCTGCCTTTAAATTCTGCCCTCTTTACTTGGATAACATTGGTACTACATATATTTCTATTGATTTAAAGATAAAAGGAGTGAAAATGCTGCTAGTCTCACAGGATGGTTGTGAGGATGAACTATCTAGCACACTTAGAAAACTTGGCTTATAAGAAATGCCAGCACATGTATGTTTGCTTACATTATTGATATATCTAACTCCCATTGATTACACAATAGCCCCTTCTTTTCAGTGGGAGGATCTCTGCCCTCAATCAAGTCACATGATTACTATGTTATATTTGTGTAGTAGGACAGTCTATTGTTTAAAAATGAAGTTCTAGTGTTTAACATGCAAATAGGATAATTAGTTCTCATTCATGTCAGAGAGGCAAGTGTCAACAGCTCCCAGAAAATGTGGGCTCCCTCTTGTTTGTGTATCAAGTGGATTATAAGAACAAAGATAACATCTTAATGACCAGAAGGCTTCGATTCCTTTATTGATGTATGTGGAGAAACTTGGAAATTTGGCTTGCAATCTTCTCTTCTAAAATGAGAGGGTGCTTTTTAGACAGTAATATGTTTAAGATACAAATAAAGCTACTGCCTCAGAGGACAAGA
Organism: Mesocricetus auratus; assembly: GCF_017639785.1. Classification (NCBI taxonomy): domain Eukaryota; kingdom Metazoa; phylum Chordata; class Mammalia; order Rodentia; family Cricetidae; genus Mesocricetus; species Mesocricetus auratus. The sequence goes on along the minus strand of NW_024429202.1, from coordinate 1,708,043 downwards.
AAAGTGAGGTTCAAGTTCTTGAGAGAATTATCTTGCCAAATCATGTAAGTAGCACAATCTCTGAATTCTTTAAAAGCAAAAGAAGCCAGTTAGCTGAAGAAAATGAGGGAGGGGTTGAAACAAAGGATTCCAGAATACTGCTGACATGAAGAAATCCTTTGAGTACCACCGTAGATGGCCATGATCTTTCACGTCAACAAGGAGAACATTTAAACAAGGTAACAAAGCATTTTAAATGTATAAACCTATAATTTACATTTTATTGTAATAGCAAAAATTATAGTAAAAATTAAAATGCACCTTAAACTTCATATTTATAGACTTAAACATTTCAGTTGTCATGGTGTTCCATATCACTATTGTTGTGTGTGTGCATGTGTGTGTGTGTGTGTGTGTGTGTGTGTGTGTGTGTTTTGTCTTTTGTTTTTGGTAAGACATTGTTGTATAGAAAATACTACCACTCTATACTTCCATTTGAAGGTGAAAGTCTCTCAAACTATGAGTCTCCTGAGCAAATTGCAGCGACAGATAGATACCATCTTTGCTGTATTTCCACTTCTTGTCTGTCTTTATTTCTGTTGGTTTATTTATTTATTGTTGATCACTCCACAGTCAATGTGCCTGGCACTTGCTCAGCTCTGGGGATGGATAGAGGATCAGATAAGACATGCTAGCTGTCCTGTAGGACGCATGCCCTAGAAGGGCCATGACTGAAACTGTATGGTCAGAATTTGGAGATCTAAGTACAACATTTCCCTTCCTGGCAATAATGATCGTAACACACAGACCTGAGTCTCAGGGATGCTCAAAAGGAGCAGGTTTACAAAGGGAGAACTGGAGTTTCATCACGACCCAGATAGTGATGTCAGGGTGATTGTTGTTCAGAAGAAAACACTGAGCTGGGCTGTAACCAGGGAGGAAGTAAAGCCAAGGCTTGTGAATGAGATCCTCAAGGAGGGCATGCTCAGGAGTGCAAAGGCCTGCTCCCAACATAACCTAGAGGAACTTCACCCGTGAGAGCCCTGGGCATAAAATGCAGTTCTTGTTGCTCAAGTATATTCCCCATTCTTATCAAGAGATAGTTTTAGAAAGATCTCTCAATTACAAGGAAGCAAATTCACCTGGCTTGAGCTTTTCATGTTCTCTAACTCAGATGAGAATCAATGACTCAGACATAAATTCAGAACATTATCTGTATCTCCATAAAAACAGAGGTCACAGACTTGGGGAGAATTTTGGTAAGTAGCACATTCTTGACTGTGAGAGGCAGAATAAGAGGTTTGTGAACTTAAAGATGGGTTTCAGAACACTGATTTGTAAATATATAGATTAACTTTCCCAGTAAAGTTAGGCTAGGCACCAAGGATGAAAGAGTTGAGTGAGACTGCTGATGTGAAACTGTCTTGGAAAATAGAGGAGTATAATTTACTAGCATAAATGCACCTTCAGGTTTACATCTTCCTATTATTACAGGTAATTTCTGAAGGAGTGCTAACAGGCAATCAAGAATCTGCAGGTCAATAGCTTTGATGAGCTGTCTCTGAGTTTGGATTTTGAGACTCCTGATGTCATCTGCCATGGTTCTGTATTGCTCTGACTTCTGCAGCAATGGTCAGAACATGGGATTCTGGAGCCCCAGAAGGAGGTCTATGTAAGTGTTTAGATACATTTCAGGGTGAGGTACCATCTCTCTGACCTTGGGGGAACTTTGGATACTACCACTAAGCAACTGTTTCCTCCTCTATTAAACACAGAGGCAAATGCATACCTTCTTGTGGTGCAATGTGATCAGTATCACAAGGATGAGAAATTTCTATTTCTCTGGATTGATGTCTACTGCCTAGAACAACAAGCACTCTGTACAGATCTGTTGGATAAATGTGTGTTCCAGATAGAACATAATCAGAATAGAAACACTAGTGATGTACTTTCACCTGGAGAGAAGGGATCCTTAGATGAAGAATCACTGAAAAATCTATGCACTGCAGCATTCCAAGACTGGCAAAGACTGTCAAGGAGAGCTACCTGGGGTGGAGGTGGATTATCAGACACAAGTAAAAGCAGTAAGGAACACTGCCTTGAACAGAGTTTTTGCATTCTCAGGACTTCAAAACTCTTCATTATACAATGCAGAATTGTGATCTTCCAAAAAGGGAATAAAATGCATAGCTCAAGCCTGTGTAATCAGAGGACCTTTTGGCTCTAGACTGTTTCGCTGTACTTGGATAGCTTCTTGGCAAATTTGGGTCTACTCGTGAGTAGCAGAGCAGACATTGCAAAGGATTTATTTTTATAGGGCAGTAAAATGCCTTTTTCAGGTCAGGGAAGGCATATTCGGGGATGATGTGGAGTTCTCACAACCCAAGACAGCCATCGAGGAGATTTCATTCCAATGAAGCAGTTAGGTGAATGAAAACAAATGAACATAAAATAAGTATATAATAACACCTTGGGAGAATTAAACAACTCTCCACTTAACAGCTGTCACATAGATAATCGTAGCAAGTAGATTGATTATGAAAGAAGAAACTGTACGCTTAAAAGGGAAGCAGCTGAGTTTGCTTATATCACCTATAAAGGGACTACTTTTCTTTGGCAGATTGATATTGCACACAGGGTCGAAGTTTCATTAAAGACGTATGGTGGGATGGTAAAGCAGAGTGTTACAGAACCTGTATGTATAATCAGATCATGCATTGTATCACACTATCAGGAAATGCAATGATATTAATGTATTCTGGGTCATGCTATCCCTTAAATGGCATTTCTACACAAAGAAACCATTTGACATTGTGTTATATCCATAACAATGAAAATATCATCAGCACATTCCTTATAAAATGACAGGTGTATGGAATTTTTCCCATTGTTCAATTTTATGCTTGTCTGTTGTGACTTCAAAAAGTAGCTGTGTTCACATCCTAATAAAGTCATTGTATATCTAAGGAAAGAATTAAAAAATGAAAGTTGGAATACAAACAAGCCAAATAAGAAAATAAAATTTTAAGTTACCCACGTCAAGGGGTACTCACACCTGCAGAAAATGTGTTCTTCCTCTATGTAAACTTCCTGCCGAAAACAGGTCACAGTTAACAGCTGGATCATCCTGGAGAGGTTTAGATTTTTTTAAACAATTAGTTTTATGTTCTTTTAAATAATTGCTTCATTATATTTGGTACATCTGTGCAAGGGTCTGATGATGACATTTGGTAAATTTCCAAATAGCTGGAAAACTGGGGAATACCAGTTAGGCAGTCGAGAAAGCCACCTGTCAGTGTAGAAAAGAGGCTTCCTCCGTGTGAAAGAGAAATTGTTTCAACAAAAGAACTGATTCTGTTCTCTGACGAAATGGCTGTGCTTCAGGTGAGGCTTCTAGACCCTGTGCTTTCTTTAAGGAGATAGGCTGTAGATAGTTCAGATGAGACTAACAGAAACTGACAGAAGGTTTAGAAGACAAGACCTGTGAGAAGAGACAAGCAGCCTGGGCACAGTCATTCAAGCCAAAGGAGACAGAGGGGAAACATAACTGTCTACCAGAGACTGAAATGATGCTCCAGGCAGAAGAGGTATGCAGATTAGCTACAGTAGCAAAGGGCAGAAGGAAGAATAGAGCCGGGCCCACTCTACTTAATATTAAGAACAATTTTCAAAAAAGCTAGCTATTCAAAAGACACTGCTGTTCCAAGGCTTATAGCTATGGAATTGAGAGAAGACCCTTAATAATGGTTGGAAATCCTTTTTAACCAATCTTGGACCTAGATTTTAGGTGGTCATGTGTCTCTCTGGTTAGAAGTGATCATGTGACACTCTGTTTACTTTAGTAGCATGTTTTGGTTTCAAAGCAAATGTATATCAAAGCATTCACATAGCCATTGCATAGAAAACATTGTCTGGAGATAAATAAGAAAGATAAACAGAAGACACAGAGAGAAACAACACTTTCTTATGGCATATGTGAGGTGCTGGGTGCACCAGGGGTACAAAGACTATTCCTGACTTTATACAAACCAATAAAGTCCTTCTCTTCTGTCCTATGATGCTGGACCTTAAGACAGGGTTACATGAGTACTAATTATGCAGTCTATGACTGAGCTTGACACATGACTCCAACTCTAATAAATTGCATCTTGCTGTTGGTTTTCACATTAAGTATTGTTTCGTTGTTTGTTTGTTTGTGTGTTTGTTTGTTTGAAACAACCATTTCTGCCTCATCAGCCTTGCTTTCTTGAGTAACTTTTTATTTATTTTCCTTAAAATTTTTTAGATATCATAGAAATATTAAGGTACACAAAGAAGGGATATCCTATGATCTTTTATTGAGGGAGAAGTCACTTACATGAGAAGTTAACAAAGCCGAGAACCAAATGTCCTCACGCTACTCTCTGGGACACAACTGGAACCCAAAAAAGGGCGTGTCTCCCCCCAGTCTTTTATCCCCTTTACATACCCATGACCATCCCCGTTTGGACATGGTCAGTGCTATGGGTATGTAAGATGTGTTTATTTTATACATAATAGTGTTTTGCTTCTGTACACCATGTACATGCCTGATGTTCAAGGGGGTCAGAAGTGGGTGTCAGATCCCCTAGAACTGTAGCTACACATGACTGTGAGCCACTGTGTTGGTGCTGAGAATTGAACCTGGATGCTGAGCATTGAACATGCATCCTCTGGAAGAGCTATGGGTGCTTTTAAACACTGAGCCCTGGAGTAACTTTTTAAGTACGATTAAATGTTTTAATGAAAGTAGAACATATGTGCTGTAGGACAAACGTTGGTGTGATTACATATTTGAATGACCAGGGAACATAATTTTTAAAAGGACATTCAGGAGAAGCTTCTGAGAAAGTGACATCTGAACAAGCAGGGAACTGAGTGTGTGAGGGACACCTTCAAGAAGACATCCAGATTAATCAGTTTCTAAGACAGGAGATTTAACTTAGAAATCTAGCTGCTACAGGTATATCCTACCCTACATTCTTCTCAACACAGAATCATAGCCGTTTCTTTGCAAGTGCTACATTCCAGTTGGGATTCATTAATAGGAAATGCAATTTTGCTGGGTATGGTGCTGCAGTCCTTTAATCCTAGCACTGGGGAGGAAGAGGTTAGCAGATCTCTGTGAGTCCAAGGGCTGTTTGGTTTCCATAGTGAATTCCATGCCAGCCAGGTCTTCATAGAAAGATCCTATCTTAGAAGAAGAGGGAGGAGGGGAAAGGGAAGCAGAGGGGGAAGAGGGTGAGGAAGAGGATAATTCAGTATTAAAAACTCCAGGTTTTAAAAACTGAAATACAAAGCAAAACTTGTCTAAATACTTGTGTCTACATATAAATCCTTATATATGACTGTGTTTGCATACCTTTCTTTGTGCATATATTTTTATTTTTTCAAATTCCATAGATGGGTAAAAGTTTTATTGACAACCTATTTGTCTTTTGCTTCACTTCTGAAAATTGTGTTTTAAAAAGCTAAATTTAAGCAAGTGTACAATGATTCTACAACCAGAGCTTAGACTATTTGCTAAACAACCACTTAGAGCAGACTATGCTAAATAAGGTACTGTCAGCCTTAGCAGAAGCAATCCTGCTACACAATTATTTTCATTGCAGCCCTGACAATTATGTTAATATATGTGAAACAGCAATGGACACCTAATTATGACACCTAATTATGCCAATTGTATATATATACATATGTATGTATATATATATATATAATTGAACAACATTTTATTTATAACTCTCCAACTCATTCAAACGTAGGACAAAGAGACGTCATCCTCACAGGATTGCCTCGTCTTTGCAATGGGAGCAGATGCTGATTGCTTGGCCCCGAGAAACCGGCACACTTTACAACCTTGAGAGTGTGGTCTGGCCTCGTCTTCCTCGATTTCAGGCAAGTACATGTGGCCGAGGCTGGGGCTGAAGACTGATGACATTAGTTTTCTCTTCCTAGCAGGCAGATCCAGGGTTATTTTACTTAAGCAAAAAAGTCAACATCCTTAATTCCTTCTGCGAAGCATGAGCAAATTATTCTTCCCCAAACAACAGGTAAGTCAAGAAATACGTATTACACAGGACACAGGGCCGTTTCCTACCTGTTACATGTGTTTCTTTGTCTCTACCTCACTGACGTCTGCTTCCCTCCATCCCTCGCTCCCCTGGCTTTGGGCTTCTCTCCCATCTGTCTTCCTTCCTTCCTTTGGAAGCAGAGGCAGTCTTGAGGACTGTATAGCACTTCCTGATTTTGGTGGAAGAATCATGGCAGGATACATCTCAGTTTGGTCCCCTGAGCTAGGCAGTGTACTGAGGTGCTGTTCTCAGGTGGGACCAGGGTAATGAGCAGGCCAGGAGGTGACCAGTCCCTAGGGTTATCTATAGGCTTGTGCGTGCCATCTTAGTGTGACTTAATCATTCGTTCTGGTGCCAGAAGACATCAGGGGCTTGCCAGTCTGCCAGGCCAAGAGATTACCATCTGACCCAGGAAAAACTCCCCAGTCAGTGCCACAGCAGGGGACAGGAACTGCAAGGATCTTGCATGGGGCGTAAACCCATGTTCTATGTACTCCATAAATGGACAGGAGAATACTGCCTAGCCCGTTTTTGGTTAAAATCATCTACTTTAACCTAAGAATGGATTTCTGAATGTGAAGCTAAGCTTTTTTTGTGTTTTGCTTGTTTTTTGCTGTTGATATTTTCTTTGCTTTTTTTTTTGTTTTTTGTTTTTTTTTGAGATAGGGTTTCTCTGTAGCTTTGGAGCCTGTCCTAGAACTCCCTCTGTAGACCAGGCTGGCCTTGAACCCAGAGATCCACCAGCCTCGGTCTCCCGAGTGCTGGAATTAAAGGCGTGTGCTGCCACTGCCCTGCTGAGAAATGTGAGGTTAAACTTCTAATAAACTTTCCTGTGTACTCATTAAACTCAGAGTTACTGCTGGCTTAGGCTGAAACAATGGGCAGTCCCAGGGCTCAGCAGTGAAGAGGAAGCACATTGGTCACAGGACACTATATCCACAACTCTAAGCCTTTCGTTTCTAAATGAGTTTTGAAAGATCAGAACGTCTGCATTACCGAACCTATGTATTACACTTGAGGAATCCCAAGTGTCATGAAAGGGACCAACCCAGGGCTGAGAGCTGCAACTAGGCACTGGATAATCCAAGTCTGCAAACGCATCACCTGGGAGCTAGTAAAACAGGCATACATGAATTTTAATCCATGACCACTTGCCTGCCATTTAACAGGAGGTTTGTGTATATCTTAGTGCTGGAGAACAGTGAAGACATGAGATCTTTCTGGAATAAACTGAGTAGCCTAAAGAATCCTACCAGTTCCCGGTCATTCAATTGCAAACGTGGAATGGTAATTAAGAATTGCGCTTGGTGAGAATTTCAAGAATAATAACACATGTAAAGCATTTTTTGAGCAGAAGGGAAGGAAGTAGACTAACCTGATTGTGCCCAAGTAAATTACCCATTTTATTAAAAAAAAAAAAAAGCAACAACTGGGCCCTCAGCTCAACAGGTAGAAGGCCTTGTGCAGAAGCCTGATGACCTGGGTTTTATCCCCATACTAGGAGAGAACCAACTACTGAGACCTGCTCTCCAATCTCCACATCATCATCACGCACAAGTCCTGCACACACGCGCACAACATGAATAGTTTTAAATTAAAAAATAAAAATGAATAGTGGGTATGTTTTCCTCTCATTATTCAACTGTAAAAACCACTGGGTGGCTTGAGGCCCATGGAGAGGAAGCATGACTGACACTGACTAGATATCCAGGACCCAGAGGCAGAGGATAGGACCAAACACGGCTGCTCCCAACCCTCTGAAAAAAGAAAAAGAAAAGAAAGTCAATGGAATGATTAAATGATTCCTGATAATATTCTGCTATACTCATAGACTAGAGCTTAGCCCAGTCATCATCAGAGAGGCTTCATCCACCAACAAATGAAAGTAGATGCGGAGACACACACCCGAACATTAGGTGGAGCGTGAGGAGGAACCAGAGGGGTTGCAAACACCAGGAGAACACGGCCTACAGAATCAAGTAAGCATGACTCCTAGGAACTCACAAGATTGAAGCAGCAGAGACTGTATGGGTCTGAAGTAGGTCCTCTGCATTTATGTTATGGTTGTTTAGCTTGAGGTGTTTGTTGGACTCCTACCAGTAGGAGTGGGGTTGTCTCTGACTCTTTTGCCTGCTTTTGGGATCCTTTTTCTCCTTCTGTGTTACATCGTTCAGTCTTGCTATGAAGGTGTGAACCTAGTTTCATTGTAACTTGTTATTCTGTGATTGGTTGACATCCCTGGCAAGGCTGCTCTTTTGTGAAGAAACATAAAGGAGGAGTGGAACTGGGAGAGGGGAGAGATGGAAGGGAGGGACTTGGCAGTGTGGAGAGAAGGAAAACCGTTGTCTGGATGTAATATATGAGAGAAAACTAAAACAAAAACAAAGAAACAAACAACAGGGTGGCTGTTGGCTGCCCTTTCTGGCTCCCCTTCTGTGGAGTCAGCTGGGAATACATAGAGAAGCCATGGCATCACCTACTGAGCCAGCCCTTCTAATCTAACTTCTGTGGGTCACAGAGAGGAGACCAAACTGAGTTTTGACTGTCAAGTAGGAAAGGAGTAAAGCGCTCCCATTAGATGATGATCAAGGCATCAATCTTCCTAAATTAATTTCCCTCCCTCTGACACTTGGGAAACACCAAAACATACCTGGGAAAATATCCCACAGAAAGCATAGCCTGTACAAGCTACCTCCTCAAGAAGTTAACGTTGTGTACCCTTTGATCCAGCTTAGGGCCGCCAATCAAGTTATATGTAATATTAGTCAAGATTCACTGGAACTCTGCAGGCCTGAGGGCACCCACAGATTCCATGTGGTTCTTTTCAAAATACCAGCATTTTAAAAAAGATTCAAATATGTGTGAGAGCTATAAATCCTTCTGTGTTAAGTGTCATGCTGTCCCTTTGGGAGACTCTCCTGGGCATAGATAATTACTTCTATCTGGGGAATGACGATTCAGAACATTTTTGATTCATATCTTCATTCTTCTGGCAGGTCTCTGGCATGAGTCACATGCAAATCAATGAAATGTTTTCTGAAATGTACTAGCACAGCTATACTCTACCCAGACTCCAAAATATGTGGAGAAAGGGTGAGAAGGGATATTTCTACTTCATCCCCTCTTCTCTCAAAAGGATAATCAACACTGAGCGTGGCATCCCACCATTGGGACTGGGCTCCAACAAGGTAGCTCATGTACCAGGATTGTATCATGGTCCTAAGTGCCAGGGGTCCCTCAGCTAGTCCAAGCTTCTCAATTCTCTCTTACATACCGAGGGCCTAGCATGGGCCCCTGGAGTCTCCACAGTTGTAGGCCTAGAGTTCATGAGTTTCCACAAGCTTGGTTCTCTGTAGATTTCTCCATCATTGCCTTGCTCTTACATTCTTGGTTATGGGAGAGTGGCCTGCCCCTGCCCCAGCCTATTGTGCCAGACTGTGTAGATTCCTCACCTGTGAGGAGGAGGAGTGTACGAGGATGCAAGGGGGTGGGAGGAGGCAGGGGGTGGGGACAGAAAGAGATGTGGGAGGGAGAACTGTGGTTGGAATGTACATGAAATTAAAAAATAATAGAAAGGAAAATAAAGAAAAAACAACTGGATGGACAAGTCTTGGTTTTCCAATGAAATATAAGAGGTATATTTATTTATTTTGTTCATTCTATTAAATAGTGGCACTTGAGGCTGGAGAGATGGCTCGACAGTTAAGAGAACTTACTCTTCTTGCAGAGGCCCCAGTTTTGGCTCCCAGCACTCCCAATAGGTGTCTCACGACCACCTGCAACCCCAGTTCCTGGGGCTCTGATGACTTCTTCCACCCTTGTGGGCACCTGCATGAATTTGTGATACACATAGAGACGTAAATACACACAAAATTTTAAATCTTATAAAAGTGATTAAACAGTGGCACTTGACCAGCTTTAGGAGAACCCCAAAAGGAATACTATTTTAAAGTTTAATGAGAGAAATGAGCGTTCAAACCATTCTTTACATCAGGTAGAATACTATACATGAGCAATCTGTTGGCACACAGAGGAGACTGAAGAGTCAGTCAAGTCACATGCGGCTTTTCAAAGAAGACAGGCCTTAGCTTTCCCCATTTCTCTAAAGTGGGAGAAATGGCTCTATTGGGAAGAGCTCTCACTGCACGAGCATGTGGATTCTAATTCAGACCCTGCACCCGAGTAGGGAAGGCAGGGTGTGGCTACCACATTTGTAATTTCAATGCTGGGGCAGAGAAGAGGCTCACTGGGGCTTTCCAGCTGCCAGTCTAGCACTAAGAGACCCTGTTGTAAGGCAACAAGTGATAGAACAAGGCACCAGGCATCATTGGTCTCTCCATGCCCAGGTCTGCATACCCCACCCCCACAGACACTGCACATACCGTATGCACAGCACAAACACATACACATAGGTAATAAATAATTAAATGCATAGCTTAATTTATCTAGAAACATAAGAATAGCAATGAAAAGATTCCTAGGCTGAACATACTTGAACCAATGTAGCAGAAATCATGACCATTTAACACAATATGCAAGAACTCTGAGAACTCTGTATAGACTGGTTTATGTCAGTCCTCAAGGATTAAAAGTTCAAGGCAGAAGGCCTTGGCTAGAACATGTGCCATATTACATTGACTCAAGAGAACATGAAAAGGACACCTGGGAGATCATATTGAAAGGAAACTACTTCCTGTTCAGATGACAAGACTATACTGTTCCCTGTGGATGAAGGACTCTTGAAGGGAGCATGTTCACTGCATCTGGGAATACAAGCACCATGCATTATTTTTTTTCAGACTTAGTTTCTTCTCAGTGTCTATATGGAAATGGGTTTACTGTTTAGACTTCTAACTCAATCTGAATATGTGTATGGACATACAATGTCATCACCTTGATATATGATATTTATGTAATTTTGGATTGAACCTTCTGACTCTCCGGTCTTTCTTGTCAAGCAAATCAGGGAATAACTATCATGAGTGTCTTACTAAGTAAGCATTAATGAGGCAATAGAAGATAAAAGTCTACAACCACTTTGTTTTTCAAATTCGGTTTAGGAAGTATTATCCCAGACATTAATTGACTCCTCACACTTCTTTTGAGCACACAGTCTGAGAAGCTGACCTGGGAGTTTTCTTCTAAGCAGGTTATAGCAGCGTCTGCAGGAGATAACTATAGGGGCATCTGGATAGCAGAGATGCTGTGTGGGGAGCCTGCCCCTTGTGTATCCTTTGTCAGGTTTTTCTTTGGGTCTTCTATAACACACCTTTTTATTTTTTAACCTCTGGGAAGTAACAAGAGGTACCAGGCATGAGCCCATCTGGAAAATAATAGCTCTGTTGAAATGCTTGGTCCTGTGTTGTCTTCAAAGGTTTTCAAGTAAGACCCTGCCAACTCTGCGTAGCGGGCATCGTTTAAACAGAGGTCAGATGTCTGAACCCTACTTGACTTGAGCTACTGGAGCTTCCATTATCCTTTTCATTGATCCAGAGAGGCATGCACAAATAAAACCCAAACGACTATCTCCAGCAACAAGGAATCTTTAAATGTGCATCATTTGGCAGTGGCATTATCTTAAGATGATTATTCAGTGTATAAATGTTTATTGCCTTGCTTTAAGATGCACACTGTAAGATTAACAATCAGAGTGGTTTTTGTATAAATGCAATATTTCTGCTATTGTGTTTGTGGAATTCAGCTAGATAATAATTGATTCTGTGACAGGGATTGGCTAATTTGCCAACAGTATAGTATAAAACACATTTATACAGTCAATTACACCCAAGTGCATGGCCTATTTGCTTTATAATTTCATAAACTTGCCAGCAATTTAAATAAAAAAGTTCCATTAAATTATCATATCATGTGATAGAATGATATTGCCAAGTATATTAAACCATGTGTGTTCAGCCAGAATTAATTAAATATTATTACTTTTTTCTTATTAACACATTGAACTTACCCTTCCTACTTTCTACTCGAAATAGAAGCCTATTAGTGAACAAAGTAAACTTAAGGGCAAAGTTTAAACATTTTCCTGAGGGTGTTTCATTAAGAACCCTGGTTCTTTTGTTTAAACATTTGCTCTTGGTAAATGTACTTGTATTGTGAAAATATTTTATGTTCTTAGATATGAATCCTGGAAAGTTTAAAGAATCCCTTTACTTGAATTATTTGGGTAACCAAAGGGGAACATTGTGTCTTTAGCTTAGGGAAAGTCTTGATCCAAATTATCAGCTGCATCATCTACTATATTTGTTGACAATTCTGTTATTTGTGACTCTGTGAATATTAGTAAAGGAAATATACAAGGCGGGATAATTATTTAGCATTGCAAAAATGAGAAAAATGCAATACTTCCCACCAGAGAAAGTACCTGCTACATATGAAATAGATTAACCGATCTCCCCAAGGGAGTCATAGTTCAATAAATCTACGGTGAACAAAAAGACTCAAACTCTTAATATGGCCCTTGTTTTACTTTATTAAAAGCAAAATATAGAAGTGAACTTTTCCCTGGATCATTGCAATTATTCTAACTAGATGCATGCTCTCTCTCTCTCTCTCTCTCTCTCTCTCTCTCTCTCTCCCTCTCTCTGTCTGTCTCTCTGTCTCTCTCTCTCTCTCTCTCTCACACATCTCACACATGTATACACATGCTCATACGCACATGCATCTCCTCTGACCTATATTCTCACTCTTGTACTTCATCTGTGTCATCACTTTCAAGTTTTTTTTTCCAGTGTAAAATTATGAGGGAATTTTTCCATCTTCCTTTGCCTCTTGGTGTTTGATTCTTGCTTAACAATGATAATTAACTAAATATTGCATAGCATTTCTCTCATTTCGTAATTACAAAATTTTTCTTAGCGTCTTTTACTGAAAATGCAAAGCATAGTTACCAGTAATAAGAAGATTATGGCCATCGATAGTGAAAAAGAATTTAGTTATAGCAATAAAAATGGCTCTTGAGATGGGCAGATAGCTGGAAGAGGTTTAACCAAGAATGGAAGGAGGGCCTACAACGAGAGTCACTCTTTCCATGAATACCTGGCCTCTAACTCTCCAACACAAAGCCGTTTGAGTCTTACTTGGAGTCAGCCCATGGGGTTCATACCACCCCTGCCCTGAGCAGTAAATCTCACAGCGCCTTCCCACTGTACAGTTGAATCATTTTGGGGAGCATAAGTGTCTTGAGGAACAGAGTATATGTGGTGCCTTGCACAACTTAGAAATCCCTGTAACTTTCTTTAAGGGAGATGGAATCATTCTCAGATAAGCTTAACACAAGTAGGGATGTCTCTAAAACAGACTAAGGCAAAGGGAGGCTGTAACATCTCAAACAGAATCAACTAGACAATTGCTGACAAAATTGTTGCTATTTGTAACTGATAACCTAAGATTAGCAATAATATTAATTGGTTTATACTGCTCTTTTCACTTATACCTTAAAAAATATCTTCCTATATTAGTTCACTATTTTGTTAGAGAACAATTTATTCAGTACCAAATTGCATGCCGTTAGGATTTGCTAAAGGAGGCAGAGGCCAGAGGATCACCAGTCTTTTTATTCACTTAAATACACATACACACGGACAAATACTTAAGATTAAGTATCTTTATGGCTTCCTAGTATTCCTTTGTGTAATTTTTAACAATTTGATAATTTTTCCATTAGAAAGCATTAAGAATGCTTTTTGTTTCCCAGCATCCTATACATCTTTCTGCAATAGTTTTTGCCTTCTTCTCCAATTATTCCCTTAGGAATAATTCTCAGATGTGGAACTTGTATGTGAAAGGTTATTCTCATTTGTGGGATAAGACCAAATTGCCCTCCAGATAGACCATGACAATTCACACCCCCACAGGCTGCACATGAGATACAGTTATCAACATCATCAATTTCTTCACCATTTTCCCTTCTTAATCACCAGAAAGGTGTGAAAACCCCTACACTTAAATACAAACATTTATAATTACCAGTACTTCCCTTAATAAGATGGTGCTTCAAGTTGGGTAAGCACAACTGTAACAGCAGTGTACCCACATGCAGCAGAAAAAAATATCGGCGATATTTAATTATGATAGTCAAAAGGACTTACCCTGAAAAATGGTGTGCGCAGGAGTCTTTAAGAGACTTGCTTCCTGGGTACTTCACTAAACATAGTGTAACTTATTCCCTGTAGGTGACTGGGATTTATGTAATTGTATGCCTCAGGTCTGTGAATCAACCAGATTTCTCCATGTTTGCAGTGAGATAATAAGGATAATGAGACTGCTAAAAACAATCTGAGTTGGAGAGGCATCGTTCACCCTTTAAACACTCAGTGAGAGCTCACTTTACTTCAGTAACAATACACAACTCAGGCTTCTGGAACCCCTGCCTTTGAGGCTGTGTTGGCATGGACCTGGAAACCTACAGTATCTCTAAAGCATCTCAGACATCAGGGAAACTGTCTCACTATGAGGAGATGGCGTTAATGCCAAATCTGAAAATGTGAAGATTTTCCTTATTCGAGTGAGTGATGTTTTTGAATAAAGCAAAATCTATAATCTTCGTAAATATTACACACTATTATTAAAGAAGTGAAAAAGAATTGTGCTGAAGTTAATTAAGGCTTTAAGAAATGCCTGCTTTTATTGGCAAAAAAAATTTTTTTGAAACAAGAAAACTAAAAATTAAGAGGATGGTTGGCAGCAATATTGATATGCTAACGGATAAACATGCTAATTTAGAAAAACTAATCAGCAAAGACATTACTAATGGAAATGTACAGGGAAATGGCTAATGCTGTATGCAAACCTGGCATGCACAAAATTAAGAGGAAACTGGTTTTGTTTTCATAATCGTTACTTGCAAGTCACATCTTTCCCAGGCTTTACTATAGGAGACATTGATAAACTCTCTGGGCACTGTGGAAGTAAACTCATACCAACATGCATACACATATTTAAATACGACTGTTGAAGGGCAAGCATTCAGATCACCTCTATCCAAGCACAGATCCATGCTTTCAGTCTCATGGCTCTAAATCAGCCTCAGAGAAAAGAGAGCTGATTTCTAGACAAATGAGAATTTTGGTTATCAAATTCATGAAGGAGTAACTTCGTTGACTAAAATGCCTGACAAATATGATCGCTCTACTGCAGAGAGACACCCCCACACATACTCTTCATAGACATGTATCTTTTTAGGTAATTAGTTTTACTTTCTTTGTCCTTTGTGTCTGTGTCTGTGTGTGTGTGTGTGTGTGTGTGTGTGTGTGTGTATTTGCAGATTCTAAGATAATTCCAGTTAGTGAAGATTAAATTCATTAGGTACAAGATATTAGGGAGTATCAGAGACTGTGACAAACTGGACACTGCCTAAGTGTGGGATGGGGGCAATACTGTACTCAGTATGGCCAGGATGAGTTATGATGTTGTAAGACCTTCTGAATATTCAGCAAGGCTGGAAACTCAGGGTTATGAAAATCCATGCATTAATAATAGCAGTTAGTAATGTGGCCCACTCATTGCCAGGGTCTACATTGATGTCCTAGCTCTCTGTTGCCATTGAGGGTCATGCAGATACCCAGGGTCTGTGCTGTCACCTGAGGCTGTGTTGGTGCTCGAGGGTCACATAGCCACCAGTTCCATCCTGATCTGAGTGGCCTGCACTGCCAACTGGGGTCATGGTGATGTCCTGGCCCAGGCTGCTGGCAAAGACCATGTCTGAGTTGGTGGTCCAGCTGCAGTCAGGGTATGTGTTGATATCCATGGCCCATGCTCAGGTTACCAAAAAGCCATGTTGACAACCAGGGCTTGGGTCTACCTAGGCATATTTTTTTCTAAGTCTATAGCCCCTGTTAAACTGGGGAGAGTCACACATCAGGAATATTTGGACAGAAAACTTTGCTCCTGATGGATTAAAAACAATAGGATGCAAAGTTGGATGGGCAGGGAAGGAGGAGTGGATCTGACAAGAGTTAGGAATTGGGAAATGAATATGGTCAATACATGTTTATGAAACAATCAAAGAATTTTATTACTTAAAAAATCTTTGAAATGAAATTTCTTCAAAATGTAAGGCTGAGAGTCACTCAGTTGATTCAGATTTTTTTTTACTCAACGCCAACTTAGTCGACACAAGTCCATAGGTCACATGGGCTTTCTAGATACAGGCAGTTTTCAGGTAGCCCTCAGGGACAGTCAACTCTCCATGTTGTCATCGGAGATATTATGATGAAAACAAACACAATGTCTGCTTATCAAGAGCAGCTCCAACCATTTCATCCTGCTTGCCTCACTTTAGACGTTTGCACTGGCCAACTTGTGGAGCGAGCACCTCTCTAGTCTCGGACTGTTTTTCTGACTGATTGACACTGATCGTGAATGTTCTGGGTTTCAAGTTTGAGTCAGAGTTCTTGAACATGATGTCCAAGGCCCTGGCTCCTGTATTAAAAAGAACACTGGGCTTTCCCCAGCTGTTCATGTTTCATCATTTTAGAATGTGATGAGCTTGCCTTTTTGTTTTCACTTTTGAAGTAGCAACCACTCAGCAATTACAGTGTGGATCAATGTGTTGGAAGCTATTTAGGTAGACATAAGAAAATACTATCTCACCGGGCAGTGGTAAGCACTCGGGAGGCAGAGGCAGGCAGATCTCTGTGAGTTTGAGGCTGGGATGGACCGACAGCCTCCAAAACAATACAGAGAAACCCTGTCTCGTAAAAACCAAAAAAAAAAATACTATCTCAATTTGTTAGCTATCATTATGACAATATTAGATCACCTGAGATGCATAAGCATCTTATTGATAAATGATAGTTATATGTGAGACTAGTAGAAAGTCAAAATTCTGTTCAAATATATATGATTGGAGCCAAGAACAAAAAGAAGAATCCAATTACTAAATATAAAATTCTCCTTCCTAAATTCCTGTGCATTAAGAGTTTTGAGGAAAGGAATGGGGTGAGGGGAAAGAAAGAGAAAAAATATGAAGGTGGGTGGGTAAGAAGGTGGGGAGTATCTTGAGGAGCAAAAGAATATTACCAAAATGTATGAAAATTTTTAATGAATTTTGAAATTACAATAAAATATAGTAAGTTTTAGTCTTTAAAAAGATTTACCGTATTTTAGTATATGATATGCCATAGCTAAAGAAAACCTTCTTGTGGAATATGTAATTACTAGGGACATATTCCAACATTGTGCCTTTCAGTACAGTGAAAAATTTCTCTATTTTGATGACAATTGAAGAGTTACACTTGACTTATCACCTGCTATTTGAGAATTAACATCTCAGAACAAAGAAATTTTTTTCTTTTATCCCATTCTGTGGATTTGAGGGGATTATTCAAATCAACATGGGGTGGAGAAGAGAGAGAGAGAGAGAGAGAGAGAGAGAGAGAGAGAGAGAGAGAGAGATGGAAGGAGAAAGAGATCAAGGCAGAGGGAGAGAGGGAGAGATAGAAAGAGCAGGAGGGTGTAGGATAACCTGCTCTAGATTACAAGGGACTGCATTTGAGTCCAGGTTAAAAATTCAGGACATAATGTTCTATCTCAACCATTCAATCATTTTCTTATTTCTTTACTCTTTTGCAATATTGTTAGACTAGAAACAAAGAGACAGCACTGTAGTAGGAAAGGGCTTTGTCCTCATCTGATTGGGGCACTATAGCACACCACCATAGACTGAGTTCTTACAAAGACTACTATAGCATACCACCAAAGACTGAGTTCTTACAAAGACTGCTATAACATACCACCAAAGACTGAGTTCTTACAAAGACTGCTATAACATACCACCATAGACTGAGTTCTTACAAAGATTGCAGTGTATTTCTTGCAGTTGGTATGAGCAGGTGCCACATCTGGTGATGTCCTTACGTCTGCTCCGTGCTGCTCATCTTGAAGAGAGAGTGATGTCATGTTGTGATGTAACAGAAGTGACCTCAGGGGCCTCAGGCACCAATCCTGTCCATGAGGGAAGAGCCTTCAGGATCACTCTGGCTGCAAGTAATAATGGAATGCATTTCTGTTATTATTTTGGCAGGCTGGAAGGATGTTGCTAAAATTCAGGATGGAATAATCATTGTAATATTTTTTGGGTATGAATTACTGCATTCATTCTCACAAGCAGACACTGCTGGTATGACTTGTAGAACTAAAACAGAATTTAACACTAAAAACACAGAAAGCAGGGCAAAAGTAATATACAACCATATATGGCCTGTCAGAAGAAGTTGAGGCCTAATTACCAGGGAGGGGGAAAAAAAAGAAGAAATTTCAATGACCGTTAATCCAGAGAACCCAGGCCAGACATCAGGCATTGGTAAGAAACTGCAGCTTAAGAAAACAGAAGACAATTAGAAAGAGAACTATAAAAAAAAAAACTTCCAGAAGGGCCTTGAGCTCTGTCTTAGTTTGGGTGTCCCGAGATCAGAGGCCAACAGAGATACAAGCATATCCTTCACTTGGGAATTGACCCTGGGAGGTGTGGATGAGGGAGCAGCAAATGTGAAATGAATAATTAGCAAAAGCAATAACTGTGCATTACTGAGCTGGGTATTGCTGTAACCCCGCCCAGCTGCAGACGTGTAGAAGCTGTCCCTCTGAGGACCAGAGGTCTGGGGAAATATCCACCATCACACACTGTCATTGGCTGAGGGATGCCCCTGAGGGTATCAATTTTTCCTGTTTGCAGGGAGATGCTTTCTGGGAAAAATTTTCAACTGCAGGTAAAGCCCCAAGATAGAAATTAGAGAGCTGAATCGGGATGATAACAGCCTGGGCACAACGGCCAACGCAGCTATAAAAGGTATGAGCCGGGCTGAGAAGATTAAAGCATAGGGCACAAAGGAGCCCACAGCAAGGACCGCAGAGTTGGGTCCTGGCTCCACAGATTGGCAGGTTCACTGTGTGAGGCTGGAACTGGGCTACATAAGGAGTGAACTGGAGAGAAACCCTCCTGATCCATCAGGCCCCCGGACAATGCAACGGTCAATGCTGTGCTTTTTGGCTTCAAGTTCAGATGGGAAGTTGCTTGATATCCAGTGTGGTATTTCCTGATGCTGCCTCACAAGAGAGGATGAATGTCTGTAATCTTCCATTTAAAAAAAGTCAGATGACTTCTCCATGTCCTTCCATGTCACAAGTCTTGCTCCACGAACCTTCTCCTTACCCTATGTAGCTGCCTCATTAGTCATGGATGGATGTCTGCCCACAACACACATCTGCCTTTATAGGGACGCAGGTCTTGGCTCTCTGTGATGTCTTAGCTGGGAGCTTGGAGCTAGTCCCGAGTGGCCCCCACTGGATCAGTTACAGTGTTCATTTCTACCTCTCCTTTTCCAGTGCCCACGGAGAACCTCACATCTCTATCTTTGTCAAAGCCCAGATGCCTCCAAATTTGCTCAACTCTACTGCTTCCCCCCTCCATCTAGCTCAAGCCTTTCGCAGGGCATACCCTTCAGCATCGCATGCGGCTCCAGCATCTCCACTGCAGAGTCTTTCATTCCTGACCCATGTCCAGTGAGGCCATGGTTCTTCCTGCCGTTACATTTTATCAGCTGAACCAGGAAGCTAAGCTACCTCGCTGAATCAAAGACAGCGGGTCTGCCTTTCTCCATCAACTGACTACCAAACCTGTCACCATTGATGCGTTTCTTCAATATCTGTATTTTTGTATTTGCCTACATTTGTGTGTGTACATGTGTGTGTGAGAGAGAGAGAAAGACAGAGACGGAGAGGGAGAGATCATGTACCACAGCAGGTATGTTGAGGTCATGTCTTTCCACCATGTGGTGTTCCTGGGGATTGAACCTGGGTTATCAGGCTTGGCAGCAAGTACTTTTTTTTTTTAACCTATTAAGTCATTTCTCTGGTTCTTTATTTCCCTCTATGCAAAAGAGAACATAGTGTGTTTTGTTGAATTGATAATTAAAACACATAGGAAGCATTTTTTTCTTTAGCAGACATATTTTCCTACTTCCTAAGAGCACAATTATTATGCAATATGGTGTGTACATTCCTTAACCAGTAGCTCTTCCCAAGATGGTTTGAAGAACAAGGAATATACATCCAGTGAGAGGAACAAAAGCAAAGAAAATCAGTCTTAAGGAAGATGATTAAACCTACAAAAATGAATACAGAGCTGGGAAGGGGAGTGCTCATTGAGTATGTGTGAGGTCCTACATTTGACATCAGAACGGCACATACATGTGCACACACAAATGCATGTACACACACCTGCACACATGTACGTGCATACGCTTAGGATATTTTCTTTGTCTTCTGTGCATGATGGTGAGTGGCCTAATTCATGTATTAGCTGGAAAAAGGCATACCCATTTTTCAGCAAAATTTTCCTCTGGCATTAAGTTCTAATAAATATGTGGAAGCTAACCCAGGTTAGAGAACAGCAAGACTGATAATGTCCTCAGGGCGAGTGCAGAGAACATAGAGAAATCTTCCCTCAGAGCTCTTTATGGAGGTCACGGATAGAAGCTGAGGACGCAGCAGTAAGTCAGCATGAACGGCCATGAGCATGAACTTGGAAGTTCCAGAGAGGCACATTCCCTTGCCAAATATCTAATGACACTTAAACTTAGAAAAAAAATGCAAACATGTGGTTGTAGATGCAGTTTCTGTCCAACCTGGTCCCACGGCCATTTATATCCAAAATAAACACACAGAAGCTTACGTTAATTATAAACTGTTCGGCCAATGGCTCAGGCTTCTTATTGGCTGGCTCTCACATAATTATTAACTCATAACTATTAATCTATGTATTTCTACATGGTCTTATCTTACCGGAGAATTCCCAGGCATCCTACCTTCCTAGTGACTACATGGTGTCTCCCTGGTGGCCCCTCTCTGCCTTCCTCTTCCCAGCATTCTCCTCATCTGGTAGCCCTGCCTATACTTCCTGCCTGGCTACCAGTCAGTTAGTGTTTTATTCATCAACCAATAAAAGAAACATATATTAACAGCATACAGAAGAACATCTCCCATCATTTGGTGTAACATACTTTTTTATTATTTCTTTTACTTTTGATATTTTAATATAATTACAACATTTTCCCTTCCTCTCTTTCAACATATGACCTCTTCTTTCATTAGTTGTTGTTACATGCACATATAAATGTAAGTGCAAATGTGAATATAACCCATTCAGTTTGTATGTTACCCCTATGCATATTTTCAAGGATGGACACATTTTTTAATTCTATTTTCTTTCTCCATACCCCTCCATTGTGTGTGTGTGTGTGTGAGAGAGAGAGAGAGAGACAGAGACAGAGACAGAGACAGAGACAGAGACAGAGATAGACAGACAGACAGAGGGAGGGAGAGAGAGACAGAGACTAAGTGATGTTGAGGCCATCTTCTGGAATACTTTGCACCACTTTCTTTCTCAGGCAGAGTAGCTCAGTTGAACCAGAGCTCCTTGAAATAGCTAATGCAGACATCTTTCTTAACAGAACATCTTTTATCTTTGCCTTTCAGTGCCACAAAGGCACTGGCATCCATTTGTGAATGCTCTGAGGATCTGAACTCAGGTCCTCATAGTTGTTTCACTTTAACAGTAATCTCCTCAGCCCTAATTATATTATTTTTATCTTTAAAGCAAAATAGTGCATGTATATTGCTAAATTAATAATTAAATTTTAAATTTCACTCCTACAGATGCTTCTATATACCACTATTTAATTTTGTATTTATCCCATCAGACTGTCTTCAAATTGTTGTTCTCATTGCTTGGTCCCTGATACCTACATTAAGAATAAAGGGTATGGAAGAAGACCTTCACTACCTAAGTACAGCAATAATGTGAGGTAAGATTGTTGTACAAACTCATGAAACCAAATAGTTTTGTATGAGAAATTATTGTAATCAGGTAGATTTCCTGGTCTCCGCCAAGACTCCCCACTGCAGTAAGATAGAGTAGAACTTTTAGTAAAGTCTGTACTATTTACTTCTGTAGAATTTAGAGGACTCGGGAAAGCCAAACCTGGGTCAAGACCAGAAACTGCTACACACATATCCTTTAATTTGCTTTATTCCCCCAATACACATTTTCCTTCTTACGGTCTAATGTACAATCACTTTTTTTTTCTAGCAAAGTTTTTGATAGCATTTGGAGAGGGGCATGTAATGATGAACTCTACTGTGTTGGTGGGGTATAAAAATCTGAAAGTTGGACATTGATCACTATTCCAGCCTCCCAGACATTGCAATGATTACGATCTTGAAAAATTCATTGGGTGACTTAAGCCTCAATTTCTTCATCTGTAAAATTAAGGGATTCATCTATAGAACCCGTTTTCAACAAGACTCAATGACATGTGAATGGGAAGAGCTAAGGACAGAGAAGGATTCACTTCAAGCTCAGTGTTGACTTTGGGACTGATGACTGCCAGGAGCATGGAGCTTTAGAACCCTGCTGAGTGGGTGTCAGGCATGACTTTCACCCTCACAGGCTTCCCAAGGAAAACGTCATCTTACAGTGGAAGGAGACCTGGGTTTTCTTTGGAACAGGCGGCCCCAACAACACAAGGCCAGTGTCAGTCACTTGAGAAGAGCGACTCAGTAAAATAACCCTCACAAGGTGCCGTGACAACTAGAGTTTTCTCAAGACACTCTTGTTGGGTCCTCACAGTGCCTCTTCAGTGTACGTGTTACAGTATCCTCCTTACAAAGGGGAAAGGAGATGGGAACAGGGGTTCATCAAAATATGTGTAAAATATACACTAGGATGTCTGGGTTTGGGAATCTGTGTAACTTTTCTGTGGAAAACCCCAATTTCAGGCTAATATGAATTTTTTAACTCATTGAAGTCTAATTGAAGAGTCAAAGTGATTGGTAGTAGGAGA
Organism: Mesocricetus auratus; assembly: GCF_017639785.1. Lineage (NCBI taxonomy): Eukaryota > Metazoa > Chordata > Mammalia > Rodentia > Cricetidae > Mesocricetus > Mesocricetus auratus. Next base: position 1,685,113 of record NW_024429202.1, on the reverse strand, counting down.
GTCAGTCAATGAGCAGTTGTAGTTCTAAAATATGCATGTGCTAGTCTAAAACTGTGCAAGGATTTACACCTTTGCACCTGAATTTTCGCACAACACCTCCACTTCTCATTTGGTTTTGTTTACTGAAACTGTTGAACTGCAACAAAACACCTAATGACCATTAGTAAGCTACTGGGACTCTCAGCTCACAGTCAGCCCCATTTGCTATACAACTGCGGGTGTTGATCTCTCAGGTTTCACTCATTCATGGCGTGGTGTTATGCTGCCCTGGAAGCATCTTTTCAGTTTGTACTGCCTTGTACTGCATTCCACACGACTTTGCTTTACTGCATTCAGCCCCACTGTAATTCTTTCTACTCTGCTATTCCATTTCTGTCCATTCCGTCTCAGTTTTGTCCAGTCCATCTCCAATCACTGTTCTCCTTGTGCTCTCATTTTCTTTTCTTTCATCCCCTCTGTTCCTCGTCTTTCCAGTTCCACCACCACCTTTTTTCTCCTTATACGTACATGAGCAAACACAGTCAAATCCTAACTTTTCCTTAGATGTGTCAGAGCAAACTCCCAGGAAGTGCTTAAGGCTAAAGCAAAAGTGAGTAAATGTACCCTTCAACTAGAAACTTCAACTTTTTCTTTGAAGTTTAATTTTGTTCTTGAATGTTAAAGACGATATATTTGATATCTGTAAATCTGTCTGTACTCGTCTGTGCATGTGAATATATATACATGAGCAAAAATGAAAAAAAAAAGAAAAAATCCCCCAAACTTCTGCTTTGACTGCAAGATTAGAGGTTCTAACTTCTTGATTATTCCTTAACAAGAACATTTTAGAGAAATCAGTATCTTTTGTCCTCATTCCATATAGATTACTGCAGTTTGCAGACAGCCCTTTTTGCATATTATGTAAATAGAAAGTTACATTAACAACACTGTAGGTAATGCAGGAACACTTTTTTTTTTAATTTTCCCTTTTTTTCTCATAGAAAGAGCTCCTGATTAAGAACTGTGGCTGCTGTTCATCTTTAATTCCTTGCTGACTCCCCAAGTGCTGTCTAGGATGCCTCAGATTCTTTTCATAAAACCATTAGGCACCATCAGTCCTAAATGATTCCCAGTTGACCCTGGTGAAACTTCTCAGTAGACCCAGTTCCATTACTTGAGTGACAGTTAAGGTATGTATGCTGAGGTAAGGGTTATTGAAAGAAAATCTAGTGTCCCTAGATGGTATTTTTGTAAGAGGGTTGGGAATTCTACAGTGGGTGGGAGTACACAAACTTTCAGATCACTTCAGAGCTGAATAACTGGGCTCCCTCTCTAACAGAGAATAGGAGGAAGGAGGGGAGGAGAGGAGTCCTCTGCCCCTCGAGGCCAGTGTCCTGTTACACAGAGACCATGGTGCTTCTGTCCCTGGATGTTAGGAATTATGAAACTCTTAGAATGATGAGATGCTGCCTGTATGCATCTGTATGAGAAACACACAGAGAAAGACATACACATATCACAAAATACCCCCAAGAACAATGTAGTAGCCACTCTTACAGAAAGCTTTGCTTTAGACAATAATATTTATTTTTAGTAGAAAGAAGGCACTCAACTTGCAAAGCAAATCCATGGTTCTATCAACTCAAACTATGAAGATGAGGTCTTGCAGACTTGTCAAGGGTTCTATGATTTCTGCAGGTGAGTGTATGTTCCGTCTACCTATGTACTTGGCTTCCACCTTAAAGTAGAGGAGAGAACTACTTGATTGATTCAAATAGAAGGTTCTGGTTATAACTCACAGAGCTACAAAAAATGATGTGACTTCCTAGGCTCATGAGCCTGGCTGACCTTAAGAAGTCAGCACAGATTCTCCCTGTGAGAAGAGATGACAATGTCTCCACCAGGCAATGCTGGGTGCGTTCCTTCATGCTCTTTTTGAAAATGTGTGTTGTGATTGTGTGTGACACAATTTACTTATTATTATGGCAGTAGGAGTTGCGTGTGATTGAAAGCCATCAAAAGGCACAGCGTTTGAATGTCAAACATGGCTTGTCTTTAATTCCAGACAATCTGGCTGTCTGTTCTTCCCCATCCACACTGGTTCCCTGCTTTCCACAGAGTGGCACGGGTTTTTCCTTTTCCTTTGCATTTTTCTGTTCAGGTCAACATATCTGAACATTTGGAGAGCCGGAATGGAAGCCAGTTTAAAGCTGTGTTGTGAATTTCTGCTTAAATAGGTTGGGTAGGAGAGCAGCAATTAAATTTTATAAGAAAAAAATCTTTCATGAAGCTTACTCTTTTCTGTATTTAACTCTTTCCCACTTTTTCTTTCCAACTTCATTAGCCTCCAAATAAGCACAGCATATTATGGATGTCGAAGGAAGTTTTATTTAGACTTATAAGGGCTGATCTATTCCCATACTGTTTAAATTAATGTTCAAAAAAGAATTCAAACCACATTCTAACATTTGGACTATGTAAGAAGGAAACAGATTTTTTGGGGAAAAAAAAGATGTTGCTTTAGCTAAGCAGAATGAGCTGCTGGAGCACAGACATGCGCAGTCTGAGTTTCTAAATGCGTGTATTATCTGTTAAGATCAATTCACAGAGTAAGTGAGCCCCCAAACACTTCCTTCTTGTCTGTCCCCCTTCCTCCCTCCCCCCTCTTTCAGCCCCTGTCCTTTATTCTTTATTTTCTTGCCTGCTCTTCTCCCTTTCTACCTTCTCCCTTTCTACTAGCATATGGACTTTTACTTTTATCTCAGACACCTGCAGCCTGAGGCTTGGAAACATTTGGGGTTTTCACCTAACCAGTTTCTTTTCCGACCAAATTAGCTCCAGAAATGCAGGGTGACTTTGAAAGCAAGAATCTCTTGAAATAGAATGGCCTCAATTTCCATCAGTTACGTTCGGAGAATTAAGTTCCAATACCTTCCTCAAACCCTGCACTCTGTCCACACATGGGACGCTTTGTTAGGTAAGCATCCACACATGCAACATATTCCCTGTCAGAAAACAGGTAGGGAAGAGAAACAAACTTACTGATTTTGTGTTTTCAATGCAACTGATTCTCCCCTCCCCCCAGTTTCGCAAGTGCAAACACTGAAGAGTTAAAGAAGCATAGGTGTGACTTCAGAAAGGGCTGAAAGGCCAAAATTCTGTGTGTGTGTGTGTGTGTGTGTGTGTGTGCGCGCGCGCGCGCGTGCTCACACGTGCTGCAAGAGTGAATTACATTCAATTACTCAGCCTTTAGCAGCAGTTACTTACTTTGGTGTGTTGGCTTCTATTTGTGGCACGTATGGTAATGTATTTTTCTCATAAATGAAGTGTAGTTTTAATGAGAAAAAGAAAAGATATTAGTGAGCCAGAAAAATGTCAAAGTCCACCTTCTAGAAAATATACCACCTTCGAGACAGAAGCTGCAACCTGTCTTCCTTGTTCTAAATATTGTATTGCTTGCCTTTGAAAATAGCTAACGTCATTGAGGAGGACGCTTTTAGACTTCTTCAAACTGATGGACTACAGAGAGTCAGGAGCAGCGAGCCAGCCTATTCCCATGTCCTGGCCTTACAAGGGGGCGGGGTTGAGGGGGACACGTTTCTTTGATGAAGCTGCATGAAGACAAAATACGGTGGGAGTTAGTACACCTCACTGGGAACATTATAGTATTTCATAATGATTTTCAAATAGAACAAAACTTTATCTGAGATGTTATAATTTCTGAAGATGCAAAAACCATTCGTGGACCCAGACTCTTAAGTAACCTAGTTTATTTTCTTCAAGTCAGTGTCTCCACACTTATCTGGCCTTAGCCATTTTGCAAACCTCGTGTATCAGTGAATCCAGTGAACTAGTCCATAGTCTACAAGGTGATGCCAAGAGAGCCTCTCCCACCTCCCTGTCTTCCTTCCCTAAAGTTTCTTTCTTTTAAACTGTCCACACCCAACATATCCAAGGTGTAGTGCAGGACTGAATTACCCTCAAACTAACCCTGAAGGAACAAGCTAATGAAGTCAACCAGTTGTCCAATTACCTTGACTAGATGGATGCCCTGGACCAAAGGCACAGGGCTGGCCACACTGCTGGCCACAGATAACTACAGAACACACCCACCATACATGAGGAGGTGGGAGGAGACAGGGAATGTGGTCCTAGTATGTGCTCTGAGGGCAGAGATTAGGCATCATGAATGATTACCAAACATAGTGGTTTCTAGAATGTATCTGAAGGCATTCTAGATAGCTTACATTGCTTACACACTACAAAAATCAGGTGGTGAATTTTTCTAAGACCAATTTGTACTTGGGGAAAAAAGATGAGGAAGAAAAATACAATGAATATCCTAAAATACTCCGAATATGTGTGAGAAGCACATGCTTATCTTTGAACATTTTAACAGCCCAGTTGTGTGAGTGGAAAGAAGCTGTGCTGAGAATCCCCTTTCTGAGAACGCCAGCATCCCTGGGAAGTGGCTTCTGTGTGCTGTACTAATAGTCAAACTGTCTGCGTCTAAAGGCAACCCAGAGACAGGTCAGTGTGAAGCAGACACGGTTCAGCTATTCGAGTTCCTACCGGACGAATCAGGGCTTCTCCTAGTGTCAGAGAAACATAGTGAGAGATGGTGCCCAACAACAAAACGGTGTGAAGGAGCAAAGTTCCAGCAGCCTGTTCCATAAATGTCCTGAGACATTCTGGCTACTAGAAACAGGAACATTGTGTCATTAAAGGGAAAACTCACATAGCACCATCAGAGATATCATTTTGTACTATTATTTCAACATCCCAAAAGACAGTTAAATGTAAAAGGTGTGTGTGTGTTGTGTGTATATATTTGTGTGTGTTTCACATGCGTGCACGTGCATGCATGAGTATATGTGTATGTGTATGGGTGTGGGGGTGGTTCTTATGTGTTGTTTGAGTCCTATTCAGGAAAACATATTCATATTTATGGCTATATGCCTCAAAAAGAAGGATGGGGCACAGAATGATATTCTACAGTTTTGTTGCTGTCTGTCAGTGTAGACAGAGGGAACGGGTTGTGAGAGTGGGTGGACCACAACAGCTCACATGCATCACCCATTCCATGTCCTGCCTCACCCGCATCTCCTCTAACCCCCCAAAGCCGCTAAAATTAGACTGTGAGGCTTGCATTGCCCCAGTCACACGCCAGAGACATTATCTCCTATCTGTGGCATTGAGTGCTATAATCCTACAGCTAAATGTGGTAACCCAAACTTCACAGGGATGCTGTAGCAGGCTTGTCAAGATAACCAATCTCAATCAGCCTGTGGGCTTGGAGCAGTGCGGATGCTTTGTGTAGCTTCTCCTACGCACTCTGTAGCTTACCCATCCTTGCAGAGATCACAGGAACCCTAAATAGCAGATATGGCATCTGAACTAGAACGCCACCTGTTTTGTGTCAGTGTAGATGGGCTTCTGCCACCGGCGGCTTCTCTTTCTTTCTTCTCCTCATTTTTGGTGGAGAAAGGATGGAGTCAGGCATCCACCTCTGTTGTCTGGCTGACTGAATATAGATAAAATTGTTAGCTTGTCTATGCCTCATTATCTACACCTAAGTTAGCAGCTCCCACCCTATCCACACAACTGTGACCTACATGCATCTCTCACATGTGTTACTCTGGACATTTAATAGATGTTTGCAGGTGCTTGGGATCCTAGGCAAGAAAAATAAATCACTGTTTCACAAGCTTCTTTGTTCTATATTTCAGAATACTTATTGTTGACTTTTGTGGTTGAAATCTCAATCTCTCTCTCTCTCTCTCTCTCTCTCTCTCTCTCTCTCTCTCTCTCTCTCTCTCTCTCTCCCTCACCACCCTCCTCTCACATCAGATTACTTAGAAGCACGCAGGTTTGACACATGCTTTTACCTGAAATTCTGCTTTACTCCTGCTGCTTTATTGGACCCCCTAATTACTTGTAAAAAAATAATAATAAATTGGGCAGGTGTTTGCTCTTCCAGTTGATTAATTGACAATGATTTCACCACAATTGACAGCAGAAAGCTAGGAAGCTGCAGGTTGGGGTTCACCAGCTTGAGAGGAGAATTTACAAAAGGCTGAAATTGCCAACATGCTATGTTTTTCATTCCAGGCTGAGAGGCATCGTCCCAGTGTTGAGCGCTGTCATAGCTATAATTCTTTATTTTATACTTGTGAAACTCTAAAGCAGATAAAATGAGTTTAGAAATGTTTTTTGTTCTGAGTGAAAACGATCACCCAAATTAGTCCCTGTTAAGTGGAAAGCCGTGCATTATACCTGAACAATGGTGTCTGATGTCTGCTTGACCGTGCTTTTCACCATGCCTGGGATACTTGGCTTTTCAGTTCAGCCAGATCAGAAGTGGCCACAGCCAGCAGAAGGTGGCCTCTGAGAACTGAGTGTGCCTTCCAGAACACTGGCCTAGCAAAGCTGGGGCCACTCCCTAGTCATATTTTTTAAAGTTTCAAAAGACAAACCCTATGTGATATTTTATACTGCACAAATAAAACTGCAGAAAAATTAAGAGACCTGAATTGCAGAAACAGATCAGTGAAGTCATGCCCTGTCCTCATGTTTGGCTGATATCAAAACTTCACAAGTCTTATAGGGATTCTAGATATAGACTGAAGAGAGATGTTATAGTTTTAATTCAGAGTCTGAAGCAGACATCTTCATTTTAGATAAACAAAGTTTCAGAATAGAAATAGATTGGTTAATACAATTTACCATGCAAAAGGATGTGGTGAGATATGTAAAGTAAGCTAGATTTGAGGTTTGACTGGAGTTGGGCCGTATTTTTATATTGATCCATAGAACCCATTCACTCACTCTATTTTTATTTTACAGCTGGGCTTGTAAGCATGAATAATGTAGTTACACAAATAGCATGGAAAGTGAGTGTAGCCAGGAGCGAGTGAGAGAAAGGAGTCCATATTTCCTGACAACAACTACAAATAGGGAGTTGTTTTAAAGAGACAATAACTGATAAAGAAGACATAGCAGTAATGTTTATCAACTCAAAATACACTTCAGCTTTTTCTTGAAATAGAGATTGTAGGAATTATGATGATGTATTTATGGTGTTTGTAACTGATCAAATTTATAAGAAGAAATAATTACACCTCAGATTCATGTCAATATAAGAATGAAACTAATGGCATTTCACTTCACAGAGGACCCCCCTCCAAACACACACACCAGGACAGACCATTTAATAAAAAATGATAATACAAATCTTGTCTTGAATGTTTGTATTTAAGGGAAATTATATTCCCTTTGATTGATATTAAAATCTACAAAATAGAAATTTAATGTTATTGTATATTTTCAGCAAAAGACTGAGTGTCCCATCTCTCTTATCTGAGATTCCTATTTTTCCCTAAAAAATGGTTTCATCTGCTTTGAATATCCTTGTTTGGCAGGCTTTAGCTTGTGATTTTGTTAGAAAGAATAAACTCTACACAGAAACATTTGACCTAGTTCTTTTTAAAAACATATATATGTGTGCATATATACACAGACATGCACATGCATATATACTGTACGTGTATATATATATATAGAGAGAGAGAGAGGAAGATATGTGTACACACACACACACACACACACACACACACACACACACACACACGAGTCCAGGCGCCTTTGTAGTCTGTAAGAGGAAGTTGGAAATCCTGGAACCCGAGTTACAGCCTCTCATGAACTGTTTAGTATGGGTGATGGGTGATGGGTGCTGGGAACTGAACTCGGGTCCTCTGAAATGTCTCTTCAGATGCTGATACAGGTTTTTTGTTTGTTTTTGAGAGAACAGAGCTTACCTCTTCTTGCTCTGAGGAAGACAAACTGCATTTTCAAACATTCTTAGGAAGGATTCTCATGGGCAGTTTCTTTGCATCCCTACAAAATTGGGTTGAACCTGCCTGCCTCTCTCATGGGTGAGTCACATACTCTACTGCTATGACATTTGCTAAGCAAAGCAAGAGTTTGCTGTGAGCGCGAGTGATGAGAAGGCCCGTGGCTGGTGTACCTGATGCCTCCAGTGATCTGTTCTTAGGGCTCTCTTAGAAAAATCACTGCAGTTCCCAATCCTAACAGGTAAGAAATTGATGCCACTTATGCAGCTGAATTAATCTGCTCATGGAGTACACACACACACACACACACACACACACACACACACACCTACCCCTTTCAAAAGATGGCTTGAATAAAATAAACCTTAACAAAAGAATGGAAGAGTAAGCTTTTAAGAACTTCTAGCAGAAAACAAAGCTGTTCTTTTAATGAAATTCTCCATTTCCTGACCCTTGCCATCGCGCCTTGATTGCTTCATGGATAAAGTGGTGTATACTCAATGCCTGCTTCAGATAGGCTGTGGGTCCAGAAAGACACCAAACAGACAGGCATATACCAGCTGTAAAATTGCACACTCTGCCATCGGTGAGCCATCCAGACTACCTACTTCATCTCCTTCTACCCAAATATTGCGTTTTCCCTCCAATAAAGGTGTTTTATAACAGCAAAGTGGTGCTGTAAGTCGTGGAGGCAGCTGCTTACGTGCTCTCTGAGTCCTCCAACTCCCACTCGATCATGTGAGCATATGTTCTATCTCTTTCATGAGTTATTTGTTGGTGATTCCACGCTGGAACCTTCACTTGGAAGGCAGTTTCCCCACCCCCATTGCCAAGATTCCTGCTCATTCTTCCGTGGTCCATATTGTCTAATGACTTCCAAGTTGTAAAAGACTCCCTCATTTAGGGGCTTGGTCTTCTAAATTCTCAATTAGCAAAAAACCATCCTAAGCTTACACAGTTACTTGAGGTGCTTTGGTTTCTCACTTTGGTTGTTAAATCACCATTTGTGTACACTATATCCAGAAAGGGGAGCCACTGTGCAGTGAGCAAACTCAATTGCAGACATTTCAGGGTTCAGTGATGGGGCTCGGCAGCTCAGCCCAGGAAAGAGGCAGTCACCGCTTCTCATACCTCCTGTTTTTCTACTGGTAAAGTTGAAGCATGGTGAATAAACAAACAAGACCCCAGTTGTGAGCAGTGAGGGGACTTCACTGCAGCCTTTGTCATTTGGATTTTGTACAAGGGATTGCAAAGCCTTCTCCTGTGAGCACGGTTTTGTCCCATTGATTATTTGTTGGTTGTCTCTTAATGGTGTTATATTAAAACCCTCATATACCAGCTAAGGGTCAAAGGGGCACATTTCCTCTCAGTTGTATGGGTTGCCCACGATGAGGGCAAGAGGAAGAAATTGACTGGGAAGTTGAGAGCAAAAAGACCCCACAAAAGAAAAGGGACCAGTTTCTATCTTGGCTACGAGCTGTCCATAAACTATTCTTTGCTGGAGGTGACAGAAACTGGAAGTGCTTGGGCCCAAAGTGCCTCTGCCTTTGCCGTGGCCAGAGGGTGACGATGCCTGGAAGTGGTCTTGTTTTCTGTGTGTCTTTTGTCTAAAGAAATACCCCCTTCCTCTGAAACCACATGGGCATATGACTGAAATTGAGGATCCCGCGCCTGGACTGACCAGCTCGCGTCCTTTTTCTCCTCTCTTCGTTGATCCATTAAAGCCCTCGAGGGCAATAAGGTTCAATGGTACCCTATCCCTGGGTGACCCTCCCTGATGTTCAGGAGCTCTGCGTTCTCTCCCTCTTTCTCTCTATTAAGCTCCCTACATTAAAAAAAAATGCTTCAAAAACTTACCCTCTGTGATCTGTGAATTTCATTCTTCAAGCTTTGGAGACATGAACAGGAAGGTCTCTTGCTTGGGTTGAGTTTGGTGGTCACTGAGTTTCTGGGACCACTCACCTCTGAAGCTAAGCATGACGGAGCTGAGTGAGTCCCCATTGCTTTCAAAGAAATTCTGACATCCCTCTATCACTAAGATAAATAAGCCATCATAGGAGAGGTTGCATTACAAAAATCAAGAAGTGCTGTAATGACAGCCTCTGGCATAGGGCAGGAGTTACCCTGAGTGCCTTCCATCCAGTCAGTAAGGAGTTGCTCGGGTGCTGGAAGTACTGTGAGGGACAGCTCCCGAGCATCCACATCCAAACCCCAGCTGCACAGTTTAAAGAACTAAAAGAAAAGATGTCAGGCAAAGTCATTCAAGTTCAGGCATAACTCAGATGGGCTGTCTTAGGTGGTCCCATTCACAACTAGGCTTAACTTGATGGGCTCTTTGGTGGTCCCATTCACAGCTAAGGATCCACTGGCAGCTGGTGGGTTCTGGAGATGGAGAGGCGTTCTTCTCTGGGGAAGGCAGTGACTGAGGGTAGGTCACCTGTGCTCCACTGGATGCTTCTGCATCCACGCACCTGTGGGTACCACTGGCTGTACTTCATGGGCTTTGGGGGAGAAGAAAGAAGAGGACATAACTTGCTAGAAGGATGTATTGAGGAGAATGACAGTGGGGTGGAGGGAGAAAATGCGGGTGCATAGAAACATATCTCATTGTGTACATTTTGGAAATTATGAACAGATCAGTTTTAAAAATGTTATTAACAATTATCAAAGACTTTTACACAGAATATTTTAATTGCATTCGTCCTTCTCTCCTTCCATATCTGCCCCAGCCTTCCTATCCACCCAGCTGTGCTCCTTTTCCACCCCGCCTTTAAACCTATGAGGCCAGCTAGAGTTGTCCATCTACTTTGGGTCCCAGGGCCTGCCTTGGAATGCGGTCAGTATAGTAGGGGTCAGACCATTAAAGAAACCTGACGCCCCATCTACCGGCCGCTGTCCATGCCACTGTCTCCTGAGCTAGGCCTGGGACTGTGCTCACCTCCTCATTCCATGCTAGCTTTTCTCTGTCTTGAGTTTGTGTGGGCCTTGTGCTTACTGTCTGAACTACTGTGAGTCCATATGTTCTGAAAACAATGTTCAGTTACGGTTATCTAAGAGCTCTGGCTCTTACAATCTTTTTGCCCCCTCTTCCTCGATGACTTCCCCAGCCTTTGAGGGAGACATGTGATATAGATGTCTCATTTTGGTCTAAGCACTCCACAGCCCTTTTCTTTTCTGCATGTTGACCAGTTGTGGGTCTTTGGGTTCATCATCATCTGTGACAAGAAGATGCGTCTCTGATGAGGGCTAAGAGCTACACTAACCCGTGAGTGTGAACATAAGTCACAAGGAGTCACATTTAGCAAAGCAACATTAGTATACCCTCCCCTCGGGCCGATGGCCTGTCTAGCTGAGGGATCTTGGCCTCACTGACAGTGCCAGTTACGGACTCCATCTTGTGGAATGGTCCTTAAAGACAATCAGAAGATAGTGATTTCTGTGTTGTCAGGGTTTCTGTTACTGTGATAAAACAGCATGACTAAAAGGAGAGAAAATATTTATTTTGACGTACAACTCCCAGTTCACACTCTATTGCTGAGGTGGGTCAAAGTAGGCATATAAGCCAGGAACTGAGGCAGAGGCTTTAGAGAAATGTTGCTTACTGACTGGTCCTCATGGCTTGCTCACACAACCCTGGATCACCTGCCTAGGGTGGCACAGCTCAAAAGGAACCAGATCCTCCCACATCCATCATTCATCAAGAAAATGCACCACAGGTTTTCCCACAGGCCAACATTCTGTGAGCACTCTCTCAACAGAGGTTCCCTAATGACTGTAGCTTATGGCAGGCTGATAGACTAACAGAATAATTTATACCTCATTAATTTGATACAGCAATATATTATTAAGCAAAGTTTGTCATATATTGGTTATCCTCAACGTCTCATGTTATTATTGATAAGTCAATATAAAACACTTTCCAAATTTTAGAAGGCCCCAGCCTTTAGAAGTTCACAGGAATCCAAAGTCTGTTTAAAAGGTCCAAGCTTCTCTAAAATATCTCTGGCCAGGAAGACCTCAACTCTAGTAGGCGCTCTCTATGCACCAAAGCCACAGGCCACTGTGACCAGAGGAACCGGCACTCCTTGGCAACATACAGGCCATTTCGGACACCCAGTTCTTTATCTCTCCTCCAGGCTCATGCCCAGCTCTACAATAGAACACCTGCTGCAGCCTCTCTATGCCCTGCACCGTCTCCAATCATCACACAGATCTCCCCCTCCTCACCTCTCTCCCCTGACTTCTTGTTTCATCCTACACCCCAAATCTGGAACCCACAGGCCAGGCTAGGCAGGGAAGCAGGTAGGCTAACTGCAGACCTCCACCTTTCTCTCTGCTCCTCCAAATCCAATCCCCCAGTCTCATCCCCAGCTCTGCAGCAGGCCATCTTCTGTAGCCTTTCCTCACTCTCTGCCCCATTCCCAGGGCACTAACTAAGCAGACCAAGGTGGAACACCCTACTTTTCTCCCCTTCTAAGGCCTTTCCACCACCCCCAGAGCATCTCCATTCCTAAGCTTCGGGTCCCAATACTCAGAACCAGATTTTACCTGTAACCCCAGCGGACACACCTTTCAGCATCCCAGAAGATTTTCTATCAGGTAAGACAGACAAGCATGCAACACTATACTAGGAACCAGAAAAGAAACAGAAACCAAGAAACAAAGCAATCACCCAACAAAGACAAGACCAGATATCAGCACCTAGAATTAGAATCTCCCCCATCCCAGATGCTTAGATGCCAGCATAAAAACTTAATAATGACAAGAACAGTGTGTTTGCACTAGAGCCAGACGACCCTACCACAGTAGGCCCTGGATATTCCAAAATAGCTGAAGCATAAGGAAACCTTAAATCTGCCTTTAAGAATGTGATAGAGATTCTTTAAGAATATGATTGGATAAAATAAATCTCTTAAAGAAATCTATGAAAACTCAAGCAAAATAGTGGAAGGAAAAGAATAAAACTGTTCAAGACCTGAAAATGGAAATGATCAATAAAGAAAACCCAAACTGAGGGAAATCTGGAAGTGAAAATCTTAGGAACTCAAACAGGAACCTCAGATTCCAGACTCACCAATAGAATATAAGAGATGTAAGGGAAGAACCTCAGGCATTGAAGACAAGATAAGAATGGATGTATTGGCCAAAGGAAATGGTAAATCTAGGAAACTCCTGACCCAAAACAGCCAGAAAATCTGGGAGACTGGGAAAAGACAAAAATTTAAGAATAGTAGCAGGAAGGTTGAGTCAGGGGAAGAATAGAGGGGAGCAGGATGAGAGATACCATAATAGAGGTTTGAGGAGAGATCTGGCACTAGTGAAATTTCCAGAGATCTACAAACTAAGCAATAGTGGAAAGTCTGCCTTAAATGCCCCTCCCTGATGATTTTAATGATTACCTTATATGCCATCTTAGAACATTCATCCAATGACTGATGGAAGCAGAGGCAGAGACAGCCACAGCTAAAAACCAAACTGAACTCCAAGAATCCAGTGACAGAGAAGGAGGACTGATGAGCAAAGGGATCAAGACTGGGCTGGTGAAACCCACAGAAACAGCTGACCTGAACAAGGGGGGAGCCTTTGGACCCCAGAATTATGTCTGAAAGGCCAGCATGGGACTGATCTAGACCCCCTGAATGTGGATGTCAGTGAGGAGGCCTAGGCAATCTATGGGCCTTGGGAAGTAGATCAGTATTTATCCCTGGCATACAAATGGACTTTGGGTGCCCATCCCACAACAAGGAATGTTTCTCTCAGCCTGGACTATTGGGGGACAGCCTAGGCCCTGCCTTGAACAAAATGACAGACTCTAGAGATCTCCCAGGGAGGGCCTAGGGAGTGAGGGTTGGTTGGGAGGTTGAGGGGGATGGGGGGACAGGGGAGGAGGGGAGGGAGAGGGAGCTGGGATTGACATGTGAAGCAAGCTTGTTTCTAATTTAAATTTAAAAAAAGAATATACGAAGGAGAGGAAACCCAAGTCTAAGGCACAGAAAACACTTTCAACTAAATCAGAGAATAAAAAAATCCCTAACATAAAGGAGGACATGCCCATCAAGGTACAAGAAGCATACAAAACAAGAAAAAAAAAATGAACTGGACCAGAAATTAAAGTCTCCTCTCACATAATAATTGAAATCAAAACATAAAGAAAAAATAATGAATACCAAAAGTCCAAGTGACACATAAAGGCAGATCTATTAACATTACACCTGACTTCTCAATGGAAACTCTAAAAGCCAGAAGAGCCTGGACAGACATGCTGCAGATTCTAAGAGACCAAAGAATCCAACCTAGACTACTATACTAGAAAAACAAAACATTCAATTACCTACAGGATAAATTAAGATAGTCTATGGCAAAACCAAATTTAAGCAATATATCTATCTGTAGATCCAGCCGTACAAAAGGTGCTGGATGGAAAACTCCAATATAAATAGGTTAATTACATCCAAGAAAACACAAAGAATAACTAACCCCAGACCAGCAAAGCTAAAAGAAAGGAAGCACACACAGACACACCGCTGCTGCCACCACCACCGCCGCCACCGCCACCACCATCACCATCACCATCACCACCAACGCTGCCGCTACCACAAAAAACAACAAACAACAGAATAACAGTATCTACCAATCTTTGGTCATCAGAATCTCTCAGCATCAACTGTCTCAATTCCCCCAATAAAAAGGCATACGTTAACATAATGGATATGAAAACAGAACCCATTCTTTTGCTGCTTCCAAGAAATACACCTTTGCAGCAAGGATAGACATTGCCTCAGAGTAAAGGGTTGGTCTTGGCTCACTGGTGATGTCCGAGCTTTTTGATTTCTCAGCAAATACATTGTGTCTCACTGGTGATTCTTTCTCTCCCTTTTGTCTTCCCAGAATTTTCCTAGTCTGCTAGCTCCACCTATATCTCCTGCCTTGCTACTGGCCAGCCAGCATTTATTCATCAACCAATGAGAGAAACAGACAAAAGGACATCCCCCATCATCAGGGCACCCAAGTTTGTAAAAGAATACTACAGCTTAAATCATACGTTGACCCTTACACACAATATCCCATCATCATCAATAAACAGGTCTTCTAGACAAAAACGTAACAGAAAAATGATAGAGCTAAGTGATGTTACAAACAAAAAGGACCTAACATATATTTACACACTATTTTACCCAAATACAAAGGAATATACCTTCTTCTCAGTACCTAATTCAACTTTCTCCAAAATGGACCACATACTCAGATACAAAGAAAGTCTCAATAGATACAAAAAAGATAAAATAACACCATGCATCCTATCTGATTACTATGGACTAGAGCTGGATATGAACAACAAAAACAACAGAAAGCTTACAAACTCATGGAAATGAAACATTATTCTACTAAAATTTCTGAAAAATTGGTCAAGTCAGAAATTAAGAAAGAAATAAAAGACTTTCTAGATTTGAATGAAAATAAATATACAGCACACCCAAAATTATGGGACACAATGAAGATTACTCTAAGAAGCGAGTTAATAGAATGTCTGCATAAGAAAAGGCAAGATCTTTTACTAGCAATTTAGCAGCACACCTGAAAACTGTGGAACACAAAGAAGAAATTATTCTCAAAAGGAATACATGACAAGAAATATTCAAACTCAGGGCTGAGATTAATAAAATTGAAACAAAAACAAAATAATACAAGGTAAGTTAATTCTTTAAGAAAATCAATAAAATTGGCAAACCCTTTTCTAAATTACCTAAATGGCAGAGAGAGAAATTGCAAAATTAAAAGAATTTGAGATGAGAAGGAAGACATAACAGCAGATGCCAGGGAAATCCAGAATCATCAGGATGCATGCATGTTGAAAGCCTGTACTCCACCAAAGTGAAAGATCTAACAGAAGTCAATGTCTACCACATACCAAAGTTAAGTCAAGATGACCACATACACAATTTAAAGAGATCTATAACTCCCATCAGGAAATTCTTACTGATAAACTTTTAGCCAAGTTGCTGGATACAAAATTAACTCACAAAAATTCTCCCTGTATACAAATAGGAAATGGAAGGAGAAAGAAATCAGGGAAACAACACCTTTCACAATATACTTAAATAATGCAGCCAAGCAAATGAAAGACTTGCATGATAAAAACTACAAGTCATTGAAAAAGACATCAAAAGATGGAAAGATTTAGCTGGGAAGTGGTGCCAAGCTTCTTGATTCCAAGCACTCAGGAGGCAGAGGCAGGTAGATCTCTGTGAGTTCAAGCGTGAGGTCCAAGATGCCTCCAATGTCACAGGGAAACCCTGTCTATAAGAAAAAAAAAGATGGAAAGATTTCCAAAGCACCTGAATTGGTGAATTGGTAATATTGTGATATTAGCATAGTAAAAATGGCCATCTACAGATTTTATGTGGTCTCCATAAAAATTCCAACGAAATTGTTTATAAACCTTGAAAGGACAAATTTTGGCTTCATATAGAAACACAAAAACCCAGGAGAGATAAAACAATTTGAATAATATCAGAACTCCTAGAGCTATTACATTACAAGTTTCAAGTTGTACTACAAAGCTATAGTATTAAAAACAGCATGATATTGGCATAAAAACAAACAGATTGATCAGTAGAACTGAATTAAATCCACTCTTGTTTTTTTTTTTAAAACAGAAGCCAGAAATAACTACTGGAAAAAGAGAACATCTGCAACAAATTGTGTTGGGAAAAAGGAGGGTTTCATAAGAAGAATCCAAATAGATCCATACTAATCACCCTATACAAAGCTCACCTCCAAATGGATCAAAGACTTAAACATAAAACCAGATACACTGAACCTGATAAAAGAGAAAATGGGGACTAGCCTTAAACTCATTGCCACAAACACTTCCTAAATCAAACACTGATAGCACAGGAACTAAGATCACCAATTAATAAATGGGACATTATGAAACTGCATGACAAAGGAAACCACCATTTGAACAAAGTGGCATCCTACAGAATGGGAAAAGATATTTGTCAATTCCACATCTGGCAAAGGACCGATACCCAAAATATATAAATAACTCAAGAAGCTAGATATCAAGTAAACAAACAATCCAATTTTAAAATGTAGTACAGATATAAACAGAATTTCCAATAGAGGAAACTCCAGTGGCTGAGAAACACTTGAAGACATGTTCAACATCGTTAGCCATCAGGGAAATTGAAAATCAAATCACCTTGAGATTCCATCCTATACCTGTCAGAAGGTTATTATAAAACAATGACAGCTTATGATGCTGAGGATGTGCCATAAGAAGATCACTCATTCATTGCTGCTGGGAGTGCAAACTTGTACAGCCAGTATGGAAATCAATGTGGCAGATCCTCAGGAAGATGGGAATTGATCTAACTCAAAATCCAGCTATACCACTCTTGAGCATACACCCAAGGGGCACTTTATCCTACCACAAAGAAACTTGTTCAACCATGTTTAGGCTTCTGCATTCATAATAGTCAAAAACTGGAAACAACCTAGACATCCCTGAACAGAAGAATGAATAAAGAAAATGTGGTACATTTATTCAATGGAGTACCATTCAGCTGTTTTTTTAAAGGCATCATGAAATTTGCAACCAAATGGATGGGACTAGAAAAAAATAATCCTGAGTGAAGTATCTCATAC
The DNA here is from genome assembly GCF_017639785.1 of Mesocricetus auratus. Lineage (NCBI taxonomy): Eukaryota > Metazoa > Chordata > Mammalia > Rodentia > Cricetidae > Mesocricetus > Mesocricetus auratus. The sequence continues at coordinate 1,667,630 of NW_024429202.1, read as the reverse complement.
TCAGAAAGACAAATATGGTATGTATTTGCTTATACAATAGCCAATATACAGAAACAAAGAAGGAAGATATAGAGCAATGGACTGGAGGATACAGATAGATCTCATTAGGAAAGGAAAATAGAATAGATAATTATGGATGGATTGAGGGCCTGGAGTGGGAAGTTAAAGTGAGGAGGGGGAGGAAAGAGGAGATTAGGGAGGAATACAGGGGGAGACAGCCAAAATTAGATGTCATTTTTAGAATAATATGAAAATCAAATACAATAGAAATTTTCTAAAGCATATACATATATGAAGGTATTAAAATTAAATTGCCAAATACTGGGGCAAACAGAGTCCCAACTAGCTATCTTTTGTCAACAAACTAAACTTCCACTATCAGGAAATGAGTTGCATCTAACTGAGTTGTTGGCCAAAGGGGTTCCACAGGCATCTCCAAACAACCCAGGCTGTTGCCAAGACAACAGGTTGCTCTCCATAATTGAGAGCAAGGCTGCACTGCAGAAGACAACATCTGTACAACTCATTATACATAGAGAACTTGAGCTGGTGCCAGTGTATGTCCTTTACCCCTAGGTTCTACTGTCACTAATACAGGAGGGTGCTCTGCACACCACCAAAAGGGAAAGGTACACATCAAACATGTAAACATTTGATCTACAATGCTGTCCTGCCTGCAGGATAGGCTAGCCTAATAGCAGCACAAAGCTTCTGGGAGTACCCAACCAATACCTCATTTGATGTAAGGCCTACTTCATGAGATGAAACTCATATCTGATACTGTTTGGAGTCCTGTTCAGAAGTTCATTTCCTGTGTCAATAAGTTCAGTATTCCTCGTACTTGATCAGATTCAGTGTATCAGGTCTTACTGGTTGAGGTCCTTGATCTATTTGTAGTTGATTTTTGTTCAGAGTGAGAGATAAGTTCTAGTTTTATTCTTCTACATGGTGCTAACCAGGCTTGACCAACACCATTGTTAAAGATGTGGTTTTCAGTGTATATTTCCCCCTACTTCTCAAAAATCAAATGCCTGTAGGTACATGGATTTATAACTAAATTCTCAACTCCATTCCTTAATGTGTCTTTTTATGACAGTACATGCTGTTTTCATGCCTATTTGTTTTCATTTTATCCACTTCCCTTTTATTATTGCTCTAGTGAAGACTTCAAGCACTTCAAGACTTGAACACCAATAGAGAAAGTGGGTATACTTTCTTGTTCCTGAATTTAGTGGAAATGCTTTGAGTTTTTCTCTAATTAGAAAAATGTGTGCTATTGCTATGGGCTTGCCTTTATTATGTCACCCTTATATTTAGGTTCTCCAGGACTTTTGCCATGAAGGATGCTGGATTTTGTCAAAGGCCTTTTCTGTGTCTAATGAGATGGTCATGTGCTTTCTGTTCTAGAGTCTACTTATTTAGTGGATTGTGTTTATTGATTATTATTTTGAAGCATGCCCACATCTCTAGGATGGAGCTGACTTAATCCTGGTGGATAATTAATGATTTGTTTTTCAATACATTTTGTATGTATTTTACTGAGTAGTTATACATCCATGTTCATCTAATAAATTGGCCTGTAATATTCTTTTTTTGTTGGGTCTGTTTGGTATAGGTACCAGTGTAATTGTGGCTTTATAAAAATAATTAGGAAATGTTACTTCATTTGCAGTTTTTCAGAAGAGTTTAAGGAGGAGTTTGTTCTTTGGAGATCTGATAGAATTCTATACTGAATATATCTGCCCCTTGGATATTTTTAGCTAAGAAATGTTAAATTACTGCTTCTATCTCATTGGATGTTATGGGTCTATTTATATTATTTATTTCAAGTTGATTTAACTTTCTTAGGTCATATATTTCTAGATATCCATCCATTTCTTTTAGGTTTAAAAGCTTTGGGACTGATCCAGAAACCACCACCCCCAACCTGGGTGTCAAAGAAGAGGCCTTGGCAATCTGTGGGACCTTGGATAATAGAGCAGTATTTATTCTGGCATTCAAATAGACTCTGGGAGCAGATTCCACATGAAGGGATGCTCTCTCCTCCAAGACACACGAAAATCCCTCATGGAAGCTCTTACCCTCCCTGGGGAGAGAAGGGGAATGGAGTGAAGTGAAGGATTGGGAGGACTGGGGGAGTCGGGGGAGGAGGGGAGGCAGAGGGAACTGAGAGTAACATGTAAAAAGTTAAATTTTAAAAAAGGATGCAAAAAAAAAAAGCTTGGTAGACCACAGACTTTGAAAATATGAACTTAATTTACTCTGAATTTTATTGGTAACTGTTGTAATGTCTCACTTTTAGTCTATTAAGTTTGTTAATTTGAATCCTGCCTTTCTTTTGATTAATTCCACCAAAGGTTTGTCAAACTTTCCAAAAAACCAACTCAGTTTCATTCGTGTTTTTTTGCATTGCTTTTTCATTCTATTTCATTAATTTCACCTCTATTTTGATCATAGCTTCCTACCAACTCTTTTTGTCTGTTTTTGTTGTTTTACAAGGCTTTCAAATATCATTAAGTTCTTAACATGAGATTGCTCCTATTTTGAGTTGTTGTTGTTTTATATGTAGGCACTTAGTACTATAAACTTTCCCTTAAGACCTCCCTCCACTATGTCGCATTGATTTTTGACATGTTGCATTATCATTTTCATTCAGTTCTAAAAATTTTCTTGATTTTTGCCTCGATTCAATTTTCCTTCAGTAGTGTTTTGTTTAGTTTCTATTCATTTGTGGGATTTTTTGCCATTTTATTACTCATATCCCACTGCATTCTTTTGTGGTCAGATTGGATGCAGAATATTTTTACTTATTTATTTTTATTATATGTTCATTTGTGTTTTGCATGCATGTATGTCTGTGTGAAGATGTCAGATCCATTAGAGGCAGAGTTACAGAAAGTTTGTAAGCTGCCATGTGGGTGTTGAGAATTGAACCTAGATGCTCTGGAAGAACAGTCAGTGCTCTTAATTACTGAACCACATCATCTTAAATTCCTTCTATTTATTGAGACATAAAACTTTTTAAATAAGTTTTTTCATTTATTTTTGCATACCAAATATAGTTTCCCCTCCCTCCTCTCTTCCTATTCCCCCCCCCCATCCACTCCTCCTCAGATCAGAAAGGGGCAGGTCTCTCATGGGAGTCAACAAATCATTGTATATCAAGTTGAGGCAGGACCAAGCTCCTCCCCATGCATCAAGACTAAGTGAGGCATCCCAGCTTGGGGAATAGGTTCCAGAAAGTTAGCTCATGTTCCAGAGACAAGTCCTAATCCCACTGTTAGGACCCCACAAACAGGCCAAGCTACACAACTGTCACCAACAACTGGAGGGCCTAGGTTGGTCCCATGCAGGCTACTGGTAAAGAGTCCTTGAGCTCCCACTAGCTCAGGTCAGCTGTTTCCATGGGTTCTATTGTTATGATCTTGACCCCATTACTCCTACATTCCCTAATCCCACTTTTCAACTGGACTCCTGGAATTTAGCCAAGTGCTTGGCTTGGATCTTTGCATCTGTTTCCATCAGTTATTGGATGAAGGCTCTCTGATGGCAGGAAATGGCCAGATTAGGCATCCTCTCCACTATTGCTAGGAGTCTTAGCTTAGGTCATCCTTATGGATTCCTGGGAATTTCCCTGGTACCAGGTCCTAACCCCAAAATGGTCCCTTCTATTGAGGTATCTTTTTCAAAACTCTTCCCCCTCCTTCCTAACTCAACTCGACCAAGGCTGCCCACAATCTCCATGTATTTTCCATATAGTACTCCACGTTCCAGCCAGAGCAATAAGGCAACATAAGGAGATCCAGGAGATACAAATTGGAAGGGAAGAAATTAAACTTTCACTATTTGCAGATGATATAATGGCATATATAAGTGACCTCAAAAATTCTACTAAGGAATTTCTACAGCTGACAAACACCTTCAGTAATGTGTCAGGATACAAGATTAACTAAAAAACAATCAGTAGGCCTCCTATATACAAATGATAAATGGGCTGAGAAGGAAATCAGAGAAACAACACTCTTTATGATAGCCACAAATAATATAAAATATGTTAGGGTAATCGTAACCAAATAAGTGAAAGAGCTTTATGACAAAAACTTTAAGTCTTAAAAGAAAGAAATTGGGTAAGACATCAGAAAATGGAAAGATCTCCCATTTTCACGGATTGGAAGGATTAACATAGTAAAAAAGCAATCTTGCCAAAAGCAAACTACAGATTGAATGCAATCCCAACACAATTCTTCACAGACCTTGAAAGAATATTACTCAACTTAATATTGAAAAACAAAAAACCCAGGATAACTAAAACAACCCTGTACAATAAAGGAACTTCTGGAGGCATCACCATCCCTGACTTCAAGCTCTACTATGGAGCTATAGGAATAAAAACAGCATGTTACTGGCATAAAAACAGACAGGTGGATCAATGAAATGGAATCAAAGACCCTGTTATCAATGCATACACCTAAGAACACCTGAGTTTTGACAAAGAAGGCAAAATTCTGCAATAGAAAAGAGAAAGCATCTTATTTTGTTTCTGAATTTGTGATCAGTCTGGGAGAAAGTTCTATGAGCTGCTGTCAAGAACAAAGTATATTCTTTGAGAGACATGTTCTGTTAAAAAATAAGTAGGTTCTGTCCATTTTCTTTATATTTTTATTTAATATAAACAACTTAGTACTATGTAAGTGGCCTGTGTATTGACAAGAGTGGGGTATTGAAGTCATCAATTGTTACTGCATTAGGGTCAATCTGTTATTTTAAATCTAATAATCTTTCTTTTATGAAATCAAGTGCACCTGTGTTTTGGAAAGTAAATGTTTGTGATTGTAGTATCCTCTTGGTGGGTTTTCCTTTAATGAATATTGAGTATCCTTCCCAGTGTCTTATGATCAGTTTTGGTTTGAAGTCGCTTTTTTCAGATATTAGAATATCTGCGCCTGCTTGTTTCTTAGTTCCATTTACCGGAATACCTTTTTCCATTATTTTATCTTAAGGTAAAACATTGTTGATAATGAGATATGTTTCTAGGAGGTAGTAAATAGATTAAATGAATCCTATTTTCTAATCTAATCAGTTAGCTTGCATTTTTGGGGGGAAGGGGAACTGCGATGGTTAATTTTTGATTAATTCATGATATTTTGCCATTGCAGTATTATTTTATTATGCTTAACTATTCTGAGATTATTTATCCCTTTTTTACCTCTTGGATGTATCTAATCTCTTTAGATCAGTCTCTCCTCTACAATATCCTTGGCACAGCTGGCTTAGTGGACATAAGTTTCTTAAATCTGCTTTTATCATGCTTTTTTTCTTTTTCCTTTGATTGTAACTAATAGTTTTGCTGGGTATAGTATGTTGGGCTATCATCTGTGGTATTTTAGAAGGTGTAGGACATTAGTTGTAGCCTTCTGGCTTTAAATTGACAAACCAGGCGTTATTTTAACGAGTCTACCTTTATAGTATATAAAGTTTTGGTCTTCCTCACAGCTGTCAGCATCCTTTCTTCATTCTATATACATTGTGTTTCTTTGTTTCGTTTATTGTATGAGGTCGAGTTTCTTTCCTGGCCTTGTGTATTTGGTGTCGTGTATGTTTCTAACACCCTGAGAAGAATCTCTTTCAGTGTACCAGATTTCCTAGGATTTTTGAAGATTTAACATTTTCCTTGACTGGGGATGGATTTCTTCAACCTTTGAGGTCTGATAGTCTCTCTTCCACTTAATACAATCTCTTGTTGAGGCTGAGTTTTCTGTTTGACTTCCTGAGTTCATTACAAGTTTTATTTCAGTTTTCCTTTTCTTCAGAGATTCCATAGCTTTTAAATTCCATTTTCTACCTTGAATAATCTTCTTTAGTTAATTCGGATCTTTGTGTTTTGCAGTCTTCATTTGGGCATTCATTCCTATCGTTTCTGAGTTCCTTAAACATGTTTCTAATTGCTGTTCTGAAGTTACTGTCCTATAATCAGCTATGTCGCTTTTCTCAGGAAACATAATGATGAGGTTTTGGTTTTTGCAAGAGATGTGTAGCCTTGGTTATTAATGTTGCTTGTTTTTTTGGATGGGATTGAGGCATCAGGAGTTACATTATTGATGGAGTCTCATAATATAGATATCTATCTGGTCTTACCTTTGTTAGGATGGATATTTGGGCATATGTTTTTTGATACTCCAATTTGTCAGGTTATGGAATTGTTACATGAAACTTGGTTTTCAGTTACTGGACCACTATGCAGTTCTGAGATGGACTCCACGTGGCTCTAGAGGGTAGGGTGGCTGGTAGACATCTGGTGGGCAAATAGGGAAACTGGCTCTGGCTGCCCCTATCTGATGTTCTGAATAAGGCTACTCAGGGTCCTAGAGCCCAGCAGGCAGAGGGACTGGCTCTGAGGGATCCTGCCTGGAGTTCCGAGTCAGGCTCCACATGGTCCTAGATCCTAGAAGTTTGGGGGTGGTTGACAGGCAGGAAGGCAAGCTTGGTGAGGGGCAGGTGGGATCCATTCTGGGGATCCCTATGTGGGTTCAGGGTCAGGCTTCGCAGGATCCCAGCGGAGAGGTGGTTGACATGCAGGGAGTCAGGAGGGGCACTGCCTGTGGGACTCCTCCCCGGAGTTGCGGTTCTTGTGCCAGCATAGACTCTGTGTGGCATGGTGGGTGGGTGGCTGTAGGTGAGACCTCAATAAACCCATTTTTAAAGCTTCAATTTTTTAAACAAATGATGTTAGACTGTCAATAGTACAAAGCAGTTAAGGGCTGGTGCCCGGTCCAGATTACACTGATGTGTTATCGAGTAGGTCCCAGGAGATAGAAATAGTTTTCCGTCACGGAGTTTTGAGAACAGTTGGTAGCATGAGCACTTGGTACATGCTGAGAGCAGAAGTCATGTTCACCAAGGTTACTAGTGAGGACGGGGAGCTGGGAAGCTGCCCACTCATCTTTACTGTCCTCACTGGCTTCCTGGCTGGGCTCAGAGTACCACGCTTGGCCTTCCTACGAAGCTCGGCATCTGCTGACCCTCTGCCTGAGAGGTCCTCCTGTTGATCGTGCTGTGTTTTGCTCCTTCCCACGGTTTCAGCCTCAGTTCAGATTTAAGCACTCACGTAGCCCTTCCCTGGTCATCGTTTCTGGGTCATACCTGGTTCCTCTCCCACACCTGGTTCCTCTGCTGCTGATGTCGCTACTTTACTTTGTGATGAAGCAAACCATCCTGAGGACGACGGCACTAGTTAGGTGATAACGCACACTGTCTTCTCACACTTTTGGTGCTTTCAGTAGTAGACTCACTGTGTTGCTCTCGCCTGACACTGAGCCACAGGCCTGTAGTAGTCATGTAATACACATCAGTGAGAAAACAAGTTATTTAAAAAAAAAAAAACACTAAGTTTAGATTCAAAAAAGTTAATGCACTATTTAAACAAAATGATCTACAGACCTATTTTTAGGTCAATTAATGGTTGTTTTTGATAATAAAATAGAAATATTTATGGATCCACAGGAGGTAGAAGATCATTAATGCTCGGATAAATAACAGAATGAGCAGTAGAAAATCTATTGACATATTTAATCAGAAAACTGTGAAAACAACTAGATATAGCTGATTTTGCAAGACATGGAAAGATTGGATTCAGAATAATTTGATTGGGTAAATCTTAAAAGATTTTTCTTTCCCTACACACTGATAAAAGTTTATTTATCTCTGTGATCATAGCATAATGATTGGAAATAAGAAAGTTGAATTTAAATTCCCAATCATTAACCTCCCTGATTATTATAATTTTGGATGGGAGGGAACATGTAATGTGAATTAGCATATTTGATACTCAAAAGATTTCATTCCATGGGCTTGGGTGCAGGTATATAAAATCCTTGCCCACACTCCAGATTATTTGTTTAATCATTAAAAAAGAGGTGATATCAAATAATGAGTCAGGTATGTCTATATGAAAGAACATTTTTAAAGAACATGTACAGTTTAGAGAGCTTTAAAAATGCCATCCTCAAAGTGAAGCATTTGTGAGTTGGACATGGGGCTGTGAAGTGCTTGTAGTACAAGCATGAAGAACTGAGTTCAGATCCCCAGCACACAAGTGACAAGCTGTGTGTGATAGGACAAGCCCCAGCATTGGAAGATGGAGACAGGAGGAGCCCAGGAGGTCACTAGACAGCCCGTATAACCAAATCTGTGAGCTCCAGGTTCGAGGAGAGATCCTGGACAGAGGGAGAGTTACTCTCTTTTTTTTGGAATTGGCCACTTATAAGTTGCCCAAGCCCTCGAGCATGGCCGCACACCCGAGTGCATGTGGTCAGCAGTAACTGGGCTTGGGGATAGCAATGTCAGTTTTAAAAATGACACGAAGGTGGGTGGATACAGAGTGAGGAGCAGAGTGAGAGTCGGGGTTGGGTGGATATGACCAAAATATATTGTGTATAAGGAAGTGTATGAAATAAATATATTTTTAAAGAAAGGTAAACATTCTCTAAGTACATCTCATTGGTGATGTATTCCTTTAATCCCAGCACTCAGAAGTAGTGGCAAATACATCTCTGTGAGTTCAAGGCCAATCTGGTTTACATAGGATGTTCTTGGCCAGTCAAGGCTACACAGTAAGATTCTATCTCAAAACCAAAACCAAATAGAACAAAAAAGCTAAGCCAAGAAAAAAAGGAAACAATTCTTTTGGGTAAGATACACATTTAATTCAGTGCCAATAACGAAAACCACAGTGAACCCTCTGTGTCAAGCGTGCCACAATGGTACTTCTGTAATCTAAATTACAAAAGGATGCAGTAAAATAGTAGTTGATATGAAAAGCATCAGGAAGCTAATCATTGCACATATACTTTATTATTTCCTAAGCATGTAAGCACACACTCCATACAAACTCTCATCTGTGCACCTGTATTGTGGCTAATTCTTACCATGGCTAACATATAATACTATGAAAGCAGAGATTGGTCCTAAATGACGGTACACTATAGAAAATGGTCCTGAGAAACCATGTGATGTATACCAGAAAATTCTAGATACTGAATATGTTTTATTTCACCTCCATAATAATTTAAACAAATGTGCTCAAGTAAATGAGTTGTAATAAAATGTGAAGTACATTTAGTATACCTTACTTACTAAACACCATGGCTTCACTATAGACACCATGGCTTCTCTGTAATGCACACCATAGAGCACTGCCTGCCATAGAGCACTGCCTGCTCACATTAAGGTGAGCAGCTGGGGGGTCATAATAAACATAATGTGTTGCATTTTGCTAGCCCTGGAAATAATCAAAATTCAACATGTGAAATATGCTTTGTTTAAAAAAATGTGAACTGAGTCATCAAACCTGAGAGTGTATATATCCACATACACGTATGCACACTCAAGCACTATGTGTGTGTGTTCTTCTCTCCCTTATTTTCTAATTGTATAATGAATTATGTTGGTTTTATAACACAGAACTTGATTATCACCAATCTCATATCACAAGAGGTGGGACATCAAGACTGTGCACCTTAAAGACTATGTGGCTTCCACTCTGGTACATGCAGGATAGTTGTGGGGTGTTGAGTGGAAGCATGACCCCACAACTGTCTGTATTTGAAGACTGAGTATATTTTTAGGATGTGTATGAGAACTAAATTAAGGAGGAGTGGGGTGTGTGTCTAGGTGTGTGTCTAGGTGTGTGTGTGTGTCTAGGTGTGTGTGTGTGTCTAGGTGTGTGTGTGTGTCTAGGTGTGTGTGTGTGTGTGTGTGTGTGTGTGTGTATGTGTGTTTAATGCACTTTGGTTGGGAAGTGGTACCATATAATGAACAAATGTTATTCCAGATATTTCTGCAAAGTTACTTTGGGGGAATGATTTACATCTAAATCAGTGACCCTTGAATGAAGTAGATTGTCTTCATTGTCTTCACTAGCATTGGTTAGGCTCACCTCATCAGATGAAGGCTTCGGTAGAATTTAAAGTGATGATGTCCCTGCAAGAGGGAACCCTCCAACAGTTGCCTTCCAACTATACAGTAGCGCAAATCCTCAGACCATTTGCTTCTTTCCTTGAGGTGTTTGGCTCTCTACTGAATAAGGCGTTCTCTCAGTTTCTTCAGGGTTCTAGTTCTTTAGCTCTGAATCTGTGGTTTGGCTTACATGGGATCTGCAGTCATGTGGGCAGCACACTCTCAGAGTTCTGGCTTAAGCAATAACACCTTTATTCTAAGGCTGACATAAGTGCACTTTTTAATTTCAAGTTATTTATGTGAAAACTGGAATTATACTACCCATAAAATGAGACTCATAATTGGGAAAAGGTCTAAATGAGAAAGCTTAAAGTCTCATTTAATTCTATCCTTACAAGTTTATTAATTTACTAGTCAACATTCCCTAAATCTGTAATTTATTCCATATAGAACTTTCCTAATTCTCTTTCAAAAACTCCAAAACTCCCCAAAAGTGCTAAATGACTTTGGTCTTTAATATTCTACTGTCTTGCTATCTGCTTGTACATTCTGTTTCAGCAAGATTCTCAGTCTCTGGAATGGTCCTACACATACAAGAATTGTGTATTTAAACCATGCAGAGAGATAGTTGGCGAGATGATCTGCAGGTAAGAGCACTTGCAGCCATACCTGCTACCTGAGTAGGAATTACCGGACAGGAAGATCAACGCCATATATTAAAAGGAAGTTTTAGCCAAATTACAATTCCATTTGTTTCTATCTGTTCTATCTTATTCTCTGCTTCTTTATTATTGTAATGCCACGACTATGCCAGAGGTTTTGGGCATGCTAGACAAGAACTACAAAACTGAACCATAGGAACGCCTATGTAACCCTTATTCATTCTCTAACTTGAAGGTCGTCTTTACCCAGTCAATCTCAGATCACATTGTCTTTACTATTTAGTGTATGAAACTCTGTCACAGACTTAAAAGCTTGAAACAGTTCTTATCTGCTTTCTAAACTCTGGGCCAGGGGTCCATGCATGGCTTAGCTGTGTTCTTACTTAGAGGTCCACTCATGGTTTAGCTGTGTTTTTACTTAGGGGGCCATGCATGGCTTAGCTGTGATCTTACTTTATAAGATCATAACCATGGCTCAGCCAGGGCTATGAGACTTCCCTGGAAGCATTCAACTTTTTGCAGGCTCAGGGACAAGGCTGTGTCCTGCTACTTGTCCTTACTTTCTCAAGTGCTAATCCTTTCCATAGGAAGTTCACCGCATGACAATGGGTTTCTTATTATCACTTAGATGGAGAATCTGCCTCCAAATCAGAAGTGACAACACTATGTAACATGTCCCTTCTTGCTTTTATCCTGTTTTCTGGTTGGAAACACATCACACATCCCCTGCATATTCCAATAAATGTTGCCATGCACGGACATGAATATGATCATAGGGGCTCTTGAGGGACCAGTTGAGATCTGTCTGTCCCACAGATTAAAAATGTATTGGATTCTGAAATTTGACAAACATTTGTCTAACAAATAAATGTTCCAAATAATACAATTCTGAGTTTTTTCAGAGCAGTGAGTTAAGAACCATTATTTATTCATAATTTTATTTATATGCACATGTGTCTGTGTGTAGGTATGCATTCATGAGTGAAGGCACCCACAGAAGCCAGAGGCATCAGATCCCTCTGGACCTGAATTTATTGGTATCTGTGAGCATCCCCAAAGTGAGTACTGGGAACTGAACTAAGGTTCTCTGCAAGAGCAGCATTGCTGAGGCATTTTTCCAGTCCTGTAGGCTTTTAAAGTACCAATGAAACCACAAGAACTAGAAAGCCTGCTCAAGATTGTGAAGTTCTTCAGCAGTAGTTTGGACCTTTTGGGTCTGTGCTTAAATATATATATACATATATGTATATATATATGTGTATGTATGTATGTATGTATGTATATATGTACATACACACATATATACATATATATGTACATACATATATATACATATATATAAATAATCTAGCAGATGACTACATAACATGAAGTAACTAGTCAATTACTGTGTTTGTAAAGAATGAGCAAACAAATTGTTGATATTATGTATGATCTTACTTGATGATGTATATAAAGTTTTACAAAAGAAATATAGTTGGCACCAATCATAATATTTGCATGTATATATTTGTTTAAAAACAAATATTGTGGGAAATGGCTTGGTCTCTATAGCCCATGTAAAATTCTGGTGGGTAAGGTGTCCTGCCTATAAGTCAAACCTCTGAAGACAGAAGCATGGAAGCAAACTAGCTGGCTAGCAAAATTACTCATATGGGACCAGCTCTGGGTTTGACAATTTTTCTTGCCATCTCGAGAAATGAATAGCATGAGTCCTCTGAAATGACTGCTAAGGAAAGTCCATAGATCTGCTACACACTTGGGTATTTCCCACATTGTGGTTACATGCTGACAGTGTCTCAACAATTGGGTCACATCATACAAGTGTTAAGAAACTAAAAGCAGTTCAAGTATCATTTTCCCATCCTAGGCCGTTAAATAATTTCACTCTTTAGAACACTGTTCACTATCCATCGGCACTACTCATAATGGGCTAGCTCTGAAATGCAAGTTTGAGAGGCTGTTAATTTGTAAATTAATTTCATAATAAGAAATATCTTTATATTCTGTTTATTTTTTAAGATAACAGTCATTTGAACAGTTTCTGAGTCTTGAGGTTACGGTTAAAATATGGATTATATTGTTGCTTGACTGGTTATCCTTCAAATTAAGCTTTCATCTTAGAAAATATTGGCTCTTCGGTGGGACTGAGGGTGGGCATATGGCTGATCTGATGAAGCAATATGTCAAGGCTTGAACTTCAGTGGACACAGGTATTTGAGGGGCATTTGATGGTAGATGAAGGTGATTCTGTCTCAGGAGGTTGCATTTTGAATTAGTTAAAGTAGTCTTCACAGAGGAGAGGCTGAATAGGGAGAATGTACAAGCCTAGGCTATATAAATAATCCTGGGGATAACTGAATAGAAATGCTATGTGAAAAGCTATGGGTAATTCTGGAATTAAGCAAAAGAATTGGGTAGAAATAAGAAGAACTGGGAAGGGACAGCAGAGAGTGGGTATCATAAAGAGTTACTGCACACAGCACAGTCACAGCTCTATGGAGTTCTATGTTCACATTTAGCAAGCATTTGAGTGTCCACTTAGAGAAAAGGCAAACCACTGCCATTCCTCAGCATGAACATAGCCCTGCCATTCCTCAGCATGAACATAACCATGGCTTGTTAGTACCTTTTAAATCAGCCACTTTCACTGAAGATCCCCATAATCCCAACACCTTAACTTCCCAGGTCTTAGTTGTCTTATTTTCATGTCTATGAGGCACCTTCATGTCTATAGGAACAGTATTTGTGGAGTGTTAGGAGAATTTACAAAGAACAATCCATTTGAAAACTGCTTGTTTAAAAGATTGCCTTACCCCACCAAGCTATGTTGTCACCAACTTCATCTTAATGAATTATTTCATGGTTAAGCATTAACTCTTCTTTCCAAGAGGGCAAAAACCAACTCATATAGTCATTTGATCCCTGTAGGCTTTAAGGTAGAACCCCAAAGGCTTGCCAAGACACTCTACTGCCAAATGAAAACTCTGCCATGAACCTGGAAAGGCCATCTGGACACTATCCAGACTTGAGTCCATATAATCAAATGCATCTTACTCAAAAGTTGAAAACTGCTAAAGTTTACTGTTACGTTAGCACCTGCCATGGAGCATTTCTTAGCTCATTTTTTTCTACATGATTTTAACTTTGCATTATTGTTTCCATAGATATCCACACAGTGCTAGATAACAATCACTATGGAATTTCCATAATTGATGTACTCTGATAAGTGTTTGATGCTGACTCGTATTACCTTATATGACAAAGTTAGGATGTAAATATTATCTCCAACTCAAATTAGACATTGAAAGCTTACAAAACATTCTTTATCTAACACTCAAAGCTATAAGATCAGAATCGTGTGACACCCATTCCAAGGAATTATTCTAACCCATAATGCTACTCTGTACCTTAACAGCAACCCACAATTAAACTACTCCAAGCTGGCAATGTTGTAAAGGAAATTAAGGACAAGATAACCTAGTTAAAAACAAGCCTACCAACAATTAGATGAGAATTTGTTTTTAATAATCAAATGGCACTTCATTTTGTGAAAGTGAATTCCTTAATGCTTGCCTTGGATCCACAATTGAGTTTTCTGGAGGTTTCTTATAAATTTGCCTAATCTTAATTAGTTTCTTATGTGACAGAATAGTTGTAGATCCCATTAAAGTGTCTATTGTAACACATCTTTTAAGAAATTTGTGTTCACAGACATGATAAAGAACATCTGGCTGTGTCCAAAGGGTTAATCAACTCTGCCATTAGTGTCTGTTCCTCACACAGTTGGATGTGACCTTTTCTACATGCTTAAAGTACTTGAGAGATAATATCAGGTGACTTCAACTGTAACAGGTTTAAATTAAAATGTTTGGGATATCATACCAATAACTTGGATCAAAAATATGGTATCTGGAGTTGAGTGTCCAGAGCGAATGACAGCAGAAAAAGGAAGATTAGGATGGGTGAGAGGAAGGTGCTGAAAGACCCCGGATTTATAGAAATAAAATATAAGCTTAAACAGGGAGGGCACCCCACTAGAGAACTTGGGAAGTGAACAAAGGACCCCATCCCAGGAACTGGCCAAACCACAGAATGGAATGTATATTTTAGCAACCTTAATTGCAGAAGGGCTGTAAACCCACAAAAGGCCAATTCCGGGCTGCTGACCACCTGTGAAGAACTGACCAGGGCGTCAGAGATGGGCAAACAAGATTTGTGGGAACCACCATTTACTTAGGGAGAGATGATTAACTCATACCAAGGTTTGAGGAATTTACAATGTGTAGGTCAGGAAGACATCTACTTCCCCTGGTCAGTAGTCACGTACCCACCCCCCCCATCACAAGATAGGGACCCCTCCCAAAGGCTTGTGGTTTTTGTCTTTAAAAGCTGATTGTAACTGAACCTCAGGGCCAATCGGCCTAAAAGCTGACCGAGAGGCCCATCTGCAGATGCCTAATTAAAGCCTCTTGCGTGTTGCATCAATTGGCGCGTGGACTCTTGATTCTTGGGGTGACAAATCCAGCTTGGGGACCCCTCCTCAATTCGGGGTACCCCAACAGTGCATAGTGCCATCCACCTCTCCCCACCTTCAGCATAGCTCATATATTTCAAAGAAATCCCCAAATTGCATAGCACCACTTGCACTGTGGGCAGCCCCTTAGCAGGTTTTTATTGGCATAGGGCTCTTCTCAACAGGGCTGAGATCAGGACCAACCACACTGAATTGAGGCTGGATCATGCTGAGCACATGAAAGGCATGGATTTGATATGTAGGAGGGTGGGGGTATGCTGTGCCGGCTGCACACCCTGTATCTGAGAATGTGCCCAGGGTGTCGGGATTGATGACACAGAGACGAATCAGTGGTGTAAAGAAAACTTTAAGCAGGCCCCAAGAAGGCTCAAGAAAACTTCCCAAGAAAGCCTTCCCTCAAGAAAAGTTACTGCTCCCTCCCTTACCCCTGGCTGGTTCTGCTCTGACACCAGAGACTGTGGTGGGTGGGGTCAGGAAGAGAAGGTTAGTCTTTGGAAAAGGTCAAGGTCAGGATGTTCCTGTGGGTGAGCCCTTTTCAGGAACTTATTGCTCCAGTAAACATTTCTTATGGACACCTGATTATTTTCAGTAAACATGTTTTTAGTAAACATGTTTTTAGTAAACATTGTCTTACAGCTGTCTGCCCCCAGGCTGATGAGGAAGTGGGTCTCCAGCCAAGGTCTGTTGTTCCCACAGGGGTAGAATCTTAAAGGAAAATGTGAACTGTCATCAACTGTGAGGATAGCAATGGGGAGACTTAGTCCTCAGAGCCTCACGTGGAGCATGGGGTGTTCATTGAAGGTAGAGGGGTCTCACCGACTAATATAAGGGCTTGTTGGGAGGACTTGGGTCTTGATAGCTCATGCCATTTTTTCCTGTCCTAGAATTCATTCCCTGAGTACAAAATTTGGGCAAGGTAGAACAAGGCTGGAGTGAAGTTGTACAGATGTTGACTCAAAATAAATGGCTATGCTATGCATTATTATTCTAAAAACCCTCAGCACCACATGGAACCTCTAAAATCAACCACATTCTTGGCAGTACAGCAAACCTCAACAGATACAATAAAAATGGAATAACACCCTGTATCTTATCAGACCACCATGGCTTAAAATTAGAATTCAACAACACAAATTGCAGAAACTCCATAAACTAATGAAAACTGAACACTGCTCAATTGTATCACTCCATGGTAAAGGAAGAAAGAAAGAAAGAAACCAAAGACTTCCTAGAATTCAATGAAAATGAAGGCACTAAGCAGTTCTGAAAGCATTTCTAAGAGGAAAATCCATAGCACTAAGTGCCCACATGAAGAAACTGGAGAATAGCCACACTGGAAAATTAGCAGAACACCTGAAAGCTCTAGAACAAAAGGAAGCAAATTCACCAAGAAGGAGTAGACACCAGGAAATAATCAAATTGGGAGCTGAAATCAATAAAGTCGAAACAAAGAAAACAATACAAAGAATCAATGAAACAAAGAGTTTGTTCTTAGAGAAAGTCAACAGTATAGACAAACCTTTATCCAACCTAACCAAAATACAGAGAGAGAACATGCTAATTAACAAAATCAGAAATGAAAAGAGGGCTGTAACTACAGACAGACACTGGGGAAATCCAGAGAATCATCAGGTCATACTTTGAAAACCTGTACTCCACAAAATTGGAAGGAAATGGATATATATATATCACTTACCAAAATTAAATCAAGAACAGATAAACAATTTAAATAGACCTATAACCCCTAAAGAAATAGATGCAGTCATAAAAAGTCTTCCAACCAAAATATGTGCAGGACCAGATGGTTTCAGTGCAGAATTCAACCGGAAATTCAAATAGCTAATACCAATACTCTTCAAGTTGTTCCACACAATAGAAATAGAAAGATCACTGCCAAACTCTTTTTACAAGGCTACAATTACCTTAGTACCCAAACCACATAAAGACACAGCTAAGATAGGGAGCTACAGACCAATCTCCCTCATGAACATTGGTGCAAAAATACTCAATAAAATACTGGCAAATCAAATCCAAGAACACATCAGAAAAATCATACACCATAATTAAGTAGGGCTCATCCCAGGGATGCAGAGATAGTTCAGCATAAGAAAATCCATCAATGTAATCCACCATATAAACAAGCTGAAAAAGAAAAACCACATGATCATCTCACTAGATGCTGAAAAAACCTTTGACAAAATCAAACACCCCTCATGATAAAGGTCTTGGAGAGATCAGGAATAACAGGAACATACCTAAACATAATAAAAGCAATATATAGCAAATCAACATCCAACATCAAATCAGGAACAAGACAAAGTTTTACACGCTCTCCATATCTGTTCAATATTGTACTTGAAGTTCTAGCTAAAGCAATAAGACAACAAAAGGAGATCAAGGGGATACAAATTGGAAAGGAAGATGTCAAACTTTCACTATTTGATATGATATTCTACATAAGTGACCCAAAAAATTCTACCAGGGAACTCCTACAGCTGATAATCACCTTCAGCAAGGTGGTAGGATACAAAATTAACTAAAAAAATTAGTAGCTCTACTATATACAGACAATAAAGGGGCCATGAAACAAATCAGAGAAACATCACCCTTTACAATAGCCACAAGCAACATAAAATATCTTGGAGTAACTCTAACCAAGCAGGGGAAAGCCCCATATAGCAAGAACTTTGAGTCTTTAAAAAAAGACATTAAAGAAGATAACAGAAAATGGAAAGATCTCCCATGCTCTTGGATAGATAGGATCAACATAGTAAAAAAGCAATCCACAGATTCATTGCAATTCCTTTCAAAATCCCAGCACAATTCTTAATAGGTCTTGAAAGGACAATTCTCAACTTTATATGGAAAAATAAAAGACCCAGGATAGCCAAAACAACTCTGTACAATAAAGAAACTTTAGGAGGCATCACCATCCCTGACTTTAAGCTCTACTATAGAGCTATAGTCCTGAAAACAGCTTGGTATTGGCACAAAAATGGACAGGTAGACCAACGGAATCAAATTGAAGACCCTGATATTAACCCACATACCCTTGAACTCCTGATCTTTGACAAAGAAGCTAAAACTATACAATGGAAAAAAAGCATCTTCAACAAATGGTGTTGGCATTACTGAATGCAGAAGACTGCAGATAGATCCGTATCTATCCCCATACACAAAATCCATATCTATCACCATGTCTAAATGGATCAACTACCTCAACATAAATCCAGAGAAATTGGAAAGTACCTTTGAATGAATTGGTACAGGAGACTGCTTCCTGAACATATCACCAGTAGTGTAGACACTGGGACCTCCTGAAACTGAAAAGCTTCTGCAAGGCAAAGGACATAGTCAATAAGACAAAATGACAGTCTATAGAATGGGAAAAGATATTCACCAACCCCACATCTGACAGAGGGCTGATCTCCAAAATTTACAAAGAACTCAAGTTAGTTTTCAAAATACCAGATAATCCAATTAAAAAGTGGGGGCACAGAACTAAATATAGTATTCTCAATAAAGAAGTCTGAAATGACTGATAGACACTTGAGAAAGTGCTCAACATCCTTAGCCATCAGGGAAATGCAAATCAAAATAACCCTGAGATACCATCTCACTCCCATCAGAATGGCTAAAATCAAAGCACTAATGACAGTTTATGCAGGAGAGATTGTGGAGAAAGGGGAACACTCCTTCACTGCTGGCGGGAGTGGCAACTTGTACAACCACTTTGGAAATCAGTATGGAGATTCCTCAGGAAAATGGAAATCAGTCTACCACAAGATACAGCAATTCCACTCTTAGGCATGTATCCAAAAGATGTACCCTCATACAATAAGGACATCTGTTCAACTACATTCATAGCAACATTATTTGTAATAGCCAGAACCTGGAAGCAGCCTAGATGCCCTCCAACTGAAGAGTTGATAGAGAAAATGTGATACATTTACACAATGGAGTACTACTCAGAGGGGGAAAAAATGGAATCTTGAAATTTTCAGGCAAATGGATGGCACTAGAAGAATCCATCCTGAGTGAGGTAACCCAGTCACAAAAAGAGAAACATGGTATGTACTCACTCATATATGGATTTTAGACATGGAGCAGGGGATTGCCAGTCTACAAATCCACTGCCAGCGAGTCTGGGAAACAGGGAGGATCCTAAGAGAGATATGCATGGTAAGCCTGGAGAAAGGGAATGGGACAAGATCTCCTGAGGGGATTAGGAGCATTGGGGGAGGGGATTGGAGAGAGATGGGAGAAAAAGAGTAGGAGAAGAGAAGGGGAGAGAAGGACATAGGGGAGCAAGAAGGTTGAGTCAGGGTAAGAATAGAGGAGAGCAGGATGAGAGATACCATAATAGAGGGAACCATTATAGCTTTGAGGAGAGATCTGGCACTAGTGTCATTTTCAGAGATCTACCAGAATGACACCAACTGGCATGGAAGCTACCTTAAATGCCTTCTCTGATAATGAGATTGATGACTACCTTATATGCCATCCTAGAACTCTCATTCAGTGGCTGATGGAGGCAGAGGCAGACACCCACAGCTAAACACTGAACTGAACTCCTGGAACCCAGGTGCAGAGAGGGAAGAGTGACGAGCAAAGGAGTCAAGACCCTGCTGGTGAAACCCACACAGGCAGCTGACCTGAACAAGAGAGAACTTATGGACTCCAGACTGGTGACTGAGAGGCCAGCATGGGACTGATCCAGACCCCTGAACCTGGGTGTCAGTGAGGAGGCCTCGGCAATCTATGGGGCATGGGATAGTAGACCAGTATTTATCCCTGGCACACAAATTAACTCTGGGAGCCCATTCTACACGGAGGGATGTGCTCTCAGCCTGGACACATGGGGGAGGACCTGCCCAGGATATGACAGACTTTGAAAATCCCCCACGGAAGGCCTTACCCTCCCTGGAGATCAGAGAGGGGAAGGGGAGGAAGCTGGGAGTAACATGTGTAAAAGTTAAATGGAGAAGGAGAAGGCAGGTTGAGTTGGGGTAAGAATAGAGGAGACCAGGATGAGAGATACCGTAATAGTTGGAGTCATTATAGCTTTGAGGAGAGAGCTGACACCAGTGAGATTTCCAGAGATCTACAATGATATCACCAACTGGAAAACTAAGTAATAGCGGAGAAACTACATTAATAGCACCTACCTAATGAGAAGGTTGATGACTTTCTTATATGACATCCTAGAACCTTCATCCAGTGACTGATGGAAGCAGAGACTGACACTCACAGCTAAACACTGAACTGACCCACAGGAACCAAGTGACAGATATGGAGGAGTGATGAGAAAAGGGGTCAAGACCATGCTGGTAAAACCCACAAAGACATCTGACTGGACAAGGGGGAGCTCTTGAACCCTAGACTGATGGCTAAGAGGCCAACAGGGGACTGATCCAAACTCCAGGAACGTAGTGTCAGTGAGGAGGCCTCAAAAATCTCTGGGGCCTTGGGTAGTAGATTAGTGTTCACCATGGCGTATAGGAGCCCATTCCACATGGAGGGATGCTCTCTCAGCCTGGACACATGGGGAAGGGCCTAGTTTCCACACTGGATGAAATGACAGACTCTGGAGATCCCCTAAGGAGGGCCTCACCCTCCCTGGGGAAAGATGTGGGGATTGGGCTGGGAGTGGGGGGAAGAGGTGGGGCTGGGAGGGAGAAGGGGGGGAGCTGGGATTGACATTTGAAGCTTGCATGTTTCTAATTTAAATAAAAAAGGAAAAAAAACTAGAAAGATCTTACTAAGAGGATGGACAACAATTGTGGTTTGCATCCCTAGAGTACAAGACCCCTACCCAGCTCACCACATCCCTCTCATAAATACCAGATTGTGAAAGAAATGTGGTAGCATCTGCAGAATCTCAGAAAACGTGATTTGAATTTCCCATGTCATTTGACTCTTTATAAAAAAAAAGTTTGGAAATTGCTCTTCTAAAAAAAATTAAGATTCTTCTCTCAGGTAAGTGTTTTTAAAGGAAATTATACTATCAATATCTGATTGAGCATATTTCTAGTCCCTCTAGATTTAATGTTTTCAGTCTGCAATATAAAAAGACGCTAATGCTCGATTATGCTAGGAAGACACTCTGCCAATAATGTTCCATTTCTTGATGCTACATTCAAAAGGGAAATAGAAGTGCTTGGAAACTTAAATAAGAAGATGAACAGAAGGAAAAATGACTGTATGAAGATGTGCAGAAAATGCATGTAAAGAAGTCTGCATCAGCCAGCACTCAATCTAGCCAGTTCATCTTTTAAAGAACAGAGCATGGCTTTGGTGTCAGGAGTTATACCTAAGATTAGAAGCAAGGAAGACTCCCAACACACACACCAACGGACAGTATAGACTAAAGATTCTTCCCTAGAATCACAGGTTCAGATTCAAACTTTCTTTCTGGGTAAAGTGATGCTATCTTCATTGAGAATTTTAAAATGTTTAATCCACTCTTGAAAAAAGCACTCCCAAGAGAAAACTAGTTCAGAAAGTTTCCTTTAAATTGGCAATTAACGGCAGTGACAATTTCACTAAAGCCCATTATTCCTACAAGATATCAGATGAATTATATATATAATCAATATATAAAATATACCAATTAAAACATCAAGTCAACAAAGGAAGCAAGCGTATATGAGTAGCAAGAATGATTTGAAGGTTAATAAGTACAGGTTATATTTAAAATATAATGAACTGAAATCTTATAGCACTTAGCATAGGAGGAAAGACAAAAGGGTGATGATCAGGGGAGAAGACCTGTAGTTGTCAGTCTTGGAAAGCGTGTTTCTCTTTGTATAATTTTATTGGCAACTTATTGTTAATAATTGAGACTATATTTAAATACAAAGCTATAAACAAAAACAAAGTAAAAGAGTATTTCAAAGCACATGGAAATATCCTACACAACACACCATAATAAGAAGATACATAAAATTGTCATGTTCACCCTTCCCATTAAATTATTCTGGATTCATCCTCATATGGGAGTAATTTAAACAGACCACATGCTCTTCTCTGATTGAAAACTTTTGCAAAGTAAATTGTTGAGAATAGTATTGCCTAAAGTAGTAATGTCAAAATATTATTTCTTGTATCATTTTTGGTTATCACTTGGGTGAAAAAGCAGTTATACAGAATAAAAAGGAGTTGCTTCACAATAAAGACTAGAGCTTTTCCAGAACAATTACTTGAAGAGTTGTGATGGCTAAGACGTAGGAAAAAGTATGAGCTGAGACTCACAAAGGAATATTCAGTCGACCCCACTGAGGCTTCTTCCTTCGATGATGAAAAGAAATCTACAGAGTGGTGAAAACCAACTTTCAGGCACCATTATTAGTGAGTGAATACAGAGTGGTGGTAAGGAAGAGGGGGGGGGAGGGAGGGGATGGAGGCAGACAGACAGACAGACAGACAGACAGAATGAGTCATGTACAGGGGAGAGAGGCAGATTTGAAGAAGCAAGGACAGTGAGGGATTGGCTGACCTAATTGTCCCCCTGCCACAGGGGGCCAGATGCCAGGGTCTGGACTGCTGCTAACTGCCATGATTTGGTTCATGATCCTGATGAAGGCAGAGAGGATAGGGCTGTGCAGAGTTGGTTTTGCCCTTCACTGGCTAAGGCACTCGGGAGAGAGGGCCCTACACTTCATCTGGGCAGCACAACAGAGCTTACTGTTTGCAGGGTCATAGTGGAGCTGTCCCTGAGAATGTGAATATGGAAGGTCAGGCTCTGCCCCTCTCATTGCTATGTGGTTGTATGGAAGAGGGAAAGATGCCTTCCTGCCCCATCCCTCACCAGCTGCAGCACAGTAGCATAGACCCTGTAGACTGGGTTAGCCAGCCCTGGGGGCAGGGAAGGACGCAGCTGGAACCACCTCTTTCATCTGCTGTGTCGTGTGGGGAAGACGAAAGATGTCCTCATTCTTGCCCCTAACGCTCCATCTGGAAAGGGATCTGACCCCTTTACCAGGTGCAACATTCGGGAAAGAGGTCCCTTTGCCTCGTCTGGTTCTGCGCAGCACAGCAGGGCTGACCCCTATAGATGAGGGCACAGGTGAGTCGACCCAAGAATATTAGAGTGGGAGACCTGGCTGCGCTTCTCAGCTCCTCATCTGCCATGTAGTGGCATGGGCGGGGGAGAGACGCCTTCTCCCACATCAGTGCCTGGGGCAGGTGGTGAGCTGGCCCTGAGATTATAAGGGCAGGATAGCTGCTCCTGCCCCCCATCAGTTGCAACACTTGAGAGAGCAGGTCCTGCACCCGGTGTGGGCAGCACAATAGAGCCAACCCTGTTGGCAGAGATGGGGGTGAGCCAGCCCCGAACTTGTAAGCATGAGCAAGCTTTCCCCACTACTCTTCTGTCATGTGGACAGATGAGGGAGCTAACCCTCCACTAGCAGCAGCACTCAGGAGAGTGGCACCTGCACCTCTCCTGGGCGACACAGGAAAGCTGTTTGTGGAGTTGAGGGAGAACAACCCTGAGGACCTGAAAGCAGGAGAACTGGCCCCACCCCCTGCTCATTCCTGCAAAGGGTGAACTAGCCAGGGCAGTGCTAGAGAGCTCACCCTGGCGGTGAAGACAGGAGAGCTCGAGGTCTGACCAACCCTGCAACTACCCAGGCTCAGAACCAGGCTTATGTGCTGGCTCACTCCAATATCCACCCCATCTGGGGGGATCTGTCCAGCGGACCCAGGGCTGCAGGATCTCCATGACGCAGGGCAGCAACAGGATGTCCGGGAAGAGTTCCAACGAGGCTCCTGCATTGATGGTGCAGCAGAGACCAGGGGCCTTGAACCAGACCAATGCTTCTTTGCCATCAATGCCCGCCTGTAAAGATGACTCACTGTGTCTCACTGAAGCTTCCCCCGCAAGATCTTTCTCTCTTCCTTTTTTTTTAACCTTTTCTTTTACTTTTTATTTTGTTTTACTTGGGGGGGGTTGCAGAGGCGTGGACAGATCAGAGACAGGAGATGGGTGGGATCGGGATGAGTGATGAATAAATAAAAAGAATGTTAAAAAATGAGAGGGAGTGAGGGGCCGTGGGAGGCTTAGAAGGAAGAAAGTGAGGGAGAAATTTATACAATCATATTTCAGTTAAAATAAGGCATTTTCAATGCAACAGGTAAATTTTAAAACAGTTTATAAAGGACAAAGGTAACAGCGTTTATCTGGGTTTGTTTTCTGTTGCTGTAATAAAACACTGACCAAAACCAACTTGTGGAGGTAAGGGTTTATTTCATTTTGCAGCTTATAGTGCATCAATAAACGAGGTCATAGCAGGAAAACGGAGACAGGAATTGAAGCAGATGCCATGGAGTAAGGCTGCTTCCTTACTTCCATCCCTGCTCAGCCTGCTTTGTTTAACAACTCAGCACTTCCTGTCCCTGTCGGCAGCATTCACTGTGGACACAGACCTCCCACATCAATCACTCATCAAGAAATGGATGTACAGACAAGCCTATGGGCTAATCTGATGGAAGTATATTCTCAATTGATCTTACCTCTTCCTAGATGACCCTGGCTTGTTTCAAGTTGCCAAAAAATGTATGCAGCACAGTATCATATTTGGAAAACATGCCTTTTGAGGTGAATTCTTGAGTAATTATTTAAGGCATTGATGGTAGACCTGACCTTGGAACTGTGGATCACTGAGTGTGGGTCACATATCAGCAGCAGAATGTATCAGAGTCTTAGGCACTGTCCAGAATTCCTGAACCAGAGCCACCGGTGTGGGGACCAGGGATCTGTATTTTAACAAGTCCTCCAGTGTATTACAAGGCAGGACACAGACTTAAAGGTGACTTGAAATGAGGACATTTGATTGCATGGAGTTCTCTGAGCTGAGGCTATATCCCAAATAACTGGGTATCCCCACTCCAGAGACAGGTGATAATAGTGAGTGAGGATCAGTGGCAGTTTGTACTAAGTATTCATGGTTCTTACACTCTTTCTAAAACCTTTCTCAATGTTTAGTGAACTTGGGTAAATCACAAAGCATATTAGATACTGACAATCATTCTGCTGCTAGACAATGATATGAATGGAGAACCATAGTCACAATTTTTACATCCTGACACCAGTCTGGATTCCTTAGCCTGAATTATTTGTGCGTAGTAAAGTATGATGCTGGCTTTACTTAGTAAGGTGTGTCTAATCTCGAGCCTAATGTGATATGACTGTGATTTTTGGAGAAGTGTGAGCCCCAGGTTTCCTGTGCGGTTATCTTATTCATGCTCACACTCCCCTGTTGGTGTTCAGCAGTTGGAATGACGGCTCCTCAATCATGTGCAACTTGGACCATGATGTGTCCATAGTGAATGTTCTTCCTGTATACCAAAGCCACTTGACAATTACTGGTTCTTTCTAAAACCCCGGGAAGGATGAAAAGCTATTTGTTTACAGGAACAATTTTCCATCTAAACAAGAATACTAAGATCCTTGCAGTTTGGATTCTAGCCAACTTATAAGTTTTGGTCAAGAACTAAACATCTCATAAGAAATGATGATACACGCACTAATGAAAGCTTTTCCTTTGAAGGTCTGTAGCTCAGTATAGAGACTGACTAGATGACCACTGAATAGTTTCCTTCACCAGACAGTTTTTCATCGAGGCTTGGACTAAATAACTTTGTATCATTACAAAGAAAGAAATCTCATAACTGAAAAAAAAAAAGTGAAATCCACTTTACTTAATGCGGACCTCTCTCTCTGGTGGGCAGGTCCTCTGTGTCCAAAGATAATTAGCACTTTATAATGCTAATTATTATAATTATGTCTGAGAAAAAAATCATTAGGGGGTAAGTCCGTTCAGTGATTTTCAATTGCCCCTTCTATTTAAAAATAAGGTCATTTTTCTATGAAATAGTTTTAGGAGCTCAGAGCAGAAAAAGGGTTATAGATAATTCTGTATAGGTATAGACTTGGTTTTTTCAAGTTCTTCTAATTCCATGATGTGTCTGGGAAGAGAACGGGGAAGGGGGGGGAGGGGTTGGAGATGTTTAGTCTAGGGGACTGGAAATAGAGGCCCAGAAGAACAGACATTTCTGAAAGACAACACTTTCGAGGAGCTCCTATGTGCCTGGCATTGTGCTCATTGTTTCCAGATTTCACACCATCATAATCTTTCTAACTGGTGAAACAAGAACTAAATCCCATATTTACATGAGTAGGGAGTAAGTTTGTTACAGATTATCCCAGCAGCTATGTTCACAGAGAGATGGGGGTTAGTGGGCAGAGAATGATTTCACCCATTGTTGGCTGCTTGGAGAAGACAATGTCATTGAGTATACTGCACAGAAGCCATAGATAAGGACAATGAGAGAAGAACCATCTGCCCCAGATGAGTAGTTACAGGAATTTCTATCTGGGAACTGTGATGATTTGAATGAGAATATCCCATAGAGACTTAGATGTTTGAACAATTGGTTGGAGTGCTGTTTGGATGGTTTAGGAGGTGTGGTCTTGCTGTAGGAAACATGCCACTAGGGATGGACTTCGATGTTCAAACCCACACACCATTCATATTAAGTTCCCTTTGCTTGCTGCATGTGGTTCAAGATGTGAGCGCACAGTTATTCCTGCCTACTGCCATGTTTCTTCACTGTAATGGTTATGGGCTTGAATTCCTTCCATCCATACGCTGGTAAAACTTGGTGTCTTATCATAGCAACAGAACAGTAACTAACACAGGAAGTAAAGTCTTTTGCCCCTGACGGCCCACCATGGCATTCTGTCATGTAACTTCCATAATGAAAATGGGGGCAATCTTCATTGATCCATTGATTTAGTTTACTTCTCAAAGGCTACTAAGTCAACAGGATGGTGACTCTGTGGCACTGTCACAGGCAATCCAGATTGAATAAGCTAGGATGTGTCCTTCCACAACTGAAAGAGCTACTGTTTTAGTTGGTGGTCTGAAAGGTACTTTCTGAACAAGACTTGGGTTATGAAGTCTTTCTGGTTAGAATTCAATCTCCATTTGCTTTCTTGTTTCTCAAGCATGTCCTTCTAGTCATGTCATCCCATGGCACCCTCCAACAGGACCAACACCAAAGCCTGGAATCGTCTTTGATGGTTTCCTGCTCAGCATGCTCTTCCATCTGATTTAGGAAGGTAGTCTGGCCCCAATAGAGCGAGTGCTATGAGAAGGCAGCCATGGCTAGAGGCAGTTCGGGTATAAGGATCATGTTAGATGACCCAGGGGATTAATGGACTTGGAGTTCCAGATGGGAAAGGCAAGGAAAGAAAGAGAGAGAGAGAGAGAGAGAGAGAGAGAGAGAGAGAGAGAGAGAGAGAGAGAGAAAGAAGAGAGAGAAGAGAGAGAGAGAGAGAGAGAGAGAGAGAGAGAGAGAGAGAGAGAGAGAGAGAGAGAGAGAGAGAACTTGTTAAAACATCATATGCAGATAGAACTTTTGGCCCTAGAAGAAACAATCTAGATATGTTCATTAAACATGCAGGGGCCAAATACAAGAAGTAGATGGATGACTGTGAGTGACACCAAAAAGATAGCAATCAGAATAGCTATGACAAGATGTTTGTCTTAAAATTCCACCGGTTGTCCCTCCTTTTGCTACTATTCTCAAGAGTTGCTGGTGTATTTGATATATTTTCTGTGCTTGTCCTGATTTAGTGATGTTAGATTAATATTCCTCATTTAGCACAGGACAGGTTCAAACTTGAGCATCTGCCTGGAAATTTAGAGCCCATGGATCTGAAATACTGCTGTGAGAACATTTAACTACTTCCATATTATTTGGTGAATGCGTTTCTAATTTGTGCGTTGCAGGTTTTAGAGTTGATGTGATCCCTGTTCTGCACATATGATTATAGTGAGGGTAAAGGCCAAAAGCTACTCTTAATGAAATAGATTCTGTTCTTTGGGTTTGGACCAAAATGGCATATAAAGTATGGCTTCTGAGCCAGCAGTGGTGGCACACTCCTTTAATCCCAGCACTGGGAAGCAGAGGCAGGCTGATCTCCGAGTTCAAGGTCAGCCGGGACTACAGAGTGAATTCTGGGTAGCCACGCACAGAGAAACCCTGTTTTAAAAAACAAAAGCAAAGAGTAGGACCAAAATTCTGATTGAGTTATGTTTGAGGAAAGATGGTTATTATGGTATTTTCCTGTCTGCTTGGCTGGGATACAGAAGTAAGCACAGCTCCTACAAAGAATGTCCCCTGGATTTAGGCAGATGGTAAAGGAAATTTTGAATTGTGTAATGTTTTTAGTAGCGTCTAGAAAGGTGGAGGCCATGGATGCCTCCATAAAAGGCTTAAGGAGTGTGTAGAAGAGGAAAGTGTAGTGGAGAGATGAATCTGAGGGAGAAGTTTTTGAGTAGAACTTTGGCCCGAATCTCCACTGAACATGTTTATAATCACTTGAGGTTAAATCTGTTTAATGTCAGAGGAAATAAATCTGATTAGCCATAAAGGAGACAGACAGAAAATGTAAAATAAAATGGAGAATCCTATTAGATGACTGAGTGCCCAACCATAGCCACACCTACCTAAATTCTGATTAGAATAATTGACAGTGAAAAAAAAAAGAAAACAACAGAGAGGCAGTCTTGCTTAAAGAAAAAATAGTTTTGTGATGCCTTAGGGAAGGCATCACAAAGTCAAGAGGCTGTTGGGCCAGGAAGGCAAAGAGGTTTGGTATTTTAGAAGCTCCCACAGGGCAGGGGAGAATCAAGCTATGATACAAATATGACCAAAGTTCCAGTTGCCTGGGAAGATCCCTGATGGGAAGACTCCTTTCTGTCTGAGGTATATAGGATGAGGTGTGGGGTGTGTTTTAGATTGGGTGACAGACCCAACCCTGAAGCAGACTTTTAACAACCAGAGATAAAACATTAAGTATGGCTGCATTTTATTTACTCAGAGGAAGACACATTACTCTTGAAAGAAGGAGTTATAGGATGAGGCACAAAAAAAAAGTGGACACAACTGTTTAAGAGTACTTTCCATGAAGACTTTGAAAGCAGAACGGGAGCCTAGGGTCACAGGTTTACAAGATTGGCATATCTGATCTTGACATTTGAAGAGGAAGTATGGGATCTTGTATTTTAACTTGAATGCTTTCTGGAAAATGGAGCTTTATCTTGGACAGGTGAAGGTAGTTAACATTTTCTTGGAGTTAAAAAAGCCATCTAAGTAATTAGCAACTGGCAGTGCTGTGTCCCCCCACCTCCTTACCCCCACCACTCCAACCCCTGAGCATTTGAAACTGGCTAATTCATACATCTAAATAGCTGCCCTTGTGGACCTTTAGGAAGACTAGATCTCCTGGTAGGACTGAGTCAGTCTGGTAGAAATTTGTAACTTTCCTCTTTGGTTATATATAGTGGGTGACATGCATGGGTGGGTATGTTGTTGTTAAGGGCATTTGAGGCTTCTTGGTGTTTGCTCGTAGGACCTTAAGAGGAGTCCCTATGTCTGGCTCTGGGATCTCTCTGTGCTCAGTAGGAGGATCACCTTTAAAATGTAGTCATTTTGTGAGCCCTGGATGACCTGGAGGTGGAGCGGTCCTCTTAGCTCCTTTATCCTCATTGGCCTTGGACATGCTGTTGAACACTCAGTCAGTTAACACCAGCCTTGAAGAACAAACAGCTAAAAAAATTCACTGTTGTGTAACATTGAATGAAAGGTGATCAAAGAAAACTGATTTTTTGCCATTCCTTTCAATTTATGTAGCTTTTAAGGTTTTTTCTTTTAAAAAATTGTTTTTTTTAATTTTACATACCAACCCCAGTTCTGCCTCCCTCCCCTTCTCCATGCCCCACCTCCTCCCAGCTTCTTACCCCCCACCCACTTCTCAGAGGGGATAAGGCCTTCCTTGGGGAGTCAGCAAAATCTGATATACAAAGTTGAGGCAGGACCAAGCCCATCCCCACTGTATCAAGGCCGATCGAGGGAACCATTACAGGAAATGAACTCCAAAAGTCAGTTCATGCACCTGGGATAGTTCCTGGTGCCGCACCAACTCGGCCCCCCACTCCTGTATCAGATCAAGCCACATAACTGCCACCCACATTCAGAAGGTCTAGTTGGGTCTCATGCAGTTTCTCCAGCTGTCAGTGAATGGTCCATGAGCTGCCACTAGCTCAGGTCAGCTGTTCCTGTGGTTTTCCCCATCATGCTCTTGACCCCCTTGTTAACCAACTGATTTTTAAATGATTATTGACTGTAAAGACTCAGCTTGCTCAACAGTGGAAACCCTGATAAACTTAGCAGACAGTATAAGTAACTAATTATCTCGATAATGCATACAAGTTCTTTATTTTAAAGATGTTCTTATGCGTGGTACCAAGGGTCAGTAAATTGATCCTGTAAAGAAACTTCAAGCATCCACATTTGAAGCACCGGAAGCATTGATAATGTTTAAACATCTAACCACAGCATCAAAGGCAGATGTCTTAATAGTTCTGGAGACTTTTTTACTATAAACTTTTAAGATAATGAATTTCATAGATTGAAGTCTTAGAAATTAGAATGATTTTAAGCTTGATACATGACAACTTCAATCAATTATTTATGGGGACTTATATACACATGTGACATAACATAGATCTGGAGGGGATGTATAGAAACGTATACACTGTTACACTGTGTTAAGTTAGTTATAGACAAATTGCTACACCAAAACCCTTACCAGTTTGAAGGGAATTTAAATTTACATTTACAATAATGAAATAGATTGATATCACTGTTAATCTGGTCGACTTTGAAATCTTTTTTTGTTTCTGTAAACTTCAGTGTAACATAGATTTTAAAATGTCTTTCTTTTGCATGCATGTTTTCTCTATTGCAAGTCAATCAATTTGATAACTAACTCTTGTACACTGTACTATTTAGCTAAAATGGGCTTGAGGTGGCAAAACTGAGCAATAGTTTCTCTTAGAAAAATTAGCAGAGGAAAAAAGAAGAGATAGTTACACTCTGATATAAAGAATCTATATTTGGGAAGGGTGTGAGGAGATGGCCTAGTCAGACAATGACTGCTGCCATGAAACTATGAAGCTCTGACTTGATTCTCAGAACCTACATTCAAAAACCTAGGTCTTCTGGAACATGTTTGTAAAACCAGCACTGGGGAGGCAGAGATGGGTGGATTTCTGAGCCTCACTGGCCAGCCAGCTTAGCCAAATATTAGAGCTCCAGACAAAAATGAGAAACTCTGCTGCAAAAGAAAAAAAGAGGTGACAGTTCCTGAAGAACAACACTCATGGATGACCTCTGGCCTCTGTATGTACACACATGCAATCATGCACATGTACATACACATGCATGCACATACACACACATGTTAAATACAACAGTAGCAGCATCAGCAGCTATAGAGTTGGAAGGTAGTTCAGTGACCTAAGTTCAGATTCCTAGAACTTCAGGGTGTGTGGGGGGAACAGATGTAAGAGAGCACATCTGTAATCCCAACATTTCTATGAAAGATGGGGAGTGGGCAAGGGAAAATGACACCGACGCTCAACCAGCTACCCCTCAGTACAAGGCAAAGTTGCAAAATAAACAAGCCTCAAAACAAGGTGAAAGATAAGGAAGGACTGGGAACTCAAGTTTTCACCTGACCTTTACACATGGATCATATCATCTACACTTCCACACATGGTACACACATCCACACACAGTACACACACAAAAGAACAAACAAAAACTATTCTGATGGGAATGTCCTTCTGTATGCTGTGAATAAGTGTTTCTCTTATTGGTTGATGAATAAATGCTGATTGATCAGTGGTAAGGCAGAAGTATAGACGGGTCTACCAGACTAGAATTCTGGGAAGAGGGAAGGCAGGAAGCAAGGAACATACAATTACATTTAGT
Source organism: Mesocricetus auratus (assembly GCF_017639785.1). Taxonomy (NCBI): domain Eukaryota; kingdom Metazoa; phylum Chordata; class Mammalia; order Rodentia; family Cricetidae; genus Mesocricetus; species Mesocricetus auratus. The sequence continues at coordinate 1,635,626 of NW_024429202.1, read as the reverse complement.
TAGAGTGTATCCTTAATAGAAAAATATAGAAAGCAGAAGGAGTCCAAGGTGAAGCTTGTGGTATAACGTTGGCTAGAGAATAAGTCTGTTAGTGCTGGTGACACAGGACCAGATGGAGAACTGGAGTTGTGACCCCTTTAGACTGTGGAGAGAGATTTGTCAGGCGTTTCTTAGGACCAGATACTCAAATTTTTATTAGTCTTTTAGGATATGCCCCAATGGTAAGTATGAGAAGGAGCCTTCCCATATTGAGTGAGAGGATAGGTGTTCCTCGGGGGTATCCTTCTGGCCTCAGCTGCTGTCCCTAAAACATCTCCTACAATTATTATTGTATCCTCCTACCTTTGACTATAACCACTACAAAATTATATGCTGAGGACTTATTGGCACCAAGTGAAATATTAAGCATCTCAAATATAGCATCTTATTTAATATTCACAAAGCATACTATTAATCCAGCCTAACATTTGTAAAAAGCGAAGGCCAAAGAGGCTAAATGTATTCTAATATACATGGTAAATGCCATGGTTACTAAGAAACTATCTGCCAATGACGAGGAATTGGCCTTTCATCTCTCTGAGATGAGCAGTTGCCTTTCTGTTTAATGGTTTCTTAAAAATCCCCTTGTGACAAGCTCCAGAGGACAAATAATTTATTTCTCGTGGTGTATGGCTCTCTAAATGAATTAATTGATGGGCATCCCATTGTCATTGTGAGGGATATGGAAATAAAACAGGCAAGAGATGTTCTCTACCAAACTAATTTGTGCTGCAAGCATATAAATAATAAGTATCTTTAAAAGAAAGTGCATATTTACCAACTCATCTCTTTTTCTTCTAATTCACAGGTCTTCGTGCTGTCAGCTGAGAAGTTTGCTTGTGGTGTATAAGTATTAGTAAGTAGAATTAAACAGCAATTACTGTTGTGGGAGAGGAAGGAGACAAAATAATTCTTTAGCCTCCCTTGCCCTCCAGGAAGAATGGGGTGAATAGGTACATCACGAAGATGATGACCCAGCAAGAGTCTCTTGACCCCATTTCAGCATCCCTAAGATAAACACTATTGTCATAGAAAGGGTTTCTGTTTGCCTTTTCACTGTGATGGAGTTTATGTTGACAACACACAAGTAATGGTGCCTCAGCACAAACTAAGACAGCATAAACAGACTGTATTGGAAATAAATGTGTTCTCTGCTGCTGTTCAATTGCAGGGGGTAAAAGCCAGTTTCATCCAAAAAAAAGTTCTTAGTGAAATAATAAAAGTTACTAATTTTGTTCAACCTGCACGTAAGCAATGTATTTAGTGTCATGAGTGAGGAACAATGTATAAAGATCTGCTATATGCATTAGGTAACAATCATCTCTGGGATAATGTAATAGGTGAGATGCCAACAGGACTAGTCCTTTTATTACAGAACAACAATCTTCATGTAAAAGACAGACACTGGTGTCTGAGGCCAGGTGTTTGAAGATTTTTGTTTTTTGTGTTTTTTTGCAAATAAGGAAAGGAAGGCTATGGCTCCAAGAAAAACACCCATAGACTTCTCAACAGATAATGACATTAATGCTTTTGAGGTACCATGATGGACACGGCACAATGTGTCAAAAATTAGAATGCTTGTATAACTCTGACAAACACTATTATCAAATGACCAATTCAAGGTTTTACCCAGTCATGAATAATATGAGACATACTCACGTACAGAACTGAAAACCCTATTTTAATGTGACAGAGTACAGGATATTCATTTCAGATGTTCTATAGTAATAGAGCACACCCCCCCCCCACTTGCTGAGCTCTGAGTAGTACTAAGATTTGTCCATGATTCTATGAAGAACTTGTCAGGTAGCTCTGTTCCCCACCTCCACATCTGTGCACATCAGGGTGCTCGAGGATTTTAACCACAAACCACTGGCTTGCAGAAGTAAACGAAGCATCAGCTCTTTGTTGGCCTGGACATAAGACAGCTGCAGAGCACTGAGCACTCTCAGTAATTCGGGATTTGCAATTATTGGGAATTATTTTCATTAAAAATGTTTTCTGTTGTTTCAAATCAGTTGCTAGGCAAATATTTATAATATTCTCAGCTTTGGTTTGTGACCTGATGCATCTGAGACAGAACCTAACACACAAGCAAACTCTGGAGCTTCACGGCCTGAGGTGATGAAAACTGCTGGCAGAGGGCATCCGTGAGCATGTAGATAGCTGCAACCTCCCTCAGAGTAATTTGTTAGTTATGAGAACTCTGAAGACCTGGCAACCGTTTCTACAACTATATGTGTGCATATACATATGCATTTGTGAGTGTTGGGTGTGGTGTGCCACAGTGTGTATGGAGATTAGAGAACAACTTTGGGTGTCTGCCATTACCCTGCACCTTGTTTGAGACAGATCTGGGCTTTTATCCTCTGGTCTTCAAATTTCCAGATATTCTCCTGTATGGACACCCCACAATGCCATAGGTACATTTGATTTTAGATAGGTGATTACACTCCTGGCTTTATGTGATCCTTAGGATTCAAAGCTACGCCTTCCTTCTTGGGTAGAAAGGGCTTTACTGACTGAACCAAATAATGTTTTGTCTTAATAGTTTTTCCTTGAGAAATAATTGTATAATTTTGTAGAAGTTTATTTCCTAAAGCATGTGTCAAGATCCTTTGATCCTTTTTTATAAGAATAAATAATTTCCATTAATATCCAGAGAATTATTTAAATACATTTTGATAGCCCTTTAAAATAGGCCAGAGTTGTTAAGCATATTGAAAAAGAGTAACAATGCTAATGACATTAATTTTAAAATAATACATAGTCAAATATGTTTCATTTTTCAAAACAGAAATGAAAATTCTCTTCTTTCCTTGTATGTTTGGAAAGTTTGTTTCTATTTACCTCCATATAACTGAAAACTTAGCTAAAATGTAACAATATGTTGAAAGGTTGATGAATGCTAAGTTGTTAGTACTTTAAAATAATCCACGTTTTTAGATTTTTTTCTATAGAACAGAATAATCAGAAGAAATTAAGATCATGCTGGATAAAATGATACTCTAGGGATATATCCTGGGCACAACCCAAAAGTGAAATAACTAGGAAACCCTACTATGAATATGAATGGAATTAAGTGAAATGACCTGAGTGTTTATATTTGCTAGAGTCCCAACTAAAGGTCCATATACCCTGCCAGGGTGAAATCTTACAAGAGACATGCTTTGTCTGGGACATGCTTATTTTCACACAGCTTTTAGGGTGAGCTCTCTCTCAGGAAGTAGCTTAGTTATGTGTATGTGGTTTTGTGAGTGTATACCATGTGAAGTACAGGTGTGCAGAGGATGCAGAAGATGGGATCATAACTCTCGGAACTGGAGATACAGGCGGTTGTGAGTTGCCCAACTTTGGGACCTGAATTCAAGTCCTCCGGAAAAGCAGCAATCACTCTTGAAAGTTGAGACATCTCTCTAGGCCCTCTCTCAGGAGTTTAGCATTCTGACAGTTTGCTCTACTTCCGGAAGGCCATCTCATGGAATACGTATTTTGTTGAATGTGCCTAGCCAAGGCTGAGTCTGGCCCTCTAGCAACACTATCCAAATTCAAAAATCTAAAGCCTTTCTCAGTGTTTTTGAGTGACACCACATTACAACCCCATCCCACTCCGTCCCAGTTTCCTTTGTGACAATTTATCATTTGTTCACATGTTTTTGCTGAGCTTATGCAAGTTCTCCAGAGTTAGAGCAGCATTTCCCAAACATTCATTCCACTTGTCTGTAGTAGTGAGTTAAGGATGAAAACGGCAAGGATGGACAGATAGTTTAATAGATGATTAGTAGCCACTAACCATAGATGGGTGTTCAGTTTAATAGATGATTAGTAGCCACTAACCTTAGATGGGTGGTCTCATTCACCGCCTTCCTTTGCCCCTAAATTGGGATTGCAGAATGGGATTGATCGACTGTGTCTGAGGAAATTTGACTGGAAACATGAGACATGTTGCTTCTGTAAAGAGCCAATGGAAATCCCATATGTCTTCTCTAATTTTTCGTTTGTTTTGTCACAGTTAACTTAGAGGCCATTAATTTCAGATACTCCGTTACCAAGAGAAGGACGCTGACCCCGCACAGGCAGCTCAGGCTCAGAACAGGCTTGTACCATGGCCTATGGTGGTGAGCAGACACTGTGCCGTCTCGGGCAGTGAGGTCCAGTTCACTGACCTAGGGGTCACAGAACCGTAGTGGAAAGTGACTCTGAGACTATGGAGATGAGTCATTTCCTCCTCCACTTCACATAAGAAACAAAAATGTTAATCTACTCTGTCAACTGCCCGGTTCTGTGCAGTTCTGCCGCAGTCTCTGCTGCTCTCGGTAACAAGCTGCCTTTTGAAGACACGGCAGCTTCTCGTATGGCATCTCGCTTGCCAGAGACGCTCAATGGAACGTGTGATTAATCGAAACCAAATGGATGAGAAGATTCGGGAGAGGCTAAGGAGTGCTCAGGGAAACACAGATCCGGAAGTGACACGAAAAGCTATCTAAAAGGTGTGATCTTGACAAATTTCCCCGGCATTTTCTGGCAAGCCAAATGGAAAACAAAGTTCCAAACCAGGGGTGCCTCTGTCCGCCCAGCAGTTCCATCAGCCTCGCAGACGGCTTCTGGCCTGTTTGTACTACACTTCTGAAAACGTGTGTGAGATGCCAGTATTCGCAAGCAGGGAGAATTTATAAGGAAATCCAGATTTATGGCTTATTTTGAAAACAAACTCAAAAGATGTTGGAACTGTGGCACAGATTTCACAACTTGTCTCACAGATTCTGATATGATAAAAAATAAACAATGGCTAGGATAATGGCTGCCCCTTTAGTTCAGGATGCGTGCTAATCATTCACGGTAACTCTGCATTGCCCACCAGACAATTAAAGACTATCTGTGACTCCCCTCTCCAGCCCAGAGGCGGAGTCCTTTTCCGTGGATGTTTGCTTTAGGAGAAAGATCCTGATGCACAAGGTTGAACAACAATGATAAAAGGAAGTAAGAGAGAATATCAGAGTACATTTGCCAACACAAGACTTTCAGGCAACGAGAATAATAATGGCAGAAGGCATTTATGTGAGCAGGTGCGATGAGAGGACAGTGGTCCCAGAAGACATGTGACCATCGTATTCTCTGCCTGTTCTCTTTTCCCACCAAAAGATGAAGTGGCCCCCAGACCCCGGGTCTAATGTGAGAACCATATGCCGCTGCGCTCTTTTGAGCCCTGCTCCTGGATCTTGATAGAATTCTTGACAACGTGAATGGTGATTGGTGCTTCTCTGAAGACTTGGGAGGTAGAGAGGAAAATAGATAGTCCATACATCTCCCCTCACTCGTCTTGGTCTCAGGAAGATATGTGAGGGCGGAAAGTGAAATACAAGCCCAGACAGAACGAGGCTGTAAATCACACATGCACTTCTTTGCTTGAGCACAGGAGCCTGCTGAGTGCTAGAGAGACAGAAAGGGAACACAGAGTGAGGGGAAGGGAAGCATATTCATATGGAGACAAAGGGAAAAGTTGTATTCTTGCATCTCGATAAATCTCTTGGTGGGGGTGGGGGTAGAGCCCCAGATGCTAGAGTTAATGTAATATGCATCAGTCCATCACATTGGGAAATGGGTAGTCCCTGCAACAAGGAATTAATAAATCTAGTAATTATGTCATGTCTGTAGTATAAACTGAGAAAAAATGGAGCAAGTCATTTGATAAATGTGAGTGTCCTGAGAGTATGTGCTTCCGGGGCCTTCCACAGGGATTCAGCTAGAGAGTCGCCAAGGCATAGCGTCCCTTCTACTGTGTCCTCTGTAGGAGGAGTTGGTGTGAAACACAATGGCAGTGTAGTCAGTGTGTGTTGGCCTCCAATTAATACCATCCTAAATTGATTCTTTATGCTTTTTTTCTTACCAACAACATTCCCCAGAATACAAGTCCTCCAAGCCTATTAGCAATTACAGGAAGCTTGCCAAAATGTTCTTTTCCATTTTCTAAACAGTTTAACTAGAATGTGACTCATTTTTAACTCTTAAAAGACTCCTTTTAAGAAACAAAACAAAACGAGCAACTAAGGAGTTGTCTGCAGTATCAGGGTACGGTAGTGTATCCATAATGACATGTGCAACATGATTATAACATTTGTTCTTTTCTCTTGATTGTTCAGTGATGAGTTGAAGGGCCCAAACAAAACCACTGTGATCATATCATCCCCTTACGCCTCTAAGGCATCCTCATTTCTACATAGAGGTGTGAATATAGAAGAACACATCTGAGAAACAAAAACTAGAAAAGGAAATATTTGGAATATAGAATTGCATTTACTGCAGATAATCAGGTTTTGCTTGCAGGTAATATCTATCCTCTTTATGATGACAAGTTGTATAGATTTGAGTAAACCCATGGAGACTAGTGAGCTGTATCCCCATGCATTCCCAAAGTGAATCTAATCTAAGAACAAAGGAATTTGAGGATATCCATGTGACCATCAAGGCATTATTATACCTACTTGGATAGCTCCTTCAGCAGGACTGTCACGCACCAGGTACAAAACTCCTCCCCTGACTGTGACCGTTACTTTTTTCTTTGCTGAGACAAGCACCTGAAAGAAGAAAAGTAATGGTGGAAGGATTTCTCTTGACTCCTGGTTTGAAGGGATACAAGCCATGGTAGGGAAAGCGTGCTGTCTGGACATACTCGAGACTAGGGATGGAAGAGCTTGCACATCTGGGTGAATTGGGTAAAAGAGTGGGGGCGGGGGATGCGTTAGAGGGAGGATCAGGTTGTACTGGACCCAGCCTCCAGTAACTCAATTCCTCCTGCTCCACCTCCCAGTGGTTTTCACAATTTCCCAAATCTCTCACCCATTGGGATTCAAACATAAGAGCCTATGCAGAACATTTCACATTGGAACCGTACCACTGGAATTGCTATGATGGTGCCTTGCACCATGAAGTTTTTGGAGTAAAACTACATCCATCACTTGAGATGATGGACCCAAGAAGGCATGATTTTATCTTGTATTTAACCCCTGGGAGGCATCTCTTAGCCCACTGTGTTAAGGGCATTCTCGGCTGCAGCGTGTGTGGGAGGGGAGGGTGCATTGGCCAGGGCTAAAGAGAAACAGGCGGGAAGTGTGTTAGCTGGACATTTGCTGCCTTGGCCTGAGCTCTCCAGAGAGTCTCTGATTGGTTCTGGGATAACACTCTCAGTGTTTCTAGACTTGCATGCTTTTAAAAAACAGTGAAACCCTGCTTTTACAGTAATTATAGCTTTAAAAATGCCTAAACATCAACTATTGGAATAGTGTGAAGTCTGTGAAAAATACCACTGCTATGGTTTAGGTGTGGTTGGATCAAGAACAAAAATGGCATAAAAGTAAAGACAGCAAAAAGTGAAAGGGAAGTTGGTCGACCATCACCAAAAGTGTGTGTGGTGTGTGTGTGTGTGTGTGTGTGTGAGAGAGAGAGAGAGAGAGGGAAAGACAGAGAGACAGAGAGAGAGTGAGACAGAGACAGACAGGGAGAGAGACAGAGACAGAGAGAGAAGCACAGTTGTCTGTGGCTGGAGAAAGAACTATTCAGTGCTGAAGTCAGATGTCTGGGCTCTATGTTCTCCAAGGCCAAGTCTGCAGGAGAGTGTGCAGAGCAACACTAAAGAACCAGGTAGCTTCTCCAGGTTGGGGCAGAGGGAGAAAAAGTGTTGCAAGTCAGCAAGCAGCATGGCATGCCTGTGTGTCCCCAGCAGCAGCCACAAGGATCAGGGAGCCTCTAGAGAACAGCATGGTTAGGGGACGGGATTCTAGAAGGCCTTGAGATAGTGCCTCAGGTCCTGAGCACAGCAAGAAGCCCTAGATATTGCTTGCCAGGAAAAATATGAAATCAACTGATTTGTAGAAAATGCCATCAAAAATTTCTTATCTTCTTGACTTTGTGGACAGTAATTCCTACCCCATTCTGTGATTAATTTTAAAAAATTAGTCCAAGGTATCTCAGGAACTGGTAACTGAGCCTCTGGGATTTGGAGAAGTGTTTGTTTGCCTGGAATGGGAAGGAGGGAGAAAATGTTACTCCAAAGACAGGAAGTAGGGACACCAGAGGGAACTTAAATCTTTGACACAGCAAACAGTAAATAGAGTTTGCTGACTATTACAGGGCTTTGCACCCAATTTCTTTCACTTGACTCACCATGTCAAGCTTTGAGCAAAGCAATTTCAGAGCATAATAGAAGTTAAACAAACAATAACAAAACAGACTTTGAAAGTAAACCTGGGATCAACTGTGGCAGTAGTTTTAAGATGACCAGACTGTAAGTAAAAACGACTGCAGTTAATATAAGGAAGGACTCTAATGGGAACTAGAGGCTATCTATCGTGAGAACACACAAAGAAGAGTGTAAGCTAAGACACAAACTGTCAGGGAGAATACTTTCTAAGAAAGAAAATGCCAGAAGCAAAAAGTAGCACAAAATAAATGAAGAATGATAAGCACACAGGACTTAGTCTATAGAGAAGCAGTTAGCTTGAGGGTTCATTAATACAGATGTCCTAAACTGAAAAGCAAAGAGAATTAAGGAATTTTAAAATTACAATAGGACAGCCATGAATTGTGGGTCAATTAAGACATTGTAAGGCATACATAATAGGAATGCCAAAAGAAAAGGGGAAATTAACAAAATTCCTACACTAAGGAATATCAATATTAAAAGTGCAGATAATGGGGAAGGAGGAAATTGTGGAAACTTCAAAGAAGAAAAACAAGCCACATCCTACTGAGAAATCAAATGTGAGTTTCATTAAACCTCTCTTGAGAAACAATGTACATACAGAGTGAGGTGAAAGGTATAAAGCATTGGAAGTAAAAATCACTAATTATGCATCCAACTAAATCACTCTTAAAACACACAGAAAAATACAGACATCCTTGGTGAAGCATGGACCCTCCCACCTGTAATGCTGACACCTGGGAGGCAGCAGCAGGAAGACCTTCAATTCAAGGCTAACCTGGGCTACCTAGACACTATGTATGTGTGTGTGTGTGTGTGTGTGTGTGTGTGTGTATGTATGTGTGTGTATTAAGCAATTTGTCAGTATTAGTACATTTCCCTTAAAGGAACTGTTGAAAAAATAAAAACATTTGAAGACATTCTCCAGAGATGAAAGACTCTGTAGATTTTTAAAAATGATGGAAAGAGGAAGAGCATAATCAAAGAATAATTGGAGATAAAAATCTTTCAGTTTTCTTTTTATTAATTAATTTTCAGGTAACAGTTCAGTAATGATATTAATGACAGAATGCTGGATATATTAGTTTGTCCCTAAGAACAGTGTGTGAATCAAGGACATAAGGTGACACAAAGACATAGACTATTCTGTCAACAATTGCCCATGCGCATGACATGACTGAATGGTGTTCAGAAATGGACTCCAGGTCTCCATGTGCATCGCACACTGACGAATTCAGACAGTTTCAAAAGAAAACAAAGTTAACAGATGATGGGAAAAGAGAAAATCAAATCTGTTAATGTGCTCAACTAAAATCAGGAAAGAGGAAATTCAAAGGCTAATGTAAAACAGAAATAGAATATAGCTGAGAATATGGTATATAATAATTGAATCACATGAAAAATCACTAATAGTGTGAGTAGCTTAAATACAATAATTAAAAGGCACATGTGTCAGGGTACAATATAAAAATGAGACAACTGTTGTCTACAAGAAGCTGACTTTAAATAAAAATACATAGACAGATTAAAAAGTAAATGGTTAAAGGAAAATATATCATATGAGTATTATTCTAAGAAAGCCCAAGTAGCTGAATTAACCTCAGACAAAGCAGATTTCCAGAGAAGTAAATTTGTCAGGAATAAAGAGAGACATTGCATAATGACAAAGGATCCGATTGTGTTGGAAGACAACACATTCCTTAATGTGTGCACACCTAACAACTGGGATGTCAAAACACTAGAGACAGAAATTGATAGGTCTGCCTGGAGAAATAGTTGGAGACTATTACAGTTGAGGACTCCAACACCCTACTATCAGTAATTGGCACTAGGCAGAAAACAACTAAAGATGTATTTCAACAGGAGAATGCCATCAATCAACTGGAATTAATTGACATTTAGAGAATGTATTTTTACCTAACAGTAGCAGAATAGACATTCTTCTCATAGTTACATGCAACATTCACCAGGAAAGGCCAAGTTTAAGAATATAAAACAAGACACAACATGCTTTAAAGACTACAGATTCTACAAAGTGCATTATTGGAACACAGTGAAATGCAAAGTAGGAATCAATAACACAAATACACCTGCAAAATCCTGAAATACTGGAAATCATATAATACATTTCTACATTACAACTGAGTCAAGGTCAAGGCAGTCTTGGTAAATCATTAACCAGGTTGACTATGGAAGAAAGACAGGAGAAGAAATACCATTAGTATTGTTTGTGAAAGGGGCCATGATTATTGGCCCCATGATAGTCACAATTGAACAGCATTATTAACTATGCACACAAATTTGATAAAATGAATAAAACAGGCAAATTCCTGGAAGTGTATTAAGAACCAGAATTCTTACAAAGAGAGACAGATTATATGACTACTGAATCGGTGATTAATGTCTTAAAGATGAAGGCATGAGGCCCAAATGTCCTCACTAGTGAATTTAATCAAGTATTTAGTGGGAGAAACTGATATAAGATTCTAGACATTTTGTTCAGAAAAAAGATAATCAGAGGGCTGGATTCTTAATGTGTTTGATAAGTTAGAACTGCAGGAAAGAAAAACTATAGACCACCATCTCACATAAGTCTAAATGAAAATTTCTTGAATAAATTATAACAAATCAAAACCAGCAATCCAGGAAAAGAATTGGGATGTATTCCATGTTGCAAATACTCCCTAGACTACACTCTAGGTCAGGCCCCACATCCCAGGGGGAAACTGGACTCCATATGGGGGAATAAAAGGAAAACTCAAATTTGGGTGTGTAGGGAGGTAAGGAAGAATTGGAGGTGAACATGATCAGATACTTTGTATGAAATTTTCAAGAATTAATAAAATACTGTTTTATAAAAAGAGTCAAATGCATATACAGAGTCACACTAGTCACATTCATCATGATGTCATAATTAAAGCTGTCACAGTTGTTAATAGTTTTTATTCACACTTTCCTGATTTCTTCTGGTAAATAATGGTTTTATCTTTGAACTGTCTTCCCTCCTTTCACAATTTCACAGGAAATTATTAAATTCTTATATTTTGCTGTTTTCTTTAGTTTGTTTATGTCATCAACCTAAGTCACTAACAAACCATAGAGAGATTTTTGAGTAAAAAAAAAATCTCAAAAAGTATTTTATTCATGATGACATTTCATATGAATCTAGCTTTAGGGTGTGTCCGTGTGTGTGTATGTGTGTGTGTAGAAAAGAGAGGGAGAGAGAAAGTTGTGCATGTGTGGAATGCATGTATGTGTATTCCTTGGTTGTTCATAACTTTATTTATTTATTTATTTTTGGTTCAGAACAGACGTTTTGTTAGAATTTAACATAATTTCTTTATTGAGTCTTTGAGAATTTCACATCATGTACCCTAATTCTACTCACTTCCCAGTCCCCCATATCCCCCCCTCATCCTGTAGCAAACTCCCAAAAGAAAATGAAAGAAATCAAACAAAAGCAAAACAAGCAAACAAACAAAAACAAAATAGACAAACCAAAAAATGTCTTTGGTCATCTCCTTTCCTGCCTCTCCAACACCTCATTCATCCTGGTGAGGGGCATTTGCAGACACAGTTTACCTTCTTGTCCAATCAGCTTTACTAGCAAATCTTCATTGCAGTGAGTTGTTGGTCTGGTTCAAGGCCTCTAGTTTCTGGTCCACAACATCATGAAACCCTCATCAGAACTCCTCTGAGATGTTCCCAAGCCGCCAAGTCATGGGGTTCCTGTGGGTATTGTTTTACAGGACCAGTCCCTTCTCAAGCCGTCTTTCTGTGTATATGTGCTTGTCTTATTGGTTGATTAAATAAAGCACTGTTGACCAATAGGAAAGCAAGACAGGTGGGACCAGGAGTCGAAGAGGATTCTGGGAAAGAGAGGCACAGTCAACCATGATGTAGGACACCAGCAGAGTAAAAAGGTCCAAACCCTTTCTCTGGTAAGAGAACATCACATGGAAATAATTAGAGTAGCAGTTATGGGTTAATAATTAAGTCAGAGCTAGCCGATAAGGAACCAAGCAAACGGCACTATAATTAACATAGTGTCCTGTGTGTTGTTTGGGGGCTGAGATAGCAGCGGGATGCAAGCGAAGACTAGTGGGGAAAACTACGCGTTACAGCTCCAACAGGTCCTAGATGGGGCACATGTTATGGTGGGCCACCCCGAGGCCCTGGATGGGGGTCCAGGTGGCAGCTGAGGTGGTCAGTTCCGGTCACTGGGGCCACCCAACTCATGTGGGGGTGGAGTCAACTCCCCTACGCCCACGCAGTCAGGGTCAGTTCTTCCTTGCTTGTGGTGAGAGGTGGGGCCATCTCTCCCCGTTCAAGGTTCAGCCCTCCCATGAGATGAGAGTTGGGTCAGCCCTCTTGCTGCAGTGTCCATTGAAGGGCAGTGCCAACTTTGTCAGGGCCAGCGAAGGGTGGGGTCAGCTCAGCATGGCCCTCTGATTTTATCATGCATGGTTCCTATGGCCTCCTGAGGTACAGGCCATAAACATCAACACAGACCCCAGTGGCAGCAGGACCGCAGACCCAGACATGGTCATTGGCAGCAGCCCAGGTCTTGATGTCGTCATGGCCTCATGTGGCCACGAAGGCCACTCAGATCTATATGGTCCCAGCAGCAATATGGCTCTTGGGCACCATCATGGTTCCAGGTGACCGATCAGACCCCAGACAATCGCTTGCAAAAGGAGTCAAAGACACTGACTCAGACCCTGAGTAGGGCCACAAACACAAACATGGCTCTCAGCAGCAGCCCAGCCCCGAGGACACCATGGTTACAGCACAGGCCACCTAGACAGTGTGTCCCTTGGACACCAACAAGGCCACAGGTTGCTGCTGAGACACTGTGTTTCCATGTCATTTTTGGTGGCGACATGGGCCATGGGTGTCAACACAGACCCTGGCTGCTGTTGGGCCATTCACTTTATATTTTGAGACAGGGTAAGTTACTGGGCTAGTTAATTTTATGTTGACTTGATGCAAGATCCTCTGAGAGGAGAGAACCTCCACTGAGAAACTGCCTCTATACAAAGAATGGGCTGCAGGCAAGCCTGTATTAGTGATTGTAGTGATTGATGTAGGAGGTCCCAGCCCACTGTGAGCCATGCTGGTCCTGGGCTCTATAAGAAAGCAGGCTGAGCAAGCTATAAGGACCAAGCTAGTAAGTCGCACCTCTCCATGTGCATCATCTCCTGCCTCCAGGTTCCAGCTCTGCTTGAATCCCTGCCTTGGCCTCTCTCAATGAATTGTGATTCAGGATACGTAAGCCAAATAAACCCTTTCATCCCCAAGTCGCTTTTTGTTTTTATTTTTCATCTCAGCAATAATAATCCTGACTAAAACACTAGGCCTGGAGCTAACCAATTGACTAAATTAGCTGGCCAGCAAGTCACTGCGGACTCCTTGTCTCTATCTCCCAGAACTGGGATAATTGGTATGTCATGATATAATTAATGTTTTCATGGATGTTGGGAATCCTAACTTAGGACAACAAACACTTTTCCCCCTGAGCTATTCCCCCAGGCCCACTTTTATTTTATTATTAAAAAATGCCACAATTGTAATCTATTTTCATCTGTATTTCTTCATTAACTAATTTAAGTAAATAGCTTACTTATTTTAAGTACACTTAAAATACTTTTAGTAGTACATTTAAGTAAAATACACTATTTTAAGTAAATATAAATGCTCTGTCTGAAGTTCCACCTCCAGCCCCACCTCCCTCTTTAAACCCTGCCCCTCAGAAACCCCACGGAGCTGTGGCTCCTCCCCTGGAGCTGCTCAAGACCACACCCACAGGATATTTAAACTCCCATCCATTGACCCTGCCATGTGTTTTCTCTCCTGCCTCCCCTGAGGTTACCCAGGACTGCCTTGCACAGATTAAACCTGTTCCTTCATTTTCAATTCAGCTCCATTGGGATTATTGTGCCAGTGGAGATACCCACTACCGAGGATGCCAAAATACTTGTCAATAAAAATTAGAAGTTTCACAATGAAACATTATTTTACACACTTTATGTAATACATCTTAGGTTTTCAGGAAGAAGGAAATAATAAAAGTTTCTTAGACATATTCAGTATCTTAATAGATACTAGTTACAATTTTCTTCATCATTAATGTTAGTTTTAGCCCTTTAGTTTTACCATTGATTGTTTTCTACACATAATAAACAGCAAACAATTATGCCGCTATGTCTAGGTGGCTATCTTAACACACTGGGGTAAGAGAAAACCTTTCCAAAATTGAATGTGGAAATCCAACCATAGATGGTAGAGATTCCTTCCCCCTCTTCTTTCTTACTTTTTCCCTCGCTCTCTCATTCTGACCTCTCTCCGTCCTTCCCTTATTATCTCCCTCTCTCCCTCCCTCCCTTCCTTCTCTGATCATTTGCTCACAGAAGGCATAGCAAAATGAAATAACTAAGGCTTTCCTTTGTCCTGGGGAATGAGACAATAATTTAGCAATTAGAACTAAAAAGAAGAATGGCATGTAAAGCAATATTAACATTATGATCAACTTTGGATTTCAACACTTATAGCTAAGTGGACATATGTATGAGATACGTAGAGCGTAGAATGTGATCAAACCCTAGCTGGGTGACAGTGAAGTGAGGATATGTTTTCAGGGATCAGTCATTTCATTTCCCCTTTGTTGAGTAGCAGTTGCCTCTGATATTAAAACCTTCCAACTTGGAGGGAAACTTCTGAAAACAAAATGTTTACAGGGAAGAGAGACACCAGGATGTTCTAAAAGAAAGCAAAATAATGCAGGGAAACTTAAGACAGGAAGTAGCTTCAGGAAGTCCCTGAAACTCACCAGACATACTAGGCCCCTCCCTTCCCAAGAGTATATAAACAGTAAAGCCCGCTGAGAGACACACTAGGATGAGTCAAGTCACAGAAAAAATGCAAAGGCCAGACCAACTGAATCACCTAGAAAGGACACCTTTCAACCTGTTTACCTACCTGCAGGTTGTGTAGTATGTTCCAGATGCCTGACTTTTGTTGAGTTCTCACCCATACAGTGGACTTTGGTGGTATAGCCATCTTTGAGTCATTTCTGCTTTCTAAAAGTAAATCTTCATCCATACCTCCAAAAAGCTACTGGTTCACAAAGTTGAACTTTGTTGGTGTCTGCTTTGGTCAATGGTAGGCTCCATTTATGGAGTAACTTAGACCTGCATGGTATGTCTTCCCAGAACGTCTGTCTCCTGGAACTCTTAACTGGTGGTGTGTAGATCTTTAGCAATGGTACTCCTGGCCTAGCTGAGCTTATATGTAAAAGTTTATTGGTGCTTTTATATTTCTGGTTTGTATCACTCTCTTAAAATGTTGGGTTTTATAAAAAAGACAGATGTGAGATTTAACTCTCTCCTTTTACAAGTTAAAACACTGAGGCCAAGGACTGAGAAATGGTTCATTAGCTATAGCCTTTGTTGAGTTTGGACCTGATTTTGGATCCTCAGAGCTCACAAAAAAAACCTCAACACTATGGAGCACATCTGTCATCACAGCACTTTTACAATGAGTTGGAATGTGGAGTCAGGACAATCCTTGGAAGCTCCTGAGTCAGCTAGCCTGGAGTAACAGGAGCCACTTCTCAAACACCATGCCAGGAAAGGGTTGACACATACGATTTTCCTCCATTGTCTGATGGGCACTAAGATACATACACACACACAAACCAACCAACACCCCCAAACAAAACAAAACAACAAAACCCACCGGCGGTCATCACTGGGCTTGTGCTTGGAGATGCTGGGACACAGCTGTCTTTGGCAGCTCTGCTTAGTCCCAATAGTGTGGTTTTAAACACCTTGACATCTATGTTCTGCATCCCCCAACCCCCCTATTTGAATTACACTGAATGTGTGACACAGCACTCAAAACTGAGGAATCTATTCATTAACCTCAGTGACAAATGGTGCCTATAATCAGTAACCCATTTTTTGAATCTGAGTAAAGAACCTATAACAGCTTTCAAAGAGCCCCCATCAAACCCATATCAGTGCCTTGTGCTGTAAGTCTTGAGATGTTGTTTGCAGATCTGTAACACTAAGCAGCATACATTATTCTACAAAATCTTTAAATTTAGGAAGAATATAGGACCCACGCCAAGAGAGGGGTTGATCTCTGAAATGGCATTGAGTATCTTCTATCAATTTTACCTTGCATGGTTTTACACTGCTATGACTTTTTGTAATTTTTCTAATGTTAAGGAAATACACTTTCAGAATGTATCATCTGTGCTTTGTGTGATTAGGATCCAAATGGAATGCATGTCAAATTCTGAGTCCTTTTATTTTTATGAAAATAAAAGGGAGTTCCACTTCTCCCTCAGCTTTATGAGGGAATCAATGGGAAGTCATCCACTGCACAATCTTCTCTTGGAAAGTGATAAATATTTACAGTGGATAATGAAATTCCATGTCAAAAATTGATGGTATTTATTGTGTTTTAATAAAAGCAGATTTGAAAACATTAGTTTTATTAAACAAAAAAACAGAATATTGTTTTAAAAATTGCCATTTTCATCTTTGCTTTTCCTGTGGAGACCTTATATACAAAGGCAGATTTTTAGCTAACTATATTACTATGGAAATCAGCTCCTACTGAATAGAAATGGTACAAAATAATGGAAACACTAATACATCTTTACACATTGTATTATTCACCTATCAATTACTCTCCCTTATGTGGGGCTCACTCCTCCAGATCTGGTTTAGCAGTCGTATATTTTCTAATATTTATTCTCAATTTCTTTCCTCCATCTCGATCCTAAGAATTAACTAAAAAAGAATATTTAAAAGGTCATGCTGTCCTTTGCTGTGCAAATCTGCACGATAAGGCTGTTACTAGCACATTTTCTAATTTTTTGAGTAAATGTTAAAGGAACATTTGGTCCTATGAGGAGCTTGTCACAAACAGGTCAGTTGTGTTACAGGTGGTAGACACACAATCACTCACCTTCCTGACCCTTACTTAGGCCCTCTGACCCCGGAAACAGAGAATTCTAATTCTAAAGATCATTGCTGGAGACTGACTTCAATGGCACTATGCCTGCTGAAGAGCAGAGGAAGGACCTGTGCTTGTCAGTTTTCAGGGTCATTTTGAGCCAACCTAGACTCGTCTGGGAGAGTACCGATGGAGAACTATATCGGATAGGTTATCCCATGGCCATGCTTGTTGGGAATTACCTTGGCTATCAATTCATGTAGAAGGACTCTGCCGCTGTGCTCAACTCCTTATCATGGGCCTGGCTCTGAAACAAGAAGATGAAGCCAACTGACTGCCTTGACTTCCCTCCAATGATGGTTATAACCAGGAAATGCAAGTCAAACAGTTCCTTTCCTCCTGCCATGTGCTTTTGGACAGTGTGTGTGTGTGTGTGTGTGTGTGTGTGTGTGTGTGTGTGTGTGTGGTTTTCTTGTTTGTGTAGTCTTTACAGAAGCAGCAATGAAACTAGGACAAGACCTAACGAATGCGGCCTATAGCTATGGATGACAACCACGGGCTCTGCATCTGAGAGTGTCACTCAGACACTTGTCCATTCAGAACATAAAGTAACAGAGATGGTTGGAGAGCAAAGAAAACTGAAAAAAATGCAAGGCTGTGTGGAGTCTAAGAGTTTGTTTCAAAACAAAATGTGCTGTTCATGAAAGCAGGGAAGACAACAAGCACAATAAATAAACATAAATCAGTCATGGCTGGAGAGACGGATGAGCAATTAATAGCACTGGCTGCTCTTCTAGAGGACCCACGTTTGAGTCCCAGCACCCACACGGTGGCTCACAACTGTCTGTAACTCCAGCTCCGAGGGATTCAATGTCCTCTTCTGACCTCTGTGGGTTCCAGGCACACAAGTGGCACATAAACATACATATAGGTAAAACACCCATACATATAAAATTATATAGAAAAAGAGATGTTTGTTAAATGCAATCAGCAGGGCACTAAATTTGGTCCCCAAACTACACCATGATGTGTCACAGCCCCTGGCACTAACAAATCTTTTCCCTTTCTATCTTATTTGTACCTGTTAGTTTTCAAGCCACCTCCTTTGTTGATTCTTTTGTTTGTTTGGGATTTTTCCAACGCTGGGAATCAAACCCACAGCCACAAATCAGGTGTTCTAACTTGAGATACACTCCCAGCGTTCTCCATACTAAATTTGAAAAATCCCCACATTAGTGTTCTACTTATTGTTACAATGAACATTTCCTGAAGGTTGTCTTCCCTAGTGGATAAACAAATTCATATTATCCAAGGACAAAAACAAAATGTGAAATTATTTACAGTGAAATCCTTGTACCCAGCTGTGTCTCTCCAGCTCGCATCCACATTCCTAGGCCCTGGCAGATAGCTCCTGGCTTCAAGTTTCTCCCAATGTTGTCATGTCTGCATTTAAGCAGAAAAGTCTACACACAGATGTATTCTTGCCTTTCATTGTAAGCTGCATAATTCTTGCAGCTTACCATTGGAAAATCACTTGATGCTTAAGCACATGAAAATATAAAATACACACAAACTCATGTATACAATGTATATGTATCCCAATAAGCTATTTATATCTCTACTCAGTATTTCTTTTTCCTTTCATAAAACAAAGTGTTTTTTCATAAAGGTGTATATAAGTGTTTGCATCAATGATTATGTATAGCAGTTTTCAAACGTTTCCTTCCATGGACTCCGGTGTATGAACACTTTTTCACTCCAGTAGGTATATTTGTAAGGTAAATGTCATAAATGGATATGTGGGTCAAGGAGCAAATATATTTATAATTCTAACAAGTCATCCATATGCTGGAATTGTAAAATTACCACTAGAGATTCTGTTTGAAGTAGCACCATTCTTAATATACCCAGACTCCCTACCTTTGAAATGAAAGCAGCTGTCAGACTATTTGATTTTTGCTAATACTATGCTAAAAATATTCTACTGTGTTTTAGTATATATTTTTAATTTTTTTTGTTTTTACGAGACAGGGTTTCTCTGTATTGTTTTCGAGGCTGTCGGTCCAGCCCAGCCTCGAACTCACAGAGATCTGCCTGCCACTGCCTCCCGAGTGCTGGGATTAAAGGCGTGCGCCACCACTGCCTGCCTATTTTTAATATTTTAGTGAACTAAGTTTCTCTGCAGGTATTTTAAGCTACATATATTTTCTTTGCTGTGAAATATGTGTATATTTTCATATAAAAAGTTTTTATTTTGTTTTCAATTTCTAGTTCATTACAAAGATTTAAATTTAAATTCCAATTCATTATCTTTTATTGTTGCTAGTATAATTTCATTTTTCATGCATACAAGGTGTCTCACAATCGAATGTATAAATTATTTCTTTTATGGCATTTGAACTACAAATTATAGGTTTTCATCACTCCAAGGGTATCAAAGTAGGTTTTCTAGTATGTGTCAAAAATTGTTTTGAGAATGTCTCATATTCACACAACAAAATACAGTCACATTTAACCATTTATCCCTACCAATTGCCCCATGCTTTCCCAACACGCCTATTTCTCAATTTCATGTATTTTTCATCTAAACATTTTGCTACTTTTGAGTTGCTGTGACATATAACATGACACATGGATGCAACTTTTTACAAAATATTTCTTTCAGTTTTTGTTATTATAGTTACATAATATTTTCTTTTCCTTTCCTTTCTACAATCTCTTTCATGTACCTCTTGCTCTTTTTCAAGTTCATGGCCTTCTTGCCATTAGTTGTTGTTACACACACACACACACACATTACATATGTGTGTATTTTTTTAGGGCTGACCATTGGTACTGGATTACCATTGGTGTGCTCTTTTCTGGGCATTACTTATGTGTGTATTTTAGGGCTGACCATTGGTACTGGATAACCATTGGTGTGCTCTTTCCTGGGGTAGGTTATTTCTCTCATTCCCAGCATTCATCAGTTGCCAGCATTTCTTCGTGTAGGGCAGAGGCCTCCTTGGCTTCCCCCATCCATGATAGCGTGTCCATTTCTGCTGTTCTTGATCTGCTCATGGTTGGGAAATCATGCTAGTGAGACTTCATGGGCATAGCTCCCGGCATTAATTGGACACACAGTCTCACTGTCAACTCCCCGTTCCTCTGGTTCCTACAATCTGTCAGGTGCAGCTTTAAGGAGAATTTCACTTGGGCCATGCTGACTTAACAGTAACAAATACATAAAATGAAAACAGAGTGAGAATACTGAGACCAGAAAGATTAGTATATGAACTTGGGCAGGGAATGGGAAATTGAAGGGCTTGGCTTAACCATAATGAAGAATGTATGAAAAATATGTTCAGAAACCTGTGATCTTGCCACTCACAAGAAAGAGAGCACATTGCTATGGGACAGGTACAAAGCAGATGACATGAAGGAACTGAGACAAATATTTCATATTAAAAGTTTAATTGGAAGCAGGGAAGGGGGTACTAATGAAAAGTAAGGATATAATGAAGAAACCTTTTTAAAATCCACTAGTTTTTGGATAATTTTGAAATATAGAGTTTGGACACAAGTATCCCTCATGAGTGAAAAATGAGTTCACAGAAGGAAGCAGTGATTAAATGAAAATATGAGCACTGGGCATGGGATATCTCCCCATTTGTTGTTTGTCAGAGAGATCCCAGAACCACCCAAAATAACAGAAACCATGGCCCATCATAACTAGAGGTTGATATTCTTTTTTGGAAGACACCATCTCTTTAGGTGCAGGTCAGAGAGAAATTAACCTCGATTAACCGGAATGCTCTCTCCCTGTTGGCTAGCTCGTGTAGTGCCAGGTGATTGTGTATACTAGTGGAGAGGAAAGGATAGCAGTGGTCTAATCCAGCACTAGACCCTACTTGCTACAATGCCAACCTGCCAGGCAAGATGTCCCTAACAGTACAATGGTAGTTTTGGGGCAACTCACTGCCTTATGATTAGATATGAGTGCTCCATGGAAAGAATTTCATACCTGGTATTGTAAATCTAGTCAAAAGTCCATAACTAAGGACATCATAATTCCTGGGTAAGGAGAACGTACCATTTTGCCATTTTAAATGGTCATATTGTCCAAGTATCTTCTAAATATATGTGTTTATGCCCACAGATTTGTGTTGCTCCCATCTTTGTTCAGAGAATTTTCTCCTTGTAGTAGATAACAATACAGCAGCTCACATCTTTTCAAAGTGCCAAGTATATTCCAGGATGGGTGGAGGAGGGTCTCACAAGTTCCTACCATTGATGGGGGAGCTGTTTTGATTGATGGTGATGGGGGACGGCGGGAGAATCTCTCTTCTCTGGGCATGTAACTACTGGTAGGTTGTTCCAGCCCCAGTGGATAGCCCCACATCTGTGCACATATGGACAGTTCTAGTTGACCTTGGGACCGATAATATCAAAATCATTAAAAGGAAGACGTAAAATTGGGAGGGAGATCGGTGAGGGGCACCAGAGACATTTTGAGAGGAAGTAATAGGGCATCGTCAAAATGCATTCTCTAAATTTGTGACATTTTC
Organism: Mesocricetus auratus; assembly: GCF_017639785.1. Classification (NCBI taxonomy): domain Eukaryota; kingdom Metazoa; phylum Chordata; class Mammalia; order Rodentia; family Cricetidae; genus Mesocricetus; species Mesocricetus auratus. The sequence continues at coordinate 1,613,876 of NW_024429202.1, read as the reverse complement.
AAAGAAAAATAAATAAATAATAAATCTTTCTCCTGTAAGTGGAAGGATGCACCTTATAGGTTCTCAGTGTTGGGCAGCCATTCCTGGGCAGACTGTTTCACGGCAGATTTCTTGGCATTTTGTTTCTTTCAGTCTCCTTACTCCTTCTTCTGTGATGTTCCCTGAACCATAGATGCAGGAACTGTGATGTAGTTGTATCTACTAGGGCTGGGCTCCCCATGATTGTGAGTCTCTGTCTTGTGTCCAGTTGTGGGTTTTTATGAGTCTCCGTTTGCTGAAAAGAGAGCTTCCTCAATGAGGGGTGGCAGCTGCACTTATCTGTGAGTAAAAGGGTATGATCTAGAATGTAGTTCAGGTATTCTGGTCTACCAAAGTGGTGGCAGTAGATTCTTTTCTAACGTCTACAACTTCAGTAGTCCTGGGAATCTGGCCAGGTTTCCAGTACCAAGCATTATTTTCCTTTTGTTGAGTGTTTGGGTCCCATTAGCCTATTGATATTCTCTGTCTTTCAGCTATAGCTTCTATTTATTACTTATTATACTGTAGCTTGTATCCAATTCCCCCTGTTTCTTAAGGCAAGCCACTGAAGTTGTCCTGTCTTCCATTTCTCCGTTGTCCCAAGTAAGAACATGGGCCTCATTTCTAATTTTTTCCATACCACACAGATGTCAGAGGATACTCAGGCATTCTAGGCCTGAAAACGTGTATATTCTACTTGATTCCACCCATCCTGTCACAAAGGAGATAGCTGTAAGTCAGCCTGGGAGTTTCAACTGGGAAGGGGCATATATCTACCCAAGGACTTGTTTCCTTTCCAACTTGTCAAGTTTTCCTGTCCCTTCTTAGAGTATCATAAGCACCCAGACATCTTCTCTATATTATGTTTAATCATTCCCAGTGGATTCTCCTTCCCTTGTGTCCCTGATTCTCCCTCTCTTTGCTTGAAAAATATATCACAAGGCCTCGCCTTTTTTCTCACGAGCTTTAAAAGCAGATACACTGAGGTAAGGAGAAAGACTGAAAACCATTCTCTCTAATTCTAGATCCAAAGAAATTTCAATATTTTAAGCAGAAAGTATTTGTTAAGGCACATGGGAATATCATTCCGAGGCCTCTGTGACTTACTCTGTGCTAACGAAGACTACTGTGCTGTGTTTACTGTAGCGTAATTTGAGCACAGAGGAAAAGAGAAGGTAAGCTCAGTCATAAAATTGCATTAATTAATATTAAATGTGGTGTAAGATACTGAACCAGTTTAGGCGTAATAGAATAGAATTGGATTATCAGAATAGAACTGGGGGTATTTTAACTAAAAAATATAACAATATTGCTATGTTTCTTTTCAGTAAGGAAGGTGATAATTAACATAGAAATTACCAATAAGATCTTTACAGAAAAATGCACTATTTCCCTATGTATTAATACTATGATAAAAATGTAAGAAAGGAAAATAATCATAAAAGAAATAATAATTTGCCAAGTATGAGAAGTCGCATGTGAATAGAGTCATAAACACTTTCTCCTTTGGTTTTCCAAGATAGCCATGTAGAAGCACCACCTACACTTGCTTCCCCTTCCTCAAAGAAGAAGAAAAGCAGCTCTTTGGGAGATGTATTTTGAAAATGAGTTATTATGGGGACATCTTGGGATTTGGCAATGAGAGACTGGATATATGCATGACTTTGAAACCTGGGACAACAGCACAGACAGAAACTAAGTTTCCAGTAGCTCTATATCTGCTCCTCAGACAGGGAAGGGCACTCTTCTCTGCAGGGAAAAGTAGCTAGGAAGTCCCAGTATACTGCCTCAGTATAGACACTGGCAGCACTAGCTCCTGGAAGGTCTCAGAGACACCAGAATCTTGGTGCCCAATAAGGGGCCAAACCTGGACTCTGCACAGAAGCTCCAAGGAGGGAACTCATACGATCTTCCCTATAACCCCAGAGCCCAGGTTGCCCTGGATGACCATCCCTTTAGAAGTGAGCGACTGTCAGAATTCATACTGATGTAGGATTGCCTGTGAAGTCCTCCTAAGACATCTATAGGTTCATCATCTTCTACCGCTGATGCACATGCTGATGCCACCACAGTGTGTGAGTGCCACAGTCAGGGTGCTGCCATTCATGCACTGTGAAGGTCTGAATCACTGCTTAGCTGAATCCAAAAGCTCTTGTCTTGAAACCATTATTACTGATGCCAGGGGTCCTTGCCAACAACAGAATTGGTTTAGCAATGCCTAAAAGGACCACCATCACAGATAATACTATTGTTTCACTATAAGACTAGTCACATACAGTGGTTACCACACACTCACTGTTGTCTACACCACACTTGCTTGAGCCACAAATGTGTATGCCCACTGTATAGCTTCACAAGAAAATGAGTCTTTTTGTCTGTACCATGACAGACACTATATACATAGTAAAAAAAAAATACAGGAAAAATACATAACAGTACTAATGTGGGGAAAAGACAATGTGTGTACCACAGACACATTCCTGAAAAGACTACTTACTACAAAGATCACTCCATAAAAGCTACGGAAATTAGTATCTCACCAGACCAATACATTTCAATATAAGAAAACAAAAATATGAAAAATAAACATCACATCACCAGAAGAACTGAATAGCTCCACAGAAGAGATTCCAAAGAAAATGAGGCTGATGGACGGTTCAGTGGCAAACGCGCTTGCTGTGCAAGCCTGGTAACTGGATCTGAGCCCTAGGACCTGGATAAAGATGAGAAGCAATCTAGAAAAGCTGACTTCCGCACATGAACTGCAGCTTGTGTGACCTCATGTACACAGGCCACGTATGCACAATAATAAACAAATAAAAGAAACTGACAATAAAGATATGGCTGATAAAATATTTAATGAAGTTCAGGATAAAACCCATTTTAATGAAATTAGAAGAATAATGCATGGTGCGAGTGAGAAACTTAACTGAGAAATAGAAACCACAGGATAGAAAAAACACAAATCTTGAAAATAATATTTGTCAGTTTATATACATAATTAAAACTTTGAAGAATAATATAGGTAAATCAGAAGAAAGTTTGATATTGAACATAAGTGTTTTGAAAGATCTCTGTCAGACGAAATATAAACCACAATAGTGACAATAAATAAGAAAAATGAAAATATTCAAGTCTTTTTCAATACCTTTTTTTTTTTTTTTTTGGTTTTTCGAGACAGGATTTCTCTGTGGCTTTGGAACCTGTCCGGGAACTAGATCTTTTAGACCAGGCTGGTGTCAAACTCACAGAGTGCTGGGATTAAAAGCATACATCACCAATGCCCAGCAGAATACCTTCAGCTGGACACATATCTTCTTTTTTTATTAGCCAAAGGAGAAAATAAGAGAAAGAAATAACAAATCTTTTAAAAGAAACAACTGGCAACTTCCTGAATATTGGGAAAGTTATGGACATCAAGATACAGGAGGTCCACAGAGCCCAAAGTACATATGACCAGAAAAATCCCTCACCTGACTTATTAGAATTAAACCCTTAGAGCACAACACAAAGACATTGCAAGTTAAATGTGCCAAGGTTCACGACCCCTACTAAACTATCAATAATTTTCTTAGAAGAAGTTTTACGGACAAGAAGGGAATGAAATTTTCATAGCTTACATTCTGTAAGAAAATAACTGTCAACCAGGAATATCTATATCCAACAATCTATCCAGAAATGATGAAGAAATATTTTAGATACCACGAAAGTTGAGAAACATGCATTACACTATCATCATAGCATTGCTGAAGGACCCTGTACTCAGAAGAAAAAGAAAACTGTTACTATGATAAGAGCATGTGAGCATACAAAGCCACTAATGAGGTGGACACACAAAACAGAGGTCGAACAGGCAGGACTTGCCTGTAATAAACCACGGAACCATAAAGATGAACAGGAGACACAACAAGCAACAACAAGAAAAAAATGAGTTATGTACTTATATATGTGTAGTAATTATAAGCATAAATGAACTAAAGTCTCCTGTTAAAAGCATGGGCCATAGGAATTGATACAAAGCAGGATCCCATGCACAAGTCACACAAAATCACACCATGGAAATAGGTGGTGAGTACAAGCTCCCATACCTAGCAGAAGAATTATTGGGAACTTATAGCTACTGGGAGATAGAAAGCCAGTTTTCTCTAAGACATGGCCCCTGTTAGATTAACCACACTCCAGTTAATGGCCACAGTCATGGATATGGGCAGCACATATTGTACTTACTAGTTTATTTAAAAAGCAAGAAGAAGGCACAATTCTTCGTGAGCATAGAAGTAGTGGGTCTGAAAGGCATAGAGGTATAAGAGGTAAATAGGATTTAATTACAATGTGCAAAACTCTAAAAGAACTAGTTTAAAAATGAGGCAGGAAAGCCCCAATGTTATGCTGCCTACAAGAAATTCATTTCACCCATAAAGACATATAGGCCCCAAAACCAAAAAGATGGAAAAATATTCCATGCAAACAGTAGTGAAAAACAACCAGGAATGTCAATTCATATATCAAACAAAATGTATTAAAACTAAAAAACTACGAAGATATAAAAAAAAAGTCCTAACATATGGAGTAAGAAATTAATCCAACATAAGGAATGGGCTCCCAAAGTCCATTTGTGCTCTAGGATAAACACTGGCTCCACTGTTAGAGGTCCCATATACTGCCCTGGCCTAGGTGGCACCCACATTCAGAGGGCTTGGTTAGGTCCAATTCTGGTTCCCCAGCTTTACGACAAGGGTCTCTGGTACTCTCACTAGGTCAGGTCAATTGTTTCTGCGGGTTTCTCCAGCACAGTCTTGGCCCCTCTGCTCATCCCTCCTCCTGCTTCGCAGTTAGATTCCAGGAGTATGACTCGGTGTTTAGCTGTGGGTGCCTATTTCTGCTTTGATCAGCTACTGGATGGAGGCTCTAGGAATGGCAACCAAGGTAGTCATCAATCTCATTATAGGGGAAGGGCTTCAAAAGCAGCCTCTCCACCACTGCCTAGATTCTTAGTTAGGGTCATCCCTGTGGATCCCCTAACTTTTCCCCTGTGCCAGACCTCTCTCCGTACCTATACTGGCTCCCTCTGTCAAGGCATCTCCTTTCTTGCCCTCCTCTATTCCTCCCGTATCAGTCCTCCTGTTCTCTCCTGTTCTCCCCTCTCCCCTTCCCACCTCCTTCCTCTCTCCCCCCTGTGCTCCCAATTTGCTCAGGGTTTGTTGTTCCCCTTCCCTTCTTCAGGTGACCATGCATTCTTCTCTTGGGGTCCTCCTTAAAAAGAAAGTGGGAGGTACCCTTGAACGAATTGGTACAGGAGACCACTTCCTGAACATAACATCAGTAGTACAGACATTGATATCAACAATTAATAAATGGGACCTCATGAAACTCAGAAGCTTCTGTAAGGCAAAGGACCCAGTCAACAAGACAAAACAGCAGCCCACAGAATGGGAAAAGATCTTCACCAACCCCACATCTGACAGAGGGCTGATTTCCAAAATATACAATGAAGCTAGCCACCAAAACACCAAACAATCCAATTAAAAGGTGGGCTACAGAACTAAATAGAGAATTCTCAATAGAGAAATATAAAATGACTGAAAGACACTTGAGAAAGTGCTCAACATCCTTAGCCATCAGGGAAATGCAAATCAAAACAACCCTGAGATATCATCTTACTCCTGTCAGAATGGTTAAAACCAAAAACACCAATTACAGTGTATGCAGGAGAGGATGTGGAGAAAGAGAAACACTCCTCCACTGCTGGTGGGAGTGCAAACTTGTACAGCCAGTTTGGAAATCTGTATGGCAGTTCCTTAGCAAAATGGGAATCAGTCCACCACAAAATCCAGAAATTCCTCTCTTAGGCATATACCCAAAGAATGCACATTCATACAACAAGGACATATGTTCAACTATTATTTGTAATAGCCAGAACCTGGAAGCAACCTAGACACCCCTCAACCAAAGAATGGATGGAGAAAATGTGGTACATTTACACAATGGAGTACTACTCAGTGGGAAATAAAACAAGGAAATATTAAAATTCATAGGCAAATGGATGGAACTGGAAGAAAACATCCCGAGTGAGGTGACCCAGTCACAGAAAGACAAGCAGGGTATGTACTCACTCATATATGGATATTAGACATAGAGAAAAGGATTATCAGCCTACAATCCACACTACCAGAGAAACTAGGAAACAAGGAGGATCCCAAGAGAAGAATGAAAAATGGCCTCTTCTATCAAGATATCACTTTCATTACTTTCCCCATTCATCCTGTCCCCAACTCAACCAACCCAATCCCTCAAGTTCCCATCATCATCACCTTGCCTCTCCCCCCAATTCCCAGTTTGCCCAGGAAGATCTCTTCTAGTTTCCCTTCCCAGGGAAATATATACATACATCTTAGGGTCCTCCTTATTATCTAGCTTCTCTGGAGCTGTGGATTATAGCCTGGTTACCCTTTGCTTTACATCTAATATCCAGTTATGAGTAAGTACATACCATGTTTGTCTTTCTGGGTCTGGGTGACCTCACTAGGGATGATTTTTTTTAGTTCCATTTGCCTGCAAATGTCATTGCTTTTACAGCTAATACTCAATTGTTTAAATGTGCCATATTTTCTTTATCCATTTTTCAGTTGAAGAAAATCTAGGTTTTTTTGAGCTTCTGGCTATTATGAACAATGCTGCCATGAACATAGCTGAGCAAGTGTCCTTGTGGTATGATTGAGCATCCCATGGGTATATGCCCAAGATTGATATAACTGGGCCTTGAGGTAGACTGATTACCAATTTTCTGAGAAACTGCCATGCCAGTTTCCAAAGTGGATGACAAATTTGCAGTCCCACCATCAGTGGAATACTTTGTTCCCCCTGACTCCACATCTTCTCCAACACAGGCTGTTGTCATTAGCGGTATTTGATCTTAGCTGTTATGACATGTATTTCCCTGACAGCCAAGGATGTTGAACATTTCTTTCAGTGTTTCTTGGGCATCTGAGATTCTTCTCTTGAGTATTCTGTTTAACACTGTACCATATTTTAATGGAGTTATTTGGTATTTTGACATCCAGTTTCTTGAGTTATTTATATATTTTGGAGATCAGCCCTTTGTCAGATATTGGGGTGATGAAGATCTTTTCCCATTCTGTAGGCTGCAGTTTTGTCTTGACATTGTCCTTTGCCTTACAGAAGTGTTTCAGTTTATGAGGTCCCATTTATTATTTGTTAACCTCAGTGTCTGTGTTGCAAGTGTACTAGGAAGCAGTCTCCTGTGCCAATGCACTCAAGGCTACTTCCCACTTTTCTCTTCTGTCAGCTTCAGTGTAACTGGATTTATGTTGAGGTCTTTGATCCACTTGAACTTGAGTTTTGTCAGGGTGATAGACATGGGTCTATTTGAATTTTTTTACATATTGACAAATGCCAGCACCATTTGTTGAAAATGCTTTCTTTTTTCCTTTGTATAATTTTTTCTTCTTTGTTAAAACTCAGGTGTTCATGGGTGTGTGCATTTATGTCAGAGTCTCTGATTCAATCCCATTGGTCCACCTTTTTTATGACAATATCATGCTGCTTTTTATTAATATATGATGGGAGATGCCCTTCTGTGTATGTGTTTCTCTTATTGGTTGATGAATAAAACTGTTGATTAGTAGTCATGCAGGAAGTATGGCTACCAGGTAAGGAAAATTCTGGGAAGAGGGCACAGAGAGAGGCCACAAGAGAGAGGCCATGTAGTTGCTGAAGGGCTAACAGATCCAGACATTATACTGTAAGATAAGACCATGTGGAAATAGTTAGATTAATAGACATTGGTTAACAATTAAGAGAGAGCTAACCAATATAAAGCCTGAGTCACTGGCCAAACAGTTTATAATTATTGTAAGTCTGAGTGGGTATATTTTGGACCAGGCAGGAAAGAAACTCTATAGTTCTATAGTAGACTTTGAAGCCAAGTATGGTGATGCCTTCAGAAGTTGTTTTATTATACAGGATTGTTTTAGCTATCATGGATTTTTGTTGTTGTTTTCATATAAAGCTGAGTATTGTTGTTTTGAGGTCTGTGAAGAATTGTGTTGGGATTTTTATGGGGATTGCATTTAATCTGTAGATTGCCTGTGGTAAGATTGCCGTTTTTACTGTGTTAATCCTCCAATCCATGAGCATGGGAGATCTTTCCATTTTCTGATGCCTTCTCCAATTTCTTCTATCAATGACTTGTGGTTAGTTAGAGTTACCCTAAGGTATTTTATATTATTTGTGGCTATTGTAAAGGGTGATGTCTCTCTGATTTCTTTCTCTGCCCTTTTATCATTTGTATATAGGAGGGATACTGACCTTTTTTTAGTTAATCTTATATCTTGGCACACTACTGAAGGTGTTTCTCAGCTTTAGGAATTCTTTTTTTTCTCAATATATGTTTTTATTTAAATTAGAAACATGAATGCTTCACATGTCAATCCCAGCTCCCTCTCCCACCCACTCCTCCCTTCCTCCTTTGTCCCTCCACTAGCCCCCTCCCTACCCCATCCTCATATCATTCCCCAGGGAGGGTGAGGCCCTTCTTGGGGGACTCCAGAGTCTGTCATTTCATCCAGGGAAGGACCTAGGCCCTTTCCCATGTGCAAATTCTTTAGTAGAATTTTTGGGTCATCTGCAAATAAAGAAAGTCTGACTTCTTCCTTTTGAATTTGTATCCCCTTGATGATGTTCTACCAAGCCAGCTTGACAACTGCCCAGAAAGCCCACATGAAGTCCACCTGAAGCAGATAGTCCTAATAACAAGCTGCAGATTCATAAACTAATTCAAACCAAAGCCGTCCAGCTGGGCCAAGTTACCAAGGTATAGAACCAAGGCATAAATAAATGAGAATCGCTTCAATCCCATAATTTTAGAATGGTTTGTGAACTCAGTGGGTTATTTGTTGGTGCGACTGTGTCCTTCCTTCACTACTAGAGCCACGCCCAGTGATCTTCTCTTCATTCTCTTCCTATCCACACATTGTTTTCAGTGTAGTTTCCTAAACACTATCGGTCTTATCCTACAGTTCCTTATTAAAAAATCCACCAGCTCTTGCAGTGGTTTACACATGTAATCCAGTCAGTTGGGAAGCTAAAACAGGAAGATTTCATGTTCAAGTGCAGCCTGGATTACCTAGGGAGACTCGGTGACAAAACAAATAAGAATAAGAACAAACACCCATGAAACCTTTGCCGGCTCTTGTCTGTCCATCAAGTAGGGCCCCAACACCTTCAATCTGCTTCATGAGGCCATTCACAATTTCCCTACAGCACAAAACTTAATACATAATTTCAACTTATATTTAACAGAATCCGTTACCGAATTCTGGACTGTGAAGTTCCATTGATTGAAAGGCTATTATTTATTTAGTACTCTTTACTCTAAAGTTCTAGTGATATTAAACTAATTTTTAAATTGTGTGTGTGTGTGTGTGTGTGTGTGTGTGTGTGTGTGTGTGTGTACTATGTATATGAGGCCAGAATAGGATGTCTGATTCGATGGAACTGGAATTACAGGTGGTGGTGAGCCACCTGACTTGAGTGCTAGGAATAAAACTTTAACCCTGTGAAAGAGAAATAAGCTTTCTCAAATAATGAGCTATCTCTCCAGTCTCTTCAAGTTTCTTTTGAAATTGATTCTAATACAGCAAGTTTTATGAATGCTAAAGTATAAAACAGTGCCAGACTGATGGCACAGGTCTGTAATACCAATACTGCGGAGGGGGGCTGAAGTAATAGGATTTAAGTTCCAACTTGGGATAGATTTAAGGACCATTTCTCAGACAAATAAACACATTTGAATGACAAGCAAGGAGTTACTATCCCCCCTCATCATTGTACACATGTTTGATGTTCCCACCTTCTGCCTCTGTCTAAAACAATTGCCCCTACTCTCTAGTCCCAATATCACCATATTCAAATGAATAAATACAAATACATTTAAAAAATCTGTTCTAATGTGTCCCACTGCCTTGAGAATCCCTTGAGATCCTTTCTCTTCAGTAAGCCACAGAACCACTCCTGGCTGGACACTGCTAGAAAACACTACCACTCTCTCTGCAAAAACAACTGGTTAAGTTCAATAAATCAGCATTTATTGAATTTTTCATACCCTCTTTTTGCCTCCAGACTCAAGTTCAAAATAGAGAATCCGTTGGGCATCACACACTATATACTTGTCAACCAATTAAATAAATGAAAACCACATAAAGAATAAAGCCTGATTTCCGGGTCTTCATTTCCACTTGGTCACTGCTGAATTCTGTGACACTGGAGAGCTTACTTAGCCTTTTATCAATGCATCAGTGCCCCTTTGGAGGAAACAACGGAGATGTCAATCCTTGGGGTAAACTGTAAGGCCAACTTGGGGTGCTAACACTGCTTCTTTTTTTAAGTCACTTGAACTTGACCTATTTTAAACACTGTCTGCAAGTGTAACTGCCCAGTGACATGATTGTCAGGTTTTCTTTTTCTTGACGTGAGTTGCTGAGGTGACATAAAGCACTAGGTACAGAAAGACCCTTAGAAATCCTTTCTGACTATCGTGCTAGTGAGCAATCCTCCTGTGACTGTCATCCCAGAGCTTTCCAGTATGTGCACAGGGCAAAGAAGATCAGACACATGATAAAACCATGCTTACTTCCTGCATGCTGGAGCCAAAGTGACAGGTGTTATTATAGCAATGGAAATTACTCAAGAGTTTGACTCAAAACTTTTTTTATTAACTAAAACTTTTATTAATAAAAGTAGATTAAAAGCATATTAAGAGTTCAATATTTTAAAGAATTGCCCCTAGGAAAAAGGCATACAGTGATTTGTGTTGGCTATGGTGATATACCATGATTAACATGAGCAATCCAGAATCTCTAGCCTCACGTCCCTGCATTGTGGATTTTCCATTCAGTCCAATTACTTTCATTCAATGTGTATGTGTTTCAGTTCAAGGTGAAATCTGATACTGGGGAAAGCAGGTCTGCTTAAGGTTTTAGGATAACTGGACTTTAGCATCAACTACTATTTGTGTAATGGTTGACTGCCCACCCAAACTTTCTAACTATAATTTCCCCAACTGCCTGCCAAATGGGGACAGTATATTTAAAAATCCCCAGCAGGATGATCACATTACCTTTGTTTCATTTCTTCAAGTCATGCCACTTCTGACTTAATTTAACATCAACTATTTATAAGCTATACTGCTGTAAAATATTGATAAATTATGGTAGCATACCCTCACAGATGGGTTTCTGACAAGGCTTTGTGATTCAAAAGCTGCCCTTGGGAAAATACGTATTGTTTAATTGAGTTAAAAATGATGTTATACTAGACAATGGATATGGGACACACATCATGGGTAATTTAGTATTCCATGTGTATGAACACTTTAAGAGATGTCACAGAGTGTCATTGGATTCTGACCTAAATTTTCCAGTGACAAAAAAAGAGCTCTTCCTTGGCAGAAGATGTTATGGAGGCTTCTATACTCTTCTTAGGGTCTTGGCATATTTCCTTGTTAATCATCAATTAAATCTTCACATGGTGGGGGCAGTAGAGGTATGATTCAACCATGGAGTTCTTAGCATCCATGAGGCCATGTATTTTAGCTCCAAAACTGAAAAAAAGGGGTAATATACCCTAAATAATTTGTAACTCTGAAACATAGCCAATCCCTTCTGGGGTTTCATTAATGTGACATACAAAGTTTTCAGGCTGTGTTAGAAGAACTATTTTGTACCTAGTCACCAGATATCATTAACTAAACACAGAACATTCATTACTCATTCTGGTAAGGTCTGTTAGAGGCTGAGCAGCCTCCAAGGCAGCACTTCCCCTTGTGACATTTGAGTGATCCAGGTCAAATGATTTCTGTCATCTGAAGAAACAGCTTCTGTACTCCCACTCAAGGAGAGGTGAGGGAGCCTGGAAAACTACTCTGTCTTCTTTGGAAGGAATAACTATAATGTTCAGGCTTCATTGTCCACTGTGGTCTTGTGATAAGACTTGAAGCTTCAGCCATCCTATGCCCAGGAAAGAAAACAAGACAGGCTCTGAGTAGAGCTACATAATTGTCTAATTCTGTCAGCTAAGGAGTGTTTGGATCAGTGGTTAGGATCACAAAGGGAAGTAGGAAACTTTTTCTGGAAATTAGATGTCTGCCAATTTTCATTAAAAATGCTTTTGTAGGGTGGACAGATGGCTCATAGGTCAAGAGCACTATTGCTCTTCCAGAGGACTTGAGTACAGTTCCCGTCACACATATCAGGTGGTTTACAGTGGACTGCACTCCAGCTACAAGGGATCTAGTGCCTTCGTCTGGTATTTGAGGGCATCTGCCCACACTTAGCATGTACTCACAGAAGCAGACACATACACACATAAAAAAATTTAATTCCTGCAATTTCAGGAAGGTAGTTGTTGCCTTAAGTGTCAAATGGTCATTGGACAGTCTCCCTGGAAAGCCTGAGAAGGAAGCACAGCTAAGGTTTGCAGTCGGTGGGATGTGTCTGACCTTCACGAAGCACTTGATAAGCTATTCCTTACTTTATCCCCAGCCTTGTTGCGGTAACCGTGCACACACAAGCCTTCCTGGAGTTGATTCTTTTTCACTCTTTACTCTTTGGGTGGGGGGGTCATCACTCAGCTCCCAGATAAATCACACAGAGACTCGTTATTACTTATGAATACTCAGCGTTAGCTTGGCTTGTTTCTAGGCAGCTTTTCTTAACTTATATTATCCAGTCTACCTTTTCCTGTGGGTTTTTATCTTTCTCTGTTTCTGTATATCTTTTCTTTCCTTCTTACTCCATGTTTGACTGTGTGGCTGGGTGGCCGGCTCCGGCATCCTCCTCTCCTTTTCCTCCTCTCTTTTCTCTCCTTCTATTTATTCTCTCTGCTGGAAGCCCCACCTATCCCTCTCCTGCCTTTCTATCGGCCAGTCAGCTCTTTATTAGATAAATCAAGTGTTTTAGTCAAGCAAAGAAACACAGCTTCACAAAGTTAAACAAATGCAACATAAGAGAATGTAGCACATCCTTCACTAATATTCCACAACTCCTGCCCACTCAGATCCCAAGTACTTGTATCCCAGAGGTGGGAATTAATTAGTGAACCAATAGACACATTTCCCTTTTCTGTTACTTAAGTAGATGGGTCTAAGATACATTACACAACCTTCCAGAAAATCTCCTGGAATGAACTGCAATCACATGGAGTGACCAGCTTAACCTTTCATCCATGAGTCCTTCCTCCTGCCTGTCCATGCCTCAGTCTTGTCTCCTCATACACTTTGGGGAGATTTGTGGCTGAGATTTTTAAATTTTACTTTTATTTTTGCTTGCATGGATGTCTGTACATAATTTGAGTGCCTGATGCCTAGGTAAGCCAGAACAGGGAACCAGATATCCTGGAACTGGATTTACAGACATGAGGTGTCATGTGGGTGCTGGGAGTTGAACTTCAATCCATTGGAAGAGCAGCCTGTTCTACTAACTACTGAGCAATCTTTCAGCCACCTGCTGATTTTTGCTTATTTGTTTCTTTTTGGTTTTTTTTGTATTTTGTTTGTTTGTTTTTGTGAGTGTGATACTTTCCACTCTGTAACTAGAAAAGGTTAGGCCATTTTTGAATAAGGGACCAGTGTGAGATCATCATAAAGAAGAATGAAACGTCTTTCTCTTTAGGGTCCCAAGTTATTAAAGTAATCTTGACACATTAAGGTAGTTCCCAAATATGTTGTATAACTGACTATTGACGTAGACTAGTGTTATACACAGAGTGAGGATGAACAGTCATTTGATTACTCTGTAAGAATGTGCTCTAGGCAGGTTATGTGTGATGGTCTTGCCATCTGCACAGCCATAAATGGGATAGATCATGACAGATGCAGGCATCACTGAGGGGAGGTGCTCTGCTTCTGATCTGCTCTATAGAGCACTATGCTGAGAAGGATGTTGAGATTGGTGTACAGTGGCCATCAGTCAGTAAACAGTACTCATAAGATGAATACAACAAACAGCACAAGATTCTGTAGCTGGTTTTGCTAGACTTTGAAACCCAAGCTAGGTCCTGGACTGGCACAGCTGTGTCAAAAGTCACATCTGAGTTGCTGCTGCTCCGATGGGAGCAAGCTACTCTGAGAAGGCGAGAGACTGGTGTTCAGATGAGGTAGTACAATAAAACACTGGAACAGAGAGGAAGATAAAAGACTCATGGGTGGTGGTAGTCAGGGTCGAAGCTAAGCTTGCACAACCAGGCTTCTAGTTATGTGAAGGGAAGAAACATGCAGCATGGGCATCTCATGGGTTTGGGTGCCATGGATTCCTCCAGGTCCCATTGAGAAGCAAACAAAAATGTTTGCTCATTTCTAATCCTTCCAGTGGAAGATGAGAATGCAGAGTCAAGAGCTTTATGGTATTTTGCATTTCTACCTTTGGTTCCTGTGACTTTGTGTTAACTAAATCAGAAGTATGGTTACCAGGATTCACTTCCAAGCATGAGTCCACGCTACACTTAACCAAATAAAGTTCTATGTGGGGACAAAGGATGTAGTGAAGTGATCATAATTGCCTTTGCAGGATCTGTGCTGGGACCTGGTGAATACACCTGGTCTATGTGTGTGCTAGTGTATCTAGCCAGTCTAGGGAAGCAGTTAGACACCGATAGTCCAATTCCAGTCATACCTCTTACTACTTCTCTCTGTGAGACAGGATCCCATCTTACTGTCATAAAAAGCATCTCCCAAAGGCTCAAAAACTTAAGCTGAGTGCCAGAGACACTTAGAGGTTTCAATCTGCACTTGCCTGCTCCCATTCACACTCTGATTTCTTCTTTATGACCAATCCTGCTGATGCCATGACCAAAGCTGAAGACCAAATCTGCAGTCCTGCATGAACTGGTTGCCAATCCCCAGTTTTACACAGGGCTCCCTATGGTAAGCTTCTGTCCTATGTCTCCAGGGCAGCATTTACTCCTCTAATCAACCCAACTCAACACTATGACCATACCAGAGTTCTGTTTCATGGCTTTGGAACAGAGGTTGACACACTTGTGTAGCTTGGGGAAGAAGAGGATGGGTCCCCTGCATTCTACAGCAGCACAGACAACACAGCACACAAACTTCCCCATTCCTACAAGCACCTGAGAGAAGAGGACCATGCAGAAAGCAGGCCAGGGATGACTGCACAGCCATGGCTTGTGAAGGAAAAGATGCAGCTCCTCAGGTTCAGAGGTCCAGGTAAGGAGCCTGACATCTAGTGTGACGTTTCCCAGTCTTAAATGTTTGTAAAGGCAGATGATCAGTGTCCAAGCTTAATACGTTCTTTCTGCAGGTCAGACGGGGCTAGCTAAGCAAACACTCTGGAGGGTCAGGTTTCTTCTCCACCACTTAGATTTGTGTTACTCACCTTCTGACAAGTGATTTGTACTCTTTAGTTCTTCATCTCTAAGATGTCAGTGAGAACACTAACTGCCTGTGGTGTGTTTGAGGGATTTAAGGAGTTTGTAAGACACCAGCAAAGGCAAGATGCACCCACTGTTTATGGGCCCTGAGGAAGAAAAGCTAACTGTTCACTAATCCATGACAGAGCACCTCCCTACCACTGAAGGGTTATAGTCCTGCCATGGTTGACAACTCACTTTCTTCATTTTTCTTTCTTTCTTGGTCATTGACTACTTTGGGAAAGTGTGGAGAGGAAATATTAGGTGAAATAATTTGATTTTAGATTTTCAGGTTTCCTAGGTGTTAAAATATAAACAAAAGAGTGCATATTAAATTACATTATAGAGCTCTTTCTCTTCAATGAGGCCACCAAATGGCAGATGCCAACATAAAGATCTTTGTGAAGACCCTGATGGGCAAGACCATCACTCTTGAGGTCGAGCCCAGTGACTCTATTGAGAATGTCAAGACCAAGATCCAAGATAAGGAAGTCATCCCATCTGACCAGCAGAGGCTGATATTTGCCAGCAAGCAGCTGGAGGATGACCACACCCTGTTGGACTACAACATCCCGAAAGAGTCCACCTTGCACATCGTGTTTCACCTTCGTGGGGGCATCATCAAGCCGTCCCTTCATCAGCTTACCCAGAAGTACAACTGTGACAAGATCTGCCAAAAGCACTACATCTCCCATGCAGTCAACTGTAGCAAAGAAATGTGGCCACGCCAACAACCTGTGCCCCAAGAAGAAGGTCAAGTAAAGCTGCAGCCATACCTGGCCCATGACCATCGACTGGAGCAGAAACACACACACACACACACACACACACACACACACACGAAAAAAATTACATTATAGAGCCTTTGCAATGTTCTCAGAAAATAAAGCAAAAACCAAGTGTTAGAGAAAAATCAAAGTTGTGTATTTTTTTAAAGCACCTAGTATTTTTGCAAGTCTCAAATGTGTTATATATCCCCTCCAGGGTCTTCCTTATGACACTCACTGTTGCATCTATAAGCTGGTGAAATCTGCTTCCCACTGGTGGTATGTGGCATTCACAGGAGAAGTCGGGTGTGGAAGGCCACACGCCTGCCAATCCAGGTCATCTGAGTTGGAAGGCTGGGAGGTCAAACCTGGAAAAGCAGGGAGGATTCGAAGACTGAATTCATCTCAGAGAGGCACACAGACACAGAAAAGTCATGGGAGAAGATAGAAGTAGGGGTGTTTAGTATTCATTTGGGTCAGTAAATATAGCCTGAAGAAGAGAGACAGTGGGAAAACAGGATCAGAAAAGGGGAAAGGCAGAGACAAGGCCCTGAAAAATCACCATGCTGCTAAGGTCTCCCAGACCCATTTGCCCATTCAGGCTGTACCCCACAGTCCCCTCTGTGGAAGGAGCACAGAACCGTGTTGGCCCGGGGCCTCCTGCTCCTCCTTGCTTAGCCTCTTAACCTGCAAATGTCAGGGTTAGAGAATGAAGCCGCCGCCAGAGAGAACGTGGGCAGGGAAGGGCTTTCCTGCACCATTTCCCACCACTGTAAAAGATTCCAAGAGCTGAACCTGGCGTTGTCTATTTCATTTACAGCGACTGTACAACAGCTGTATAATCGATGTTGTTGAAGATGTGAGTGTTGCTCAGAGTGAAGCATAAACGTCCACAGCGAGCTGCAAATGTGAATAAGAATGGCCCTGCCTGCATAGTAATTGGTATTATTACTGCGATGAATGAGAAAGCCACATATGGACGGATGGGTGGGGCTGCGGAGGGGTGGGACAGGAGAGACTAATGGTAGCCTAGTTTTTCTCTTACCCATGTGTCTTCTTTCAGATACCAGTTAGTCATTGTAGGTGGAAGGAAAGGAATGAGAAGTAGAAAAAACAGCAGGCAAGGATAAAGCATTTTATCTATAGCATGCCCTTTCCACTCCTATTAATTGTAGTAAATTATGCCAGACATTCCCTCATGTGGGGGCATCTGTTACAAAGGGGTAGAAAGAGAGCCTTCATGAACTGGGTGGGGGTGGGGGAGATATAGGAAAGAGAAACACTTCAGGTTAATTGGAGCTAAGAATATAAAATACTCATCTTAAAGTGTGTGCTTCAGTTACGAGAAGGAAAGTGTTGAGATCAAAATGTTTTCTGTGCAGGATTCAACACAGCATGGGTGTTTTAAAACAAGCGGTAATCATTTCTCCCGGAGAAATCAGAAGCAGCGACTCCAGGCTCAGGACAAGCACTGGAAAGACCAGTTCTCCTCTCCTTGGGGACTCCGGAAGAGACACACAGGCAGTCAGTGGAGGAGTCCCTTGAACCAAGCACGGCAGGAGTGGCGACGGAGTATGAAAACAGTTCAATTGCTTAATGCTTTATTCATACAGAGGAGATATCACCAAATTCCACTAGAATTCTAAACGTTAAAAGGGTAGAGATTTTAGTTTAGAAAAAAAAGAATCAGTGTGAATTCTACAAGGTTCTCAGGCAAATGAACTGGTCAACTCTGTCATCAGGAAATAGGAAAATGTGGTAATGACTCCCTTAGCAAGCCAGGCTCCCTGATACTCTTTGAGACGAGAAATTCTGAGCCTGATGCAGAAGCAGCCAGTGCCCGGCTAGACGGAACTCTAGTTTGCTTGCTCTCGCCCTGGCGGCATCCATGTGGCATCGGAATCTCTAGTAAGACTCTGGTTAAATATTTCTTCACTAGAAATAATTTCTCTAAAGTAGTAAACAATGCACCGAACAACACCAAGCTAAATAATCTTAGACAAGAAAGGCAGGAAAATTAGTTACAATTTTCACATACTTCTCCAAAATGGTAACACATGAGAATAAAGAGGGGTCCCTCTCACCCTGTTTTTTTTTTGAAGACCATCTTTGTTTACTTCATTCCCAAGTACTAAGAGATTGCATGATCCATTTGCATAGGATAACTAACATATACCACATCATTTGCACGTCTGCAAGTACACGTGAGTAACCGTAATTACACGTGACACCAATTACTCTATTACTTTGTATTAAATTATAATGGAAAATTCCACTAGAGAATTGAAGCCTAATTGCATCTTAATTTGCATAATTTTGCATATTAATTACATCTCCGATGAATAATAAATTTCAGCAGATTTTTAATTTATGCATAGACACAAAAACAAGTGGAGAAATAATTTAGAAAAAAAATACCAGCAACTATTACTTAGGGCATTCAACTAATTTTGCTTAGTTTAGCAAAACAAAACTTGGTTTGTTTGATATGGCATTTTTTGGCTGATTGCTGTTTATTGCATAATATGTCAGTCTCAACGCATAGGTGCAGACATGGCTTTTCTTAATAAAAAAAATAGGGCTCAATTGCAGCATCTTAAGTTTAGAGAGCTTATATTTGATAGACCTGTCTTGTGGGATAACATCATTTAGTTGGAAATCGTTTTAATTATAATTCATTTTTTAAAACTGAAGATTAATTTCTGTTGTGGCTATTTTAAATGTAAGGGATTGAAAATAGGATATAAAAATGCTTTGGTGAAGGAGATCACTTATGAAATATGTCAAATGCTTCCACATTTCGAGTCTATGGTGAAGTCACCCAGAATCATTTTTGTGATTTTACATGAACAATTCAGAGAAAGAATTCCCATGCAGGTTGTTTTGTTGGGAAATCACAGTATGATGAATGGCTCTGAAAGCTGACTGTTATCTCCTGATTATTTTCTTTGTTTATCACTATCTACACGTAAGCAGTAACACTTGTTCTTGGTTGCCAGAAACCTCCGTTTTACATTTTTTTACCCTTTGTTTTGCATTTATTAAATAAACGGGGTAGTTCACTATAACTATTTAGTACATTTTAGGTATAAAATGTCTACATTTTATATGTCTACATCCAAAGCTGCAATAAAACATGACTTGGTATTTCTCAAACGATAATGTCCGTGAAAATTCAATTTGCCCACCTTTGCCTAAAGCCTTCCTGCCTCACTGTTGAAGTGCGAGCTAAAAGAGGGGCCTGGATGCCGCCGCCTTAAGTCTAATGCTATGATCATTTGGCAAATTATACAAAAAGAGAAGATGACAACATCCCAATAAATCAGGAAACTGTCAAGATTAATAATCCCAGCCATCATCTGCTTTCCGAGGAAAGCTCGCCTGGCATCTAGCACTTTCCAGTTTATTCTGCCGTTCTTCTGGTTAGGAAACTGGACCCGTGCCAGCCTGGTGGCACACGACCTCCAAGAAGCCATCCTGTATGACTTTTATCACATTAGTGGGCCTTTTGCCATCGTGCTGGTTCACGGGGCTGTAAGCAAGGAGTCCTTACGGCGTATGCTCCCCTCTCCAGTTACTGATCAGGGTGATTACTTGCTAGAGATGGGCGACTCTCGAGCTAAATGTCTGCATCTGTCTTTGTTTCCTTATATTGTAAAATTTGCTGTTTGGTTTTTAAAAGTTTGCCTCATTTTAGGGAAAGTGAGTCAAAAGAAAGAATAAAATACAGACCTGTCACTGAGATTGTCAGCACACGAATTTCTACCAGGGCCTTGACTCCGGTCCTGTTACTGGTGGCAGACCTTGGGTTATTCAGGTATTTAAAAGCGATTGTTCAGCCACCCAGAATAGAACTGTGTCCATGATCACATCTGTCTCTACTTTTTTGTTCAAGCCTTTTGATCGGGTTCTTACATTAAAGAAGGATTTGAGCTGGCTGAGTCCTGGGGGGGGGGCGGCGAAAAGAAAGAACCTCCCCCTCCCCCCCCCAAAAAAATCTTTCCAACATTTGAACAATGGTTCCCTCTTGTGGCCAGGATTCAGGACTGCTCTTCAGGAACTTGAACATGAAAAGTCTCTCTTGATGCTCAGACTTCTGTAGAACCCACTGGATTAACCAACTGGCACTGCGTTTGGAAGCCCTCCTCCAGGTCTCGCTCCTGCTCATAGCACGCTGTGGGTTTTGTAGACCAGGGAGGCACTCTGTGCTCATCGTTGCTCTTATGTGGAGAAAGTCTTCTTCTTGGACATGGTGTCCATACTTCAGTAAAAATTTCAACTTGTTAATGAGTATTTGGAGGAAGGGTTGTCTGGCTTTCATTATAGGCTTCAGAAATGTATTTCAACTTCGTAACTCACAGCATTCATGATATCCGGAGGGAGCATTTCTGGTGTAGAATTAAGTCTAGACTGTGTCTATTCATCCAGCGCTTTCTCTTTGTGGGTGAAAGCTCACCGCTCCACCAGTTGCTCACAGATGACCCTCCCAAGCGCCATGCATCTATTCTTCCGCAGACTAATTTGAATCTGACTTTTGGAGGGGACACCATCCTTTGTTGGATTCCTGGGAGAAAGCTTGTTCTACTGAGGCATCTATCAATAGCCCGCATACAGGTCCTCTCAGTACTGAGCTGTGCTCAGAGCAGTGACTTCCAGGAGATGCTCCTTAAGTTGTTTTTTTCTTCTCGCCCTCTAAGATCCTATTTAATGTAGGAGTAAATTGCTATGATACGGACAAAAATCTGCCCTTGTATACATGCGACTTTAAATATTGAGGAAAGATTGTAGCTGTCTGTGTAAGATAGATGCCGTATTTCTCTGTGTGTTACAGCTGTGGGTATAAAGCACCATCTTTCAAAGATGTTCTAAGGCTCCCATTTAAGGAATGGAAGCATTTGTATATGTCAAAGTGTTTCCCAGCCATGATTCTCATTTATCTCAGGGTTTGTTTGGAAGTTTAACATGCTAAACAATATTCAGGGTGAAAATGGATGTGACCTTGCCTGTCCTGAACAGCATGGTCAGTCACCAAGAGTCAAGAATACAGAGCATTAGTAATTGCTTTTTATTTGTTATTGTACCTTTGAACATATGACATATGTGTGAGCATGCACAGGTGCCATGAAATACATGCTAAAGTCGGAGGACAACTTCAGTGGTCAATGCTCTCCTTCCACCATAGGGACTAAACTCAGGTCCTCAGTTAGGGCAGCAAACACATTTCCCCACTGATGCAGTTTGCAGGCATACCTATGTGTAATTATTAATGTATTGCCTTTTCTTTTGATTGCGAACAAAGCTTTCTTACTTTTTCTGGCCTACCCTGGGTTCAGGCATCAAAACATGAGGTCTCCTTCACTTTATTGCCAAGTGTGCTCAGGTCCTCTCCACCCACTTAACTCATGAGACTCCAGTTTTTAAAGAAGGGTACACCTTTTTGTTACTAAGAAAATGACAGGCAGTTAATTTTTAAGCATCAACTTGCAGTATGAGTCATGTCAGAAGTTGAGACAACAGAGGATCACTAGTAGGTAGGAAATAAGACTACTTTGGTTTGATAGCACAGACTTCAACACTGAAAGCAATAATTTTTCTTCAAATAGTGAACTTCACAAAAACACAGCTTCCTGTCATTGTTTTCAACAGCTCCTTTTTCTTTTACTGCATGTTGGGACGTGTCCTCTGGATGGTTCCTTTGTCAGGTGATGTGTGCATGGCCAGAAGCTCCCCAAAATGTGAATGTCCAGTCTCTTCTGATTCCTTGCCCCGTTTGTTCAAGAGAAAAATGTAAGATTGGATGGTGTCGTAGCCATGGCCGTTTCCCCACAAGCATATTAGAAGCTTGTAAATTTTTAAAAATAATAATAATTACCATCATCTGAGTTTTATGGGAAACAAACCTTGAAGATTAGTGTCTCTCTGCGTTTGCTTGCTCATCTCTATCTGTCTCGGCCTCTATCTATGTCTCAGTGTCTCTTCCTCAGGCTCTGTCTCTCTTCCTGCCCCCTCCCATGAGATTAGCCATCTAATTCATTTGCACAGAATAATAACAAACACAGATCCATCTGGCTCTTCATTTTCTTTTTCTTAAGAGATTCATAGAAGCCCTTGGAAGTTGGCAAAAACCAATAAGGAAAGAGGAAAAGTGCAACCAGGAGGAACCCAAATTTGAGATTTAATAATCCAATCAAATTTTAAGTGAAATATTCAGGGTCTAGGACTATTAGATTTACGCAAGCTTTTCATTTTGTTAAATGAAGTTTAGAAACACTTCAGAAACTGATCGTTTAGTCAATGATAAAGGATATTTTTAAAAATAATTCATTTTATTTTATTTTATGTGCATTGGTGTTTTGCCTGCATGTTTGTCTGTGTGAGGACGCCAGATCTCCTGTAACTGGAGTTACAGAGAGTTGTGAGCTGCCATGTAGGTGCTGGGGATTGAAACCCGGTCCTCTAGAAGAGCAGTCAGTGCTCCTAACTAACAGCAGAGCCATCTTTCCAGCCCACATAAAGGGTATAACAACAGAAAAAAGACATGGAACAAAACCTCAGGAAGAATAAAAGTGAGATCTTTGTCCAATACCTTCTATGTTTAGGAAATGGGAGGTAATCTCCCTGGTGCAGCTCCTTGATGTGGCTGGAGCAGCTGAGTGTATGCTTCCCAGCAGCGGTTCACTGGAGCTCACCCCGGTCTGTCTGTCCTTCAGGTCAGACTCACCTCTTCTAAGAGACTTCCTTGATTTCCCATACAAGCATGAACAGCTCTGTCATCTAAGCCCTCATTAGGCATTGTCTGCTTTTCATCTGCCTTATTTTGAATTTGATTGCATTTTAACATGTCTCTGTCTCCAGGTTGTAGCTCCCGTGGGGTTAAGAATTCTTACGACTTGTTTGTCTTTTAAGCAGCACTCCACAAATGTCAATTGACCAAACAAACATAAATCTAACAGAAAGTAGTATGATTTAAGTAGCAGTTGATTCTTTTTTCTCCTACAGACCAATAATTTCTTATAGAAGCAGAAAGGATTAGAAGTGCTGAGGGGTGAGTCCTAAGAGGATGAGCTGCTTCCATCATGCTGCAGATGAAGGCAGGCCCAAGAGGAAGGCAGAACTCTCCCTGCTCATCCTCTCTACTCAACCCAGAGTGTTGATGTAAGAGCACAATCCTGGCTTTATATATAAGGGCAGAAAAACATGTATTTCTTCTTGGTATTCTTTTGGCCAGCTACTTCTATGCTTCCTGTTCTTGGTAGATGAGGCTGCTAATAGCGGAGTGACCCGAAGACCTTGACGTCATGGTTTGTCATCCTTCACTGCTAGCATAGCTCTAGAGCCTTTGTCTTGCTTTCCCAGTAGAAGAGATCGAGTCACAGAAAGATCTAAGACTGCTGTCTCAGGGTTCCCCACTCAACTGTTGAATCCCTAGGAGGAAAATCCGGTGGCAAAATCCATTCAAAAAAGGGTTCAGAGCTGCTTCTTTTTTTTTATTCACTCCACCTCTAAGAGAGGAAGAAGAGGGCCTTTACTAAAACCAGGACAGTGACTACAGAAATCCTAGTTGTTTTCAACTGGCTGTGACCTCGAACACCAAGACTAGGACCCAGAAAAAATCTGCCACTAATCTATTCTTGGCAGAAACTGTTCTTTCGGGTGAGTAAGAAGCCGCCTACTAGCCTTTTTTTCTTCCCATCTTCTAGATAAAAATGAGTGTTTAAAAACTGTGCTAAAATTTTCAAAAACACCTTAAAAAGATTCCATTACTTAAAGTGATTTGGATAATTGTGTTCAATGGTAGCCATTATTTAAAAATATAATTAGTTGCTGAACTCAGAGAAGGAGGGAAATTTCTGCAGGTGTTTCTCATTATTTGCTATGCATACAAAATATCTGCATAAATTACCATTATTATTCCAATGTATACTAAGAGACAATAAAGCATTAGCAAGCAAAGAAGAATGCTGTTGACCCACAGACTGCGAGGGAGGCCTGGATTCACGGTAATAGTGTGCCGGCCTTCGGCGGTACTGCTGCACATGTGCAGCCATTCAGGATTGAAAGGAACAATTTTGCACCTGTAACAATATTACATATGGAACGTAACTCCATCAGAAAGATACTGACAACAGGAGAGTGGGGCGGGGACAACAAGCAACAGACAGGAGCGACAGGAGCTGCCATTGTTTCCAAAGGTTGGCACTCGCTGCAGGTAGGTGTGGGGCATTTCTTTGAGTTTAAAGCTCCCGTAGAACACGCACCTGATGTTTTTTAAGTAGAGGGTACATTTCAAATTTTTTCTTTCATTCTATTTCTGGGTTTGGGTAGAAGTGCTGGAGTTAGTGTGGTTCAACAGAGATTTTTGTGTTGATGGAAACATTCCGTATCAGCGGTCACCAGTCACATACAGCTAGTGAAAGCTACCAGACAGCGCATGGGAGAGTGAATTCTATTGAACCCCTCTTGCCAGTAAAATCATTAGTATTTTTTCAGCACTGACTTCTTACTAGGCACAGGCCTAATATCCTACTGTTATACCGACTCTGCAGTTAGTGCTCTCAAGGTGGAGATGAGAGTCTGTAGAAATGTAATGTTTGGAAGGCTAGAAAGATGACTCAGGGGTTACAGGAAGAACATACCGCTCTTGTAGAGGACCTGAATTCTGTGTCTTGTACCATGCCAGGTGGCTCAACTGTGGGTAACTCCAGCTGCAGAAGATCTGACATCTCCTGTTTGTCTTGATGTCTCCAGGCCGGCTTGTGACGGGTCAAGGTAAAGTCTGGGCATTCCCAGTCATGTTCTTTCCAATGATGATTTTGTACAGAATGAAGGAACAGCCCTTGAGTTCATTCTGCTTACTCACTACGCATGGAACTTTGCAGACTACAGCATATGATTTGTGAATGACAGAAGAAAGTCTCCCGTTACAAGAGAAGAACCGATCCAAGTCGTCTTTACTTTTGTTTTGGTTATTTTCTTGTTTTTATTGTTTTTACTTTTTTGGAACTGGGTTTTGCTATGTATCACAGCTTGGCCTGGAACAGAAATCCTGCCTTAGCCTCTTGCATGCTGGGATTACAGATATGTCCAGTCAAATATGGCTTGATCAATTCAAGTTTTGACAAAGAAAAAACAAAACAAGGTCAAAAGGAGTTGAGTTCAAACATGAGCACTCAGCAAGCTGAGAACCAAAGTCACTGTGCTATACACATGCATTAGACACCCCAAAGAGCATATCCTACAGCAAACACTCATGAACGAACGGTTCTTCTCCATCCTTAGGGAAATCTAGTACAGTCACTGTGCTATACACATGCATTAGACACCCCAAAGAGCATATCCTACAGCAAACACTCATGAACGAACGGTTCTTCTCCATCCTTAGGGAAATCTAGTACAGTGCCCAAAACAAAGTCAAAGAGCAAGGGAAAAACATCTATGCATGACAAAAATAAGTCCCTGCTATCTACTTTCCCCAGATTGTTGCTTCGGCAACCAGAAAACCCTCTCATTCAAATCAGAAGTGAAGCTAAGGTGTTGTTCAAGGGAACTAGGGAAACAGAAAATTGCTCAGCGCCTGCTTGGCATTTCCATACTGCCACCTGGTATTAGCAAAGACATGTTTGAGTCTTACAGCCATGGCCTTGTGTATTTTTTTTAAGGTTCTGTGCCTGTATACATTTTTTTTTTTTTTTGGTTTTTTTGAGACAGGGTTTCTCTGTATTGTTTTGGAGCCTGTCCTGGAACTTGCTCGGTAAACCAGGCTTGGTCTCAAACTCACAGAGATCCACCTGCCTCTGCCTCACGAGTGCTGGGATTAAAGGCGTGCACCACCACCGCCCGGCGCACATTTTTTTTTATAATTAGGAAAAAGACGGTATTCGGCAAGTAGAAGAAACTTTTATTTTGCCTAAATCATGTTCTACTCCCTTTATACACGTTAAGCAAAGTTGTTCTCAAATGTTCAGAAAGGTTCAGTAACTTGCCCAAAGGCACACAGATGCTTGATTATGAAATCAAGATCATGCTCAGCCCTACTTAGTGTGAAGGACTGACACTTTACTCCTTAAACTCTGAAGCTAATCTAGCCTCAATTTGATGAATAACACATTTTGAGCTTTGAGAACCCAAACTTACTAGTTTTTTTTTTCCTTTGCTGTAGTAAAACACTCTTACTAAAGCGATGCAAGGAGAAAATGGCTTACTTGGCTCATAGTTCCGTGTCACGGTCTATTGTTGCAGGGAAGTCAAAGTAACATCAACATTGAACAGCTGGTCACCTCAGTCAGGAGAAAATGAATGTGTGCTAGTTGGCACTCAGATAGCTCTCTCCACTCTTGCACAGTTCAGGATTCCCTGCCTAGGGGAAGGTGCCACCCACAGTGGGTGGCTTTTCCCACATCAATTAACGTAATCAGGATAACAATAGGCATGGTCATAAGCCAACCTAACCTGGAAAAGATCTCATTGAGCCTCTCTTCTCAAGTGACCCTGATTGTGTCAAATTAACAATTACAATGAACCACACTAACCAGTTCATCAGACTTGTGTAACATGCCTCAAAATCTTTGCTGGCTCTGTTCCTCCAAAGAAAAGAAATGTCCACATTCTGTCTACGTAGCCTGTTCCATTTTCCACGAAACACCCCTCATTTATTACTTCACAGGGCACTATAGCAACAATCCTAGCCACTCGACTGTTGTTCAGAGTTGTCTACTGCCTCTCAGTCAGTTGTTTAGGGGTTTGTATCCTTTGCCCAGCACTAAGTGTTCATTCTCCTCCTGTTCCTTTTGGTAGTTCCAAAGACTGACAAATCACCTGCACAGTAGGTGCTTCAACATTGGTTGAATCTGATTGCACTGGAACCACACAGCAAATTCACACAATTGCTAGTGCTCCCCTTCACAGTGGAAGTACCAGGGAGTGTATTTATTAGTTACTATTTGTTGTGACCAAAATACCCAACAAAAACAATTTAAGGGAGAACAATTTTATTACGGCTTATGACCCCAAAGGGTTTATTTCATAGTTGCTTGGCCCCCTGAGCTTGGATAAGATGTCACAGCAGCAGAAGCATAGGGCCTGGGAGCAGAGAGAATGATAGGATGTCAGATAAGGTCGAACCCTCAAAGGCCTTCTCTACTGACCTGCTTCTTCTTCAAGCTAGATGCTGCCTATCAAAGACACCAAAAGTAGCACCATCACCTCCCTGTGGAACCAGTATTCAAATTATGGTCATATAGGGGGCATTTCAGATTCAAACCACAACAGCAAGCTAGCCATGGCATGATGATAGTGACCTACTTCTTTGCAATGGAGTCAACTCTGTCTTTTCTCCCTGTGAGACTATTAACCCTTTAAAATAAGTGTCGCATTAATACCAAAATGACATGCATGCCAGAGCGTAAACTCTGGAGCCAGCCTGCTTAATTCATGTCCTAAGTCATACTTCCACTGCCTAGAGCTCAAGTCTTAATTTATAAAATGGACTGAGTGCTAACACAAAGATGACTGCTCTTAGAAGGGAAATTTAATGCTTCCCTAGAAATGAGAGGCATGGCCTACCACACAGAGCTACAGAAAGAAGATTCCTACACAGTCAGGAGGTGAAACCAGTATTAGAAAAGTTGGGTCAGAACTTTCGCTGTGTCTCTTGTGGCAAGGTGGGTAGGGTAAAGGGGTTAAGTATTACATTCATTTATGATGAGGAATATTTAATGATGCTAAAGTGTGTTGCATTCTTTTATGTTGCATTTGTTTAACTCTGTGAAGCTGTGTTACTTTGCCTAAAAGACCTGATTGGCCTAATAAAGAGCTGAGCAGTCAACAGCAAGGCATAGGTGGGGCTGGCAGTGGAGAGAGTAAGCAGGAGGAGAAATCTGGGAAGAGAAGATTGAGGAGCAAGAGCAAGAAAAAGAAAGGAGGATACCAAGGGTCAGCTACACAGCTACACAGCAAGCCGTGGAGTAAGAAGTAAACACAAATACATAGACCACAAAAATATAATAGCCCAGAGGCAAGTGGTAGACAGGGTAATTTAAGAAAAGCTGGCTATAAGCTTGGGAGTTCAGTTGAAGAGAGGGAGGGTGTAGGAGGAAAACAGAACTCCGCCATTAGCCATGTGACTTATTAGAGGCGCATACAGATGAGGTAATAAAAGGGCAGTTTACCACACCGCTAAACACACCCACTTTAGGCATGACTAAAGACATATACAAACATAGGAGGTATAAAAGACTGAAGCTCTTTTTTCCGGCTTTCCAGCTTCCAGTTCGGCGGCGGAAAACTACTCAGCTCATCTGAGTTACTTGTTTGGTCTCTTGTGAGTAATTTCTACAACAAATACTTATTTTTACTTTCAGTAAGTGTGCCGTTTATCATTGCAGCATCAGGACGGGGAGAACATGAGCAAGGGGGTGTCAAGATCATGACAGGGAAACCCACAGAAACAGCTGACCTGAGCTCCTGGGAGCTCACAGGCTCTAGGCCAACAGCTAGCGAGTCCGCAAGGGACCAAACTAGGTCCTTTGCAAGTGGTGACAGCTGTGTAGCTTGGTCCGTTTGTGGGGCCCCTGGCATTGGGAGTAGGATCTGTTCCTGCATGAGCTGGCTTTTTAGAACCTATTCCTCACTCAGACTTGATGCAGGGGGAGGAGTTTGGTCCTGTCTCAACCTGATATGCCATGCTTTGTTGACATCCACCCTCTACCCTCTCCTAGGAGGAGATGGTCAGGGGAGGTTACAAATGGGAGGAGAGGGAGAGGGCAAACTGTGGTTGATATGTAAAATAAAAATTTAAATTTAATAAAAAAAGGAAGAAAGAAAAGCTGGCTGGAAACAAGCCAGGCTAAGGCTGGGTATTTATAAGAAAGAATAAACCTCTTGTGGTGGGTCCCCAAAAGAGCCAAAAAAGCAAAAAAAAAAAAAATAGCTTCTGTTCCTAATGGCAAATATGAGTATTTGTAGTGGGCTTTTGACTGCATGAGTGGTCATCATCGTTTGGTGCCTTGTTCTGAAGAAGAAATACTCCTTAGGGTGTGAGTTAGATAGAAAGGATGTATCCTTGGGAGAATAGTCTAGGGGTTAACTCTTCGTTAACTCTAAAAATTAGTGTCCCTAGAAAGGGCAGTCTCTCTATTAGCAAGATTCTTTTTTTTTTTACTTTTTTATTACTTTAATTTCAAATAGCTTGTTTCACATATCAATCCCAGTTCCCTCTCCCTCCCCTCCTCCCGCACCCTTCCACTATTCCCCCCGCCCCCCAGCCTCCCACCCTATCCACACTTCCTTCCACATAGGGGATATCCAGAGTCTGTCATTTTGCTCAGGGCAGGGCCCAGGCACTCCCCTAAGAGTCCAGGCTGAGAGAGCATCCCTCTTTGTGTTACGGACATACGAAGTCCGTTTGTATGCCAGGGATGAACACTGATCTACTGTCCAGGCTTCCTCACTGACTCTCACACTCAGGGAGTCTGGATCAGTCCCATGCTGGCCTCCCAGCTGTCTGTCTGGGGTCCAAGAGCTCCCCCCTTGTTCAGATCAGCTGTCTCTGCTGGTTTCGCCAGCCCATTCTTTGCCAATTTGCTCATCGCTCCTCTCTCTCTCACTGGGTTCCATGGGTTCAGTTCAGTGTTTAACTGTAGGTGTTTGCCTCTGCTTTCATCAGTCACTAGATGAAAGTTCTAGGATGGCATATAGGGTAGACATCAAATTCATTATCAGGAATAGGTATTTAAGGTGGTGTCACCACTATTGCTTAGCTTGCCAGTTGGTGCCATCCCTTTAGATCACTAGAGGTCTCACTGGAGACAGATCTCTCTTCTAAAAATATGACTCCCTCTATTATGGTATGTATTAGCAAGGTTTTTGAGATTCAAAGCATCAGAAGTCATGGGGAATAAGAGGAATGGCCAGTGTGGTGACAATGGACAAGCTGGTTAACTTGGCTTGTTTTCCTTATCTGTAAGCAATAATAAGTATGACATCATAGAGCTGCTGGAGGATTAAGTTAACTATTAAAGAGAGTAAACAGAACAGAGTATGACATGTAGGGAATATATTAAAATCATCGATATTTGTCATTGCAGCACCTCTGAGTGCCTCCCCAAGGGACAAGGATGCTTTGAAAGTTCTGAATGCACAAATGAATGGCAGAATGAGCACTTGCTTGACTATGTATGGGCCTTTCTGTTAAGGAACTTACATTTCTAAGTTCTTAGAAAGAGAAAATGAATTCGTAAAGAGGACCACTCCAGAGGAGAATCTCAGGTGCTGCAGCCTTTCCTGCTGGCTTCCTGCAGTGCTGCTCCCAGGCTATCCATCTCTGTCCTGACATTTAAGGTAGACATTTGTCTTTCAGGTTTCTCCTGGCATCATTGCAGTCACCAATGAAACATAATTTCTCCCATCCATAACCCAGTAAGGTTTAGTTGGACTGGGTAGCACTCCCAATGTGAAAGAGAAAATTTACATCTTCAGACACCAGTAGCATGAGGCACATTTGAGAATAAGTAGGTGTTATTTAGGTCTCTGATAGATGCTCTGCTATTAGCATCTATGTAATGAAAACGGAAGCAACATCATCTCTCTTCTGCTTTTACGGTTCAGTGAAATCTGGCAGACTCTCCTTGTTATGGGCATGGGGTGTAAGCAGCCTTTGTGTTTCTGCTTGCTGAGGCAAGCCTTGCCTCGGTTAGAGCTGGCGTCAAGCTCCTGAGTGGCCCAGCTTTTGCCTCGGGTGCTGGGATTCTATGTGTGCATCACCACACTTACCTTTTCTCTGCTTCCCATGAATCTGGCATTTCAGGTGTAACGGTGCTTAGAGCTGGGTAACCGGGTTCCCAAAGAACAGAAGAGACCTCAGGTCCCCCACCAGTGTCTCTTATTTGCGGTCTCTAGAATGGATTTCCTTGTGTGGACGTAGAACTCCTCATTTCCCTAAGCACCGTGATGTCCAAATGAATACAAGCATTTTATTATCGATCATACAAAAGATCCTCATGGAGAAACAGCACCTGAAGATATCTGTCACCTGTACCTTGACACCCACAGCACAGAAAAGGCCATCTATCTGTCAGCTGATTATCCTCACCACAAATGTCATAACTATTAGAAATAATATTCCGTGGAAACCCTGGATGCCCAGACCTGTCCACCTCTCCACGTGTGACTTTGTACATAGAGTTTAAAAGATTTCTGTTTTCTTCTCTGCAAAACGGGAAAGTTGAACCCAATGTTCACAGTCTTACTTCTCATGGTTCTATGAGGGAATGCACAATGATGCTTTATTCTGCTAACCATCCTCAGGACACTGTAGCGCATCCATTGATCATCCACATGATCCCAGGACAGAAGGAAGTCAACAGCATGGTGACATCATAAAGTCACTCTTCACATACTTAAAATCTTTCTAAAAGTTTTCAAGTTATTTCCTATAACAAGAGGCTTAATTTAAAAATGAGTTGAGTTATAGGCCTTTAGATAGCAGTCATTTCTCCACACTTGAAATAGGAAATGCTAGCTATTTAATCAGTCAGGTTTGTAATTTAGTTTGTAAACTCAGAGACCATATCTAGGTTTTACATAATATTGATTACATGATCAGGGCTCATTAAAGGATAATAATTTAAAAATCACATCTAAGTGTTAACATTTTCTAGCTAATTTCCTTTCCATGTGAATGCTTCATATTTTAATATATCACCATTTCTCCTACTTATTTATTTATTTGCTCTAGAAAAACAGTGAGAATTAATCTAGAATTATGAGAAAATTAATGGAAATTTAAATGAAAGTATAATCTTATTGGAATTTCATTTTTGATGACATAATAATAGGCTTATATAGCACCTTTCATCTATGGACCTCTAAGCACTTTACAAACATTAGTTAATTCCTACAACAATCCTGTGAGGTTGGCAATTATAATCAGCCCATTATGTAAATCAGAGAAGTGCATCACACGGGGAGGTTAAGTTCCTCAGGCAACAGGAAAACCAGTGGCAGAGCCAGCATTAGACCACCAGCTCAGTGGGCCCGGCACTCCACATTAAGAGAACCTCGTAGGAAGCCTACCATCCTTGTTTGCAGCCAAGAAAGGCCACTGTTCAAAAGATACAGGTCTCAAAGGCATATCTAATGTTGTTACCTTATCACCAACCCACATGGATTATGAAAGACCAGGAAAAGAGCAGGGAAGAGGGGAATCTGCCTTGAGACATGGAGAAAACTGGTTTCCTCATGCTATGCTATGTCTCTCTCTCTCACCAGCTATCTATCTCTCCCTTTTGTACCAAGGACGAAACATTAACCCAAATATTAATGAGGACATTGCTTGTACTAACAGAATTTGTTAGGCAGTGCTTATTGTGTATTGGGAATGATGCACAGTACTTTGCATGTAACCTCCTATAATCTTTTTAATAATTTCTATATAGTGTATTAGTTAATCATTGCTGTGTAGCAAGGTGTCTTAAAAACCAGTGACTTAACACTACATTTATTCTTGCTTATATGTACAAAAGTCACGTGGCTTAAGCATAGACTGGATCCTGCTCTGGCCCAGCCATGCTTACTTCTCTGTAGACAGCAGGGTGGTTGACTCCTCTTTACTCATGACTATGCAAGTTACATGGCCAGTCTCAAAGCTATATCCAAGAACACCCTGAACTGCATAAAACCAACCAGTTTGAACCCTAAACCCAACATGTATGGTGTAGAAAAGCTGACTCTACAATGAAGTTGATGGGGAAAGAGTGAATCATTTCTAGCAGTAATCTAAGATACTGTTGTTGGTGTTCCATTATATAGATGAGAAAACAAGCTGGACCAGGGCTTGTCAGCCTGTTAGGTTTCCCAGTGCCAGCTCCACCGCTACCACTCTTTAAGGACCACGTACACCATGGGCTGCTTTCTCAATGCTCAAATTAAACTCTGTGCACCTCGCCTTCTTCACTGGAGACTAACAAAGATCTGAGTTACAGGGCTGCAGACCTCTCTGTCCTAGTTACAGCTTAAGTAGGACTAAATAGCCATTTTTATTCCATGCCTACAGCTCCTCATGGCACCAAGAAGCCCTGAGCCATCCTCAAGCCTTCGTCACTAGTGCATTTAAGCCATTAAAGCAGCCTGCTGCATTTCAAAGGATGACGCCAGTGAATCACAGAGAGTGCTTCAGCTTTGGATGTATGAATTAATCATTCCAGCTAACTAGACATGGAGCTCACCTAGGGTCTCTGACCTCCTCCAGATAAATATTAAACGGATCAGCCTTTCTCAGTGGGCTCAATGCAAATTACCAACAGTCCCTGGGTCAAAGATCTAAGAGGCGACCAGAAGTTTAAATGAATCAGACCCTAAGGGCAGACAAGAATTTTATTACTGGAGTGAATATTGCACATGGGTCCACATGCAGCTCTCTCCTCCAGCATCAGCAGGGATGACAGGAAGTGTAGCACGGATAGTTTCAAACCCTGTGCTTTTTCTGGCTGCTCTAACATGCTGTCTCTAGTTACTCTGTAGAATTATGAATGTGAGAAAAGACAAAAATTTGTAACTTTATTATCATAGATATAGCTGGTTTCAATGGAGATAGTAAGATTTATATCTGGGAAGCTGTGAGATGGATGGGAGCTGCAGCCTTTCTCTGTTTGTTTTTCAAATTCCAGGCTGCAGAGTGCAAGGGCTCCCTGGCAGGGCTACATGAGCAGCTGCAGGGGAAACACAGAGGTAGAGGTACTGTGCCCTTGGCCTCCCCTTATTCAACTAGAGCAGCTGCATTTTGATCTGCTTGAACAAATGAATACTCAGAACACATGAACACAATCATACCCGGATAAAGCACTCTGCTCCTGAAAAACAAAAATGCATGAGAACCCGTTGGTTTTGATCAGGTCTTCTTCTGATGTAGTATTCCTGTTTTTTCTAGACCAAGTGACTGTATTTATTGCAAACATGGCTTGAACATTTATTTAGTTAATCTTGTGCTCTTTGTATGCCAGCTAAGAGTGGGATACTCATTGCTATGTTATTTTGTTGTGGTAGTTGCTTCTTTTTCTAAAACATCCCATTTTGTTTTGATTGCTTTAATCTTTGTGTTCTCATTTCCTTATGTTCAGGATCAAAATTGCTATTTTACTCCTAGCCTAGGGACAAGCATGTCTGATATCATTGCAAGCAAATAATCTAACTGGAGATAGCAGGGGAAACCCATGCAGTCTCTCAGATTCAGGAATGAGTGTGTTGTACTGAATTCCTGCATGTTTCTGTGACAAAATCCTTGCAGGTTTTCCTTTGGAAGCCTGATCACTATCCTTTAGGGGATAGGAATTTCCTGGCATGCACACTAAGGATCAGTAAAACACAAAGGGCTCTTTACAATCACTTCTAATTTTCATCTCTTCTAAGAAGATGGCTAGAGAACAGAGGCCGTTTGGTCCTTGGCACTGAACTGCTCTGCATCTATTTGCATGTTGATACTATGAGATCCTTCATGGTGAGTTATTCCACTTTCCTATTCTACAAAATATTCCAACCCTCTCTCTTCTGTCACCATACAAATAACTCCTCACACTATCTACCCTCGGTTTCTTGGTTTTCTGAACTATGCCATCACTGGATCAGAGCAAGGAGGATCAACTATAATGTCTGGTGCTACCAAATCACTCCCTCAGTTTTGGTGCCTTAGTTGGTGAATTCTCTGAGATACATAAGGCACTGCCTTAATTAGAGTTTCTCCTGATGTGATAAAGCATGACCAAAAGCAACTTGGGGGAGGAAAGGAGTTATTTCATTTATCAGCGTGTAGTCCATCTATCATACAGAGAGCCTGGGAAGAAACTCAAAGCAGGAACTGAAGCAGTGGTCATGGGGGAGTACTGCTTATTGGCTTGCTCATCCTGGCTTGCTCATCCTGGGTTGCTCCTCCTGGCTTGTGCAGACTGCCTTCTTACAGCACCAAGGACCACCACCCATGGGTGGCACCACCCACTGTGATCTGCGATCTCCCACTTTAGTCATCAGTCCAGAAAATGCTTCCATGTGCTTGCCCACAGCCCAATCTTTGGCAGTGTCTCAATCAAAGTTCCTTCTCCCCAAATGACTCTATCTATGTCAAGTTGACATAAAACTAGCCAACACAGTTACTGAGGACTCATACTTAATGAGGATGTCAGTGAAACATCTGTGGTTGCCTTGCATCTGCTGTAATTCACAAATAAGATTGTGTGATAACTCAGTAACATTTTAGCAATGTTTAACAAAACTAGCTAGAATACATTTATAGTTCCTGAGACAAGTGGTCTATATTGACTTTTATTAAATAGAACATTGTATTCTATACAATACAGACATAGGCCTATTGAGGTCTTATTAATCCTTTATTTATTCAACTGAGTCTATGTGCAAGTCCAGATTCTTTAAAATTACTAACTGCTTGACTGATAGGAATGGGTGTCACTGTAACCCCCCACATTTATTTGAGCATTGCCAGTTTTGAGTACTTCGGGTAATACCAAGTGGTTCATAGTTTCTATAAATCTTTAATAACAATAATAATAATAATAATACAACTCTACAAATAGTTTCTATAAAGTCTCCCTCTTATGGCCGTGCACCTGTACAAGGATGCAACTGTCCGAAAGCAACATGGTTAATTCTAATGCTTAGGGGAATAGCCCCAACCTATGCCTAACGGGATTTGGGATATGTACACTCCAGTTCTATCGGCCTTTAGGAGGCATAACTCTGAAGTGCATGCATGGTCTAAGTAAAATCCAGAGTCCTTGCTCTATTACTGTGAGGAAGGATGACCAAAAGCAACTGAGAGAAGTAGTCTACTGGATTTTCAGTTCTCAGTTACAGCTCTTTATTGTGAGAAAGTCAGACAAGAACTTCTACATCCACAGTTAAGATCAGAGAAAGGAGACTGCAGGGATCTTTGTTTGCTTTCTGCTGGAGCTCAACTTGATTACTACTTCTCCATGACTGCACAATTCAGGATCCTCTACCTGGGGAATGGTGCCATTCACAGTGGGCTGGATCTTCTTACATAAGTGAACATTCAAGACAACCCCCACCACACACATATACCCACAGGCTAACTCGATATAGACAATCCTTGATTAAGGCTCTTCCCGGGTGAGTCTAGGTTGTACCAAGTTGGCATTTAAAAGAAATGAGCACAGTCTCCAAGGGAATAAAACTGCAACTGCTCACAGTGAAAGAAAGTTTAATACCATGTTCTTGCCGTTCCCTTCCTTTTCCTCATTTGCTCCCCAGATTTCCTATTGGCATCTTCTAGGATCACCTCTCAAATAAACAATATGTACTTGTCCTTGTTTCACAATTTGCTTCTGAGAACACTCAAACTGAATTGCTACTCTAAGCCTCAGGTCCATCCTTGATAACAAGAGGGCAACACTAACTGCCTTCTAGTCCTATAAAGATGAAATAAACCAGTCTGTATAGATAAACAGTCCTTACCATCGCTACCACCTCATGAGGGCACTTAAGAAAACATAGTTGCTCACAGCAGGTACCTGTCATCCTGTTTCCAGACCTCAATAATCTGGCCCTGCATACACTCACTGCTCACAACAAAGAAGGCACAGTGTTCTTGCTCTTTCTCTAATGTGCCAAGGGACAGTCCTTACACACTCCATTGCTAATCAAGGTATCTACATGGGTTTCCCCATCCTTTCTTATATCCTTGCTGAAATATGGCCTGACCAATAAATATTTCATTGACTATTCAGGGATCCTCTTTTTTTTTTCTTCCTGTTGGATCTCAGCTCAGTTTCTATTTGTGTAGATCATATCTATGTCTGTAAGATTATTGTCTACAAGATCCTGTGCCCCCTTCCATTTGCCTCATGTTCTTGTTTTCATTATGCCCTTTACTTTCACTCCAGTAAAATACAAGGTCAGAGAATTCCACACTGTCCTTAGTCAGTCATAAGACCTAAAGGTCTAAGGCGTGGCTTCTGTAGGATATTTTTATCTTGGTAGGGGATGTCTTAATCTAAATAATAGCAGACGTGGTCTGAGGTGTGGTTACTCTTGCCCCTTAAGGCCAGGGTAATAGGAAATTGAGTCTAAGGTGTGGTGACCAAATGTTTGGAGGATTAAGGGAAGAAAGTCTGTTCCTTATACATGATAAAGAAGTCTTTTGTCATGCTCCTCTTTTGGTTGGTTAAGAATGTTGAAAAACAAACTTGGAGCATCCAGTATTCACTGGATTGCCCTCCTGACTCTATCTCTATCTTTTTCTAAGCGTCTTTACAATCCACACTCCCCTTCTCAGGTATGAACTGGGCAAGTTAGCTGGATCCGACTGAAGCCCCACAAAGAGGATAAAACAAGATACCCACAAATGTAGATGTCCATACTCCCTCTCTCTTCCTTATACCTATCAAACACAGAGAAATTGCAAAGAATTTTTTAAAGATGTGGTCTTGTGTAGCTCAGTCTCTCTATATGGCTGAGACTAGCCTGGAATTCTTGACCCTCTTGCATCTACCCTGAGTGTTTAGGTTACAGGCATGTATCAGCACACCCAACTTTAAAAAATAGTATTTAAAAAGTGAATGAGGGCATATTCACCAAATATTTTGTGCATATCTAATGTTAAAATGTATTGAATGAGGGATTCTTCCCATATTATGCCCATAATGGGCTACAGTCCTAACTGTTCGCTATTGGTTCAAGTTGTGAAAGCACTATAGTTTGAAACTGACTATGATGAAATGTCTACACCATGGTAACTGGCAAACACCAGAAATCAAGATCTTTCTCTTTGAGAAGCAGCTTTCTGCACACATAGATGACAGCTTAGATTCCAGTGCAAGCAAGACTACCTTCAGAGAGCTAGACTTTGACTTTGGAGTGAAGAAAAAGTAACATCATTGAACAGTCTATCATCCTTGTCACCAATGGGACTTTATATTTGATAGTGAAGGAGCATCCCTGTCTTAGGGTTTCTACTGCTGCAAAGATACACCATGACCACAGCAACCCTTATAAAGGCCAACAATTAATTGGGGTGGCTTGCAGTTCAGAGGTTTAGTCCATTGTCATCATGGCTGGATTTGGAGGCATACAGGCATACATGGTGCTCAACAAGGAGCCGAGAATTCTACATCTTGATCCAAAGGCAATAGGAAGTGAACTTTCTTCCACACTGGGTATGGCTTGAGCATAGGAGACCTCAAAGCCCACCGTCACAGTGACACACTTTCTCCAAGAAGGCCACATCCACTCCAGAAACTCCTAATACAGCTCTCATTGGTCATTTTCTTTCAAACCACCACAATACCCAGACAGGTTTAGATTTCTCTCTGAAGGTGTATTGCCCCATATACACGTCTGTACCACTGCTCATGTGCCACCAGGTTTTCAATGTTAAAGCATTAACAACTCTTTGAGACAAAGAACTGCTCGTCTTCATGATCTCCTGAGCTACCAAGCATTTTCCACAGAGCAACTGATGATTGCTTTAAAAGACTGCTTATTGACTCAGCAGGTGAAGACACCCACTGCCAGGATGAGGATCCTAATGCAGTCCCTGAATTCCACATGACAGAAGGACAGAACTGATTTCCTAATTGTCCTCTGATAACTACAGGCATGCAATGGCATGCATATGTGTGTGCGCACACCCACACCCTTGTGCATGCACTACGTCAAATATTTAAAAAAATTGTTTTAAAATTGGTTATGAATATTTATGCAAAAAGTCCCTATGTAACCAACTCATCCACAATTCTTTCTGTCATAACAACCTAAATAGTGAAGTATATTCTACCTCACCTTGGGTTTTTAATTACTTCTATGAAGACAATGAAGAACTCAAATGACGAGGTCAGTTTTCTTGTATAAGTACTTAGGGTATGGGATTTCACGATATGAATTCAAGTCAGTTTTAAAGTCACAAAGGTGTGTGATGAAGAAAGAAAACTCTAATGACCCTGCACATCGTGAGTACAAAAGCAGTTGGTAGAGTTCTGTGCAACACATTTGCCTTTAGATGAACACTGAAGGTATGGAGCTTTGAATGAGAACCCACGGGCTCATATGTTTGATAGACTGTTTGGGAAGGATTGAGAGGTGTGGTTTTGATGGAAAAGGTGTGTCCCTGGTGACAAGCTCTGAGGTCTCAAAGACTCTCCATTTTGAATTAATTCTCCCTGTCTCCTAATTGAGGTTTGAGATGTCAGCGCTCAGCCGCTCCTGCTGCCATGCCTTTGCTCTGCCATCATGGTCTCTAAACCTCTGTAAGTCTGATTAAATGTTTTCCTTAATAAATTGCTGTGGCCATGGTGTTTTATACAACAGTAAGAAATAACTAAGACAGTGGGTAAAGACAATGTAGTAATAAGCAAGCCTAGAAAGTCTGATGACAATAAGTGATTTTCCTATAGGCCTTGGTTTAATGCACAGGCGTGTGTCTCTTGGGTAACCCCCTCCGACCACCACTCTATCAACTTCACAGTGACTGGAACTGATATCACTACATTCAAACTGCAAGAGAAACTGAAAGAAAAAGGCATCTTTTAGTGGGACGTGGAATAGGAAAACATTCTCATTTACTGCAATGTGGTAATTTCATCAGGGATTCTATATGAAACTTCATTTTATAGGAAACCTCACTCTTATAGATGGTTGGTAACAGTATGCTTACTGTTTTTGCTTCTTATACAGGATCTCACTACATTGCCCTGGCTCAACTGGAATTTGCTATGTTGACCAGACTGGCTTCAAACTCACAGAGATCCTAAGTGGATTTATACCCTCACAACTGGTCATTAGGAAAACCCTCCTCCCTCTCACAGACTGATTTTCCTAGCATCTATTAAACAACCTTATGAGCTCCCAAAATAAACCTGATGCTGGGCAAGATGCTCCTAACTAGCTGAAAAGAGAACAGAAATAAGTTTGTTTTCCTCTGTAAATGAAGAAATGTAGCCTGTGACTT
This sequence comes from Mesocricetus auratus, assembly GCF_017639785.1. NCBI lineage: Eukaryota > Metazoa > Chordata > Mammalia > Rodentia > Cricetidae > Mesocricetus > Mesocricetus auratus. Next base: position 1,573,679 of record NW_024429202.1, on the reverse strand, counting down.
AGGGCTACTCCCACTGTCGTGTTGGTGAAGCGAGACGCGGAAGTGGTTGCTGCTGACTGAAAGGCATCCACTCTAAATCCAGCATCCCTCGGATCTTAGCTGAGATAATAAAAACATAATAGTAACCCTCTGAAAGTGTATTATCCGTTTGTGTGTAGTAGGATATTTATGCTTGCTTTCAACACGCAGCTACTAAGAAACTCATTGACACTGGGTCCAGTGTTGACCACAGTCAGACAATTTCTGTGCATCTCCATATCTCCTCTGTTGTTTAGCGCAGAGCACTGTTGGACACCCTTTCTTGATGTCCTCTCATTTTCTAACTTTCCGAGGAAATGTGGTGTTAAGAGGCAAGCCGAAAGAAGGTCTCTAGGAAGTAGATGAAAACGCGGAGTTGGTCGGGGAGGGGCTAAACTGTCTTTATAACTAAGAGCCATTTTAAAGGCTTTTCCCATGGTAGATGAAGGGAAGGAGCTCTGGAACTCAGAAAGGAGTGGAGGTGGGAGAAGTTTTCCAGAGAGAAATTCTGGATCCCTAGAACAAACATACCAGCAAGTCTGCTATAAGGGGGAAGAATGGAGATACTCCAGCTATACTGGAGTCTGACCTGTAGGTCTACGTCATTTTTCTCTTTCCAGTTTCTAGTATATAGTGATATTTTGCTTGTCATCGAAGAAGTAAAGCCTTCCTGAAAATCAGAGTGCAGAGCTAGCCACTAGTTAGCCCATAGAGGCCAGGCAATGGTCGCACACATCTTTAATGCCAGCAGTCAGGAGGCAGAGGCAGATAGATCTCTGTGAGTTCAAGGCCAGCCTGGGCTACATGAGCTTGATCCAGCCTGAAAGAGAAGCAGAGCCAGGCAGCAATGGCTCTAACCCTGGTACTTGGGAATCCCGCTCCTATAATCCGAGCATTAGGAAGGTGGAGAGAGGAACATAAGGTGGACCAGACAAATGGCATTCAGTCTGAGGATTCCTGGAGACAGGATTGCACATTCAGTCTGAGGATTCCTAGACACAGGATCGTCCCTTTGGTCAGAAGATTCAGACAAATGTAGCTAATGGTGACTTCAAGTGTTTGCAAAAGAAACTTGGAAATCTGTTTGGGAATTATTATAATCCTAATTTTGGCTATCTCTAGTAATCTTCTATAGACCTTTCCTCGTCCCCTAGGTCACCCCATCCTCAAATAATCTTTGTCTACATCTCTCTTCCTTCTGCTTGGGTTTGTAAGGACAAACTTTTCTTTTAACTCAGTTCTGTCCCATGCATGCTGTAGTCTAGATCTTGACTCCAGAGACAGTCCAGTGATGTCACATGAGACAGTGGGGAAGGTGAGTGATAGCTTCTGTCACCAGGGCCAGGCATGTGCCATGGTTTGAGTGTGGAATGAGCCCCAAAGGTTCTTGTGTTTGAACACCTGGTTCCCAGCTAGTGCACAGTTCTGGAAGGTTGTGGAAACATTAATAGGTGGAGCCTCGCTGGAGGACAGGGTCCCTGGAGGACGGGGCGGTCGCTGGAGGGGCTGTTTACTTTTAGTAGCCCAGCTCTATGTCCGGTTCACACACTGCTGCCTGACTGTGGAGACAGTGTGGCAGCTTGTGGTACTCCTTCTGTCATGCTGTCCCTACCAGGACTGCCCTGGCCAGCAGGGCACAACGGGAACCTGGAATGATGGGACAAGAGATAAGAGGAGTGGACAGCAAGCCAACATGGCTGCGAGATTTTATTTTTCTCAGGCCAACTACATAGTGGTTTAGGGCCGGAAAACTAGGTAGGGTGGAGTAACCAAAGGAGAGGGGTCGTTGCCTAGTAACCAGGCCACTGAAGGTGAGCAGATAACAGGTGTTGGCAAGGTTAAAGGGTCGCGGGGGGGGTTAAGTGATCTAATTGTGGAATGTTTCCTTTTTGCCGATGGCTATTCCTATGAGCCCAAGTTCTGTTCCTTAGGAAGCTGGGGAGGGGACGAACTATTCTTAAAAAAGTTTGTCAATTTTTACAAGAGGTTCTAAATAAGAATGACGGCTCCCAACAAGGACAGTCTGCATTTCTTCTGCAATCATGAACAATAGACCCTTTCTTTCTAAGTTACCTCTCCTTGGGTGTTTGGTCTCAACAACACAAAAAAGTAACTGTTACAGTATAGGATGCACAATGTTGACCACTAGCGTCTTAATGTCTTCTCTAAGTTTAAGAATAAATGCCAAAAATCTTATCTATAGCCACAAGAAAAATAAGACCTCTGTGAATCTTGTTTCCCACTCAGGGAAATATATTGTGTGGCCTTTTCAATGACACTAGAATAAAATTTTGTCAATAAAGTTTACTGTTGCTGACAGCTGGGCAGGACTCTTGCCAGTGACTAGAATCCTCCTGTTCCTTGAATCTGAGAATGGTTCGTGAATATTTTCTCCAGTTTCTTGAACTCTCTTTGCATGTTCAGTGAATTTTCCTTAATATAAGGACATTGAAGACAGCATTTCAAAAATCAAATGGCTAAAAGTAAAGCTTTCTCAATCACACCAGTCCTGCAACACGTGGTAAAGAGAGGACCACGTGATCTAAGAGCCAAAGGAACACAGAGACGGTGTGGAACATGTGATCTGTTTGAGTCTACCTCACCCATAGTCTTTTCTTCTTCGAGACTCTGGAGCACTGAGCCACATTGTCTGCCGTGATGATGTGAAGATAAGCCGTTCTTTCATGTTTGGGTCTGACCTGCACACACCCAGCAGCCTGTGGGTGTCTGAGTAGGATCCCTTCCTCCCTTCAAGGAGAACCTTTCAACAACAAATGCCCACTGCCCACGGAAGCGGGAGAGGAAGCTCAGCTGCTAAAGTACTTGCTGCAAAAGCACACGAACCTGAGTTCAGACCCCAGCACCTGTGCAAATAGGGAGGTACACCCAGTCTAGCCAAATCTGTGAGTTACAGCTGGTGGGGGGAATCTAACCAAGGAAACTTTAGATGGAGATGACAACGTCAGCTCTGCCCTGCTAAGAGATTCTACAACCTCCCCAACAGCACTATCAGATGGGGAGTGAGTATTCAAACATGCGAACCTATTGCAAACATTTAGCATTCAAAACAATGCCAAGTAATTAAAGAAGCATAGAAAAAAAAGGAGGGTAAAAATGACTAGAGAAAGTGAAGCAAACAGAAGTGGGCAAAATGCACAAAAAGTAAATTCAGGACTCCCCATCATCCCAGGCTGGTCCCCAGATCCTGAATGCGATGCCAACCCATGTAGCCCAGGCTGGTCACCAGATGCTGAGTGTGAAGCCAGCTCATGTAGCCCAGGCTGGTCACCAGATGCTGAGTGTGAAGCCAGCTCATGTAGCCCAGGCTGGTCACCAGATGCTGAGTGTGAAGCCAGCTCATGTAGCCCAGGCTGGTCACCAGATGCTGAGTGTGAAGCCAACTTTGTACTTGGCACTTGGTTAGGAAAATGAAGCTGAGAACGCTGAGGAGAACTGCAGGAAGGAATTGTCTCGGAGTGCAGCCTGTGTTGTGTTCCTTCTGTTGCCCTTTCCTGGCTGTGCTGCCTTTTGGAATGGGGAAGGAAGATAAAGGTGCTCTATGTTTCCTTCTGCAGTAAGGTCTCAACATAGAGATTTCAGTCCCAACGTGAAACAGAAATCCTGCAGAAGCTTAGTGGCTACCTGGGCCTGTGAGACACGAAGCAGGAGACTGAGACAGAGTCACTAGTATGCAGTTGTGGAGTCTCATAGTAAGACCCATTTTCAAGGGAAAATGAAATAAAAAGAGTGTGTTTCTGGGGTAGGGGCTAAAAGCTGTTTCAATAATATTAGTGAGTAGCTAGCTCCATAAAATAGATATTATTGTATTGTTTGTATTTTTATATCTTTCTTCCAGCTGTGAAGTTTTAATAGCAAATAGCTTTTAAAAGAGGTTCAATTGTCACTGATAGAAGGTAAACACAGAAGTGCCCAAAATGGAGCAAATGTCTTTTAGTTGAAAGTAGTAGATATAAGTTATACAATGGTCTTTATGATCATAACTGTATATAACTTATTTTGTCACGTCTGTACACACATACACACCCTAATTATGCTCTATTATTCCTGTTCTACTTTTCAGTGGTCCCTTTCATCTTCCCAGCTGATCCCCCTAATGCATTTCTTTGTGTGTAACCCAAATGGGCTACATTAGGTTTGCTTATAAGAGCATGTGGGTGGGATTTTTACAGGAGCATATGTGTATTACCAAGGACTTCACCACTGAAGAAAATCCACTCATACACCCAACATCCATTAGCTGTGCATAAATCATTAGGGAGGTGTGGGTCTCCAGAGATCCTGTCCCATCTGTGTACAGGAGTGTGCTATGTCTACAGACCTAGTTTTAGGCAGATCCCTTGCAGATAATCATAGCAGCTTAGGGGCCAGGCCTGCAATGGCCATCCTTCTACTCTTAACATTCCCACAACTCACCTTTCTGTTATTTTCTGATCTTTGGTGTTGTGTGGGGGTGTCTAGGTGTCCCAGTTACAGCTGAGTACCCACATGTCACTTATTCTCATACTTTGACCAGCTCTGAAATTACCACTGCCTACTGTGAGTTGAAGCTTCTCTGACCAAAGCCAACAGTGACAATAATCTATGGGTATGAACACAGTTATTGAGAAGGTATTCTGGCAGGCACATTGTGGCTTTTATAGAGTTTTGCTGGTATTTATTAATTGCATGGCACAATGATTTTTTAATGACATTTTACAGACACACAAAGTGCTTCAATCATACTCATCCACGTTTATCCCCAGTGACTAAGCCAACGGGCACAGGTCATCTTCTGGCAGGAGGCACTGTTGTCAGTTCTGACCAAGCACACTTGAGCACAGCAATTACAGCTCCGAGGGGCATTGTGAAGATGGGCAGGGTCACTGACAGAAAGGACAGCAGTCACTGTAATTGTGACTGTGACAGGATTTCATTCCTGTGTGTAAACAGATGGAACAGCTGACTAGTTTCACATTCTATATTTTTCCAAAATACTGTCTTGTCATAGCATTAAAAGTTCCACAGTCTCAGAGAAAGTAGTGATCCGTGGCCATTCTACAGATGAAGAAGCAGATCCTTGCGATGTGTCGTTGAAGACAGCCCCTCAGTGCACACCTTGTTCTCGCTCGTTGTTAAGGAAATATGGAGCCCTTTAGCCATGTAGTCTTTTGGTAGCCTGACACAGGCTGAACCACCTCTAGGTATGCGTGAACTCTTTGGATACATAGCACCATGGGTAAACTGGGCAACACTGTTTCTAAAGACTCAGAAAACAGAGACAACATCTGCAGGGCAACCATTAGACAGAGATTTTAGTGTTGATAGACAAGGGCTGCGAAGGAGTCAGAAGCTGGAGCCCTGAAACTCAGCCTCTGTAGAGGAGGTGACCAATAAGGGCTTCATTCGTGCAAACTCATGGGAGGATAGGAGGCCTGTAGATCATTACAGCTGTGCAGTCCTCTAGTGTTGATGAGCTAACGCCCACAGATTTCTGATTATCTGCTCCCAATTCTGACAGGCCAAGAAGAGCTCGAGTGTGGTGAAGGGAGAGAAACTATGGTGCTAACTGCTCTGACTTCATTCTACTTGGCTTGCCAACGGAGAAAGACGTCCTCAGTAATGACTTGTGGCTCCACACGAGGGTAACCCACAGGGAATTCCGCGCAAGCACAAGCACATTTCTCATAGGACCCAACCCTCTCATCATCCAAGTCTCCAGCACTGAAAGGAATGCACACAAAGTCTAAACCACAGCTTGCCAGGAAAGAGAACTCTATGCAGGCAAAAGTCAGCTAATCTCATAATGTGTTTTTGTGTGCCAAGTGATATTTCAGCTTGTAAGTTGTCTGAGCCGTGTGTACTAGGTTGCCACCAGCCTCCAGAATGGTAAGAAAAGAAAATGATCACTTATGTATCTTTGTGGCTTATCACAGAACACAGAAGAATTAATGTATTTATTCTTTCTTCTGAGATTAAATGTAATTGCTTTAAAAAGATAATCACGTCATTGTTTGAATTGTATGCATTTCTTATGAAGTGCTAAGACATTTTCCTGTAGTCTGACAAAGTGTATAGTCTCTTATCCCCATTTCCCTGTGGATAAATACTTTGTTAATTAATAAAGTATTATGTGAGCACTTAGTGTCTGCATTTAACAGTGAGGATTTCTTTCAGATTATGATAATAGATTGTTCACAGCATTTCTTGCATTAATTACAACTTCCTTCTGTGATTTCATTGCAAATACTCTCTGTGAAAACAGAGACCTTTGGATTATATACTCTTGCTTGATTGCAGAAGGACCACTAGGAAAATATTATTATATGGAAGACCGCTCCCTAGGACTTGGATCAAAAGACAGAAACGGAGATTCAATTATTGCAAATCTTAGAGGCAACGCAATTAGTCTGCCCTACTTGAATCAAAACCAAGCAAGTTGGGAATTTTTCTAGAAGCTGATATATCTTAGGAACAATTTATGAAATTGGTATTCTACATCATGATACCTTAGGCATAATTATGAGCGAAAAATTAAAAGGTTTCCTCGTAATTGGAAAATGAGGAATTCAAATGAAGCAAATATGTGGTGCGGGTATAAATCTCAGGCCTCAGGTGTGCAGGAAACTTTACTATCTTTATGTTCTCAAATCAACTTAAATCTGCCTCCCCCTGCTGTGCTGGTCTAATCATCGCTATTAGACCCCCAGTCTTGAGGTCTTAGGATACTGCTAGAAATAAAGAGAACTTACGTCTTCACTGTCAATTTGCTGTGGCTACCACTGAGGCAGTGCAAGGTGCTCAGGACCTCGGATGTAACTATGTTGCTTCAGTGCTTGGGCAATTTGGCATAGTGTGGGATGCAGAGAACCTCCCAAGCGCGCTGCAGGAACTAGCCTCTCAGTCATGTCTCTAAGAAGCATTCAGGTGTCACTCCACAGATGAGAGCCAACCTGCACTGTTTCCTGCTGCCCTGGTCTGAATCATGCCTGTTTCTGGAAACATTTTCCTTCTTCCCTGCAGATTGCTTGTGAGTGTCTTACTCACTCTTTAATTCTTAAGACTTTTCCTGGTTGAGTGAACAAGTTCCAGGAAATGGAAGATATCTTCCAGGCCAAACATCTCAGAAGAATAATAGAAGACAATAAATCATGCACATCAAATAAACTTGAGAGAGTTGTATGCATACAAATGATTATCTTAATAGCAAATCATAGAAAACAATTGTTTCCCAAAGACATGCATTTTTTTGTAAGAACCCAATTTTATACCATACAATTCTGCTGTTGTTATTTCATGCAAAAGAAGGACTTATCTGTAAAAACAAGACTGCTACAGGGTTAGAACTTACAAAGACCCGAATTTCACAGTTTAGAGTAGTGGTTCTCAACCTGTGGGTCACAGCCCCCAGATAGCCCAATCCTTTCTCAGGGTTGTGTGAGACCGTCACATAACAGATATTTACATTATCTTAACAGTAGAAAATTACTGTTATGAAGTAGCAACAAAAATAAATTTATGTTTGGGGTCACCACAACATAAGGAACTATATTAAAGGTTTGCAGCATTAGAAAGGTTGAGAACCACTGTTTTACAGGATCATGCAATAAAAACATTCATGTATAATATTTTATATGATGATATTTGTTTAGAAAATGGCTGGTATTTTGATTTCATTCCCCCAATATTCCCATACACTATAACTCTTGAAATTAAGAAGCAGATTTTCCCTACTTTTGTATGTTCACCCGTAATCCGATTTTTCTTCACCCAGCTCATGTCACTTGAGTGTACCTCTTATCTGTCATGTCTGTTCAGCTCCCATGTCTGTGGCTGTAGATTTATAAAACAAAAATACAGGAAAGTCCTCTAACTTTGAGTGTTAGATAAACGATGAAGGAATTATTAGTGCTAAGTGTGTCCCAAATATTGCCTGGCTCAAACTTGCTTACAAAATGATATTAAATGTTCCCTAAAATCCTGTGTGTTAAAGGTCTGGTGTCCAGGGTGGTGCTGTTGGGAAGTAGCAGATCCTCTAAAGGAATGTCCTTCTGGGATGCTCCTGGATCATGAAGGTTTGGGTTCCTAGGCCTGGCTCCCTGCTCCTAGCGGCTTTGGCCACTAGGAAGACAGTTTCGCTCCACCCTCTGGTCCCTCCATGATATGCTGCTTCATTACAGGCACAGAGCCGCCTTGGGAACTGTGAGTCAAAACCTTAAAGAGAAAGATTTTATCTGAATATTTTTATCTGCATCTTAAAAATTAACTAGGCCTTCTATATTCCTGACCACCCCTAACTGACAGCCCTCTTTATATCCCAGGTCGCAGGGCGGTGGTGGCGCACGCCTTTAATCCCAGCACTCGGGAGGCAGAGGCAGGCGGATCTCTGTGAGTTCGAGGCCGGGCTGGACCAATAGCCTCCAAAACAATACAGAGAAACCCTGTCTCGTAAAACCAAAAATAAAAAAAATAAATAAATAAAAATCCCAGGTCATTGCTTCTCTTGTTACACACCTTTCCTACTTCCAGCCACAGAAAATGTTACCACGTTACTTGTCAATGAACATGAAGTTGCAAGGAAGTAAGGGGGATGTGTACTGGTGACCTTAGGAACCTGCAGCTAGGAATACAGTAATTTCTTTTGCAGTTAACTGCTTAGCAGTGGACTATGCAAGTCTTTCACAACAATAAAATAAAATTAGAAAAAAAAGCTATTGGAGTTACTGTGAAAGAGTCTTCATAGGAGAGAGAGTTGGACTGAATATCTCAAAATCTCACAAACACACCTTAACCATACTCTGAGGACCTCAGCCCCTTTAGACAGCGACAGGACTACACACTCCGGATGCCAATGGAGTCAAGAGGAGAAGACAGTTTGTGCTGAGTATGTGACTCTCCTGGTGACTTCACACAATTCAAGGCCACCAAAAAAACATTGTGTTTTCTTGGTGAGAGGAGGCTCCAATAAAAGCCAGTATGTGGCTAATATAAAAATAAGAAGACTACACTTTCCAATGACGTCTAAGAGACAGAAGGAGGTAGAAACAGACAGATAGATGGACAGAAATTGTAGACTTCAAAAAAGTTAGAGAATCTGTAGAGCTACTTCCCAGAGTCCACTTAAATTCACAGCAGTGAAAGTTAATCACAGGAAAGAGACGCACTTTCCCACAAACCTCCAGAAGTTCTCACTGATTGTCTAAGAATGTGGCTGAGTAACTTTAAGGACTGAAAATGAACTTCCTAACTTAAAACTTGGCATTTGCCATGGCATCCTGACTGTACACACATTCAGGCTGTGTCCACATTCATGTATGTGTGTGTGTGGGAGAAAAACAACATCCTCCAATGAGTAGCATCTTCTAGGTCAGCCATTCCAGGGCCAACGCTTATATTACTTTCCCCTTTCTATGGAATAAGACATGCCTGCCAAACCAGTCTCTTAAGTGCCCTCCAAATAACACCTTCACTAAAATGTGGCACTGTCATGCTTCTGATTGTGGATGGAAACTTGTGTCCTACCCCGTCCTGCAGCTCTTCAGTCCCAAATAAACATACAGAAGCTTATAATAAGTATAAACTTTTTGGCCAAAGGCTCAGGCTTATTACTAAGTAGCTCTTATTATCTTTGTTTAGCCACATGGCTTGGTATCTTTTCTCAGTAAGGTATTCTCATCTTGTTTCCTCTGTGCCTTTGCCTTCCCTCTTCCCAGAATTCTCCTAGTCTTATAAGCCCTGTCTATGCTTCCCACCTGGCTACTGACCAATCCACATTTTATTAAACCAGTATTAGTGACAAATCCTTACAGTGTACAAGAGCATTGTCCCACATCATCCCATGGTTATACTTCCTATAATATGTGCAGCAACACTTTGGATTCTCCCACAGACAACAAAATACCTGTGTTGTGAGTGACTTTTCTAAGCCAAGCAGCCCCCATGTTAGGGAATTCAGCACTGCCCTCTTGCAAAAGATCATCTCATCTGTGATTTTAATATTTACATACCTTTGTGGAATGGGACAGAGAGGCACAGGACTCTTATCTGAGTACACAGATTTCCCCACCTGTTGTATGCGGTTCTGCCTTAACTGGGCATGGCTTTGTTTAAGTCTGGGTAAAGTAGGCTGGGGAAGACTACAGCTATGGAGAAGTCCCCATCCTTACTGGATAAATGCTTTCTGACCTTTTTAGGGGTAAAAACACCATATTTCTGTGAGTAATCTATCACCTATACTCTGTAAGGAAGCTTGATGTACTCGTTGATTCCCCCAAAGTGAACTTTGGCAGAATCTTGCCTTGGTTTGTTAGTAGGTAGACAGGTAGAAAGGGAGACTTGGTTTATGCCTCTCCCCAGCAAAGGGATTTTAGCAACAGACTATGACAGAATAATAATTCTTCCTAGATTCTTAACTGTTCATTTCTCTATATGGATCTGTGTCTCTTACAGCATGTACAGGACAATGTTAGAAATACCCACTTTCTATGTAGAATGAGAAATCCGGGATATCCCCTGGGACAATGCTGAGACATGCATGCCTATGCATTACTATTCCTGCTATAAGAATGGTGTTTAAGTAACACAATGTTTATTACTTGTTCTGAGAATTAGAGGACATGTACTTCTTTCTGCTCAGTGCTTTCAAGAACTGCTTGATGGCATGCTGATAGCACAAAGAAATTTCTAGATTTTATTAACAGAAACTGGTCTGCCCTTGGATAGGAATTCTCATACTCCAAAATGGCATGAGGAGCTGTTTCTATAGGAAGGCCTAACAGAATACACTGGTGGTTGTAGACTAGTATAGAGTTTCACTGTGCTACCTCACTGTGTTTAAAAAATAAAGAACTTAGGATGAGGGTTTAGTGTTTTATTCTGTTCTGCCAAGACACTTCTAGAAGATCGGCATTCAAAGTTTCCTTCTGGGATGGTTGAACACAGTTACAACAAGGTTTCTGGAGTACTAAGCAGAACAACAAATGTCCTAGGACTCCTGTTAATACACCTGTATTAACTGTAATCTTACAGTCTGACACAAATACCTATAGGGAAAATCACAGCCTACATTTTTCCTGCATTACGTAATAAGATTTGCTACAGATTTCATGCATATTAATTGTTGGGCTAACTATTTTATCTGAGAAGGTTTTTTTTTTTTTTGGTTTTTCAAGACAGGGTTTCTCTGTGGCTTTGGAGGCTGTCCTGGAACTAGCTCTTGTAGACCAGGCTAGCCTCGAACTCACAGAGATCTGCCTGCCTCTGCCTCCCGAGTGCTGGGATTAAAGGCATGCGCCACCAATGCCCGACTTTATCTGAGAAGTTTTAAAGAATTACATTCTAGTCAAAGCAAATTCCTAGGGAGGGAGCACCCTAAATGAAGACTTTATGTTAAATTGACCACAAGAAATTGTTATTTGAGGGACAAGAGAGGTATTCAGCAGTTAAAAGCACTTTCTGCTTACTCTTGATTAGGACAGGAGTTGGATTCCCAGTATCCATGTCAGGCAACTTACAACCACCTGGAATTTGAGTGCCAGAGAATCCAATATCCTCTTCTGACCTTCACAGGTACACACACACACACACACACACACACACACACACACACACACAGAGAGAGAGAGAGAGAGAGAGAGAGAGAGAGAGAGAGAGTAAATATTTCTTCTTAGTTGTTTATTGAAAATACATTTTTTAAAATATAATATATCCTGATAACAGTTTCCTCTCCCTCTACTCCTCCAAGTTACTCCCAAGAACCCTTCCATCCAGTTCCACCCCCATTGTGTCTCTCACTAGAAAATAAGCTTAGCCAGACAGTGGAGGCACACACCTTTAATCTCAGCACTTAGGAGGTAGAAGCAGGTTGATCTCTATGAGTTCAAGGCCAGCCTGTTCTACAGATTGAGTGAAAGGACAGACTCCAAAGCTACACAGAGAAACCCTACTTTGAAAAACCAAAGGAAAAAAAATAGAAAATAAACAGACTCTTGTACCCTTCCCCCATGGGGGCCTGCTGACCAGCTTGTGACTAGGAGCTTCTAGTGAAACACCTCTTGTCCTTGGTCCATCCTTTGCCAGAGGGCCCTGGGAACATAGGCTTCTGACCTTGGTGGTTTTCCACCATGCCTGCTATTGGTATATAAGGCTCTGCTCGTGTTAAAATAAATGCCATTCTCCCTGTAAGAATGAGCCGCTGTCTTTGTCTTCAGTTACATCCTTAGCCCTTCGCTCGGATCTTTGTGAAGTGCTGTAGCCCTGCAACTGCAACCAGTTTTCTACAACAGACATCTAAGGTATAATTATAAAATAATTGTAATATAATAAGATAAAACAAAAAGGAGCAAATCAGAGTAGGATAAAACAGGAGAAAGAGAATCCAAGAAAAGTCACAAGAAACAGATATAGATTCAGAGAATTACTCATTCACACAATCAGGAATCCCCTAAAAACATAAAACTGGAAGCTGTAATATATATAAAGAACCTGTAGGATAAAAATTAAAAAAAAACAAACTAAAATTTAAAAAGAGAGAGAATAAAAAGAAAGTCCTGACATGATATTATGAGACAAAGAACCTCCAAAGATATCATTGGGTTTATTAAAAAAATGTTAGAGATATTCAGCTTAGCAAATAAATAAATAAATCTTAAACAAAAGATTAGCTTTCATATTTTTTAAAAAGTCAGATGTGGGTAAAAAATGAAAAAGACTACTTCATTTGTTTCATATAAATATTTGGTTCTAACTAGAAAATAACTTTGGGTAAATTTTAACTGCCTCTCTGCCTCTCCGTTTTAACTCAGAATGGAACCATGGAAAACACTCAGTTTTATAGTTCTAGAAAGAGATAGAATACTGCACAGCTATCAGGCAGCTATGGCTCCCACTGTGGCTCTTCCCGTACCAGGGTCTTGCATTAGCTCCTCACAGACTCACTGAGGCTTTTATGGATTTCGTGAAATCTGAGAACAGGTTTTCATGAGAACACGAGTTTGTGTTACAGATGTGTAAACTGGAGCCACCTGTGACTGAACGACCTTCCTGTTTTCACCACTTCAGGAGTAGCAGTCTGCAGACGGTCGCCTCAAGCTGATTCACCTCTGACCTCCTTAGTCTGGTCTGTGGCTATTCACGAGCAAACACAATGCCAGTCTTCACCCTTCTGTCCTTTGCTTTGTCACCTCTGCAGTGGGACAAATAATCAAACCTGCTTCATCCAGTTGTCATGGAGATTGAGATAGATTGACATACATGAAGTATTTGGAAAACTATGTGTGTCAGAAAAACACTACACACATTAGCTATTATTAGAATCTTTACGAAAAGGCTTCCTGTTATGCGAGACTGCACTTTGATGAAGGAGTTTGCACCTGAATTGTATTACAATGAGTTTTTCATACACAAGGAAATAACAGTATGAAAAATATGACAGGGGATAGATGCCGTGTAGGTGTGCAACATCCTGCAGGAAAGGAAGCCTCATGTGTCACCATCCATGGACTCCATCCACATTCCTCTTGGTTTATAGTCTCATGCTGGCCTGAAGAATAATGCTGGAGAGCCATGGAAAAGCCAAAATGTTTATCACAGCACCTGGAAGCAAGCATGCTGTGGGCAGGTGCCGAGAAAATCCTCTCCATCCCTGGTGCCAGAACACCTCAGCCCTAGCACAGCCACCAAGCTGGACTTGGACCCTGTGGTGGTAGCCCCTGCCAAGCCAGCATGCCTGTTTGCTGGTGCCATGTTGCAGGAATGGAGATTATAAAATGAGCACTCTGGCTGCATTCCACACCCGTGCTTTCTTCACAGCCTGTGGGATGGGAGCTGCTGATCTCTGAGCACATACCTTTTGCAGGAGGCCAGGTATGAAATGTTCAGATTGGCAGACTTGGAACTACAATTACCAATAGACTGTACCTTCTAAAGATCACACACACACCTAAAGAAGACTGCTGTCAACCCAGTGAGAGAGCTTGCCCTCGATACAAGGTCACATGCACTTTTCCGGCTTCATATCTCACTGTTGTGTGTGTCAGTCACCAAAAACACTTGATTCTCTGGTGACCCACACTTTTCTTCTGGGTTATAACCTTTCAAGTTCAGGATCTTGGGAGCCCTGGGAAGTTGGACAGTCAAACAGATGATTTATGAGCGGTGAAATATCAAAGCCAGGGTCAGGAGAAGAAGTCTGGGTCATTACTGTTCTATGTAGCTGTTTGGTCTTAGTAACTCACAGAAATGGAGAAGCTTGTTTGAAAAGATGGAAAGTTTGCAGGAAAACAATAAAGCATTGGATTATGGTTATGTTGGGTGATAACGTGTTGTTTTAATTGGGGAGAGTAGTAGGGGAATTTCAGAAAACCAGGTTGAGATTCAGAGCATAAGTTTAGCTCACCTAGGATCTACATTCACACAGCCTGGCAAAGCACATTGTTTCATGAATAACACAAAGGGTTGGGAGCTTTTCTTGAACAAAGATTTGATAATTCCTTAAAGGAATTAATCAAATCAGACATTTTAAGCTTCTATTTTTTCCACTAGAAACAGTATCAGAATAAACATCCATTAGTATAATTTTAACACATGACACTTACTCTGAAGTTCATTTTGTGAAATAAAACTGGTATTTTAAAAAGAATAATTGAAAAATAGGGTTAACAATGCTAAAATTAATGTTAGTAGGGACATTCATGAATGAGCAGAACTAATTGGTATGAAGTCCTCGTTTAATATATATACATATATATGTGTGTGTATCATAGTATATATATATGCATATATATGTGTGTGTATGTGTGTGTGTGTTTGTGGTTTGAATTTACTTCTTTAACACCCTATATATGTGTGTGCGTGTACACATATATTCTAAGGTTCAAAGAGGAGAATCTCCGTGGCCTCTTGGTAACACTTCTCTAGATTTGCCAAAGGTTGGAATTCTCACTGATGCTTGTTATGGGGTCAATGTATCTATGAAAAACTCATTTGTTGAGAAACTAACCCCAATGTGACAAGTATTGAAATGTGGAACTTTTTTTAAATTTAAATTAGAAACAAGCTTGCCTCACATGTCAACCCAGCTCCCTCTCCCTCTGCCCCCCTCATCAACCCTCTCAAATGCCCACCCAATCTCCACTCCACTCTCCAGGGAGGGTGAGGCCCTTCACGGGGGATCTCCAAAGTCTTTGATATCATCCTGGGCAGGGCCCAGGCCCTCCCCCATGTGTCCAGGCTGAGAGAGCATCCCTCCATGTGGAATGGGCTCCCAAAGTCCATTTGTATGCCAGGAATAAATAATGATCTACTACCCATGGGCCATAGATTGTCAAGGTTTCCTCACAGACACCCAAATTTAGGGGGTCTGGATCAGTCCCATGCTGGCCTCTCAGCCATCAGTCTGGGGTCATCCTTGTGGATCTTTGGAAATCTAACTAGTTCTAGATCTCCCCTCAAACCTATAGTGACTCCCTCTATTACGGTATGAAAGGTGGGACTTTTAAACAACTCTTAACATCTTTAGTGTCATTATGTGGGGAAGAGATTTGTTATATAAGAATGAGTTTTGTGTCACTTCACATCCTGCAGCAGAGAAGCAAAGTTAGTTCTGTGCTGTACATTCTGGTACTGTAGCAGAAAACAGTATCCCAGGTTTGCTCGAACTGTGATCTGGGTAAGGCTACAGTCGCCTGAGTCTCAATGGAGTGATGGCCCAGATCCTATTGGATTGTGGGCACGTCTGTGGGAGACTGTCTTCTCTGTTAAGGTCACTGTAGGTAGCACCAGCGCTGGTGTGTGGTTCTGGGCTGTATAAGAATGGCAGGTAAGCACAGGTCTGTGAATGAGCCAGCAAGCAACACTGCTGATCGTCCTTCGGCTATGAGTGACTTCCTTGGTGAAAATGATGCTGCACAGAATAGCAGCAGACCTGCGTTCAGATTCTCACTTGAGTCTCTGCCCTGACTTCCCCCCAAACAAACTGAATAAACCCAAAATAAACTCTTTCTTCCAATAAGTTGCACAAGGTCAGAACATTTTGTCACTGCAACAGGGTGGATGGACCTAGAAAATAGTTTGCAACCACACCCACCACAGGGCTGCAGGATTCCAAAGCCCAGAGAACTTAGAATTAAATAGACTTTTCATTTTTGTGTCTTTTCTCAGAACCTTGAAGCAAGAGTCTTACCAGTCTTTGACAGAAGTCTGTCATTTGGGAAATTCGTTTCCAAATCTGTTTGATGGCATGATCTTAAACCCAGTTTAAGGAGTGCTCTAAAGGGGCCCAGAGGGCCTGTTCTTTAAACCTTAGGATATGCTAATAGACTTCATTAGACAGTAGGTATTTCATATGAAACACTCCAAAATACTATTTAAAGTTTTTAATTGTCATGTATGTAAAGCATATTATTACTTGTAACGTTAAAGAAAGAAACTCAAAGTGGTTACAGGTTCTACCCAAAGCCACACAGTCAGTATATTATCCAGGTAGATTTTAAGTATACATCTATTTTGATTTTGTGTCTTCTCTGCTGTTTTGTATAATAAAGGCAACTTTCTGCATAAATATTATTGAGAGTCCAAGGTCTTACTGTACATATTCTTCTATCCTATAGAATTAAATTAAAAACAGCAAAGGATATTCTGAATATGTATAATGCTTGTTGTTAGAGGCTAGTGTGAAAGGCAGACTGGTAAGGAAAACAATGGAATGAAGTCATTCCATACAGGGCAGGAAACAACCAGATTTTGTTGCTGAGTAAGACTTGAAAATGATGTTCCTGACAGTGTTAAAACACCAGTTCCTGGCTTTCCCCACTTTGCATCGTTACCTAGACAGATTCAGATTTGATTTAACAGACTGCAGCTAAAGGGAAAGCATCTAGGAACCATCTCTGCAATGCTGAAGTCCTCGGACACCTTTTGTACCTAAGTGTCATCTATATAGGCCTCACTTTGCCGTCCAATAAAAGCCTGTGTCTCTAGTCCTTGAGTTACTACTTGTAAATCTCAGTTTAAGCTTGTCTTGTGGTGGAAACACTCCCTACAACTCTCCCTTGCCCCTTCATTTGATTTACTGGCATGGGTTGCACCAAGCAATGAATTTTATTATGATGTGTTCATGCATCTCTTTCAGAATAATTCTTTTAAATCGCTTATATATTTATTACTTTTTAGTATGTGAGCATGCTTAAGTACAGATGCCAGTGGTGGCCAACAGATAGCATCAGCTTCCTTGTAGCTGAGTTAGGCTGAGACATAGGTTAATGAGCACACACTGCTCAACGTTCTACTCATTAGGCTTTCATATCAGCATCATCCTTTAGGAAGACTTCCTTGAGGAGGCTGTAACCTTCCAATTTAGATGCACTCTGGCTCACCCAACTGAGACGGGAAGACAGCAGGGGATGTGATTAATACATGAATCAGTGAGCTTCAGGAAATGTGTTTGGGTTTCACCCTTGAATAGTTGAATGCTTGGACAGAAGAAAAGGAGTAGATACTCAAAGAAGGGTTTCTCCCACATAATACTCTCAGACCCATCTACTCCACTGGGGCTCCTGCAGCTCTAGGCTGCCAGACTTTTGGTTGAAACTGCACCATGAGCTCTTTTTGGTTTTATTCTGCCAGTGTATACTGTAGATACAGAGTATCCCTCTATAATTATGTAAGCCAATTTCCCTCAGTAGATAGATGATAGATAGATAGATAGATAGATAGATAGATAGATAGATATCTTTGTCTTGGCTCCTTATTATCCTTAATGTTATAGACAAGTCCATGCCTATAAATAGAAGGGAATCATTACAGTGGGTTTCTCAGATAGATATCATGTTCATAGAATGTTTTACTGGTTTTGTTTCTCTAGAAAGCTTTGACTAATCCACCAGCCAAAACAGTTTGTGAACAAGGTCCACATGTTTTTGATTTGCAATTGTTAGATATATTAGCTTCAATTCTATACTGATATGTTAAAAACCAACCCCAGGGTGTATCTTTGGACACAGTGGGATCTCTAAGATAGATTTGCACCAGACTCTGTCACCTTTGCAAGTTCCTGTTGTATCAAAGGGGTCATGATGCCACTTTGCAGTCATTTGATTTCATTGCTATCTGTGATTGTGTATATAAGAGCCATCAAAAGACCTTAATGTGCTCTCTAGAGTTACTTTGACAATTAGGCATAAAGCCCTTCAGGGAAAGACTAGGTAAATTGCTACTGCGTGTCCTGGCTGCTAAGTTGTTGGATAGTTCATCAAGGGATTTGGAAAACCCTTTCATTAAAAAATAGAACTGCCACCTGCCTGGTCTAAGAGCTACTCCAGTGTGAAGCAATATGAAGAACTTTTTCCATTTTATTTCTCATCAATCTTCTTGGACACTCACTTTCTTTGAGATAATTCTTTTGTAACCCAGGCTAGCTTCTCATTCACTATGTATCCAAGTTCATCATAAACCCCTGATGCTCTTGCTTACCCCCAACCTGCTGAGATTGCAGATGTGTGCCGCCATACCTGTGTTCACTATTCACTTTTGGTCTTTGATTATTACAGCAGGCAAACAACACTCTTATTGGTTGCCCATCTGTCTCACCCTTGGGTACACTGGGCTGTATATGCCTTTGTCAGAGATGTTGTAGATTGAAGCCATCTGATTCACATTGGCCTTGATTCTCACCCTGTAATTCCATCCAATTTGGTGTACCTCTTTGTCCTGGCTCCCTATTATCCTTAATGTCATAGACAATAATAGCAGGGAATCACTCTGCTGGGTTTCTCAGTGGTGCCAGTGCTCCTGTCCCTAGAGTCTCCTTACCTCTGGTAGTAGAAATATCCTCAAGTCCCTTCTGAAGAACAGAGTTAGCCTGGTTTTCTGGTATGTCAGATTATATTTGATGAATTCATTTTAGCCCAATTTTCTATACTTTTAAGACCTACTCAATGCATGTAGCTTTCCATGTCTGTCTTATTTAGCCATTATTTCTAACCTCAAGGAGCCATCCCAAGTCAGGAATGGTAACAACATGAAAGGCAAAAAGAGAAAGAAATCCTTTCCCAATTTTCTTCTGATTCTTTGTATTATTCTGCATGCTGCCTGTACAATACAGCAGCCACTAGAATCACATGGCACGTTAAATTTAAATGAATTTTAATTACATAAAATTTAAAAACCAATTTCTTAGTCACACTAGCCTGTTTCTAAGTGCTTAGCAGCCATTTGCAACCAACATCTGCCTCATTAGACAGAGAAAACAGATTTTCTTCAGAGAAACTTCTATTGGAAAGTGCTACTCTACATCAATATAAAACTCTATCTGTCTAATGCCATTGATAGTGGTCATTTGTTTAGCTATGGCACTATTACCAGTTCTTCTCAATTCTTCCTAACAGTAACTCTCTGAGACAGCACTGTCAATACCAAGGGAGAAACCTCAGCCCTATGAAGACACCTCTCTGATTTGATATGCTTCGTGTTCCGAAGACTCATGAGTAGGAACCTTAGCAATGCTGAGGTTTTATGGAACCTTTAAGATGCAGGACTTAAGATAGTTGGATCCTTATAAGCAATGCCTCCAGTAAAGAATGACAAACTGACACTGATGTTGTCAAGAGAGACTCATTAAAAAAAATGTGATCCCTAAAATATCTCTGGCTTCCTGCATGGTCCAGTGATTCCCCTCACATGTGTTTCCACCATGACACTAAGCTCCATAATGATGTCACCAAAGCCTCCACACCCTGGAGAAAAAAGCAGCCACTTGATTTTGGAATTCTAGCCTGCAAAACTGTGAGCTCTTTGGTGTACATATTACCCAGTCTCAGGCATTTTGTTATAGCAACAGCAAATGCGATAATTAGAAACATAAAACTCCATGGGTTTACATAGCCAATAACATTAGCCCTGGAAGACACATTCAAGCCATTTGTCTCCAAAACCACTCCATTTTGTTGGTCACATACTTTTCTATTGACTCAGATTTCTCTCTTATTATATATTGATATTACTTCAACTAGAGCACACCACCAAAAGATCCTATCACTTCTCAACAGCTCATTAAGTAAGACCCCAGCAATTGATCAATCCTTAATGATGTCAGAACTCATATGACCTTCCAAAGGCTTCACCTTTGAATGCTGCCACATGAGGGACAAAGTCGTCCACCCCTCTCTAATCATTGCCCCAGGAGAGCAAAGCCCAAACACAGGAAGCTTGGGAACTACTTTCCAAATGTTATTTTTTCTACTAGAAAATTCTAGGACCAAGTGGCTTTACTTGAGATTTGTGCCAGACAGTTAACACCAACACCACACAAACTGTCCTAGAGAAATGTTCTACCTTATCTATGATGACACTAAGTCCCTGCCACCAAAACTGAAGACATCACTGAGGATAATCAAGATAAGTAACAGACTCAAAGATTCTCAACAGAATGTGTCAGTCAAACCTGGGAATACATAAATACTGTGTGACTATAAAAAGGTGGAATTTATAGCAGGAAGACTCACATATCCTCACTTTAAAACTTAGTGCAAAACTAAGGTAAAGTTGTGACAGACATACAGATAGACAGATTTTTTTTCCTGTACAATATATTATCCATAAATTCTGTCTAAATTTAAACTTTAATTAATTAAATGGGATATGATTAACAATTCAGTTCTTTACCTAGAGTTATCACATTTTAATTACTGGAATTTTTATTATATTTTTAATCTTTAATTAAAATATAAATATATCATTTCTTCCCTTCCTTGGCCCTCCTTAACCCCTCCCATCCACCATATCGTCTCAAATTCATGGTGTCTTATATATATATATAAGAATAACAATTTAAAAATATTTTAATATAAAAATATACATGCAACTTGCTCAATCTATTTAGTGTTGCTTGTTCATGTTTTTTTAGAACTGAATATTTGACACTGATAAGCAATAGGGACTTCATCCCTGGGCAAGACTTATCTTCTCTCAGCAATCGTTAATTATCTATGACCTCTCTACTAGGGGTAAGGCCTGGAGAGACCTCTCCCCTCCATGTGTCATGGCAAGAGAACCAACTGTCATAGTACCAAATGGGGCTATGCAAGATGCCCAAGGAGGAAAGCAGGGAGTACCCTATCCAGCTGTGGAGCTTGTGAACTGCAGCAATGACCAGCACGGTGAAATATCCCTTCAGATACACTAGTAGGGCACATACCTTGAGGATAACCAACATCTGTCTACTTGGACTTAAGGCCAGCTTAACAGGAAAGAGATTGTTTGTGGTACTGGAAAACTGGCCAGTTACCTCTGACTGAGGGGGGTGGGGGTTCTTGGATCTTAGAGGTTTACCTACTAGTACCCGTTTTCTAAGCCAGTACAAATTCCAACTGCATTCTAAATCCTTATCCTTACACCCACACGTAAGTGTAGCTTTCACCCTTCATCGAACAAGCTTCTTTTTGCAGCAGATGGGGTTGTCACATTTTAAATTCTCACTGTCTACATGTGATAGCAACTGACTCAGTACTGCACTCCGGCACAGCACATAGCCGTTATTTCCAAAGCCCTGCTGGGCAGCACTGAGAGCAACAACTTATATTTTATATTACATACAGCGATTTATGTTCCCCAAATAGAGTCTGTTTAGGAACAATTTCTTACCTAGCAGTCTTGTTCATCCTTTTTTGTTTAAATGACTTTTAAACAAAACAAGTTGATTTTACCTGAAAAGGGGCCACTAAGTTATATTACTGTCCATATCCCTTTGCAGTCTTCTTACAGCAGCACTTATGAGACTCTGGAGCAAAGTGCCCTGAGGGCTTTGTTCCCCACTCTGCAAATCTTGCATAGAAAAAGTAGCTTCCAGGAGTGAAGGGTAAAGAAAGACAAGAGTTTAGGCAAATTGGTATGTAAATATTGGGTATTAATTTAGAAACAAAGGTGATTTTGACAGCAAAGTGCCAATATTTCAAGCTCATTTGAGGATGAAACACACAGCTGATTGAATCAAAGACATTGAAATGGAGGCTTGTTTCAATCACTATGTCACTGGAGAATAAGAAAAGGTAAAAGAAAATATTCTATTGATATGTGTTGTCACTAGGGTCTGCTTTCCTGCAGCCATCTCTTTCATGGATTTGATTGTTTTATGTCACCCTGGTGAACAATACTGCAAATGTTAAGACCACTTAGAATTCAAACACAAAGAAGCTAAGGAAAGTCTGGCTTTCCTGTCAATCAGCTTCTTCTGCTTAGACTGGAGGCTGCAAAATTAACTAAAACAGTGTAAAAAGAAAAAAAGTATCAGACACAATGTATCACTGGCAGCTTCATAAAAGGCTTCTTGTGGCTCATCAGAGTAAATTTCCTGTCAAAATACTCCCTGCTCCAACTGAGGTTATCTATTCACAGGAACACCTGACTTAGAAAATCAGCCAGAGCACAGGAAGGGAGACGCCTGACTTCTGCATCCATTCAAGTTGTTACTCCCACTAACTTCCAAAAATATTTTTCATTTTTTCCGGTCTGCTCTACATAACTCATTAACATCACAATCACCAGCAATAATTACCAGAAGTGAGGGAAGAAAATCCTCAAAGAGTTGAATTACCACTTAATGGAAGAAGGGAGGGATGACATCTGAATCGACAGTCCAAGATTCCTCCTTGCCAGAAAAAAAAAAAAAAACAGAAACATATAGCAATTGTTTCCTGGAGTCTGTGGTGTTTATCAATGAGGATTCTCAGACAGCAAATTCCTGGAGTATTCGGAGTTTAACGGATGCTGTGAATAGGATAAACTTAAGAGTATCTGCTCAGCAATCTAAAACAGCAAGCCATTCTGTGGTGGTCAGAAGACTTCCTGAAACTTCAAAGGTTCAGGCTCTCTAAGACACACCTGCTCTGCCTGATGGTCTGATGGCTCTTGAGTGGAGTTGATTTTCACTTCCACAGAAAATGGAATACACCTGAAAAATCTTTAGGGTCATACCTTAGAGAATACTTACTAGTAACAAGTGGGTCAGGTCCCTGCAACAAAGAACCATTGACCCAAAATGTCAATGAATAAGGGTTGAAGAATGATTTAAAACAGCTAAAGAACCTGAAAGATTGTTATGAAAACTATCAAGAGCTGTCTCTTAGATGGGGAGAAGGTGGCTCCGTAGTAGAATACTCACCTGGCATGCGCCATGTCCTGAGATTGATCTCCAGCAGTGCAAGAAAAAACAACTAGAAACAAATGAGACACAGCCCTTATTAGCAAAAAGAACACTGGAAATGTGAATGAGGCTTTAGAAATGAGTGCACTGTTTTATGAGAGAATAATTTCTTTTGCAATTCTGAGAGCAAGGTGAAGACACGAAAGTGCTACAGAGAGGCTTTACTCCAGGCTGGAGGGAAGAAACAAACATCATTTGCATCATCATCACCTGACAGGTTTGCTAAAAACAACAGCTCACAGTCCACCCCATAATTTCTGACCCAGTAAGAACAGGATGGATTCTGAGAACTTAGCTCTCTACATTTCTAAGATGATACTGGGAAACAACTGCTTCAGTAAATGTGTCCTTCATTCCCACCCACAGAGCAAGTCAGCTGAGACACATATGTTGAGGTCACCAAAAATGTGCTCTTCATCCACAAAGACATAAACATATAGGGATTTAGAGATGAAGGGGAGAAACGTTATTATAGAGGTTCCATGTGTGCTCTTGAGGTCATGAGGCCACCTGACTACACATGTTAACAGTAGCGTCAGTCTTGTGGACATTTTTCTTTCTCTCTCTGTCTCTGTCTCTGTCTCTCTGTCTCTGTCTCTCTCTGTCTCTCTCTCTCTCGTGTGTGTGTGTGTGTGTGTGTGTGTGTGTGTGTGTGTATGTGTGTGTCTGATAGATCACAATTCAGAGTGATGCGCTCTTAAGTCTTTCTTGAGAAATCGAAAGAGCAAGAGGGAAGAGTTGGCGATATGAAAACCAGAAGGTCAAGCCTTGCTTGGCCAGTGTGATAGAATTAATTGACACTGTTGGAGTTCAGGGGTGAAGATGTAGGTGAGTCCCAGAATGGGGCAGTTTTAGCTTCTACCCCAAAGGAACCTGCAAGGAACAAAGGATATTAACAGCAGAGGTTACAGGTGTTGTTGGACTTACAAAGACAAGAAGAAGTGGGATATTGACTGTAATACAGATATGCTTTCTTCATCAAGGCAGGAGCCAGTGACAGAAGAGAACAGGGTGTCTCCAATGGCCCACTTAAGTGATTGCAGAATTTTCGTTTTAAAATACCTGTTTAATTTCGAGGGCACTCCCTGAGGGAATATTTCCCCTTAGCCCATCTTCCTGTATCACTACTGAAAAGGTCAGTTGTGAGATTTCGAAGAAAAATGTTAAACTAATTAAATGTCTATTTAGTTCAGTTTACTGGAGCCCAGGGTGATTCCTCCACTCAGCGCACACATTGTCCTGTCATCTAAAGCAGTGTGAGACAGGAAGTTAGAGAACTTCCCTGGGTAGCTGCAGTCTTTCCATAGACACAACCGCAACAGCTAATGTACGAGACGGACATCAACTAACAACCACAGTTACCAGAGTAATGACTCACAGCGCTGTAGCAGGACCAGTGGACTTGTAGGGTTTTTTTAAATACAATTCATAGAAAACAACAATATATGTACATAGTAGCAAACAAATAGTATGCATGATATACATATATATATAAGATCCAAAATATATACATTATGCTGGTAGTATATATTAGAAATAAACAATATACATCATGTGACTAAAAGAAGATTTGACAGTGCTTCAGGTAGCTTCACACATCAAATATGCTTAATTCGTGTAATATTTCTTTTTTAGGTGTGTGTCCCCTTCACCTCCTGGAACACAGGAGGGTGAACATAAGGATCATGACTTCAGGGCTAGATTGGGGCATGTAGTTAGACTCTGACTCAACAATAAAAATAATAGTAACAGACTTTCACTGAAACATTTCTGTTTCTATAGAACGGTATTTATGACTTCTTTCCTTAAGCAATAAGGGAAATGCAAATATTATTTATTTACTTAATTTTAATTTATTTACTCTTTTAGATTGTATACATATGCAATGTCTTTTGATAATATCTATGCCTTACTTTCCCCTCTACTCCTCTGACTCCTCCCCTCTCAATGTCTCTCTACTATTTTCAGACCCTCTTCCTCTTTTTTTTAACTAACCTACTGAATTCAATTAGGTGTTCAACTTCTTCTTATTCATGTGATGACAGCTCTGATTATTACAGTGGCCCAGCTCTGTTTCTAGTCACAGGAAAGCTCACACCATCCAACAAAACTACTTCCTTGCATCTTCAAGCAAAAGTCATGTGTGAGTCCCTGACTAATAAATTGAGGTTTAGTAAAAAGAGAAGAAAAAAACAAAACAGTTAAAGGTGTAAATCTGAAGACTGTGAAGATTTACTTCTTTTTGCTATACTATTTCCCAAGAATTCTATGGTAAGCATGTATTTTTAAGCACTGAAAAATAAACACTATAATATATATGTTTTAAACAACTGCAAGGAACATTTTAAAGTACCAATAAAAGCAAAACCAACTTTGTAATTAAACTAACTACAGCACTCAAAATAGGACAACATAATTTGTATTTATCACCATGTTGTGATGTTAGCTTAGTGAATAACATATCATACAGTGTCTAATATTAGGCCATTTCAGCTGAGAATTAGAA
Organism: Mesocricetus auratus; assembly: GCF_017639785.1. Classification (NCBI taxonomy): domain Eukaryota; kingdom Metazoa; phylum Chordata; class Mammalia; order Rodentia; family Cricetidae; genus Mesocricetus; species Mesocricetus auratus. The sequence goes on along the minus strand of NW_024429202.1, from coordinate 1,547,964 downwards.
AATTGAAATTAAAACCCTGAGTTCCACTATTGGAAGAACCAGTAAAGATCCAAACAAATACAGCACATCGAACCTTCTTAATGATGAATGCGCTTGCACAGACATCTACTACAGACAGTGTGTCCACCAGGCCCAAGAAAGCTCAACCTGTGCCTGAGCAGAGATTGCAGGTGGCTGGATGTGTTCACCATCACCCACAGGCAGGACAACTATTCTCTTGATGCTGGCTGGCTTCCTGGTGGGGAAAGGTCTTCCCTTGGGACACTTCCCATGAATCCAGAGAAAGCAAAACTGCCCCTTTCCAAAGGTTTCTGTAACTGCCTTACAGCCAGGAGAGACCATGCTTAGCTATATGCCTAATGTGCATCAAACTGTGTTATTTCCAAGCCCAGGCAAGGCTGCTGCAGCTCAGTGGAACTGTGACTTAACCTTAGCCTTAGGGTGTGACACATTCACAGGGCAAACCAGCTGGTCTTTTAAAATTCTTTCTATATTCCCTCTGGCTGGTTGAGCGCATTGAATATCCTTTATGGGTGAGGCTCTATCTCTTGCTTTCTATTGATTCTTTCCTTGTTGTCCCATCCCCGCCAACATCAGCACCAGATCCAACATTTTAGATTTGAAGATAAGAGTAGAGAAGAGATAGCACTTGGCCTGCAGGGTGCCCATTCTCGGGAACTCTCCATGCTCTTCTTACAACAGACTGTTGAGCAATTTCTTAAATATAATGAAGGACCACTGTACATGTGGCTGCCGTCAATTGTGAACACACTTCTTCTGTGAACTCAAAGGCAGTCAAAACAGTTAACAAAGCAGGATTCAAACATCCTAAATCTCATTCTCATTCAGGCATATTTTATTGAATAATATGAAAGTCTCAACTTTACCTTTACTGGGACTTTATAGCGGATGTTCTCTTTTAGTTTTGTACCAGTGTGTAGGCTGCCTTGATGTTAACCCCACATCACTCATTTTAAAATTGCAGAGAACAGCAGACTTAATTCCTCTGTAACTTGCAGCTGTTCTAACATCAATGGCTTTGCTGTGTTATGGATTTCCTTTATGGAAGAGCATAGTCCAGATTAGCCTTGAACTTGAGATCTTCCTGCCTCAGCCCCATGATTCTGGCTTTGCAGGTGTGTAGCACCATTCCAGCTTCCTGAACTTCTTTCTTCATAGTCTTAATCTGAGTTTGCATTTTAGTCTCCTCTCTGCAAATCACAACCAATATTTAATAGTGGGTCTCCCCTGGGGAGGTTTAAGTTAGTTCCTTGGCTTTGGTGATGTTTAGGGGCCTAGTTTATCTTGATTTCTATGATGTGCGAAGCAATGAGGTAACTGTCAGCATAACTCGACCCTGATGGACACAGTGTGTACTGGTATAATCCCCTCCTGCCTGAGGGTGGGTGGGACTAGGTGCAGAGTAGGCATCACTCTGCTTAGTTTTCACTGTAGGACAATACTCAGTGAATGCTTGTGACTGTAACTAAAGCATGGGTGGTTGATTGTGAGAAAACCAAAAGTATGCTGGTCCCAAGAAAGCAGGTTAGCCTGACAGAGTCTATTAAGAGGAGAGAGAGAAGGAGGCGGAGTCTCCTGTTGGTCGTGGAGAAGCAAGGTACCACATTGTCGGAGCTTGGTGTTCTCTACAAAGCCAAGTAACCACTCATCCCACAGCATCTGAAGGAGAATGCAAGCTCTCTTGTGCCATGCACCAACCATGGTCTGCACCGCACCCTGGTGTGTTCCTGAGCAGAGATCCATTGAAGACGGGTGTGGAACTGGGGTGATTACTCAGCAGATTCATTGCTGCACAAATATGAAAACCAGAGACCCTATCCCCACAAACCACATAAAAGCCAGCTGGGTGTGGCAGCCTGCCTGTAATTTCAGCAAAGGTGCCAGTGGAGACAGGGCGTTTCTGTAGTAAGCTAGCTAGCTAGCCATACTGGCTCAGATGGCTGGCTCCGGCTTGAGGAAGGGCTCCTGCATGATGGATAAAGGAGGAAACACAGAGAAAGACAACGGATGTCAACCTCAGGCTTCCACACATGTGTACACGTGGGCATGCACAAACATGTGCACACACAAACATTCAAACACACACAACACATAAAACTAGAGAAAATTAATCAAGATTAGAAGATCTCATCCTCCCAGAACGTGAGATAAGTGTTGCATGGTGTTTAGTTAAAGCTGCTGTGTTTATTATGTATTATTCCTACATTAGGAAACATGATGTCCCAGGCTGTAGCTTTACAGGAAGTGCACACAAAGCTAATGTCTTGAAACTCACACTCCCTTTAAAAATTACTATCCACTGCCAGGACAAATGGCTAACTGAGGTGCCTGTTTAACATACCAAAGCCCTCTGTAGCGGCCAGGCTCTCTCAGCATCATAAATGCCTGTCACAGAGTCTGGCTCCTCTCAGCATGTCTCAATACAGTCCCCTACCCTAAACTTCCCTTCCTTTCCCTTCCCTTCCCCCAGCTTCTCATTACTATGGAAACTGCCATTTCGGCCATGTGTTTCTCATCTCTTCCTCTCTCGCTCTCCCCCTTTCTCCTGTCATAGCCTGCTCTATTCTGCTGGCTGTGCTCAGTCTCTTACTTTTTCTCTCTGCGCTTTACTCTTCCAGATGCCCTGGCTGAACTCTCCTTCTCAGCTTCAATGAAATCCTTGTCCTCAACCATACCTAGGAGCAGACATGTCCTCACTCACCCATCATGCTTCTCAAGCCAGGAACAAAGATGTGACTTTCTCCAAGGAAGGGCCTGCTTAAAACAAAGATCTAAATTCATCCCTTGAGCAAAATTGCTAAGCTATTCTGGAATACATGGGGCAGGGAAGAAAACATCACTTATAAATGGAGAAATAAATCTTTGAAACCAAGAGATATCTATCTCCTCTTCAGTTCATCTCTGCGAATATCTTTTTTTTCTCATCTTGATTGTAAAATGGGAAATGATGTCACTATCTTGGTTTCTTCTTTGTGACTAACTACATAATCCATCTTTTCAGTGTGTAAATCTTTCCTTCTGATCTGCAGTTCCTCACGGCCTCTGTAATAAAACAAGGAAATCAACTGAATGTGTCTCCACTATACCATACTTCTTGACATGCCTGTTCAAAGTCATTTGTCAGCTCCTTGGCACTGCAGTTTCTTGATATATGCAACACTCTTTTTATAGCAATGAATTGTATTTGCTGGATAGACTCTGATGACTTGTATAGTGATTTGTAATACATGTCTATGAAAGCACCCATACAGAAATAGATTGCATTATAAAAACCATATTTGATGCCTCAATCAACCCATTCATTATCATTTTGAACATCCTGCCACATGTAGGTCAGAGCTTCTGTGGGTTGGAAAATTATGAGCTTTTGATTATTCTCTAGACCCAATGGAATACCAATATCAGATAAAGGCTGCTTGGCTTTAACTACTGTTGTCACGTAGTTTGTCTGACTACAAATAGATGGATCGGTGCCCTGATGAGAATATTTGCATGAGTGAGTAGTAGAGAAGGCAGCATGCTAAGGAACTGGAGCAGGTTCCGGGGTCAAAACGAAGAGAACTGAGTCCCTTCTCTGTTTTCTCTTCAGAAAAGACAATGAATGTGTGGTGATCTGCTTTATTAGTCACTGACAAATGTTTATGAAATTGATTAGAGCAAAGGTATTGTAAGTCGCCATAAGCCCTGCAACAACAGCAGTTACTCATTAGCTGTCTCAGATCTCACTGTGTGTTTTGACGTGTGTATCTCCCTATCTTGATTTAATGTGGTTTTGCCCTCTAGAGGTTCATGTGGTGGAGGACTGGTTCTCAGTTTACCGGTGGGAAGGTGGTGGGAACTTCAACAAGTGGAACCACAGGCTTTTGGAAACAGTGTACTCAGAGAGGCCAAAGAGAGTGCTCATGGAGCCTTGAGTTGATTTTCATAAAAGCACGCTGTTTTACAAGCCCATGCCTGATACTTGAAACCCTTTCTGGCTTTTGCTGGGGCAGCATAATTTCTTCTTGCACACCCTTCTGCTGTGTGGAGCCATATGCTGTAAAGGACTAAGCTGGTACCAGAGATTATGGCTTCAAAGTACCAGAACTGAGAGCTAAGTAACTCTCTAGTATTTATAAAGTTACACAGCCCTGTACTTCATTATAACAATAAAATGGTCTAATCCCTAATAGAAACAATTTTTAAATGGTCAATAGAGCCATGCTTTGAGAAGCAAAGAAAAGGCCTCTACCCTATGCTTCTCCTTTTCCCTGAGATGTGTTAGGGGTTGCAGGCTCAGCAGAGCGAGAAAGGAGCACATTCTCATTCGTGTTCTATCCCCGGTTTAACAGAGCTTGGCACATGCTAGTGACTGTGATTTGAAGGTGGCTAATTCCATCTCCTTATGAGGGTCAGCCTCCCAAATGGAGTTGTCCAGGGGCACTAGAACTTTTGAGAGGTGGGGCCTAATTTGAGTGTTAGGGTAAAGCTTTATCAATTTGGCATACAGAAGGATCATCTTGGGAGAACAGCTCAATGAGGAGTTGTATGGCTTGTGACAGTCTGTTTGCATGTCTATGGTAGATGGTCTTGATTACATTGACTAAGTTAGGAGGATCCAACACAGTGTGGGCAGCACCATTCTCTAGGCAGGGAATTCTGGACTGTGTAAGCACAAGAGTAAGCCTAGAACTAATAAAGAAGCATACATTTATTTTTGTCTATTCTGTACTGTGGATAGAAAATGACTAGCTACTTCACATTTTTGCCTTGACTTCCTTGTAGCATGGAATTGAAAGAAAAAAAAACCTTTCTTTCCTAAAGTTGTTTTGTTGGAGTATTTTATCATATCAATAGAAATGAAATGAGAACATAGAGTCACTTAGGTCACTGAAGGTATGCCCTCCAAAAAGTAGTGGGGGCTTCTCCACCCTCTTTCTTTTCTGAGAAGAGATATGTGTACTTCCTTCTTCATGCACTCTTACCAGAATATGCCTGTGACCATTGCCCTCACCAAAGGCCAAAATAATGGAGCTGTCCAATCTTAACTTTGGAACCATGAAACAAATAAGCATTTCTTATTTTTTTCCTAAGATACTTCACTAGAATCATGCAGAGTTAACCAATGCATTAGAGCTTATTTGTAAGCTATGTAAATATCTCAGTTTAAAATTGGTTAAAATGAGAGTAGTCATTTAGATATGACACATATATTATCCACCTCTGCATTGCTGCAGTTAGCTATCTAATATAGGAACCCTTGAAGAGACAGGGTTTTTTTTTTGCTCATAGTTATGGAGGTCCAGTGTCTGCACAGCACTACACACGTGAGGTGGTGGCAAGTACCCCTGAATATATCATCTTAAGGACAATACCGATGGTAAGGGTTTAGGATGCAGACAGGTTGGTGCAAGAATTTTACATCTGGATCCCAGAGCATAGAGAGCTGGGTCCTACAGGCCTCCTTGAAATATACTGCTAATGAGCAAAGGACTTCACATTTTGTCACATCTTTTAAAAGTTCTGCTGTCTCACAGATCAGTACCCATCCCAAGTATACACACAGACTTTGGACTCCCATAGAACAATGTGAGGTGCACTCTCACCCGAACTCTTGGGGAAGGGTCTAGGCCCTGCCCTATATGAAATGACAGACTATGCATACCCCCATGGAGGGCCTCACCCTCCCTGGGGAAATGAGGGGATAACGGGAGGAAGGGAGGGAATGGGAGAGGGACCTGGAACTGACTTGTGAAGCAACCTTGTTTCTTATCCAAATTTAAACTGGAAAATAAAATTATTAAAAAAAAAAAGAAGTTACCATAAAAAAAAAAAGTTCTGCTGTCTCACAGTGTTGCAGTGTTGGGGAAAAACCCTCTAACATATGAATCTTTGAGGGAGCATGAATCATATTCCAACCAGAGAGCATATTAAAAGATGTTTGCCACTACACCGTTATCTATTCTTTAACTGATTATTAAGCTGTGTGGATCTGTAGCAAACCATCCTGAAAAGAGAAATGCCAGAACTGTTTGTGTGTGTGTGTGTGTGTGTGTGTGTGTGACAGGGTTACTCTGTATTGCTTTGGAGGTTGTCCTGGAATTCTCTCTGTAGACCAGGCTGGCCTCTAACTCACAGAGATCCGCCTGCCTCTGCCTCCTGAGTGCTGGGATTAAAGGTGTGCGCTACCAATGCCTGGCCATAATTGGTTTTAAAGGCAGGAACAGCAATAATCAGAGACTGATAGGAATACAGACACTACAGAATTAATTTGGGAAAACCAATTAGCAAGTTAGGCGACTCTCATGAGCCTCAAAATATAGAAAAGGTGAAAATCAGAGCAAGGAGAATGAAATATATTATCTGATACATCCAGGTTTTTTATAAATTAAGACAAATAAATGATCCATACACAGAGAAAAACTCTGCTGCATCAAAAACTCTCTGTTAACTTTGCTGACAAAGGAAGCCACTATTAAATATACACAAAGGCAATAAAAACTGTGTTCAAAGAATTAGAAGACAGTATGATGCAAGATTCCTTCAACTAGATAACATAAATAGATGGAAATTATTTTTAAAATGAACCAAATAATGGCTGGAGAGTTTGCTTAATGGTTAACGTCCCTGTGGTCCCCCCACCCAGAGGATCTGAGTTTAGCTTCCACTGCCTGCATCCCGTGGCTCATCCTCACCCGTATCTCATTGTCTTTTCCTTCCTTAATGTGCATCGCAGACTCATGGCATTCACTTGACAGACACATGTACATTCACGTACGTAAAAGTAGCCAGGCTTGGTGACACAGGTCTTTGAACCTACCATTTGAAATGCAAAGGCAGGCAGATCTCTGTGAATTCAAGGCCATCTTAGTCTACATAGTGAGTTCCAGGATATGTAGAACTACATAGTGAGACCCTGTCTCAATAAATAAATATCATTTTAAAATTAACCAAGAAGAATGCTAACATTCAAGATTGTAACAACTAAAAGGAAAACATCACTAGAACATCCAGGTTTGAGGAGTCAGTGGAGATAATCAATCAATATGAGGTAGCAGAAGAATACCCAAACATGAAGAACAACTACGATAACAGAAAGAATGTAGGCAAAAGAAAATTAAATCTCAGCCAGCATCCAACATGTATAGTGAGAAGTCTGATGAAGAGACTCCAAAGCAGAAACCTTCACCTAGATGCTCAAGAACAGACACCTAGTGGACAGATAAAAAGAGAATCACACTCTGGAGAAAACTGAAAAAAAAAAACCCAGTTAGTTTAATATGAGTAACCATATTAAAACTAGCACTTGAAAGAAAAATTTGAGGCCTGAGACAGGGATATGGTGTATTAAAAATGTCTTCAACTACTAATCTGTAATTCAGAAAAGGTAGAAGTTGATTGCTAGTTTGCTTTCACAAGAAAAAATACTAACAGGAAGGTCTAGACAAAAAAACCAAACGATGCCACATAGCTTCTAGAACCCGTACAGAAATAAAAAAAATGCCGGTAGACCTTATTGTATAAATATATTATAAGCAAAATATATTAATATATTAACACAAATGTATACAACATTAAATCCTCTTTATTTTTATTGAAAAGTTGCATGTAATAGTAACCATAATACAATATTTGTGGGCTCAAAAGACAGAGATACAAAGTTATACTGCAGTAATAACACATAAGATGGAGTGAATAAATCTGTGGGGTAGATCCTGTGTTTGATTACAGTTGAGGAGTGGGGTGGGAACGGAGCACATAGTGATACTGTGGGAACTTAGTCTAATCACTAGGAAACCGTCACTGAATAGGGAAGTCACCAAAGAAAATCTGAGCGGTTAAACAGATACAAGTTTCAAAATTTGAGAAGAATTGCTAAAATAAAGATACAAGCAACCAGAAACATAGGTTAAATGAAATATTCAAGCAGACTGAAAATGAAGGCATAACTGTTGACACTGATATTTTATCCATCCTGTCACTGGATGGAGGCTCTAGGATGGTATAAAAGATACTCGTCAAAATCAAATAAAAGAAAAAAATGTTGTTCCATTGTCAAGTTAAGAGAAGCCAGAACTTGTGCCAGGTTAACCATTTAACCCTGAGTCTCAGGCCTTGCTCTGGTCTGCCATTCTCTACTTGTTGGCCAATGGCTTCATTTTCCTTAGCATCAACAACTATTAAATTAAAAAGCTTCTTGAATTTATGAATCTATCTTAAAAAATTCAGGGCTTCTTACTATGAAAAAATGTTTTTATTGTATCGATACTCCATCAACATGACCCCAATAATTATGGTTAAGTATCTTGGTCATTTGCACCAAAGGATTGTACAGATTAGCCACTAGGGTTTCAAGTCCTGAAGCTTTCTCCAGTGCAGTTTTGTGCTGTAGACAGCAAGGTTGGTTGTGTTATAATGAGATTTTTCTTTTTTTAAGATGAGAAAGATTCAGAGAAATAGACAATTGTTATGGAGGCTGGAGTTTATACAATTGAGTGGAGATAATGCTAGCTTTAATAAAAACAGCAAGCAGTATCGCCCCAGCACCAATAATTCAAGAAAATCACTTTTCTATTCTCCATCCCATTATCTTGCATCATCACTCTTCCTATTCCTTTGTCATCCTTTGCTTATATTGAGAAATATTGTCTTCTAGAAAGTTGCCTTGGTTATCAGCAGTAGAAGTTTCTATTAAAACTGGCAAGAAGAAAAGTGAATGCCTTTTTTGTTAAATAACAGTAACCCTGCCAAAGAAAACACTGAGTGGGGAATGGCAGATGTCAGTGTGGATGGCAGCTGTTGACCGGGCAGAAGTTTCCAACACTACTCAGAGATGCTCATAACTGACCTTTTGAGGACACACTACGTCCCTCGCATAATACATCTCCCAAAGGCCCACAAAACAACGAAATTTGACCTGTGATAGCTGTACCTGCTGTTTTTGCTACATATTAGCATAAGGCACACAATTTGAGGTTTTAGTAACAGAATTATTCGTTAGATTAATGTCTAATAGTAGCACCTCACACTACTGAAGAATCATGCCTGATTCAGCTCAGTAATGATGGGAGAAGCTAATTTGTGTTAGTAGCTACTCCAGTTAAAGGACATTACAGAGGTACCCTCTGACTTATGATGGCTGTACTTACAAATCTTGCACAGCAAACATGATATGCATTCAGTAAAAGCCATTTTTCAAAGATTAAAGGCATCTTCAGAACCTGGGCAGTGAGCCACAGTTCCCAGACTACTGTGGCCATAGGGTAATAAGCTGAAAATCCATATGCTGGTCAGTTTTAGGTCAACTTGGCATAAACTAGTGTTAGTTGGGAAGGGGTAGCCTTAGCTGAAAAACATGCCTTCATAAGACTGACCTATAAACAAATCTGTAATGCCTTTTCTAGATTGATTATTGTTGCGGGAGGGCCCAGTTCACCATGGATGTTGCTATCCTTGGGAGTTAGTCCTGGTGCTATAAGAATGCAAGCTGATAATACAAGGGAAATTCCCAGGAGTCCACAAGGAGAGGCCCAGCTACGAGTCCTAACAGCTGTGATACATACCCGGAGCTGTCCATCTCCTGTGACCAGGCAAGACTACCATTGGACAGATTGGGACACCAACCCAGCCATATAACCTTTGACCTACAGTCTGACCTGTCTGTGGGATGTGCCCGGGTAAAGGTGTCCCAGAGACTGTGGGAGTAGCCAACCAGTAAATGTTCCAGTCTGAGACCGTGAGAGTGAGTGCACCCCTGACGCTGCCTGGAGTGCCAAGACCTAGAGGCTGGATGGCCCAGACACCTAGAAGAGAATCAAATATGATTGGAGAGAATAAGATGTCAGTGTAATGATGCCTAATGACATTCTGCTACACTTATAGATTGGTGCCTAACCCAATAGTTATCAAGAGTTTTCATCCAACAGCTGGTGGAAACAGATGCAGACCCACAGTCAAACACTAGTCTGAACTCACAGAATCCAGATAAAGAGAGGAAAGAAGGATTGTAGGAGATAGAGGAGTCAAGGACTTCACAAGAAAACCCAAAGAATCAATTGACCTGGGCTCATAGGAATTCAAAGGCTGAACCAGGGAACCTTATGAAACTGCATGTATGTGACAGTTGTGTAACTTGGCCTTCATGTGGGACTCCTAACAGTGGGAGCAGGGGCTGTCTCTGAATTCTTTGCTGGCTTTAGGACACTATTCCTCATACCAGTTGCCTTGCCCAGCCTTAGTACAAGGGAGGTGCTTAGTCTTACTACAACTTGATATGCCATGTTTGGTTGATATCAATGGGAGGCCGGCCATTTCTGAATAGAAATGGAGGAGGCGTGGATGGGAGAAGAGGCAGAGAGAAGGGGTTGCTGGGAGGAGCGGAGGAGGGGGAAACTGCAGTCGGGCTGTAAAATAAATAAATAATTAAAAAGAAGGAAAGGAAGGAAGCTGGTTGAACAAGTCTTGAATAGCAAGCCAGTAAACTGCCCTCCTCCATGGCTTCTGCTTCTGTCCCTGCCTCCAGGTTCCAGGATGATGGACTCCAAGCTGTAAGAGAGAGCAAACCCTTTCCTCCCCTGGTTACTTTAGTTACAATGTTTTGTTGAAGTGATAGAAACCCTAACAGAGACACTTCAGGAAGCCTTGTGGCTGAGCAGTGAGTCAGAAGAGTTAGGGCACGTTTTATTGATGCTCATTTTTGCTCATGGTCCTGACATAATGGCAAGTGTTTCAGGATATGACTTCATCATAACTTAGGCATCTGTATTATTGCTCAACTGTATTATCTGGGTGGTCTTATAAAGAAGGCAAAGCTGCCTTCACTGTCACCTACCCGTGACTGAGGTGGCAAGCTGTGGCCACATCAAGTGATGTTCTCAGGGTTAATACAACAGTGCCGGACAGAGAGTGTTGGGATCCTGGGCCTGGGCCTTTTCTTTGTTTCTGAAGCTAGCACTAACACATTACCTAAACACCTGGAAACTTTCTTAAAAATTAATCCACATTTCACATTTGAGTTCTGAACATCACTTGAGATTTAGAAGCAGTCTTGGGCTGGAGAACAAGAAAGCAAAACTAAATCACTGCGTTGTCAGTCCCATTCTGGCAGGATAGGCTAATCGTTGTAAAGCAAGACTGCCTTTGTCAGACAAGAGCTTCTCTGTCCCCTCTCTGTCCCACTCTGTCCTGGACTGTAGCATCATAAGCCAGGACACAGAACTGAGCAAAGTGGAGAGGAGATGGTTTTGATTTCTCAGTGCATATTCTTAGGATCAGTATATATAGAAGAGAAAGGAAGGACAGGAGACGTGAGATTGTTGTGAAGGTTGAAGGAGCCCGAAGCCGGGTCATTCAGAGTCGCTGACTCAGGCTTCTGCGACCATGTCCTTGTACATGAATATAAACCAGTCACTCTGCAACGTTATCAGCTGTGCAGGAAGAAGAGTGTTGCTTTGCAGAAAAAGTCGTTTCCAGAGACAGCTCAAGGCATTGCATTGGTAGGTCCTTGCACCTCTGGGAGGAAACAGCCCTGATTCCTAGGGCACTGGAGGACATCAGAGCAGGAACAAAAGTGTGTTAACCAGTTGATGCTGAAGCCATATGGTGATGTGGGCAGGGGAGATGCATCTCCCACCAACCACACACCATCTGTGACAGATGGGAGAGCTGGTCCTGAGGTTTTAAGAATAGGAGAGCTGTCCCCGTCCCTCACCAGCTACAGCACTTAGGAGAGTGGCCCCTGCACCTCACCTAGGCAACACAGTAGAGCTGGCCCTGTAGGTGTGGGAGAACTGGCCGGGCTCCTTGCTTATTGTTATAAGGGGCGAATTAGCCAGGGCAATGCAGGAGAGCTCGCCCTGGGGGTGAGGACAAGGGAGAGCTGGAGGGCTGACCCAGGCCCTGAACCAGGGTTATGAGTTGGCTCACTCCAATATCCTCTCCATATAAAATTGCTGAAACCCCTGAAACACAGACCCAAAGCTATAGGATCTCCACGACACAGGACAACAGCAGGATATCCAAGCATAGTCCCAGTAAGAGCCCAGCATCCACAGTGTAGCAGAAACCAGAGGCCTGAAACCACACCCATGGTTATGCAATGAACACTTACAAGCAAAGACATAAGGACAAAAGCGCTTGCTGTAGACTCACTGTGACACACTACAGCTTCCATGATGAGACTGATTCTTCCTTTTGTTTTTCTTTTCTCGCTTAAATTCTCTCTTATTTTTTATTTTTTTGGGGGAGGTTGCAATAGTAGAGGGCAGATACAAAGGCATGCAAAATGAATGGGACCTAGAAACAAGATGAGAAAGACACAAAGAATAAATAAAAAGAAAGCTAAAATAAATAAATAAAATACAAACAAAAACAGGCTTTCTTACAGCTAAATCTGATGTAGACAATTTCTCAATTCAGCTTCCTTCCTCTCACACAACTCCTGTTGCCAGCACTAGAGTGTTTGCAAAACCAGGTTGCTCTCTCCTAATTACATATTTTAATTAGTTGGTCTGGTCAGAGCTTGCCGTAAAGGCCAACTACCACTGAAGACGTCATATTAGAAACTTTTAATGCCATCTGCTGAAGCTTTTTATTAACTACATATATATATATATTTGTATATATACACACGCACACGTTACTAAATACAGCCTGCTCAGTTATATAATGTACCTTGTGTATGTTTCAGGGTACTGGTCAACCAACTCGTGTGCTGTTTTTCCACGGGGAGGACTATTTCTCCCACTCCCAGCTTTCCTCAGTTATCTGTAACTTTTGTCTAGGGTTAAGGCCTCATTGGCTTTCCCATGTCCAGTTTGGCACATTCAGTTCACATTTGGGCGGTCATGTTGGTGAGACTTTATGGCTATAACTTCCAATATTACTAGGAGATGACTCTCCCAGGTAACTCCCTGGTCCTGTCTTCTGCAGTGCTCCCTGGACCTCAGGTAAGACTGTGTTTTGCAGATGTATGCATTGGGACTGGGCTCCACAACTCTGCATTTTGACTGGTTGTGGTTTCCTGTGTGGCCCCTATGTCTGTTGCAAAAAAGTTTCCCTGATGAGTATTGAAGGCTACATGTATCTGTTGGTATAAAGACAAGTGTTTGTAGATTGTTGGCAGGGATTATACTGCTTTAGTAAACCATTAGTTATAGAGTATCCTACAATAACAATGATTTTGCTAGCACAGGGTAATCAGGTAGGGCTCCAGTGTCAGGCATGGTATCCTTAAATCCAATTAGGAAGCTGTCGGTTGCTGCCAAGATGTGTTTGCCACTACTGCACCTGTAGGGTTATTGCGCCATGCTGGTCACTGATGCTGGTCATAGGCACCATATCTGGGTAGGACTGTTGGTTGCCTTCCTCCTCTGGGAACTTGCATGATGCTTTCCACTGCCATAAAAGCTAGTTCTCAGTGAGGGGTTTTCAGGTCAGCTCCTGCTCAGCAGTCTCTGGGGCCTGTTTCTAAAGTGCAGAGCGTCTTCATCAATAGGGACTTACCTTCCACCTCGGGGTGGGGATCCAAGGGCAACAGCAATGGATTGTCTGCTTTGGGAGTCTCTTAGACAGGCCTGAGGCTTTTCCCTGTTTTTCAACCACTCAGGCAGTTGTAATCCTTCCCTCGGAACTGGCTCGCTGAGTGTAACTGGGGAGGGTGGAGGGAGGGGAACCCTACCAGCAGATGCTTTTCCTCACAAACCAGTTGGCGGTGCTCCTGCTGTTTGAAAACTCCAGATAACATTCATTTTTCCCTCTCCACATTTGCTTTCCCTTTCTGGCCAATTCTCTGTGTTGATCCTTGAAATGCAATTTTACAGCATAGAAAAGAAAAGTCCGCCTGTTCTGGCTGTGTAGAAAGAAAAAAAAAACTTCAACAGAGGTGGGTTTTTTTATTCCTCCTTTTTAACTACAAAACGTGTGGCCTGAATAAAGCCTACAGCTTCCTCTGGCTGCACAACAAAGGATACGAAAGTTCATTTTCTGCACAGTAAAACACACGTCTTTGCATGCCGTAGCTCTTGAAAGAGATACTCCCATCTACAAATGAAGAAACTGAGGTTTGCGGCCCTCCCCAGATACTCAAAATGTGCCCAGCAGCTTATGTAGATGAGCCAGGACCAAACCCAAGAGGACTGGCTGGCAATGGCTCAGGCTGATTACCCAGCATCCTGTGCTGCCTTCTAGCCAATACCCAGAGATATTTGGCCTGACATAATGGAGTCAAATATATCAACATCAGCTATATAAGTGTTTATGTTTGTTTATAAATTGCCATTAAAGCAATAAAAGCTTTGTTGATTTGAATCAATACACAATCTAATTTCAGGGACTTTGATTCCTTCCACAAGTCAAAGATCAATGATAAATCTATATATTTTTTGGATAATGGTAAGAGCCCTAAGTGAGAGATCCATGAATGGGAGACAGTTTTAATGATAGTGAGTAGAATGTGATGTCAGTAGGAACTCTTTCACTAGCTAGAAACCTCTAACCGAGTCAGACACAGTAGTGTGTGCTAGCAGCAGTTATTGGAAGGCTTCCTCTGGGTAACTGTAATGGAGGCTGGTGGCCACTAGATGGCAGTCATGCGACATAAGTCTCCAGTTTAAGCTGTCTTTAAGAATGAAAGCAAAAGTAGTCACCTTGTCAAAGCGGGACTCTAGATGCGAGCCCAGAGCTGATCATAGCCCTCCTTCTCTGGTTTCTGGTCAGAGGCTAGGACCCATATTGACTCCAGGAAGTAGGACTCACCAGCAACCACTGAGGGAATTCAATCCACTAGAGGTTATAACTAGTAGGAGCTGTTCCTGAGAGATACTCCTCTCCCAGTGCAGCTAGATGTCACTTTCTGTTTCCTGAGTAGCTGGAGTCATTGTGGATAACTTAGTAGAGGGAAATTTAGGAAAACACACACAGCACATATACAGCTACACGCCAAGGTAGTCAATTTCACACAACCCTAACATCATATGAGTAAAACAAACCACATAAATTTTTACAAATACAGATAATTGTATACTATATCATGTGTTTGTTGTGCTTCAGAATAGAAGGGATTATTGCCGTAAAACAAGAGCTTTTGGAATGCCAGGGAAAATTTGTCTTAATATACATGGATTTTGCTTAATGCTAAACACCCCTACCTTTTTCTCTCCTATAAGAAATGAATCTTCTGAACATTGACACATTTAATCCAAGGCAAGTGTCCTGTAATAAAGTCTCCAGTGAGCCAAGCTGGTGACACATACCTGTCACTGCGAATCACAGAAGGCTGGGTCGAGACCAGGCCAGTCAAGAGTGCGGAGCTGTCCCATCGTCTAGGAAGCACGGCGTGTATATATCTTACTCAGAGGAAGAAAAGACCAAAAGAAAAGCAAAACCAAGACTCCAGTGACTCTTTCTTCCTCACTGGAATGGGAGTGAAAACAGTTGGAAAAAATAGTAAGTCTTCAATTTTCAGAGTCCAGGAAGACAGATTCAGTCCTGGCATCCCCTAGGGAAACCCCAACTCCATCACCTTCTCACAAAAGCTATTTCACACACTTTAGGCACTGAAAAGCTTTTGTAGTTTCTCTTTGGCCTGAGCTACCATGTGTATACAACAGCAGGCTTCTGGTGATTAAACTGTTCAGATGACTGTACCTATTCACAGGCTGGAGACCAAACTGGGGTTTATCTCTTTCCCTTGGTCTCCTACAGCAAGCTTCTGGCGATTAAACTGTTCAGATGACTGTACCTATTCACAGGCTGGAGACCAGAATGGGGCTTATCTCTTTCCCTTGGTCTCCTACAGCAGGCTTCTGGTGATTAAAGTGTTCAGATGACTGTACCTATTCACAGGCTGGAAAGAGATAGGGTTTATCTCTTTCCTTGGTCTCCTACAGCAGGCTTCTGGTGATTAAACTGTTCAGATGACTGTACCTATTCACAGACTGGGGTTTATCTCTTTCCTTGGTCTCCCACAGCAGGCTTCTGGTGATTAAACTGTTCAGATGACTGTACCTATTCACAGGCTGGATACCAGAATGGGGTTTATCTCTTCCCTTGGTCTCCTACAGCTTGCCCACACACCCCAAGGCTGCTGACCCCCAAATTATCTCCCTACAGCGATTCATTAACAAGGCTGTAATTGTACCATGACATAGGTATCCAGGAGATCCTTCCTGTTTATTTCCTTGAAGATAAAAAAAGAAAAGAAAAACACGAGGCTTTCTGGGAAACCTTGCACTGACTGAAAGCTCTCGGTTAGTGTTCTGTGCAATGTTCATTAAAAATGATTGATTCTAAAATGTGCTCATCAAGCTCTCCTTGAAGAAACAGAACAGATCCTTAATTCAGAGAACAACTGAATTAATTTATAACTGGCTCTCTTGGCTTTTAAACAAGTTTGTGACTCTCTGTGTCTTATTTATTCTGGAGTTACATCCTCCATTCTTTTCAGAGATGAGTCCTCTAATGAGTCCCATGTCTGGTACTGACAAGGGTCATACTAAGGAACCAGATACAAGGCAAAGGGCTCTTTCCCTGTGCTCTAGAGGAGACCAGGAAACACAGGAAAGTATTCCTCTAGCATGGAGACCACGTGAAAACTCACAGCATCCCAGCTCTTTTTGTCATCATGTTCTACACAGCCCTCAGCTTCCAGAAAAGTCTGTGAACCCAGGAACTGAGGTGCAAAGATTGATTATTGCAGATCTTGTTCAAAAATGTAGGGATTTTCTACAGCAAAAAACTATGCAGAATAGCTGCTTCCTGGAGGTTGGGACATCTTGAACCAGAGACCACTTATGGTCACTTCATGAGACCTGTGCACGTTAACATTCCTTCATACAGAAAGGAGAGAAGGTCATGAAACCCTCCGTGAGATGCTCATTAGCCCCTCCAAGCCCAAACATTCTGAGATGTAAAAACTTGACTGGGTGACATCTCTGCTTTTGAGTCATCCCTGTTCCTGAAAGCAAGCCCCCCAAAACTCATTGGTTCACAAAACTACATTGGGGGGAATCCCTTCTTTGTTCTATCTAGTTGTCTCTGTTTGAGAGAACAGTTGCTTCTTTACCTCTGCCTGGAAAAGTCAAGTAACAGCTTGTGTTTTGATGCTTTTCTTTGATGTCTAGTAGCAAGTGGACATCTGGACATTGTCTCTGTCTTAAAGCTAAGCTTTATCAAGCTGTTTGCTAACTTCCTAGACATGAATAAACTTGTTCTTGTGATATTTGGCTGTCTACCACTGTTACTCTCACTGGTGTGTGTAGTTTATATGAACTTTCTGACATTTTTTATTCTACATAACAACCACAGTTCCCCTCCCTCCTCTCTTCCCATTCACTCACTCCCTGGAACCCTCACTCCCCATCCACTCCTCCTTAGTCTCCATTCAGATGGGGTGAGGCCTCCCATGGAATCATCAAAGCTGGCACATCTAGTTGAGTCAGGGCCAAGCTCTTCCCCCCCTGCATCAAGGCTGAACAAGGCATCTCACCACAGGAAAAAGGTTTCAAGGAGCTGCTTCCTGGAGGTTGGGACATCTTGAACCAGGGACAGGTCCTGGTCCCACTGCTAGGGGCCCACAAAAGACCATGCTACACAACTGTCACCCAGATGCAGAGGGCCTAGGTCAGTCCCATGCCAGCTCCCTAGCTGTCTGTCCAGTGTCTGTGAGTTCCCACAAGCTCAGGTCAGCTATCTGTGGGTTTCCCCACCATGATGTTGAATTGATATCATACTAATATAATTTGTGTCATTATGCTCTTCAGATATTTATGTAGTTGTCTTCCAGGTAAACCTAACAAGAACCAAACTCCATTTTGAAAATGGGTATAAAGGCCAGGGAGATGGCTCAGTGGGTAAGCCTGCTGGCTGTGCAAGCCATGGCCTTGCGACAAAGAGAATTGAGACAAGAATTCTAGGACCTGCTGGCTGCCAGCTAGCTCTGGATTCAGTGAAAGAGCAAGTCTCAAAAAGAATAAGGCAGAAAGTGACTGAGCAAGACACCCAACATGTCTTTCTGGCCTCTGCACTTGCAAAGTCTTGCTCATAACACACACACACACACACACACACACACACACACACACACACACACACACTCATGCATGATACTTGTTAACTGATTAACCACAGTGTGATCTTAAATCCTGACACATCTTTCAAAATTTGATGTTCTGAACATTTCTAGAAGATTATTCTTAAATTTAGTGAACTTCACTGTAGCCAACCATTAGTATTGTGTAGGGACATGCATTTGAGATGGTTTATACTGGACTGAATGTCTCTGCCTAATGTTTGAACAAGGGAAGAGCATTTTGTTGCTCCCCAGTGAGCTCCAAGATGAAGCACATAAGTGTGTAGTGATAAAATCTAATGGACTACATGGCATCTGTGTGATTTATCTTAAAGAATGACTCATGACTTTCTCACTGGACACTTTTGTTTTGAAGGACAAGATACCATTCTTGAACTAAATTAAATCCAAATAAACACAAGACTCAAAATACCAAAATGCAATCACTGGTAACACTCTATATTGTTGTATTTGACATGAGCAAATAGCCAACCTCCTTTTGGGGAGAGTCTCATTATCAGGACTGACAGAGAAAACACCCTAAAGTGCACTATTGGCCAGAAATATTAAATATTGCTGTGGTAGGAAATAGAAGCAAGGTATGTAAAGAAAAATTCAGACAATTTTTCTCAATCATTAAGAAACATTCATGAAAAGAACATCTTAATAAATGTTTCCTTTTTCTAAAAAGCAATTATTAAATATTGCCATAAAATGTATAATCAATATATATATATGTCTACATAATGTTTTTGTTATTGTTGTTGTTGTTTTGTTTTGTTTTTTGAGACAGGGTTTCTCTGTGAAACAGTCCTGGTTGTCCTGAGACTGACTGTATACCAAGCTGGCCTCAAACTCACAGAGATCTGCCTGCCTCTGCCTCCAGAGTGTTGTATTTAGAGATGAGTACCACCCCCAGCCCCTATACTCCCATCCCTACCTCCCCCCAGTTATAGATCTACATCTACCAAAGAAATGCTAAGCCACCAAAGTAGAAGTTCCAGACTCGTGTGGGTTCACTCATGATCTCAACTGCTGCTGTAGAACGAGCTTTTGTACACTGTGACTGTCTGTTGCTCTCATTGTTTTTACACAGGGCTAAATGGTAGTTAGGCAGGTAGAGGTTAGGCAGGACCTTTGGACAGAAAGAGAGGCTGGGAAGAAGAAGGACAGACTCACCAGCAGAAGCAGAGGAAGCAGGAGGTGAACAGGCCCTACTGAAAAAGAGCACAGCCACATGGTAGAAAGGAGGTAAGAAATATGGGGTAATTCAAGTTGTAAGAGCTACTTGGTAGCAGGGTTAAGGTACCAGCCAACTACATATGTAATTAATAAGTCTCTGTGTGGTTATTTGGAAGCCACCTGGAGGGGCAGTGCTGACTGGTGGAACAGAAAAGCCCCGCCTACATTCAGCTGAATATTTAAGAAGCTCATGAACTTTCTCCTATACCTTCTGGTATATAGAAGTCAAGGGGTGGTTTCCTGACTCACCTGTCATTTGAATGGAACTGTGCTTCAACATGAAAACATATGCTACCCTTCTGGCATGTCTGCTAAATCACAAAAGGCAATGGACGGTAATCAGTAAATATGGAAGTATAGCTTAATATCAATTTTCATGGTTAATAAAAGTGTGTTCTATGGTGAAGTAATGGCTTTCAGGAGAAAGATCCTCAAGAGAAAGTAGGCTGCCAGCTGTTCTTGCAAACAGTGTTTCCACTGAACAAAATTAGGTTGGGAGAGCATTTGCACTTATGACCTTCGAAATATTGTTAGAGCAAGCATATCTCACATGCAGACCTTTCATTTTTAAAGATTTTCATTTCAAATATTTCTGTAAGTTCACTTTTAAGATCCGTATAGAAAAAGAGGGACATTCCCAATGTGATTGATGTGGAATCTGGCCGCGTGAGCCACATTCTAGTCTCATTTTCAATTGGCATACTTAATATCACTTACTGTTGCTGGAAAAGTGCTTCCTTTCTGATGACTAGAAAAGGAGTTGAAGCCTTTTCAGTCTGGATCAGGACCTTCTTAAAGTTCTTCAGCACACAAAAATATGATTATTTTTCCTCTGGGTTAAAACACCAGACTTCCCTTTAGTCAGTTGTCATTTCATGATGGTGTCTTTCTCAAACTAACTTTCCTTGACTGTGGGTCTTTGCTTTAAGTGATAACTTTGGCCAAAGCTCAGCTCCTTCCTGCCCATAGGAAAAGGGTTAATTTCTGCACTGGCTGCTTTTCTCATCGTGCGAGGAAATGCCTGGTGGAAGTAAGGTAGCAGGATGTATTCCAGGCCGTGGTTCAGGTCACGACAGGAAAGTTGAGGCACAGCTCGTGGGTGTGGCAGCTGGAGATGACTGGTTACCTCTCAGTGGATCAGGGATCTCAGAGCCAGGTCTACAGCCCCAAAGGCCTTTCCCCAGTGACCCACTTCTCTCAGGGAAGCTTACCTCGTAAAATTTCCAGAACCTCCCCAAACAGTACAGCAGGTGGGAGTGAGTGTTCAAAATGATCCTGTTGGGTGGAGGGGGATTTCCTGTGCAGACAGCAAGGTTCATGAAAGAAATAAACTAGAGGTAAAGAATTCTGGCAAAGTCCAGAATTGCCTTAAGTGTCACAGCTTGTCTTGTTTGGTCTACCCTTAAAATCAGTCCCAGTCTTTGAGAATGATGGCATTGTCACTTCATATGATGTTACTTGATACGACTTTCAAACACTCATTCAGCCCCAGCAAATAGTCGTCTCTCTGACCCCATATCGACACGTCAGATAGATCATGCCTGTACTCAAGGTACTGCCACTGGCCTCTGTGTGGATCTGTACAGGGGACAACTCAGAGTCTGAGAAATCTCAAAGCTTACCTCAAAGCCACCCAGGAAACAAGCTGCAGGGGCAGTACAAGAGTAATAGACTGGCCAGCTCAGTCTGCTTGGCTCAATGCTCAAATGCCAACATGCTCTGGACTCACCTTGAGGACAGCAAGGTTAGAGCCCCCACTTAGCAGCAGCCACAGTTGCTGTGGTCTGGGAACCACACTCTGAGAACCGCTGTTCCAGACCTGGTGGACGCCATGCCCCAAGCATGTCACTGTGCTGAGCACAGACCCTCATACAAGATCCAGACAGATACCTTCCAACGGTAATGAAAAGAGAGGGGACTGTTTTTAAAGTGCCCTTGGTCCCACCGTCTCTCCTTCCCTGAATTCTTGCCAGGAAGTACAAGGTTTATCCTAACTGTCATCTTCCTATAATGTCCTGAGGTAAAAGTGGTGCCAGTCACTGTGGGAAAGGGGACTGGTAGCCTTGTGTTTACTAAGTGCATCGTCTGTGTGAACATTGAGCCCTCTCTGCTGATTTCATCATGAACTGCTCTCTCAGTAGGCTTCCTGCAACTAGCCTCCACAGGAAACTCCAGCCTGGCTCTCAGAAGCCCTATTTTTAGCAAGAAATTATTCACTGTTGTTACGTGTGTTTGATTTCGCTTTAGATTTAAATACAGACTTATTTGAAAAGGCACCAAGGTCAAAAGAAGAAACAAATATCCCTGTTTGCTGGAGCAGTGCTATCTTTTTAAAAAGAGAGAGGGAATGGAATTTTGGTTCCACATGCCAACAAATGTTTTAACGAGCATTCACAAGAATTAATTCATTTGTGAGTTAGGATTTTAAGAGAATGAGTGGAGAAGAGTACCAGTCATGCAGGAGGTGGAGGGAAGCATTAAGTGGGGAGAAAGTATCTAGGATAGGAAGGTGTTGATAGGAACTGGATGGGAGCACACAGCAGAGCCTCCGAGGGTTAGGCGAGACAGGAGGAAATCTGAGACATGAAGTTCCCTACTAGGCATCCAACATGGTGCTGAGTCCCTGGGTACAGCAGTGCCCCCTGTTCATTCAGAGGACTCGGAAGTCTGGTCCTCTTCACCCTGGAGCAAAGCAGGAGCTTAATGGCACATTTTAAGCTTTTCCACCATGGCCCAAATGGATGAGTTTCAAGGCTTTGTAGTGTTTTTCTTGATGCTTGTAATCAAATTGTATGCAGCATTTTAGCGGAAAAACAACTTGAGAAGTCAAGTCCTTGTGTTAAAATGAGAGGTCTCAGGTTAGAGAGATGGCTCAGTGGTTAAGAGCACTTCCTGCTCTTTCAGAGAACTGGAGTCTGGTTCTCAGAAACCACACTGGGTACTTCAGAACCATGTGTAACATCAGTTTCAGAATCTTTGACATCCTCTTCTGGTGTTCACTGGTACATATACATATGCATGGCGAGCGCGCGTGCACATGCACGCGCACACAGACACACAGACACACACACACACACAGCACAATAATAGTAATAAGCCTGAAATTAAATGTCTCAGGAAGAAATAAAAATAGTCATTTCAAAAACACTAAAAATAAAAATCTAACAAAGGAAAATCCCAGGGAAAAGGTAGTGTTATCAGAACATTTGGCCAAAACTATCAGGTAACTCTGCCTACTCATTCGTGTAAAGTATAAAGTGAATACTAAAATTAGGACAAATATAGTGACAACCATTAACACACATGGAAATGTGAATGATGATTGGGACAATGCCAACAGTGTATGGCAAAGACATCCCCTGCCTAATCTGAGTCTATTATGGTACACAAGGTACATGAAATTAGAAGGTCCTGTATGACTCACATCAGATAAAAAGAGAAGAATCCAATAGGTTCATGTCTATTTGTGACTTTAAAACCACATTCACCAGAAATAGTTAGTTGCTTCTTCAACATGGTAAAGATACTGAGTAGGTAGGTCCTCCTCTCTCTTAGCATTACAACCGGTATCGGTGTGGCCTATAACACAGCTCTTATATTTCCCATTACATTGCATTGCGGCTGGTTGTCCATGAAACGCAGAAGCCAGTGCCCTGGGTGGGGACAAGCTGCTGCTAACCTAAGACAGATCCAGAACTCAGGATATCAGACGCTAGCTATGGCATTCTATAGGAAACACAGCAATGTGCAGCTAGGAAACAAACTTCAGGGCTTCTCTCCCACGCTGCTGTGTGAGAGGCCCCACAACGGGTTTTGTTGGAACGTCAGCTCGTCACTCCACTTTAAGTCATCAGCGAAGCAAGCAGACTCCCTCTGCATTGTTCGTGCTGTGCTAGGCACACACCACTTTTTCTAACCTACTGGTCTTCGCATGCACAGCCATATCAGGTTACTTGGACGTCGTGGTGACACAGGAGGCTGTCAGCAGCATTGGCTCAGTGAGCCGGCATGCTTCTGTAAGCCAGGCACGTGGAAATGAGTTGCTGCAGAGAGAAGCATGAGAAGCTCAGCCCTGGAATTTTCATACACGTTTCTTTCCCTCCATACCACCTCGGGAGAAATGGAACCTAGTGATAAGGTCACTAAGAAAAGCAGGAAGTTGGTGAACCAGAAAGGGTTCAAAATCAGATCAGTGATGACCATGAGAGTCGAACTGTCACTAATGCTGACTTTGACTGTTTTCTGTGTCTTAAAAAGCCTGCCCTCTTGCTGCAGCCTTTCATCCAGGAGCTGTGGACCTCAGCACAGACATGAATTGGGTAGCAAGTCTTCACCCCTTGACGGGATCACATGCTAAACCCTCATAAGTCACATCTGGGTGTTTGGGTACTGATGTGGGAAGTCCTGTTATTTGTCAATAAAGTACTGCTGGCCAGTAGGAATCTAGATAGGTGGGACTAGGCGTCCAGGAGGACTCTGGGAAGGAGAAACACAGGGAGTCAACATGTAACGACATGGGGTAGGAAGCCCGGAACTATTCTCTGGTAAGAAACATACTTAGATTAACAATTATGGGGTAATTACTTAAGTCAGAGCTAGCCAGTAAGAAACAAGCAAGGCCAACAGCTTCATAATGAATATAGCCTCCTGTGTGTTTATTTGGGACTGATGCGGCTCTAGAACCAGGCTGGCGGGAAGGCTCCTCTCAAGGAAAAAGCTTCTCTTTACAGGGTACAACTGCAAACATTCAGAGAGGCCCAGTGGGAACAGATCTTGATTTTGTTAGACATTCAGGATTCTGCAAAATTCCCTTTTGGCAAGCTGGGTGTAATTAGAAAATTATAGCAGTGTGAACTAAACATAACTTTTAAAACTAAATGCTAGCAGTCCTATTCTGGGAAGATTCCCCTCACTTTGTATTGTCTGTGTTGGGACTCTACAGCCAGTCAGTTAATGTCTTCCCTGTGTCTGTTAGGGTTAAGGCCTTGAACTGCCTTTCTCTTGTTTGGCTGTCTGGGTGATGACCAACTGGGTAGGTTTGCTTTGCCGACAGTGATGCTGAAAAGTTGAGTAATTCTTTTTAATGGCCCCTTCTAAGTATTTTCAAAGAAAATCCAAACTGACGCTCACTCACTGAAACTTATTGGTAAAGGAGTAAATGATAATTGTAATTAATTATAAATACATAAGTGGATGCATCCTCCATTATGTTGTTTTAAAAATTGACAATAATTAATATACATTTATTTTAAAGATTTAGGACATGTAAAAATATAATAAAAAGACATAATTATACCTAATGTCACCACTAAGGGAAAATTCACTATCAATAGTTTTATGAAAAGCTTTTATTTTCCAGTTTTAGAGGTGGCGGTAAAAAAAAAGCGTCTCATGCTCTGCCAATGAGCGGCCTCTGTCCCGTGGGTTTGTGAGATGGTCTCACTCTGTATCCTGGGTTGGCTCTGCCCCCACTTCCGTCCTTGCCCCATCCCCAGCTTCCGGTGCTGACCTGCCAGGACTCACTTGGGCTACATTGTGTCTTCTTTCAAATGCTCTTCCTTGGTCTCTAAGCTCAGGATTCCCTTGAGCTCACGCTTCTAAAGTACATTTTTGTTTGTTTACATAATAAAATAATATACATCGTTTTGCATAATTAGGACATGTAAAGATATAATAAGAGTACGAGCCCAAGGCTTGGGTTTCTTCCATATCGCTTCATTGATTTTATTCTTTGACAGTTTCTTACACGTATTTGATGTACTTGGTTAGTCTCTCTCCCTTGTCCTCCCTTGTCTCTCTTTCACCCCTATAAAATTCTCAAACCCCAGTCAGTTCCTTTGCCCCAGATTCATGACTTTTGGTTTGGTTTTATGATGCATTTAACTTGACCGGGGTCTTCTGTATGAGCATTGGATAGGAACCATCCGCTGGAGCCTGGAGGGGTCTGAGTGGGTACACATATAAAGCTAACTACTTCTCCCCCTCTTCCTGAATCCATCAGCAGCAACCAGTTTAGCAGTGATAGGTATGTCTTCTGTCCCTTCCTCCTCCTCGCGAGACTACCAGTGAGCCTGTTCTGTGCAGGCAGCAGCTGCTGAGACTGTGGTTGCAATGACTGCGTCTTACCAGGAGATGGCATCCCACAGCCCCTCTTTTCTGCCTCCCACACGCTTTCTATAACCCCCTTTTGCTGTGTTCTCTGAGCCCCCAGTCACTGCTTCTTCTCAGCCCTTTCTGCAGCCGTGAGTCCCTGTATGCACCATATTCCCTGCGAAGAGAATCTTCCCTGATTGAAACTGAGCAGCATCCGTCTGGCTGCGAAAATGTTTCCTGCCACAGGTTTTTGAACAGTGCTACTGTAAAAGGCATGGATTCTCTCGTAACCATAGAGTCATTACTTTTTTACCCCCTACTACATTGATTCATCTTCCTCCTACACTAGGCAGATCAACAGACAATCCTCTCAGGTAGTCAGCTTCAAACTGGAGTACGGGAATTCCTGAGTCCCTAAGTAGGCAGTGGTATGTGCGCATTTTTGAGAGTCAAAGTCCAAAGCTCAGCCTCTGTGTATGTCAACCTACTTGAGAATGCCACATACAAACGCCCCCTTCTCACCTCCTTTTTAAAAAGACCTCTCGGTGTAATAGCCCGAGTGCCTTGTGTGCTTGGCTCCTTATACTGAGTTCAGTAAAGACCCATTTACTTACATTTATCTGTCTTATTTTCCCAATATTTTTAATTACTTGAGAACTCCACACAATGCTTTTTGAACATATTCACTCACCCCTGAATTACCGCTCTCCCCACCTTCCCATTCCTTCCCACTTTGCTTTGAGATTACTTTTTTCTTATTCTATCCAGGCCAGTTTGTGTTGCTGGGCAACACTGGGAGCAGGGGCTGCCTTGGTGTATGTCCAGCCCACCAGGGAGGGCTGTCTGAGGGAACCTCACAGAGATGACCACTCAGACACCCTCCATGGCAAACTGAAAGTCTTTATTCGGGCCAGCTGGAGCTGCACTCACGTATTCACGACCCAAGTGCAGCCCTGAGCATCAGAGTCAAAGCACATCCTGGTATCTTGCTCTGCAGCAGCAGGAAAAAGTTTTGTGCAAAGAAAATTAACAGGAGCTAAGATAACTTAGCTGGGCTTCCTAGAATAGAGTTGGGTAATTTTCCATGGGATTCTCCACCAAGGTGATCAAATCCTAGTTAAACCTGAAATGACCTCAGCACGATTACAAGATGGAGGAACCTCTGCACTACCTTGCCCGGGGACAATATTGTTAAAGAAAAATGGTCTCTTCTCCCTGTCTTAGTTAGGGTTTCTTTGCTGCGAGGAGACACCACATCACGGCGGCTCTTATGAAGAAAACATTTAATTGAAGTGGCAGCCTGCAGTTCAGAGGTTCAGTCATTATCATCATGGAGGCGAGCATGGCGGCGTGCAGGCAAACACAGTGCTGACTACATCTTAATCAGAAGGCAACAGGAAACGGACTGTGATACTGAGCGAAGCTTAAGCAATAGACACCTCAAATCCTGCCCCCACGATGACCCGTCCTTCAACAGGGATAGTGCCACTCTCTGAGCTTACGGGGACCAATCGCATTCAAACTGTTACTCTCCCCCAGCAGCCATCCAATGCTGGTAGCTCCTCAGCTCCTGGTGGGACTTTGTTCCCACCCTTGTTTCTCTGTTCGGGTTTTTGTCTACCTTGAGCTTTCAGAGAACTTGTGGGTTATGTCACAATTGCCATAAATTCACAAGTACATCTGACCTGTTGTGTCTGGAAAACATTGTCCTCTTGATATCATCTCCTACCTTCGCTCTTAAAATCTTTCCCCCTTGCCGGGCCGTGGTGGCACACGCCTTTAAACCCAGCACTCGAGAGGCCGAGGCAGGCGGATCTCTATGAGTTCGAGGAGGGCTGGTCTGACAGCCTCCAAAACAATACAGAGAGACCCTGTCTCAAAAAAAAAAATCTTTCCCCCTTTCTTTATGAATCTCTGAGCCTTGGAGTAGTGATGAGATGCGAGTGCCCCACCCCCAGCCCTGAGCACGCCTGCTAAACCATTTCTAATGCTAGTCCTGAGAATGGCATTTTATGTAAAGAGCAGCAATCCTCTTCTCAGAACAGGTGTTTCTATCTGAGTCCAAGCTCCTGTGGGGTCCTGTACCGGACATGGAAAACTTGACAACGGTAAAAGGTTTCTGGGTATACAATGACCAAAAATCCCCAAACACAACCAACAAAAACTTTGAAAACCAGATGCATAGTTGGGTTTCTGACAGCGCTCAGGCAGTATACACTGTGTGGCTGCGAGCTTGGCTGTGGACACCAGCACTGAGTATCATGCTCATCCTCACAGAGCCAGTCAGCACCAACTGAAGCGAGCTCAGCTCAGATGTGAGATTATTGTACAGTGTAAGTCAGTGTTCTTACTGTATATACAACATCTTTATTTTCTTTGGGGACACAAAAAATTTAATACAGAGAGCAAAGACCTTCAACGTTTTCTTACCATCATTCATTTATTAGCATGCAATTATTAACTTGGTGGGTCATTGGGTTCTTTTCTGTTAAAATGTTTCATGATAAAACTTGCTGTTTGAACTGCTGACTTGAGTTTCACAAAAGCAGTTCAAATAATTTTGGTTTGGGATTGGTAGAAGTTTCAGCAACTTCTGCTGTATTTGTGAGAAGCCATGCTCTAGTCATAAGATGAAGAGGGCATGGCCGAGTAGCCCAGGAGATGCTCATGCTTTAGGAATGTGTCCTCTGTTATGAACATCACCACAAACAAGCAATGTCTCACGCTCCACCACTGAAGGAAGTCAGGGCAGGGACTCAAGGCAGAAACCAGGAGGCAAAAACTGAAGCAGAGAGCATGGAGAAATACTGATGATTGGCTTATGCCCTGGATTGCTCACTCTGCTTTCCTAAACACCCCAGTGGAACGATACCAGAAAGATCTCCAAGACTCGTGGCAGCCACAGGATATCCCAGAGGAGTTCCAGGGAAGACCCAGTAATGATGGTGTACCAGAAACCAGAGGCCTTAAACCAGACCAGTGACTCATTACAATAGACATTTGCCAGGAAAACAGATGTGACAAAGAGGTATGGTATAAGACACACTGAAGCCTCCACTGCCACCAGAACAAACAAAGAAGTGTTGGAGAGGCAGGA
Organism: Mesocricetus auratus; assembly: GCF_017639785.1. NCBI lineage: Eukaryota > Metazoa > Chordata > Mammalia > Rodentia > Cricetidae > Mesocricetus > Mesocricetus auratus. The sequence continues at coordinate 1,519,465 of NW_024429202.1, read as the reverse complement.
AGGAGAGGGAGGCAAAGAGGTTTTTCTATTGTGCTGGTTTTGTTTTCCTTTTGTTGTTTCTTTGGTTTTTTTTTTTTTTTGGTTTTACTTTTGTTCCCTGTGATTTGTTTCCTTATTTGGGGGCAGGCATGGCAGGGATGAGGAGAGAAAGGGGGGAACAGGGAGTGAATGGAATTGGGGCCCATGATGTGAAACTCCCAGAGTCAATTGATGGGAGATTCCTGTGTATATGTCAATAAAGTACTGTTGGCCAATAGGGAAGCAAGATAGGTGGGACTAGGAGTCTAGGAGGATTCTGGGAAATGTAGTGAAGAAGCTGGTGGCCATGTGCCTCCCAGGAGGAATGGACGAGACAAGAGTGCATCCTAGCAAAGATACGTTCTTATAAAATATATATGAGTAACTATAGGTTAATAATTAAGTCAGACCTAGCCGATAAGAAACCGAGCAAACAGCCAATAGCTTCATAATTAACATAGTGTCTTGTGTGTTATTTGGGGACTGCAAATGTGGCAGGGTCCAGGTGGCTTGCAAGGAAGACTACACGTTACAGTCAATAAAGACGTTTTTTAAAAAGAAGAGTCTAACCCAAGTTATGGATTCATTGAGTTTTCAATAATGTGTTTACAGGTTACTATAAAATTTTTGTTTTCTGGACTTGACTAACTTACAACAGTCAGTCATTGCTGGTCTCCTAACTCATTCTTTGTCTAGCATGGTTGCTGGGCACATATTTCTAAAGAAAATGCAAATGGGAATCAAGACAATGAGGAAGTTATCATATATTCATTAAAATTTTCCTCTACAGAAAATATGAAATAATTATGTTTATTATTTATCAGTATTTATGATGTGTATGTCATTTTTCCACCCATACATCCATAACAGTAAAAGTAATTTGATTTGCATGTGTATAGTCAAAATTAACAAAATATTTACATTTAAATTTTTGTGTGCAACTACTGGAAGATACTGTGACAAGTGGTCAATTAAAACCTTTTAAATGCAACTTCTTGTAGTTACTGAAACTTTTAATTTGTCAAATGACAATGAGGGCAGAGACAGAGTCCTCATAAAACATTTTATGAATATTAAAAGAATGGGGGAAAGTAGTCACAGTACATCTGTATGCTTCTGATGTTGCTATTACTAAGTGCATGCTTGTAGGATGAAATCAGAGTAGGAGTGGGGTAGAGTCAGAGAATGGCATTCGGCTTTGTCACTTGTTTTATAGAGGACAATGTATTATCAAATTTAAGTAGTGTTTTTCTAGTGGTTTAAAAAAAACTCACTTGTGATTAAAAAAACAACCCACAATTTCTTTTTTTAATTTATGGGTAGAAATGGACATTCAAGAAATGTCAGTACAAGACAAGTATGGGCTTTTCCATCCTATTACCAGATCAAAGGGATGAAAACCCCACACAGTCTTTTCTGATCTGCTGTGCTCTGTGGTTATAAGATGTGTTTTCCATAAGTCATATTTATTCAAACGCATATGAACCATGAAGCAGATTTCAGCAGAAAAGTAGCATCATCTGGAGTATGCTCATATGTATCACCTAATCTGTCCACGATTTCCTGGGGTGAGAGAGTGGCTCTGGAAGCTTGGTCTTCCCCATCCCCCACTGTCCATGCCCTGAGACTTTACTGCAGCCATGAATTAAGTTGCCGTCTATCACATGCCTGTAATTTAAAGTGTGCATCGATGCCCTATCCATCTTTTAGTTTTAATTCTCAACTCAACACAATCTAGAGCCATCTGACAAAAGACTCTCATGAGGGACTCGTTTGTGTGTGTGTGTGTGTGTGTGTGTGTGTGTGTGTAGTGTGTGTGTATGTGTCTGTGTGTGTCTGTGTGTGTGTCTGTGTGTGTGTCTGTCTGTCTGTGATCTTGTTACACTGACTCAGGTAAGAAGGTGGGAATTTCTTTGGGCCCTGGACTGCGTAAGTAAAGAGAGGGAACTGAAAACAAGGAACCCTGTGTACATCCATTTCTCTGCTCTTGACTGTGGATGCTATGTGAACTGTGACCTAGAATTGTGAGATAAAATAAATCCTTTTACCACCCAGTAGCTTTTGTGCCTGGTACCTTATCACAGCAACAGAAATGAAACTACAACACCTCTCTAGGAGCCTTTAGAAAAAATAAACTGTGGAATTTACATAAGTATATGTGATTCTACATGAACTGTTATCTCCTCTGCTATCCCTTATCCTAGTCAGGTCCCTCATATCTATCCAGTTGCTTAAGCCAGAGACAGATATAATTGTTTAAAAGATAAAATCTATAGGAGTGTGGAATAGGAATTTGACTTTGAAGGTTAAAGATGAAGGAAGTACTGACTCTAAGTGTCAAAATCCTACTTTTGTGTGTTTGTGTTTCATGAACAATAGTGGATATCAAAAGCTTCTAAATTTGATTTTCCACATATAAATGGCAAAATTTCATGACAGTAGTCACAGCCTTTGTAATTACTTATGTAAGATGATAGTTTCTTAGCTATCGGGTTTAGTTTTGCAAAGCAACATTGTAGTTTTACAACAAAACAGCAGCAGCAGCAATAAAACCCACTGAAAGCCTCATGAGACCAGCCCCTTTTACCTGTATCTATCCCTCAAAGATACTCGTTATCATGATCTTTGTACCTTTTGTCCCTTAGCCTTCATTTCTATACTGTGGAGAGGTGATGTTGTCTATGTTACAATTTTTTAAGTCAAGAGATACCTTGTGTAGATAAATTTTGTTAACTATGAAATGCTACAGGTTTTAAAATTTCATGATTGCTTTCATTTTTGAATTTTTACCATCAGAAACAATCCTTGAATATCCAGCCAGCAACAGGTGTGCCTGCAAGTTTTCCAGCACAGGTGTGAAGTTAAACAAGGAAGACCTTACTTTGAAAACTTGTACCTTTTGGTGGCGCTAGCAGCACATTCTGTAAAGCAAATGACTCATGCACAACAGCTGTGGTTGCTACTGGTGTAAGGGAATAATGCAGCAACTTTGGCTTCTGCCAAATCCAGTTTATAGTTCCATTTCTCTCACTCCTGCAGCATTTTCTCTTCTCAGTCCCTCCTCCTTGTCCCAGGCCCAGCACTCCCTCACTTATACCCTCTCAGCATGATCATTGTGCCCCTTGTGTTCTGACCATTGTGACCTCTTTACTGAGCCTTGAACCTGTCAAGCATGTTTCCTCCTTAGAGTGTTCATACTGTTGGTTCTCTGTGTGGGAATGGATAGGTCCTCTACCTCTAATGTTCTGTTCCTCCTTGTTAGTCTTTTCAATAAAACCTAATCTGATTGCCCTGTTTGAAACTTTATACTGTCTTCCTTCTCCAAACAAGTTATCAGGATACTTTGCTCTATTTTTTACTAACATATATTTGCCATGATCTATCAACTGGTAAACTCCATTATTTCAGTCTGCTCTACAAAGGGAAAGCTCAGTAGGCCTCTAACTCACAGACACACTGCAGTTCCTAAGGACTGTTGAATTAAGCTGGAATGCTTCCCCAAACAGGATTGTTTGTTTCTCCATTGCCATCTCACTTAACCTCAACCATAAGTACAAGATAGATTCTATTCTGCAATGCATTTAAGTGTGCATTACATACATGCATGCAGATTACTGCATAATAAATCACAGAGTGGACTGGATAATGCTTAGTCTTACTCTCAATTTGATTAGGTGTAGAAACACCTAAGGGGTCAGTAAAGTCAATTCTGGGTATGTCAGAGAGCATTCTAGAAAGCCAAAATCTAATGAATGATTTTAATCTACTGGTGGGGTTTCCTCTGTGTAGCCCTGGATGTTCTGGAACTAACTCTATAAACCAGGTTGGTCTCAAACTCAGATATCCACTTGCCTTTGGCCCCTGAGTGCCGGGATTAAAGGCATGTATCACTATGTCTTGCTAAAACTTGAATAGGTGATTACAAAGAGCTAGAACTGTGAAAGACAAAGCCTGGCTGGAGAAAATATGTCACTGAGTCTGTGTCCTTGGAGGTTACTATTGTTTTTCCATTTCAATGGGAGCTGTACTGCAACCCTACACCTCACCCATTGATGGACAGGAATCTATCTGCTTCTTGCTCCCACACGATGGATGGCCTCCTCTCTCATACATCCTTCCAGGGTTTGCTGCTTTGCCACAAACCCAGAAACATGGAGCTCCGGGAAGATCACAGGAGAACACAGGGTGACAATAGCAGGGTGACATAAGGGCAGCAATGGAAAGTAGCCGCAGGCATGCAGCCATGATGAGCCCACGGCGGGACAAGGGGAGGTAGAGAGAACTTGCTGCTTTTCCAGATGACACCGGTTCTGTTCCCAGAACATCATGGTGGCTCACAAACATCTGTAACTCCAGTTCCATCCAACTCCCTCTTTCTTCCTCTGTGGGCATCAGTCATGCATATGGTACACAGGCTTACATACAGGCGAAAACATCCATATACATTTTTAAAAATTAAAGAATTTGGAAAGGGTTCCCAGGATCACAACTTGACAAAGTTAATATTGTAAAAATGGCTGTGTGAATGCAATCCCAACAAAAAGTAACATTGTTCACAAAACCAGAGCAAACAATTACAAAGCATAAAGACTCCAAGTGGCCACAGCATCCTGAGATAAAAGGGGGCAGTGCTGGAGATAACACGATAACTGATTTCCAGTTCTACCACAGAGCCACAGTAATGAAACCTTCAGGGCGGGGCACAAATACAGATACAGAGTAGATAACCCAGAGCAAGTCAATGGCTACAGCTATCTGACTTCTCACAAAAATATCTATTGGAGGAAAGAAAGCCTTTTGCCATTTATACCTGAAAAAAGAATAGATATATACACACAGAAGAATGACATTGCTGAGATAGCAACTAAGAAATCAATCCTATTCACAATAATTATGAAAAAATAAGTACCTAGGAATAAGTGTATGACATATATGGTGGAAATTACAAAATACTGATGAAAAAAGTTGAAGAAAAGTGTAGGAATTGGAAACGTTTCCTGTGTTTATGGATTGGATAAACTAAGATTGTTAAAGTGTCCTTACTACAGTTTCAAAGCTAGCCCTGCTAAAATACTAGTGATGTTATCCATTGAACCAGAAACAGCAACCATACAATTTGTATAGAAACAAAAAAGACCCAAAGGAGCCAAATTAAGTTTGAGTAAAAAGAAAAAAGCTATGATGTCATGTATCTGAGCTGAACACATACTTCTCAGCTATAGTAACCAGGATACCCCGGAAATGAGGATCAGCTGGCATGACACTAGGGAAAACGGAGGGAATACAATAAATAAATAAATAAATAAATAAATAAATAAATAACAAAAAGTAATTGTGCACAAACACTACCAACTGATTCGTAGCACGAGCACCAGAAGCACTCACGGGAGGAAGGGCAAGCTGATGGTGGTGGAGAAATTGGGACTTGTGTGGAGAAAAATGACGCTAGACGTTTATATCTCACCATTGGCAAAAAATGAATTGAAAAGCGATCCAATACCCGAGTAGGGCCTGAAATTATAAAAACAAACTAGCAAACAAAAGACACTATCAGAACACAGAATAAATATTTCAAGACACTGGTATGCACAATTATTTTTTTAAATGGGACGCCCAAGGTACAAGCCAGCTAACAGAAGAAATAGAGAAATGTGGTTATGTCAAACTAAAAACCTTCTACGCCACAAAGGAGACCATCAGCTGGCTGAAGAAAAATCTAGAGAACGGAGGAACCATTTACAAAGATTTGCTAATAATAGATTAATGTGTTGAAAAGATTAGGAACTAAAAATTCCCAACTGAAAATGGATAGGTGATCTGAATAGACAGCTCTCAGAAGAAGGTAAACAGAGCCACAACAGTGGCATAAAAAGGCTCAGTATTAGCCAGGGCATTGGTGGCCCATGACTTTAATCCAGCACTCGGGAGGCAGAGGCAGGCTGGTCTCTGTGAGATTGAGGTCAGTCTGGTCTACAGAGAGAGTTCCAGGACAGCCTCCAAAGCACAGAAACGGTGTCTCAAAAAACCAAAAAAAAAAAAAAAAAAAAAAAAAAAAAGCTCAGCATTACTCGTAATGGGTGCAAAGGAAGTCAAATCACAGTGAGATATCTTACCCCTTTAAATGGATCACCAACACTCCCAATCCCCCACCCAGTTACCACTCCACTCTCCAGGGAGGGTGAGGCCCTTCATGGGGATCTCCAAAGTCTGTCATATCATTCAGGCCCTCCCCCATGTGTCCAGGCTAAGAGAGCATCCCTCCATGTGGAATGGGCTCCCAAAGTCCATTTGGATGCCAGGGATAAATACTGATCTAGTTAGTACCCAAGGACCCAAAGAACTAGTTTTTCCATTGTGTAATTTTAGCTTCTTTGTCAAAAATCAGGTGTTTATAGGTGTGTGGGTTAATCCTGGGGTGTTCAATTCGATTCCATTGGTCTACCTGTCTATTTTTGTGCCAATACCAAGGTGTTTTCAGGACTATAGCTCTACAATAGAGCTTGAAGTCAGAGTTGGTGATGCCTCCGGAAGTTCCTTTATTGTACCAGGTTGTTTTGGCTATCCTGGGTCTTTTGTTTTTCCATATAAAGTTGATTATTGCTCTTTCAAAGTCTGGAAGAATTGTGCCGGTATTTTGATGAGGATTGCACTGAATCTATAGATTGCTTTAGGCAAGATTTCCATTTTTACTATGTTTCTCCTACCTATGCCAGTGCATGGGATATCTTTCCATTTTCTAGTATCTTATTTAACTTCTTTCTTTAAAGACTCAAATTCTTGCTATACAGGTCTTTCACTTGTTTGGTTAGCATTATCCCAAGATATTTTATGTTGTTTGTGGCTATTGTAAAGGGTGATGTTTCTCTGATTTCTTTCTCAGCCCATTTATTGTCTATATATAATGGGACTGCTGAAGTTTTTGAGTTAATCTTGTATCCTGCCACTTTGCTGAAGGCGTTTGTCAGCTGTAGGAGTTCCCCTATAGAGTTTTTCAGGTCGCTTATGTAAACTATCATATCATCTGCAAATAGTGAAAGTTTGACTTCTTCCTTTCTAATTTGTATTCCCTTGATCTCATTTTGTTGTCTTATTGCTCTAGCTAGAACTTCAAGTACAATATTGAAGAGATATGGAGAGTGGACAGCATTGTCTTGTTCCTGATTTTAGAGGAAGTGCATTGAGTTTCTCTCCTTTTAGTTTGATGTTAGCCATTGGATTACTGTAAATAGCTTTTATTATGTTCAGGTATGTTCCTGTTATCCCTGATCTCTCCAGAACCTTTATCATGAAGGGGTGTTGGATTTTGTCAAAGGCTTTTTCAGCATCAAATGATATTATCATGTGTGTGTGTGTGTGTGTGTGTGTGTGTGTGTGTGTGTGTGTGTGTGTGTGTGTGTTTGCAGTTTGTTTATATGGAAGATTACACTCTGCATCCCTGGAATTAAGCCTACTTGGTCATGGTGGATGATTTTTCTGATGTTTTCTTGGATTTGATTTGCCAATACTTTACTGAGTATGTTTGCATCAATGTTCATGAGGGAGACTGGTCTGTAGTTCTCTTTCTTAGTTGTGTATTTGTGTGGCTATTGTAGCCTCGTGAAAAGAGTTTGGCAGCAAACCTTATGCTTATACTGTGTGGAACACCTTGAGGAGTACGGGAATTAGTTCTTCTTTGAATTTCTGGTAGAATTTTGCATTGAAGTCATCTGGGCCTGAGCTTTTCTTGGTTGGGAGACTTTTGATGACTGCTTCTATTTCATCAGGGATTTATAGGTCTGTTTAGATTGCTTATCTGTTCTTGATTTTAAAAAATGTCCATTTCCTTTAATTTTCAGATCTTGTGTAGTACAGGTTTTCAAAGTATGACCTGAAGATTCTCTGGATTTCCTCATGTCCATTGTTATGTACCCCTTTCATTCCTGATTTTGTTCATTTGCATGTTCTCTCTCTGCCTTTTGGTGAGTTTGGATAAAGGTTTGTCTATCTTGTTGATCGTCTGGAAGAACCAACTCTTTGTTGCAGTGATTCTTTGTATTGTCTTCTTTGTTTCTACTTTATTGATTTCAGCCCTCAATTTGATTACTTCCTGGCATCTACTCCTCCTGGGTGAGTTTGCTTCTTTTTGTTCTAGAGCTTTCAGTTGTGCTGTTAATTCTCTAGTGTGACTATTCTCCAGTTTCTTCAAATGAGCACTTAATCCTATGAGCTTTCCTCTTAGTACTGCTTTGAAAGTGTCCCATAAGTTTGGGCATGTTGGGTCTTAATTTTCATGGAATTCTAACAAGTCTTTACTTTCTTTCATTATTTCTTCCTTGATCCAGGAATGGTTCAATTGTGTGTTGTTCAATTTCCATGAGTTTTAGGGTTTCTGCAATTTGTGTTGTTGAATTCTAACTTTAAAGCATAGTGGTCTGATAAGATACAGGGGGTTATTCCAATTTTTTTGTACCTGTTGAGGTTTGCTATGTTGCCAAGTATGTGGTCAATTTTAGAGAAGGTCCCATGTGGCCCTGAGAAGAAGGCATATTCTTTTGTGTTTGGATGGAATGTTCTATAGATGTCTGTTAAACCCAATTGGGTCATAACTTCTATTAGTTCCTTTGTTTCATTGTTAATGGAGACATTTTCTCAGGTGAGGCTTCCTTGCTCCAATAACTCTAGCTGGTATCAAGCTGGCATAAAACTAGCCACACAGATGCTGTCTGCTGCTCCCTATTTGCCTTCAATGAGAGGAAGAGTTAGAGGAAAGAACTCATGTACCATGTGTCAAACATTATAGAAAATAATATGTTAGTTTCTAAAAAATATAAATCTAATATGATACAGTAAACCTACTTTTGCATATCCATCCAAAGGAAATGGAGTCATCACAGTGAAGAGACTGCTAAAATCTCACATGAATGCAGCATTCTTTATTATAGGTAAATGGATAAATAAAATGTTTATATGTGTGTATACATGCATACATATATAGCGAATTGTTGTTCAGCAGTTAAAAGGATGAGCTTATCTCCTGAGAGGCAAACAGATGAATGAAGACGGCTTCTGTTTGGCTACTTTTACGCCATCTCCATACTAGCAAGAGTTATTAGAGCAAGGGAGCCACAACTGAGGAAAAAATGTCTCCGTAACACCTAGGCCTTTTTTAAAACTAGTGATTAATGGTGGAGGGTCCAGTCGATTTTGGATGGGGCCACTCTTGGGTTGGTGGTCCTTTCCTCCATCAGAAAGCAGGCTGAGCACGCCATGGGGAACAAGCCAGTAAGCAGGGCTCCTCTGTGGCGTCTGCCTCAAGGTTCCAGCCCTGCTTGAATCCCTGTCCTGATTTCCTTCAAGGATGTGTTAAGATGTTTAATTGTAAGCCAAACAAGCCCTTTCCTCCTCAACTAGCTTTTGGTAACGGTGTTTCATCACAGCAATAGTAACCCTAATTAGGACAGCATCATTTCAAGTAAACTCTGACAGGTAGAGGAATGCCACGATTTCTTTCCTCTGTGGCAGTTATAATTTCAAAGTCAAGCTCATAATAGGACTAGAAAGGAGTAAGTATGGCTAGTAGGAGGATGCAGATGGGTTTGATAAGGATAACCAAAGCCCAGCTAGGCAGGAAGAATTGATTCTACAATTACATATTTTAGTAAACTGACTACATAATGGAATTGCATATTGTTTATTTTATAAATACCTGGAAGAAATGACTATCATGCAATTAAATAATGATAAGTAACCAAAGGTAATTTTTGTATTTAATCATTATACATTGTCTATATTATTGAAATATTATATATAATCTATCCCATAAATATGCATAGTATTTTTATGTGAATTGAAGAGAAGTAAACAAAACCCAAGAGTTTCAGGAGCCACACTGTCCAAAACCATGACAAGCCAAGAAAAAATCGAATGAGGCTTCTAAATTGCTAAAAAATAAAAGTGCTGTCAATCCAGAATAATGCCTTTGATTTGTATTTTACAGTGAATTATTGGAAAGGTGACACAGCCAGAGAAATTAGTCACAATAAATTTACCTGAGGAATGATGGAATCTTGCTATCATCTTTAAATTTAGAAGAGAAAGACAGATGAATCAGCAGTAAATGAAAAAAATTTAAATAGGCGCTTTTCAGAATGAGATATCCAAGTGATCAAGAAATACTTTAAAAGACACTCAACCCATTAGTAATCAGTGGACTTCAATTTAGAACCAAACTGAAAGTTCCTAGGATATATTAAATTAGATAACTGACAGTGAAAGTTTCTGTAAGGATGTGGAACAGTGCACTTCTTTTAAAATGTTGAGAGGATTATAAACGGAACAATTGTTTTAGATGTAATTTTCATTAGAATTAAATATAAATTCACTGAGTGATCCAAGAGCTCCAGTGCTGCATCCAAAATAATATGTATCTACACAATGTCTTGTGAGAAAGAAAATGTAGATTCATAATCATAAGTACATGTCAATACTGTAATGGGTAACTACTGGTAAAATTAGTCTATGATTATCACAGAATAAAAATTCTATAAGTGATGCCACTGGTGAGGCTTATAACCAAGAC